>NC_136073.1:195382777-195982777 GCF_964261635.1 Lissotriton helveticus
TACAATATTTCTAGGTGTTGCAAAGTACGCTGCTTCCTGCACCTGGACCCTATTAAGGCCCCTGCATTTTGTACCTTAAACATACACCCCTCAAACTCTATGCCAGCCCTACACCACCAACCCCATTAACATTAAATACCTACACACATAGCTTTAAACTCAATCCTTCAACAAAACCTTTATTCACTTTAAACATTATATTACAATTGAAGTCTTTTAAAAAAAACTTCATTGTCCCCATTATTCACATTAAACACAACACATCGCCTTAAAGCTTAACAGTTTACAAACTATTCTACATAGTACTATTTAACATTTTCAAAACTACAGATTGGTATACTTTAAATACCACATAAACATACATCATTGCGCCATCCATTATTTACCTTCCTTAAACTGTCGCAGGCGGCTTCAATCTGGGATAAGTTGCTCAGGTCCATTCTTGCCTTTAGTTCCAAGGGTTGGCTCTGTGCCTCCAAGACAATCCACGCCAGTCGCTCCACCCAAAGGTCTTGAAGGGTTTGTTGGTGCAGAAATCCACAAGGTGCAGCAAAGCAATCCAGGCCAGTCACTCCCCAAAGGTTTTTTGACTTGGTTGTTGGTGCAGAAATCCACAAGGTGCAGCAAAGCAATCCACGCCAGTCGCTCCTCAAGGGTTTTTTGAATGGGTGTTTGGCAGTGTTCCTTAAGGAGCCTTATTATACCTGTCAAAACATGCTAACTAGAAGCCCCCCACACCCTTTATGACTTGAGGGGGGTGTAGAACAATGTCATGGGGGCCTTTGGGTGGGAACCTTTTTTCTATCCTTGTACAGTATAACCAGTACATCAGTTTATTACTTTGACAGCTGTTACTCAAACTCAAGGCCTATCCGGGAAGAGTGGGGTTAGACAATGGGGGGCTTGGGTGGCCATCGCAAAACTCTTCACACCTACATGACACCTTCTCCTAGGAAGTTGGGATCCCGGGAACAGGATCCAACGCCAAGGTCAGAGTTTTTCCTGCCAGGCATGTCAAGTTTGGGACTAGCCTGTCAATTTTCCTGCCAGACATGTCAAGTTTGGGACCAGCCGGTCAATTTTCCTGCCAGACCTGTCAAATTTGGGACCAGGGGCTTTGTGATGTGTTTATTACATCCTAACAGCTGGCACCTTGTTTCAGGGTCTCATGGGAAGCTTTGGCTCTACATGCCACCTGTCTTTTTTTTCGCATCTCAAAGCTCAGGGGTTGCTGGAGTTTATTATTTTATAAGGGGTTTGTGTTAACCTATTTTTTTTTGTTGAGAGAATTACCACAGGCAGGTTTTGTGAGAACCCTTTACACATTTGACACCTACATGCCACAGTCTTCCTCCCAGGCTCTGGGCTGGGGGACTCAGGACTGCTCCAAAGCTGTTCAGCCAACAGCTGTCTGCAACCTCCCAGTTTTAAACATGCCCAGGCATTTCCCTACTACATGCACACACTTTTTCTATGCACTTTTTTAAACACATACACAATTACCCCATATTTTGCAGTCAAACCTCTCAGTTTTGGGACTAGCCCTACATGTCACCCATTTTAAAACCAGAGTGTTTGAGGCCATCAAGTGGCTGCCAGACCTGTCAAATTTAAGGCCAGGGTTTGCTGCCAGACCTGTCACTTTTGCGGCCAGAGCTTGATGTGACTGGTATCCCTACCTACTACTAATATAATATTTGCTTATAATGATTGTCACCATCGCAGAGATTTACCTTTCAATTAACCTATTAACATTCTCTGTAGCGTTGCAAACTTCTACTCTATCAGTGGAAACAAAAAAATAATATTTTGCTGAGCTGCTTTCCATCAATACCTTAGTATTCTTCAGCATTCTGGGACGTAGCATTGTAAAATATACATGAAACCACTACAAAAAACAATGAAATATTCAATTACTGTGCATTAAACGTTTCTAAATGTAAGCGTGACACACACAATAACAATAATTTGTTCATGATACTATAAATTCAGAGAGAAATTAAATAAAAAAACATATATGTATATGATTTACTCTCTCATCCAAATAGAATTTTAAACAGCCTTCTTATTTTAGTGGTCTGTGTTATAAAAAGACACTTACATTTTCTTCTTCATCATTTAAAGCAAATCGTGTTTCTCGCTTAGGGCCTGTCTTCTTTTCTGTAAATGCTATTATTGCAAATTTCATACCATTCTCAGTCTGATGGGTCCGTTCCAACCATTCTTTAACCTGTGAAAATAAGGTTTTATTTATCACGAACATCTCAAATGAATGCACATTGAAATTAGAAATAAATGGGTAAGGGTGTATGCTTACAACAAAGTTTTTGACAAATATTGCCTCGAGTAGATATTTGAAGAGCAATATTGCTTCCAAATAATACACAACGTGTAAGTGTTCCAGACTGTTTAACTCACTGCTGTTGGTCACTTTTTGAGTTTGACACTAAACACCTCGAAATGTCAGAAATAGGATTCAGACATGTACCTGGAGGCTGGAAATGAACCCTAGCCACTCTTGCTATATCACCTGAGATATATTATGGAGTCCTGGTAACCACAGGGACCTGCAAACAGTCATTCGGGTTGATAGTGAAAATTGTCAAAACTCGCTAATAATGAGCACTTCTAGCGAGTTTTGCTAATTTTTCAAATAGCTCAGGCTGGATATCAGAGACACTGTTTGAGTGAACAAAATATAAATACACTTGATAGAAAGGTCAGATCTGATGCTTTCATGTGATCTATATATCTTTGGTATTATCTGAAGTTTTTTTTGTCCAGCTTCCAGCCAAGGGAAAAACCTGAAATTGTACCCAACTTTGAGCACCTTGGGCAGGGTGGAAGAAGTGACTAAGCCACCTTTAACGCAAAATCTTCAAAAAGTTACCCCTGGAGGTCAGAAATGGGTCTGAGACACTCCTGCTATGTCATCGGAGGTATACTATGGGGTCCTTGGGTCCAGAACTAGAAATGTGATGTGACTCTGAGCTCTATGGCCCATAATGGAAAAAATGAGTTTTACACCAAACACCTTGAAATGTCAGAATTAGGAGTCAGACATGTACCTGGAGGCTGGAAATGAGCCCTGGCCCCTCTTACCATATCACCCTTACCATATCACCTGAGATATATTATGGGGTCCTGGTGGCCACAGGGACCTAAAAACAGTCATTAGGGTTGATACTGAAAATTGACAAAACTCGCTAATAGTGGGCACTTCTAGCGAGTTTTGCCAATGTATCAAATAGCTCAGGCTGGATATCAGAGACACTGTTTGAGTGAACAAAACATAAATACACTTGTTAGAAAGGTCAGATCTGATGCTTTCATATGATCTATATACCTGTGGTATTATCTGAAGTTTTTTTCCCAGCTTCCAGCCAAGGGATAAACCTGAAATCTTACCCAACTTTGAGCACCTTGGGCTGTGTGAAAGAAGTGACTAAGCCTCCTTAAACCCAAAATCGTCAAAAGGTCACCCCTGGAGGTCAGAAATGGGTCTGAGACACTCCTGCTATGTGATCTGAGGTATGATAGACAACTACTGAGGTCTTTTCGGAGATCCAGAAGAACTGGGCGCACACCTGAGTATCCGCTAGATAATGAAAAATGGAAGTAGATGGTGTAGGCAATGGGGCGAGTGGTAATCCCTCACAACCACTCAGAACGACCAGAAGGCTGGTCTGCAATGAATAAGAACAACTGTGCCCCTGCACTAACACAATACATAGAAAATTTCAAAGTTTGAGTTAGGTTGTATACATGTGATAATAAAGTATAGCACAACAATCCAAACAGGTAGTGGAGCTACGTGATTAAGTGACCAAGAACAGAGTAAGAGAAATGTAAGTAAGTTGGTAGTCTGTTCATAGAGTATCCATTTTCTGTTTATTGTTCCGTTTCATAAGCCAACACGTGTTTCATCGCAGGGAACTACTGCGAATCTTCAGGGCTAAACAAAAAATACAAATTGTGTCTTAGCTATACAAGTTCTGTTTGTAAAAAAAAAAATCTAAAACGGGTGACTCTTAGTGTGCACCGTAGTGACACGAGGCATGCTAAAAAAACGTGGGGGGTGACTTGGTGTCTGTGTGATGAACAGTCCTGAGTATGGTGACATATGTGACAAGGTGGGGTGTGAAGTGACACACGATATATTTTTTAATGCAATTAGTGTACATTTAGAATACTGGCCGGTCTGAGAAGTGAGGTGGTGAGGTAGAACGTGTGTATGGTAAGAAGGACGGTATCCCCAGTGACTCTTAAGTGACATACGGAAACATAATTAGTTCACAGTACACGAAATTGATGGAGGTATTCCATATATGTGATAGTTCGTCTAGTTAAATAATGAGTGTGCAATATCTATGATTACAAAGGCAAATGTGCTCCACTTATCCTAAGGGGGTCTATCCATATGACCGACATACCTGGAAGAAGTGGCTTTCGAGATAGGATAAGCTTATTTGACGAAACCAGAAGAAAGAGGGGGAGAAGGCCGGTCAGTGCGTCGACTCTAGTTATGTATTAGACAGGATTTTATAACAAAAAGAGAAGAAACAAGGAGGAAAAAATTAGAATACGTGAGAGCGTGAATGAGTAAAGAAATAAGCCAAGTAACAAAAAACGCTGGGCGTGTAGGTGTCATCGTTTAAAGACAAGGTCTTTAAAGTTGTACCACAAGACAAAGATGGGGGAGCAGTATTTAGATACTACATGGTGTGATACAAAAAAATGGGGGGGGGTTTTGGGGGGGGGGAAAGGGCTATATATGCCCTGTTTCTTCGTGGTGAATGTAGTCATGATTGATTCATCTAAGTTAGTCCAAACTCACCGGGGAAATCAAAAAATTGTGTTTTTGATTCTTCTTGCCAAGGGTATTGGCCACGGTTGGGGCGTAGTGGGGAATCTCAAGTGTCGGATTTTCGTATCTTTAGTATGGAGATAGAATCTGAAATATAGCAAGTTTTGCAACGTGATATAATATCACTTTATATTGGTAGATGTATCAACAAAGACTAGGGCACAGAGGGAGCATGAATGCACAATAACACCTACCTCGGTAATTCGTGTGTGAGATGAAAACCGGGAGGAGACAGGTCTTCGTGGTTTGGGCGGGTACGCTTGTGACCACAGAGCGCTTTGTCTTCAAACGAAAAAGGAGAAGGGAGGGGTTTAGTCCCCACGGACTATACAGGCTCGAAAACGTTTTATACTTGAGGTTTACCATTCTGCAAGAGATTGCAGATGTCAAAAAGACGCAAAGCGCTTACCTGTATGACGAAGTTCTCCCTCTTTAGGTTTCCCGGCGCCGTGTTTCGGAGACGGACACGTGACCGGAAGTTCGGTTCCCTTAAATACTAGAGCATATGGTTTGGTGCAAAAGACTAGAACGTCGCCATCGATCCCTGAAGTGGATAGAGTGGCGGAAAAAAGAGAAAATACTACCATGATTTGTTTGGTAGACAGGATATATCTCCGTGTTAGGAGAATATTAGATTCCCGTAGAAGAGGTTGCGAGGTTCACCCGGTGAGCTAAAAAATGGTATATTTAGCTCTCTTGTACTATTAAAAATAGAGCAAAAGTTAGGTGATGAGATAAAATGTATCCCGGTGAGCAAAAAATGGGGTGAGATATTTAGTTCTCTTGTACAATTAAAAATCGGGCAAAAATTAAGTGATGAGAAAAATGTATAACGCGCAAAAATATCTCTTGCGTTCGTAAGAATTGTCGGGACAGTAATCCTTGTTAATTTATTAGAAGGCCCGGTGGCCTCATATACATAGGAGTCAAGAGTCAGATATGACAAGAAACACGCGAAAGAACACCCAGCGGGGTTGGGATAAACTACATAATCGATGTTTGTTGACATATATATGTATGTCGATAAGTGGATATACCTCGAGATATTCTCGATGAAAAGAGATGTGAAAAGATACATTTTGAGTTTAAGCCGAGGTGGGGGCAAACTAAGATAATTCTCTTTGATAAATTGCGACTTTTGTTTTAGTAGTCACATGGAAGATTGGAAATGTCTCGAAAGAACACTTGTGTTTGAATAGAGCAAATGGTCACTCGCAAGAAAAAATAAGTACACAAGCTGGTTTAGAACGCAAAAATAGAACAACAGTTGAGTATTGTTGACATATGATTACTTGTATCAATGCATATGAGGAAAGAAAAGAATAACAAAAGAACGAGAGACACAGTTCATAACAGGGTACATCATTAGTTGCCTAAAAAGAATTGTAGCTCCGGGTCATAATTTAAACCACACTCTATGCTTCGAAGACGCATGATCCAAGTCGCCTCTTTGCGTCTCAAAAGCAGTTCTCGGTTACCACCCCTCACATGGATAGGTACAGTTTCTATTCCATAGAACGAGACTTGAAAGTCTTCAGTGTTCGGTTGACATTTGGCTATATGGAGAGCCACCGGGTATTTAGGATCTTGCTTCAAAATGGCTCTCATATGTTCAGCGATTCTCTCCTTTAGGGATCTTATTGTACTACCTACATATTTTTTACCACAATGGCATTCGATAATGTAAATTACGTATTTGGTGGTGCAATTTATGTTGGTTCTGATATCATAAACTTCTTCTGATGGGCCTGTAAAGTGTTTGGTTTTGTGTTTAGCCCATTTGCACATTGGGCAAAACCCACATTTGAAGAAGCCATTACCTCGTTGGGTGAGCCAGGTAGGATTTCTGTCCAAACGTGGTACTGTGGGACTGAGCCTGTTCCTTAGAGTTCTCCCTTTGCGAAATGTGATTTGAGGGGTAGTTGGAATCATTTCTTTCAGTGTGGAGTCGTCTTTTAGCAACTTCCAATGTTTGTTCATGCTGGTCCTGATTGAGTTGTGAAGAGCGTTATATTCTGTGATCATTCTCACTGTACTCTCTTTCTTTATTTGGGGGTCTTTTGTCTTCAGCGTATCATCTCTCTTAATTTTGTTTATTTTGGATTTTGCTTGGGACAAGATTGCCTTTGGGTAACCGCGTTTGGCGAATCTCAAGTTCATATCATTAATTGTATTGTCAAAATCCTCTTCATCGCTACAATTTCGTCTTGCACGAATGAATTCGCCAAATGGTATGGATTTGATCTGATGGAAGGGATGAAAACTATCCGCTCTCAGAATTGCATTGCAAGATGTGGGTTTTCTGTACAGTTTGCTTTGTAGGGTGTTGTTGATTACATAGAATTCCAGATCCAGAAATTCAATGTGCGATTTACTTTGTTTCATGGTGAAACTAAGTTCCCACATATTGTTGTTGAGATAGTCAAAGAAACCTAGTAGTAGATCATCAGTTCCTGTCCATAGCAAAATGCAATCGTCTATGTAACGACCCCAGAACAGAATGGAGTCAGTGTATTGACTGCTGTGCGTACCCCAAAGATGGTCTGCTTCGAACGCTCCCATAAAGAGGTTAGCGAAGGAGGGTGAGAATTTCGAACCCATGGCTACTCCTCGTTTCTGCTGGTACCATTCTTTATTGAACATAAAAAAGTTGTTGTCCAAGATTAATTTCATCATGGAAATGAGCATTTGTGTATGTGCCCAGAGTGAGGCCGGCCGTTTGGACAATACTCTGGTGATTGCCTCAATACCCAGTCCTGGATTGATGCTCGTATAGAGAGCAACTACATCCATAGTGACTAGTGTCGTGCCTGGTTGCCATTCCAAATCTCCTAACAAGCTGAGAATGTGTTTGGAGTCTTGAATATATGATGGTAGGTTTTTGACAAGTGGGCCCAGAAATAAATCTACGTATTCTGCTAGTCTTTCAGTCGGACCACCGATTCCTGAGACTATCGGTCTGCCAGGGGGAAACGGGAGATCCTTATGAATCTTAGGAAGGGTGTATAGCCATGGATATGTTGGTTTTAATACTTTCAGATACATGTGTTCTTCTTCATTTAGAAGACCCTCCTCTTTCCATTTCAGTAGATGGTCGTTGATGGTCTTTGTAAGTACACCCATGGGGTTAGATGTAATGGGTTCATAGCAGGAGAGGTCAGCTAGTTGGTTTTTTATCTCATTGTTGTAGTCTTCTGCGTTCATCACCACAATATTTCCTCCTTTATCTGCCTCACGAATAATAATGGAGGGATTCAGTGTCAGTACAGTCAAAGCGTTATGCTCTCCTTTGGTTAGATTGTCTTTAAAGATGAATGTTTCTTGTAGTTTTTTAGTGTTGATTTTGTTAAGATCTTCCAACACATGTCTGTGAAAATTGTCAATGCTATTACCGCCTGGTAATGTGGGAGTCCACGTGGACTTGGACTTAAGACCACTGGATACCCCAAAGTCCATGTCTATGTTAAGTTCCTCTAAGAGTTGTCCCATTTCCATGGGGCTGTCTTCTCGTTCAGTGATTGACAATAATAGATGGACTGCTTGTATATCTTTTATTGTGTGTACAACATCGTCACTCAATACATCAGGAATATTTTTGACATTTTTCTTAGCAGTGATTTTACCCGCGAAGTACTTTTTTATTTTCAAATTGCGGACAAATTTGAAGAGATCTATTTTCGTCTGACAAATATCCCCGGTAGAGTAAGGATTAAAACTCAATCCTTTAGCGAGTAAATTAATCATGTCAGGGGTGAGGGGGAAAGAGGATAGGTTAATAACTTGCACCTCCTTATTGACGTTATCTAATTCTTTGTTCTCCCTGATCTTAGTTTTTTGCGATATTCGTCGTTGTCCCCCCCTTGTCCCTCTGTGGGTTTTGGAGTTAGAAGACCTCTTCGGGATTGCGCCCTGTTCCCCTTGCGAATACGTTCCATTTCTAATAAAAAAGGACTGCTGTTGGCGTCCAGGTTGTCTTCAATTTCTGTCTCTGGTTCACTGGTGCCCACAGTGTTTAGGGATGTAGTACTTGATGAAATGGAACTAGGGGCAGATGTATTGCCCTCCGGTTTCTTGGATTTAGTAGAGGGAATCAAGGCATCATATTTTCGATCGAAAGTGAATACTCTACCGTTACGGTAGTCACCATCGTCTCTTTTAATTTGTCTCGCTTTCCTATTTTTGATTTCTTCCTGATGTTTTAGTAAAACCTCATCCAGAATAGTATAATTTTTTACAGTTGGTTCTGGCAGGTTAAGGTCTTTAATTTCTTGTTCAAGAATAGCGATTTCGCCCTGTAGTTTTAAGGTTTTGCGGTCTGCACTTTCTATTAGAATGTCCATAAGGACGAGAGAGTTGTTGTTAACAGATTCTTCCCATTTTTTCATTAGGTCTACATCTAGATTGTCATAGGTCGGAAAGATTTGAGAGCGCAAGCCTCTAGGTATTTGTTTGAGGCGCATATATTGCTTTAAGGTGGTGGCATCCCACCATCGTGAGTTCTCTTGCATCTTCAATTTTTCAAGTTTTTTGAATTTCTCTTTCAGGCCCTCCACTCGAGGGGGACCAGAAATGGCTGCTGCTGTATGGGTAGGCATGCCTTTAGCTAGATTTTCAAACAGGTCAGCGGCTACTTTATCTCTATCCATGTTATGAACTTGAGCCTGTTCCTTAGAGTTCTCCCTTTGCGAAATGTGATTTGAGGGGTAGTTGGAATCATTTCTTTCAGTGTGGAGTCGTCTTTTAGCAACTTCCAATGTTTGTTCATGCTGGTCCTGATTGAGTTGTGAAGAGCGTTATATTCTGTGATCATTCTCACTGTACTCTCTTTCTAAACCACGAAGACCTGTCTCCTCCCGGTTTTCATCTCACACACGAATTACCGAGGTAGGTGTTATTGTGCATTCATGCTCCCTCTGTGCCCTCGTCTTTGTTGATACATCTACCAATATAAAGTGATATATCACGTTGCAAAACTTGCTATATTTCAGATTCTATCTCCATACTAAAGATACGAAAATCCGACACTTGAGATTCCCCACTATGCCCCAACCGTGGCCAATGCCCTTGGCAAGAAGAATCAAAAACACAATTTTTTGATTTCCCCGGTGAGTTTGGACTAACTTAGATGAATCAATCATGACTACATTCACCACGAAGAAACAGGGCATATATAGCCCTTTTCCCCCCCCAAATCCCCCCCCCGTTTTTTTGTATCACACCATGTAGTATCTAAATACTGCTCCCCCCTCTTTGTCTTGTGGTACAACTTTAAAGACCTTGTCTTTAAACGATGACACCTACACGCCCAGCGTTTTTTGTTACTTGGCTTATTTCTTTACTCATTCACGCTCTCACGTATTCTAATTTTTTCCTCCTTGTTTCTTCTCTTTTTGTTATAAAATCCTGTCTAATACATAACTAGAGTCGACGCACTGACCGGCCTTCTCCCCCTCTTTCTTCTGGTTTCGTCAAATAAGCTTATCCTATCTCGAAAGCCACTTCTTCCAGGTATGTCGGTCATATGGATAGACCCCCCTAGGATAAGTGGAGCACATTTGCCTTTGTAATCATAGATATTGCACACTCATTATTTAACTAGACGAACTATCACATATATGGAATACCTCCATCAATTTCGTGTACTGTGAACGAATTATGTTTCCGTATGTCACTTAAGAGTCACTGGGGGATACCGTCCTTCTTACCATACACATGTTCTACCTCACCACCTCACTTCTCAGACCGGCCAGTATTCTAAATGTACACTAATTGCATTAAAAAATATATCGTGTGTCACTTCACACCCCACCTTGTCACATATGTCACCATACTCAGGACTGTTCATCACACAGACACCAAGTCACCCCCCACGTTTTTTTAGCATGCCTCGTGTCACTACGGTGCACACTAAGAGTCACCCGTTTTAGAAATTTTTTTTTACAAACAGAACTTGTATAGCTAAGACACAATTTGTATTTTTTGTTTAGCCCTGAAGATTCGCAGTAGTTCCCTGCGATGAAACACGTGTTGGCTTATGAAACGGAACAATAAACAGAAAATGGATACTCTATGAACAGACTACCAACTTACTTACATTTCTCTTACTCTGTTCTTGGTCACTTAATCACGTAGCTCCACTACCTGTTTGGATTGTTGTGCTATACTTTATTATCACATGTATACAACCTAACTCAAACTTTGAAATTTTCTATGTATTGTGTTAGTGCAGGGGCACAGTTGTTCTTATGTGATCTGAGGTATACTATGGGGTCCTTGGGTCCAGAACTAGAAATGTGATGTGACTCTGAGCTCTAGGGCATATAATGGAAAAAATTAGTTTGACAAGAAACACCTGGAAATGTCAGAAATAGGAGTCAGACATGTACCTGGAGGCTGAAAATGAGTCCTAGCCACTCTTGCTATATCACCTGAGATATATTATGGAGTCCTGGTAGCCACAGGGAGCTGCAAACAGTCATTAGGGTTGATACTGAAAATTGGCAAAATTCGCTAATAATGAGCACTTCTAGCGAGTTTTGCTAATTTTTCAAATCTCTCAGGCTGGATGTCAGAGACACTGTTTGAGTGAACAAAATATAAATACACTTGTTAGAAAGGTCAGATCTGATGTTTTGATGTGATCTATATACCTTTGGTATTATCTGAAGTTTTTTTTTTCCTTCTTCCAGCCAAGGGAAAAACCTGAAAAAGTACCCAACTTTGAGCACCTTGGGCTGGGTGGAAGAAGTGACTTTGCCCCCTTAAACCCAAAAACTTAAGTCACCCTTGGAGCCAGAAATGGGTCTGAGACACTCCTGCGAAGTGATCTGACGTATACTATGGGAACCTTGGGTCCAGAACTAGAAATGTGATGTGACTCTGAGCTCTATGGCCTAGATTTGAAAAAATTGTTTGACCCCCAAACACCTCGAAATGTCACAAATAGGAGTCAGACATGTACCTGGAGGCTAGGAATGAGCCCTAGGCACTCTTGCTATATCACTTGAGATATAATATGGGGGTCCTGGTGGCCACAGGGACCCACAAACAGTCATGAGGCTTAATACTGAAAAAAGTAACTTGACTGTGAGCCCTACGCTCTTGGATGGAAAACTTGAGTTTGGCACATAATACCTCAAAATGTCACAAATTGTAGTCAAACACATACTAGGAGGCTAGAAATACCCTCTAGCAATTGTACCATGTATTTACTGATAATCAAAACATAGCAGTAAAGAAATGTTATTGTCTATAAATAAAGTAAGTAAATTACATTTATAGAGCACACAGCTACCTCCAACAAAGGTGTTGAAGTGCTAATAGTTTAAACTTCATATGGCAGTTGTGTTGTCACTTGTGAAATATTGCACTTCATGATTGTATAAAAAAAACACTGTTATGTGTACTGTGATGTAGTTTTTGACTAGCTTTGCATACTTTTAAAATAGCTCCCAGTGGATATCTTGACTCATTTTTCCAGTACACATAACCTAAATACACTTGCTACAAAGTTTAGATCTGATACAAAGAAGGAACTTATGTACGTTTTGGACTTTATAAAATTTCGTTATTTTCTCAAATAATGTTGAGCAGATCTTCATTCCTTGATAATTAGTCAAGAAACTACCTATCCTGCATGCAAAAGTTATAAAGGGTCCTCAGTCGTGGCATACTTCATCATCGGACCACTCACCAAGAAACATTAATCTTCTGGGTAGGCTTAGCCAGACACCTGGGATCTCTGGATGTTGTAGGGAATAAACAATTACAATTATCTAGGGTGTAATCAAAATGTAATGATGTAATGATGGTCCCCCTGATAATATTAAAAAACCCTTCAATGCATTAGATCATATTTTTAACCTTTTTTTGATCATGTATCTAACCAATTTAATTCTTCTCCTTCTCCAATAAATGATTTTCTTGACACCGCATTATCAAACAGCAGCTCTTCTTCAACATTAATATCTCTTAATGCAGTGAAAATAATGACATTTAGCATTTGCCAAATACTAGTAATGTTATGCGATTAGGCTTAATGTTGCACACTTTCCTTGAATGATGTATCAACTGTCCGAATGTTTCCTTTTTTGGGTGACACACACAGGGCACTGTTTTTGCATCAACACACATTTTCCTGCCAGAGGGTTCCTGAAAGAAGAATAAGTATCCCATCTCTTCTTCTTGCGACTCTTGCATCATTTGATTCCCTTGCTCTGTTGTGATTACCATCCCGTGTTAGTCGCAAATGAGATCTCCTTTTTTTGAAGTCTTGTGTAGAGATTACTTTCTTCCCCTTTGTGGCATCAGTTGTGATATGTCCTCTCCATAGCTGATATTCCACCAACGATGCTATTTGTTTATTGCTCACTTTCCCTTTAGTGACTGCTCTAAGAATCCCGCCCTCAATGATGTCTTTTACTCTTGGCAGGTTCTTGTTCCACTCCATATTCTTGTAGAAAGTGCTTATTTGATTTTCTGTTGGCTGTCGTCTTCTAAAGTGGTCTGCAGAAAAAGAAAAAAAACAGTACTTCAGTGTCATTTAACATTATATATTTTTACATCAAATATACACCCTGTTTATAAACTTCCATTAAAAGTGAAGGACACTTACTCTGCACTTCTTCCTTTCGCAATTTTTGTTGCATGATTCTCCAACTGCGATAGCAGTACCGTGCATGCTTCCCAGCCAGTGCAACGCGGACCTTCTTTTTCGATAGTTGCCCATTAAGTGACACAGGAAATTCTTTCAGTATTCTTTTCAGAGCTGATGCATTATTAATTTTAGGACAACTGTACGCTACAGCAGCAATTCTTGATTTTTGTTTTGAGTGACAATTTTCCCTGTAAAATACAAAATATTCATTTAAGATACCCCTAAAGAAAAAATACAAAGTTTTGTGAACGCCCTTGCAAAAATGGATTATAATTTAGTACTATAAATATAAACATACTGTTCTTCTGTTTCCACAACTTTGGCTTGGGTGATGCTGGTAAATCTGTCTTCTCTGGAACTAAAATAAAATAGACAGAAATGTGTCAGAGTATTCTGTGAAATATCTTGTCAAATGTAAATTATATCTTTGAACAAGTTACATGCTTACTCAAGATTGTAATGGGTCAGTTTTTCCAGTAACTTGGATGCTAAGCAAGCATTTTGCATTTCACAGCTTCTGTTTGTATTGCCACTAGATTGTGTTATATACTCCAGGACAATTAGTTTCTCTTGGCCACATAAATGTTTCACAGCAGCATCTTTAAAGATTTGTACAACTTCTTTTCTCTTCAGAGTTGGTAATCTGTATCTGTATTCATTTAAGGCCTAGACACGACAGAGGGTATTAAGCAGCCATCATGGTGGTTATGAAAACCTACGGAGATCCTTCTATGTACAGAGACAATTACAGAAGTAAAGCCGGTTATGGAGGACCACCGTACTTTCAAGGTTCACCTGTTATATACGGGGCTGGATTAGGAGGATTCTTTAGGAGTCTATTTAGAAGAGCTATGCCTTTCCTGAGAAGAGGCTATGAAATTGCAAAACCTCATGTTAAGGCGGCTGCCACGAACATTGCCCAGGAGGTGGTGGGGTCTGTTACATCAGCGGTTGCAGAGCGCATGAACAAGCAGCCTCAAGAAGGAGCTGGTTTGATGTATAAGCCACGCGCCAGTGTCAAAAGGAAACTGCGTGTTTCCAGACGCCGGGGTACCCCAGCCCCCTATAAAAAAAAAGGAAGACAGCTTCAAAACGCCCTCAGAAAAGAAGAGCTCCAAGACGGAAGAGAGCTACGAAGAAGCGAAGCAGTTCTAAAGTAAATATTTTTTAAAGCTTTGTAAACACAGCCATGGTCTTCGTACATTGTGGATCTGGAGAGTGCGCCAAATCAGAGTTAGACTTGTTTAGTCTAAAACCCACGCAGACAAGCATCGAAAACAGCTTCTTCATGGAGGTATCACCTTTAGCAGCATTGACACCGCTGGCACCTATAGAGTTTTATGTGTCAGGGGCCACGGATATGTATTTGGATCTCAACAACACCCTGCTGCATCTTATGTGTAAAATCGTAAAAGCGGATGGCGCTAAAGTGGCACCAATCGCTTACCCTCTAGATACCATGTTTAATCAAGTGGACATCACCCTGGGCGACCGACTCATCACCCAGAACGATAACATGTACGCCTACAGAGCCTACATAGAAAGCATTCTAAATTACAGTAGCGATGCCCTTGACAAACAACTTTCAGCTGGTCTCTTTCACAGGGATACACACAGCCAGTTTGAAATCACAGCTCTGGATGGTGATAATAAGGGCTTTATAAAAAGAGCTCAACATGCTACAGCCAGCTGTACCTTTGACCTTCTGGGGTGCATACATTCGGACCTCTTCTTCCAAGATAAACTGCTCATCAACGGAATTGATCTTAAGATCAAGCTCAATCGCAACAAGGACTCATTCTGCCTCATCAACGGGGATACTGAACAGTACAAGCTGAGCATCCAGGCCGCGAGCCTGTTTGTAAAGAGAGTGAAAGTGTCACCGAGCGGCAGGTTATCGCATGCCGAAGCTTTGCAAGTATCCAACGCCAAGTATGCTGTGGAAAGAGTAGCTCCGAAGGTATTTAGCATCCCTGCAGGGACCCGCTTAACACAGCAGCAGAATTTATTTCTGGGGCAACTACCAAAGCTCATCATCATTGGTTTTGTTGACAATACAGCTTTCAGCGGCACCTATGACTCAATCCCCTTCAATTTTAAACACTACAACATCAACTACGCAGCGCTGGTCCACGAGGGCAATGTGATTCCTGCAAAACCCTACGCACCCAGTTTTGCAGCCAGGCATTACATCAGGGAATATCATGGACTTGTTTCGATAACAGGAAAGCATCAAAGCGACTGCGGTGTAGCAGTGTCAAGAGAAGGCTATGGACGTGGATACACGCTGTTAGCATTCGACCTGACACCGGACATGGAAGATGGCGATCACTACAACCTGGTCAAAAATGGGAATCCAAAAGCTGAAATACGATTCGCAGCTCCACTGGTAGCTAATGTGAACATGGTCGTATTCTCTGTATTCGACAGCATCATTCAGATCAACCACGCAAGGCAGATTTTGTTTGACTATCTTTAAAAACATTTGTGAAATGGATACGGTGCAGATACGTGACATCTTAAGCAGACATAAATATGCTAGGAAATACTTTTTGGGTGTTTTCCCTAGCGATGGGTTACCAACCGAAATAGGGGCAGAAAACCCATGCACCCTAGTCTTTAACACAGACCCGCATGACCAGGCTGGGACACATTGGGCAGCCATGTTTATAGATGTTGACAAGGTTACCGTGTTTGACAGTACCGCAGAGTTCCCTGAGCACAGACTCTATACACCACCTATATTCAAGTTTGTGAAAAAAGCTGCAACTATGGTGGAGTATAACAAGCTAAGGGTGCAGGATTCCATGGCCATCACATGCGGTGAACACTGTATTTATTTTATCAGTAAAATGTCACAGGGTGTTTCGTTTAGAAATTTCTTAAATCTATATTCGAGGGATCTTGTTAACAATGATATTATAGTTGCGAAATATGTAAAAGAAAACACCCGGGTGTCGGTCAGACCTGTGAAAACAGAATATGTACCTTGTTAAAACTGTAAGGGTTTATAACAGATGTGTGCTTAATGTTGAACTTGTAAAATAAAGGCATTATATTTTTTTAAAACATGCATTCAGACTCTGTATTTCAATATACATGCACCATAAAATGTTTTTTTTTTAAAAAGACGACTGAGACGGTTTGAAAAGTTATAACAGGTGTTTATTACAAACAGGTAGGTAGGTTGGTCAATAGTTGACAAAACTTTATTGAAGAAACCTAGGAATACAAATCACACCCACAATTATTCAAAAATCCATGTGAGGGGTAGTTGGGGCAATGTCTTTTTTTTTTTTTGAGATGTCGCCGGCTGTGCAGGGGTAGACCATTTAGGGGATAGCCTTCGAACTTCAGAACCTGTAGGCGATGGTAGTAGGGGGTCCTTCAAATTATCTAGCAGGCGTCTGTGTTCATTATTACCAACAAGCGTGGAGGGTATATTGAGTTCAACAGCGGCCCTCAGAAACTGCTCCCAGCCTCTCGGGGCATTTTGAGGCGTTAGGATTTTGGGGTGTGTGAGACCTTTGACTAGATCGTACATATGCGATCCTGCAACCGGTTGGCCCTTGTAGAGAAACTCGCCTTGTTCATTCCAAGAGGTTAGGTCTTTAGAAGCGGCTAGTTTACTCATTATCATCTGCGCAGCCCCTCTGTGCCTTATATTTTTTAAGAGGTCTCCAACAAAGGTATCTGAGGCTGTCGCTTATCGGGAGGCGGTTGTAGGGGCTGAGGGTCGGGGGCCTGAGCTGCGGGTTGTTCAGAGTCTGGGGTGTATAGAGTCAGCTTGTTTTTCTCGGTATTCCATTGGCCGTAGTAATTTAAGAAATTTTTGAGAGTGCTGGTGTATAGGTTAGCCTTGTCGTAGGGGTTTAGATCAGTCCTGCTCAATATGTCTTTAATTTCAGTATCCAGACGTAGAGTCTCATTTCTACGGATATCCCAGACGTTGTCCGAGGAGGACCCCAGCTGCTCCATTTGCTGCCTAGGAAGGAACCAGATACATTTTTGTGGCATGATCCATCACTGACCCGAGAGGAGGCTTGTAATTACAGGTATAGCTATCCCCAGCAAGTTCCCTATAAAGCCCCCAAACTGTTTCACCAGTTTCTTCTTGGTGACGAGTGTGGCCCTTTTATTACTGAGCTTCTTGATAAGCCTCTTCTTCTTCTTCAGAACCTGTAACTGACGCTTTGATATAGGGACGTTGCCTTTTAGGGTGTTTAGGGCCATTTCTGAAATGGCAGCCACTAAATCGTCAGAAGCTGTTCCCAGGATGGCCTTTCGGTGTTGGGGGCTGGCTGTAACAGGCATTTTCAGGAGGGCTAAATTACGGGGTAGGTGTGCAGACATGGTCACCACTGAGCGTTATTAGGGTGGGGCTGTAAATGGCTCTAAAAGACATCAGCGCTGCTTTTTATAGGTCCGGGTCTTGGGCTTTGGGGTGTAAACTACAGGTAGCTCTGGGGGAAAAATATCAGCCCGTAGTCTATAGTCTTCTGGAGTTTCATTTTTTAAGTCTACCAACAGGTACCCATGGGGTTTTGCTGTAGCGTCGTTAAAGGCCTCCATGAAGAAGTGTGTGTTTCCGGGGTACATCTGTTTAGCTATGACGGGTATTTGTTGTTTGTCACGAGGGTTTTTAAATAAAAAAAGTTATGAAGCATTGAGAGCTATAGACCTACTGTTCTTGCCTTTGTAAAACAAGTTCTGCACAATGTGGCAGTTCCTTATGTTATGTTATGTTAAATAAATTTCTTAAGCGCCGCTAACACCATTAGGTTTCTTGGCGCTGTGCTGGGGGAGCGGTGGAAAGAGTGTGAGACGGGATCTAAAGGTATGAGGTAGAGAAAAGAAAAGTTTTAAGAAGTGATCTGAAACCAGGGTATGAGGGTGCAAGCCTGAGAGAAAGTGGGAGGGAGTTCCAGAGGGATGGGGCCAAAAAAGAAAACCTAAGGCCTCCGTATTTTTTCCTCTTGAATCTGGGAACAGATAATAAGGCCATTTGAGATGAACGAAGATTGCGGGACGGGGTATAAAGATGAAGAAGGGAAGAGATAAAGGAGGGACCATGGCCAGAGAGGGACTTAGAAATGATACAGCCTAGCTTGAATTTACAGCGGGCGGATACCGGGAGCCAGTGGAGACTCTTTAGTAGTGGACGAACGTGCTGATCTCTCGGCTGGTGGTAGATCAAGCGGGCAGCTTGATTTTGGATCAGCTGGAGTCTTTTCAGTTGGTAATCAGGAATGCCAACATACAATGCGTTAGCGTAATCAAGTCTACTGATCACTAACGCAAGTAGCGCTAACGTGAGCGCTTCGGTGGTAAGTAGGCGGGAGATTTTTCGAATTTTCCTGAGTTGGAAGTGGCTGGCGGACACCACTGCGCTGATCTGGGGAGTCATAGAGAGGTCATTACTAATGACGACACCCAGACTTTTGGCAGAGTTAACTGGAGAGGGAGGGCTTCCAAGGCTGGCAGGCCAGATGGAAGGCTGCCAAGGATTGGAAGCTCCCCCGACAAGAATCAGCTCCGTCTTGTCGGGGTTAAGCTTCAGGTGGTTTGAGCTCATCCAGTTACTGATGAAACAGAGTGTATTTTGGAAAGTGGAAGTAGTCATCAGAGGAGTCATTGGTGAAAATCAACTGAATGTCATCCGCGTAGTTGAACGGGGTGACACTCATCCCACGAAGGGCCCGGAGTAAAGGGGCTAAATACAAATTAAAAAGGAGAGGGGACAGGGAGGAACCCTGGGGAACACCACAGGTCAGCTCTACCTGAGTGGCAGAAAACTGGGACAGCCTGACGGCTTGTTGACGTTCCGTCAAAAAAGACTGAACCCAGTCAAGGGCGGTCCCATGGATGCCAGCCTCTGACACGGCCGACCAGAATACCATGGTCGACCGTGTCGAAGGCGCCCGATAAATCCAAAAGGACTAGGGCTTGTCGGGTGTTAACATCAGCCCCTCTGCGCAGTTCGTCCATCACGGAGAGAATAACTGCCTCCGTGGAGTGCGCAGGTCTGAACCCTGCCTGCTTGGAGTCTAAGACACATGAGTTCTCAATGAAGGTACTGAGTGTTTGAGTTACATGCGATTCCAAGACTTTACTGAGAAAGGGGAGAAGGGATATGGGACGGTAATTGCTCAAGATGGAGGGGTCTGCCGAAGTTTTTTTTAAGATGGCAACCACCTCGGCCTGTTTAAAGGAACAAGGGACTTCCCCTGTGGCCAAAGAGTTGTTTATAAGGGCTAAGGGGGGGTTCAGGGCAGGAAATGAAAGCTGCTCGAAGGGCCGAGCAAGAGGGCAGCAGTCGCGGGGGGAACCAGAGGAAATTTTATGCAGAAGTGAAGAAAAATTGACTGTCGAGATGGGGGGGATCAGGGTTAAAGTGTGAGGGTTAAGATAGTCAATAGGCTCAGTGGGCAGGGAAGGAACAAGCGGGGTATGGGCGGCAATGCTAGATTTGATTTTGACAATTTTTTCTATAAAAAATTCGTTCAAGGAATCACACAGATGTTGAGAGGGAAGTGGCCCTATTGTGAGTCTCGCTGGGTTGGATAGTTCCTCTACAATTGAGAATATGTCCTTTGATTTATTTACAGAATCCATAATTTTGTTCGAAAAATAGGAGGATTTAGCCGAGGATATAGCTGTTTTGTATTTTTTGAGCAGGGAGGAAAATACCTCCTTAGTCTCGAGGGAATACCCCCGGCGCCACCGCCGTTCTGCCTGACGGAGGCCTAATTTTAAAGCTCTCAGGTCCTCGGTGAACCACCTTTGAGCGTCATGACAACGTCTAGCTCTAACTAATTTTAAGGGAGCTACTACGTCGGCAGCAGAGGTAAGCCAACGAGTAAGGTTTGATGACTGGACATCGATGGAGACAGATGGATCAGAGGTGGGGGGGCTGAGGAACTAAGGAGAGAACTAAATTCATTTAGGTCTGACCTATTCCAGTTACGGGCCAGGAAATTGGTTTCTCGAGGCTTAATAACAGGCCGGGGCATCCCCAAAGTAAAAGTAATTAAAGAATGATCTGACCAAAGGCATGGCAGGACAAGAGGGGAAGATATATCCAGGCAAGATGTCCAAACCTGGTCTAAGGTGTGCCCTTTTATATGCGTGGGCGAGTGGATGTGCTGGGTACAATTCAGACCTAACATAAGGTCTGAAAAGGCCAGTGAGCCAAGGGATTCATGGATGTCCGATGGCCAATAGTTAAAGTCTCCCAGAACCAAAACGTTGGAATTATTGATGGTGAGCTGAGAGATGAGGTCACCAATCTGGGCTGGAAAATTGGGCATGTGTTGAGGAGGACGATAAATCAGGGCACAAATAAGAGAGGACCCTGGCTGTTCCAATCTGAGTACCAAGCAATCCGTCATGGGGATGCAGGTGGTAGGCACTATGGAAAAACGAATCGGATGCTTAACAATAGCCGCGACCCCCCCTCCGACCTTGCCGGAGGCACGGTTGGCTTGTAGTATGTAATATCCAGGGGGGATGGCAGCTAAGATGTCAGGGGAGGAGTCGTCAGTTAACCAGGTCTCGGTCAGGAATAGGATGTCCGGTTGTTCTGACTTCAACAGATAAAAAATGTCTAATTGGTGACTGACCAGGGACCGGGTATTAAGGTAAAACACAGACAAAGAGGAGTTAGAGGCTCTTGCTAATGAGTGGGTACAGGGTCTGGGTTCCAAAACCAGTGACCTGGGAGTGGGGCGGGGCTTAGAATACGATGATGTGAATACTGAGTAAAAGCTCTCTCTAACTCGGGATGATCACCACCTTCATGCTTCAGATCATCACCAATTATCATATTTTCAAGGGTTGGGGGTAGTAGCTCATCATCGTTGAGGTTATCCGGTATATCCTCTATAAATTTGATATGGGGGAACCGGCCGCCCAAGTCTGTATAAAGAGGCTGCCAGCATGAATAAAGCCACACAATGTTGTTAGGGGTTTGTGATAAAGCAGAGGCGGTATTTTCTAAGAGCTTTTTTATAAAGTAGCTTTTACCACAGTTTGAGGGTCCTGCTAGCACGCAGGAGAACGGATGCTGTAACCTAGTGTCCATGCTGTGGCGGCTGTCTCTCTAATGGGTCTAATAACCATAAGGCAGTGTTTTATAGTGGGTGATCAGGACACTTTTATCAAAAACAACTCGCAATGTTTTATGTAGAGGCTGGGTTGTGATTTCCCACTTCTTTTTGGATCTGACTATGTAGGGCTGGTTCACGACTATGGTTTTAGCAATCTCAGAATCGTCTGCTGTAGCGTATTCATGCACCAGAATCTTCAAACTGTCAAAATTTATTTTTAGGGTGTTGCTGACATTTAATGTTATCCCTTTGACCTTCATACACACCTTGTTCTCGTTGGTACGGTGACTGTAGGTTTTAGGCCCGGAGGCTGTATATTCAATTATATACTCATCCTTATCTAGCTCACTGGTTAGGTCACCCAGATAATCTCCTAGAGGAGGGTCTTCATCCCCCGGCTTGCTCAGAAAAATCACAGAATCTGTATCGTGATACAAGCAGCGATCCTGGAGCTTATCCATAACCCCGTAAAGCTCTAGACAAGCGTGGGCTGTCGTGAAGCAGGCTATGAAAGGGTTTATGTTGTTACTCAATGTGGGGTACTCTTGGGCGTATTTCCAACACAAATCCGCGGTATCGTCATCGATAAACTCGCAGCTGGACACCTCGTAGCATGGGGCAAACAGGTACTTGAACAGTTCATCAGGATATGATATTAAGGTAGTATTTTAAAGGTTTGTGTGCTGTGCAAATTTTCCCCATAAGGAGTTGAGACAGAGTTTGGCTAACTGGCGGCGTGCAGGATTGACCTCTATCAGATGGGGGCGTAAACGGATACCCTCGTGAGCGTAGTAGTCGTCGATGTATTTCTGTTTTGCATCCTGACTAGTACACCATTCAGGATACCCTGAGGCCTCCTGTTTGTCTCTGAGAAACAAATTAATGTAGGGGGCAAAGAGTTGTGTTGTAGTGCTCTTAAAATGCCACACTTCGTGTACTCTACCTAGCCTGTACCCTTTCTCTAAGGCAGCTTGTACCTCGATGCTACACCAGGTCCCTGTGAGCATCCTTTGTTCATCGGTGTGTCTGCAGCCGTCAACCTCTTTAAGCATCGCACATGTTCGGCAGAGGGGGAACATCAGCTTGCCATCGACTCGACATGGTAACACAGGGAAGTAAAGCTGCTTAGGAGGATAGATTTCACATTTGATAAGCCCAAAGTATTCGGATAGGGGCTTAACATCTCTATAGATGATGGTGGGATGACCCAGTGGGTACAACTTCATCTTGTTCACAAAAGGGTACAGGCTGGTGAAATCATAGTAGTGTATTTTCTCACCCTTACCAGCGGCCTTGTATGGCATTTGTACGCCCCCCAAATAAGGCATCGCGGGGCTCTAGAGGTTTGGGTAAATCACGAGTCTGAAGAAAAGAGCAGAGACCTGTGTCGGTTTTTAACATGTCTAACCACTCATGCTCCCATAGAACTCTCATAGTAAACCCCTGCTTTTCAACATACAGGGCCTTTGTTAGAGTACGTCTGTATAAGTGTTCAAAGGTGGGCCCCAACTTTTTGTTATACTCTTGGGGCTTGTAACACTTGGGGCAGCCGTGGTAAAAACAACCGTTGAATTCAAAGGCCGTCAGCACACCCTTAATTACAGAGAACCCATCCAGGTAGTAGGGACCAAGACGGTATTCACCAACCTGTAAGGCATGTTGAATCTGGATGTCTTCCTTCTCAGAGACGTGTATGAGCCATTGGATAGATGGGGTTGAATAACGTTTCTGTTTACCGTTATAGAGGTCTGGCGGTACTAGAGCGATAGTTTCTGGCCTCAAAAACATGTGCTTGTAGATGGACATACACATGGAGACCAGAGTGACGCTTTGAAAAGGGTCTATGTATTCGACCGCTTTTAGCATTTCAGGGGTTTTGGATGTCAAGGCCTTGACTTTCTTAGTCAGTGTCTTAGGTTTCAAGACCGTGACTTCTTTAGTCATAGACACCACAACATCTCCGAAGAGGTTACAAGCTTGCCGCAGGATCATTACATCCGCCTGACAATAAGCTTTCAACTCTGTTTGAAAGTGAAACTCCTTTTCACGGTTTTCAGAGTACCATTGTAGAAAGCTCACTTTCTCATCAGGCATCATGTATTCAATCCCGTAGCTTTCAGGAGGAGGCATGGCCCCCACATAATTCTGGTTAGCCCAGGTGTTAAACAAGTGTGGAAAATAACCTTTACACCCTGGGAACCCAAAGGCCTTTAGCAGCTTGCTCAATTTCATGGGTAGGAAATTCAGGGTGTCTATGAAACGTATTTTTAAATGGCACACCGTCATCAGCATCAGTTTAGACCCCTGGGTTATGAGTTCCACCTGTATCTTTTCACAAATCATGTTTCGCAGAATAAAGAAGGAGCCGTAGGCTTTTGAGTTGTGGGCGAGCATGGTATACCCTTGGAATTTGGATTGAATGAAAGTGCTTAGGAAATCACCAACACACGTTCGTCCTTCAAACTCCCAGCTGGCGTCGGAAGTTAGATGGTGTGCGTAAATATAGTTAGGCTGGTGTACCCTCGTCTCTTGTGTGCACTCTATATCAAACACTATATAGTCTTCGGTCTTGGTCTGCGGTGGACCTTTAACCATATAACACTGGTGGTTGGGGCCATCAGTGTAAGACACATGGCAGTGGGGGCAAATCATACCTTTACACTTGTGATCCGTTGCCACATACCGCCCACACTCGCTGCAGTCCTTTTTAGGGATGCAGTTGAAAGATTTTACGTGTATGTTCAATCAGGCTTGAGAGCGACAAAACAACCTACATGTGCTGCACCTCACCTTCACGGTGGCGTCTTCTATGCACCCGTCCCTCTGACACATTTTACAATGCATTTCACACTGGTGGTATGTTTTATTGTTGTATATATGGTCGCAGTGGGCGCACACATACTTGACCCCCAGAAAACCTTTAAGGTTCAAGATGCCGTAAAAATGATTTTCGATGTGGAGGACATATACGGTCTTGTTTCTCACAGGTTCCCCGGTTGTAAAGTACTGCCAGGAACCGCTGTGATAAAGAACTTTCACCGTCACGGCGAAATAGTTCTCAAAAAGACCTATATCGCCAAAGCCGACCATACAGTCAGGAGGTATTTCAAGAACCTCATGGGCTTCAGCAGCTCTAGACATGATGACAACGTCAGTGGTCTTGCGATCCATCAGCAGACCCACGATGCTGGCTGCCAGACATGTATTGGCAGCGGGGTTGTTAAAGTTGAGCAGCCACCGCTGTTTCTTACCAATTATTTGACTGTATAGTATGCTCTTTAAAGGTCTGGAAACACCCCCCCTCATGCCCCCGTACAATGAGGGCTATGACTCAAAAAGTGCCATAGGCGACTAGTTCAGCCTTACTCTGTAAAAGCCTTGTGAGGTTTTCTAAAAATTACACAGTGTCAAAAACATCTCGGGTCTTCCGCCTGGTGAACAACGGAGTGTCAAAACCCTGCCCCTGGAAGCGGAGTTGGAAAAAGTCATTAGGACCCACATCGTGTAACAACCTTTCTATGAGCTCCTGCACAGCCTGATGTATAGCTAGAACACCATGAGTGGTTGATGTTATTTGGTGTAGGTTAACAAATCTAAACTCCTCATAGTGTTCTACAGCCCTAAACCTCTCTACATTGCGAGTGTAACTTCTAACACTCTCTAAAAACAAGGGCTCTGGGCCCTCATCAGTAGGAGTGTGAGTTGCGGAGGTGTTCTCTGCTGTGTCATTTTGCGGGGTCATGGTGGGACATGTCTCAGGGGTCCTTGTAAACCTGCGGGCAACGCATATTCTCGCCTTCTTCAGCTTATGTTTTAAAAGCCGGCGTTGCTTTGTACTATTAAACCACTTTTTGGTTTTTTTACGGACCCATGCTTTTCTAGATACCAAGCCCCAGCCTATCTGAACAGGTAGGTCGGTGTCGCTGTACGTCTTGTTCATGGAGGCCGTCATCACAGATACGCCCATAGGACCTTCTGAATGTTGCTCAATCAATCAATCAATCAGGTTATTTATAGAGCGCACTACTCACCCGTAGGGTCTCAAGGCGCTGGTTTGGGGGGGGGGGGTGCCGTTACTGCTCGAACAGCCAGGTCTTGAGCTTCTTCCTGAAGGAGAGGTGGTCTTGGGTCAGGCGCAGGTCGGTTGGGAGTGAGTTCCAGGTCTTGGCGGCCAGGTAGGAGAAGGACCTTCCTCCTGTTGTCGCTCTTCGGATGCGGGGGACGGCGGCGAGGGCGTGGCTGGTTTATCTGAGGAGGCGTTTGGGGGTGTAGAAGTTGATCCGGTTGTTGAGGTAGCTCGGGCCTTGATTGTGTAGGGCTTTGTGTGCGTGGGTGAGGAGACGGAAGGTGATTCTCTTGTTGACCGGGAGCCAATGCAGATCTCTCAGGTGTTTGTGTGTTTGGAGTTTTAAAGCACGCCCCCTACCCCCTTCAAATGGCCGACCCTTGGTATGTTAGGCCCTGCACCTATGTATTGTCGGTGGTGAAGTGCTGGTTTATATTTTTCAGGCGTTGGTCTTGAAGCTATGGTACCTTGTTTGAAGGGGTCTAGGGAAATAGTGTTGTCTTGTTTGAGGGGCTGTGGGGCAGCAGATGGCCTCTGCTTGAACAGTTGTAAGAAGCGTACAGACTTTGTCACTAACCTCTGGACCTTACGGGTATATTTTGGGGTCCTCTTATGAGCACCAGTGGCTGTGGGGGTCTTTAGGGGTTGGTGCTGCCATAGTCACGCCTGTATACCATGTATGTCGGCCACAGCTGCCTGACACGCCTGTATTATCACTTTTTTACACAACCCATCCCTTTCCACGACCTTCTGTTGGGCCTCTCTCTTGAAGCTGATATTGGAAAGCCCCAGCTCAATTTTTATGTTTGCGCCGTTCGCCTGATGTTTTAAATTTCGAACAGCCATCTGCATCTCTTTTACATGAGCCCCCAATACATCTAGGGTGTTTACAGACCCATCGTGTTCCTGCTTAGAGGGACCCACCTTGCGCGGCCTTATAAATGGATGCAACTCCTCAGGACCCTCTATACTGCTAACTGCCCTAGCCCCATTCTGTAACGCCTGCTCAGGACCCTCTATACTGCTAACTGCCTTCGCCCCATTATGTAACGCCTGCTCTGGACCCTCTATACTGCTAACAGTCTTGGCCCCATTCTGTAGCGCCTCTTCAGCAACCTTTATACTGCTAACAGCCTTAGCCCCATTCTTTAAAGCCTGTTCCTGGCGTGTTTTACAAATAGCGAGCCTCCATTGCTGTTGGTATGGTGAGTTCAGGAGTGTAAAATTGCCATAAGGGTGTGCAATAAGCGGAAAATCATAGTAGTCCACGGCGGAATTGTCATCCACACTTATTGCTGAGGGCGGTGTGGGGCTTACGACGGCCTCGGGGCTCGACACGGGACAGTACCCGGGGCTGGCCGCTGGGCTGGACACGGGCCTGTACACTGTGCTGGCAGCGGGACTGTAACCGGGGCTGGACACGGGACTGTACACGGGGTTGGTAGCGGGGCTGGACACGGGCCTGGACACGGGGCTGTCAGCGGGGGTGGTAGGGTCGTATGCTCCCTGAGGGGTACTAGGGGACAAAGGGTATGAGGATTGTAAGGAGCTGTCATTGTAATCAGGGGCCTAGCTGAAATGCCTGTGTTATGGTGTGGTGACTGGTTACCTGGGTTCTGTAAACCCCCGATGTTCGAAGACCCCTGGTACACCGCTTCTGGGGTTCTACCTATGCTGTCTACCAGCCCCCTCATCAACTCGAGAGCGCCGCTTAGGGACCCCCGCTTTCAGCTTCAGATGTTTTCATGAGAGGCGCGTTGTTTTAGGGGCTTGTGGCGGCACCATCTCTTCTACATCCACCGGTACAACTACCGCCTCCTTGGGGCTCATGGGTGTATAGGCCTCATTCAAGGGCTTGGCATCCCTTTTTACAGATACGTCTAAAGGGCTATCTTGGGGTTCAGGGGTCCTCGGTTTCTTCTTCTTCTCAGGGCTTAAGGGCCTTGCCTGGACCTCTGGGAGCACCGGCGCTGTGTTCTTTAGGTTTAAGGGTTCTGTTTGGGGCTCTGTGAATACCTTACAGGACTTCACATGCTTTAAAGGGTTGGGAAGGTTCTCTGAGTCCCTATGTTTCTTCTTAAAGGTTACCACGGTTGAGACACACATCCCTTTTGATACCCTGAGAGGTTTCAGACCCGATGTACCGGTTTTACACAGACCCTGCCCTGTGTTATCTGTGTTTGTAAACACTCTGTCAGTGCTGACCCCACCCCTGTGCAGAATAGATTGTTGTAGAGGATTGTTCATCATGTTGGCTGGTGTGTAGGACGTTGAGAGTTTCTCGTGGCGTACACGCCTACTGATGCCTTTTGCGCTGTTTCTGTTCTGGACGGTTGCTGCTATGTCCCATAAGGGCTGCGCAGGCCTCTCTTCAGCAGCATGTTTCTGTGACGCTTCTAAAATATAAACAGAAAAATATATATATTAGAGAAAGCATAAAACAACACGTACAAGCACCACCATCCTACGTTCTACACAGCCACCTTTTTTTATATAGGCATTGCTACAAGCCACTGTACCCTTCTGCTTGAGAGTCTGTAACACCTCTAGTACTTCTCACACCCTTTTATAAAAAACACACCTGAATGAGGTCTTTTTGCAGCTCCTTTCTTTGGTAGGGGTCCAGCTTTACACGTTAAAGCTTTCCGCTTCAGCGGTCTTTCTTGTGGACGTTGCGCAGCCTCTTGTACCTCGACACCGTCCTGGCATAACGTAGGGGCACTTGTAAAGAAAAAATTATACCCAACATTAGTCATCTTTTTGAGGAGTCCCCCTACACACCCTCAGGGTCAGGACTCTGTCCTACCCCACCAACTCCCCAGCGTCTTAGGCAGTTTAAATAACAGTGGCCTTTTTATTTACATGTAGGAACTGAAGTGTTTTGCACACTGTTCAGAGCTCCTTGAGCCTCGAGGTACACCATAAGATCTTCAAAAACGTGTTGTAGGTCGGGATCATAAGCTGTAAAAGCATACATACATGAGAACCCATTAGAAAAAAAAGAGAACTTCTGAGAGATTGGTGTACAAAACTAAGTAGAACTACACAACTCTATATATATATATATATTACCTACTGGCGGTCGCCAGTAGGTATATATAGTTAGGATTTTTTCTCTATGGGATTTTTGAAAATTCTATGTCTAATAACTTTGGCGTTTGTGGACGGAATTGGCTGAAATTTTCTGGAAAATGGAACATTTTGTTTCTGAGCAGCCCCTGAAGATTTGGGGGGGGGTTCGTCAAGGGGGGGCCGAGAAAAAAGGGGGGTCCCAAAACGTGTTTTTAACATTGAGTTTTCCATAGGGCGGTTGGCCTCACTTTTAGCCCGAACGGCTGAATGGATTTGCACAAAACTTGGCAAAATTGTAGGGACTGGTAGCCCGATGTGCCTTTTGTAGGTCTCAATATATGTGCTCCAGTGGATTTTGAGAAATTAACGTTTAAAAAAAGATATATATCTGTAACAGCGGACCGGGCAGCGCCCCGGTTCGCTGACCGGGGCGCGTACCGGAACTTCGCGTAGCGAAGCTGATTGGTTCTCCGGTGTCTGTCAACATTCTAAACAGTCCGGAGCGGCCGCCATCTTGTCTCTCGGTAGGATTGAGAGACAAGAGGAGGCCAAAACAAAGGGGGAAATAACCATAAGGGGGCATAGTAGATCCTCCCTGACCCCCTAGGTTTAATGTGGAGGCTTTAAAAGGGCCCCGCGGGGCAAAAAAAAAAAAAAAAAAAAAATGTTTTTTTGCGTGGGTAGCGCCCGGTCCGCGAACCGGGAAGCGTTCTGGGCAGCGTACTGCAATGAAAAATGAATGATAGACTTTTTAAATGCTGTATGTTAATTGATTGTTGGTTTTGTTGATTATTTTTTATTTTCTTTATGTTTTTAAGCATTTTTTTTATTGTGATTGTGTTTCATAATTTATTAAACTTTCTAACATTTCATTGTCAGAAATTTCATAATTATCATTGAATATACATTGTAGTCTCTGAGGGTGTAAAATGTCCTCATTTTCAAGGAGGTTATCTACTGCTTGTACACATTGCAGTAGTTCTTTGTCCCAAGTTTCATCGAAAAATTCAATATCATTTTCATCAATGATTTCTTGGCTGCTCTCTTGCAGGACAATTTGAAATTCAACTTTCTGTTCGCCTTCCATTTTGCCTGAAATTTAGATTAAAAAAATATATATTAGTAGAGATAGGGCACTGTTGGGATTAATTTTAGATAGGCAGTTTTTATCAGTGAATTTATCTTTGGGCAGTGTATAGTATCAGAGTGGAAGTAGGAATATAAAAAAGTGTATGTGATTTAACGTAATTAAATTCATAATTATACAAGAGAAGCCTAACTCCATCCATAACTATAACAGAGAAGTCTATCTAAATCTATAACTACTACAGAGGGATAGTATATAACTATCAGAAAAAGTTTACCATATTAACTTATAGTGCACAATATACTTCAGTTTTAAAAATAAAAACTTACCTTTAGAAAGAAGTTGAAGGAATTAGTGAAAATACTATTGAAATGTACACCAAGAAGTAGTAGTCAAAATGGCTGTGTTTTCTTCTCTTCCTTTATATATATTCAGGTATATAACCAATGAAATGTCAGGTAAAAAAAGTAGAAAATGAAAGTAAAATATTAATTGGTTGTCAATTCCAACACTTCAGATGTGTTTTGTGAAGTAATTTACCTCAGGGTATTTAGAGAGGTCTACAGGCTAAATGGCTAAATGGAATTCCAATCAAATTTGTGAAAATGGTAGGGATTGGTATGTAGTATGAGCTAATCTATATTTGGTGAAATTGTCTCCAGTGGCTTTTCTGTGAACTACTTTCCCACCTTTTTTGATGGTGCGCTTCCCAGGGAGCGACCCGGTACGCGAACCGTTGAGCGCCCCGGTTCGCGAACCTTAAGCGTTACGGGAGTCCACCATTTTGTGTTTCGGTCGAATTAAGATACAAAATGGAGGGCAAATAATGTTCAGAATGGGTAGAAGGGGGCACGGTAGACTTATCTTGACCCCCTAGGTTTTGTGAGGGTGGCTGAGGAGGCTTATATGTGCGGAAAAAAAACATTTTTTTTAAAAATTTCGCGAGGTTAGCTCCCGGTTCGCGTACCGGGTAGCGTCCCAGGGAGCGTACTTTGTTGAAAATTAGTGAAAAATGTTAGAGTAAAATAATAATTGTGAGTGATCAGATGTAGGGTAGCTCTGAGAAGAGCTTTTGGGTTTATGGTACATTTAGGTACTTATAAGTAGGTACCAATGCACAGTCTTAAATTCAGAGTGAAAATGCTGTTGCCCTCATCTGAGAAGTGAACTCCATCTCCTCTGTAGATATCTTGCATGTAGTAACGCAAGTTATTGTTGTACAGGGAGCCCATTCCATGGTCTCTCATGTAAGCTGAAACAGATTTGTTTACATGCTTCCTCGACTTCTCAATTTGTGGACAAAATTGCTTGGACCACCTCCATTTCTGTCTTTGGCATATATTTGAATATACCAAGGCAGTCTGAGGAAAAAGTGCCATCAATTGCTCAAAGGTGTCCTTTAAAAGCATTTCCAGACCTACCCCAGTCAAAGTGCCCAAATCATTACCTCCACAGTGCACAATTAACAGGTCAGGTTTGGGCAAATGCATAAAGGTTTTCACCAATGGTATCAATTGGTGACATTTTAATCCTCTGTGGCCAAACCACTTAATTTCCACATCTTGTAAATTGAGGTTAGGTAATTTTCTGTTCTCAGCATACCTGTGAGCCCAGTGAAGATAACTATGTCCAACAATCCAGACAGAAAGCATGGTGAGAGGAGGTTCTCCTGCAGTCAGATGAAGTGTGGCAATGAAATGGCAGTTGAAAAAATGAGAGTTTAAAATGAAAAAAACTGTGGAGTTTCTGTGTTCATGAAGCAGTAACAGTGATTGGTGGATTTTGATTGCTGAAAACAGAAAGTTAGGGTGCATGGATGTGTTCTTTGAAAGATGTATTTTGAGTGGTCAATAAAAAATCATTAAATGAAAGATTGCAGTGGATACGCAGGTGCACTGAGAGTTCAGAGTTCAATTGCAACATTGTTGTGTGAACTTGCAAACACCAGAGGTCTTCCAAGAGGTGGTTGCTATGCAGAAAAGGCATGAAATGGCAGAGGGGGGAAGGGTTTTCATTTGAAAAAAAGTGAGGGAAGAGTTTTGATTGGGTGACATGAGAGATATGTGTGAAGAATTACAGCATTTCTGTGCTTTTGATAGCTGCAGACTCTGGAGTGCATACCTTTTGCTCTGCTGAAGACAAATTGGTGTGTTTCTGAGACTGTTTTCAAACTCAAAGTATTTGCTAAGGTGAGAAAATATTTCTTTAATTTAGATAGAGAATAGTGTGCTTTAAGGAAAAAATTATGAATTATGTGGCGCAAATTGCTTGTAAATATGCTCCCATCTGTGCATGGAAAATTTAGATTTTGAATGTTTGTGTTACATAGCCATGTTAAAAGTGATACAAACATGCTGCAAAGGCAATTAAAAAACGCTTTTATGTGTCTTAAGGACATTTTAAGTAATTTTCCCATGTGCAGTGTTTTGAAATTATGATTTGAAAATCGTTTTTGGGGAAAAGGAATTGTTTTTAAATTTATGACAAGGACTAAGCATGGGCGGATCTAGCGGATCTCGCGTACGCGAACTTGCGGATTTACGGATTCGCAATCCGCGAAGATCCGCGAACTCTAGCGGATTTGCGGATTTTCCCGTTTTTTGTGTTGGCGCGCGTTCGCGCCGATTTTGGGACAAGTTCGCAATTGCGAACTTACTTTTCGGCTCGCAACGGCCGCGACTATGTTGTTTCAATGTCTGGTTTATCATCACAGGTTCACAGCACCCTCTGTTTCACCACTGCCACCCTCTGGGACACCCATGCCACCCTCTGGTACATCCTCACTGCCACCCATTAGGTTTATTTATCACTGTAGATTATGGTGGTTGAAAAAAGCAAGCACACCTGCCCTTCTTCAACTGCCATCAATTAATTTGTGTTTCATTAATGTGTCAGTTATTTAGAAAGTTCCAGTCTGGCTGGCACCTGCTTCCTTCCTTATCTGTAATTTGCTTTTTGTTGCAGTGAAATTTTTTTTTCACAGGACCTTTATGGTCTACTTGTAGCTATTCTATGAGCCTGCTGTTTGGGTCATAGCAGGGTCATAGAATAGTTGCAAACTTTGGAGGGGCCCATCAGGAAGCACTACCTTGAATGTTACTAATGTTAAGTTTGAACTTTTGCACCTGCTCATTGCTTTCAGTTTAGCTAAAATCGTTTTTTTCTGCAATTTCGCGCGTTTTTTGGGGCGCGAATCCGTGCGAGATCGATTTCGGAAGCCGCGAATACGTGCGAATACAAAATTGTTTTTTTTGCGACGTGTATGTTCGCGTGATCATGCGCGTGTTCGCGAGGCGCTTCTAGCTATACGTTTGCCAAGTTACCCTATCGGTCGTACACGGGCGCGGCCATCTTGTTGGCGTGACGTAATTCCGTTTCCGCCCGCTATGTGTAATCTCGCAAAGTGTGCTGCTCGCTAGTACAATTTTGCGCGTACTCGCAAGGAAAATCTCGCGCGAACTTACCCACGCGGTCGTGAACGGGCGCGGCCATCTTGTTTCTCATTCATTGCTATGGTTCTGGGCATGCTTTCTCTATCCTCTCTCAATCTCTGCCATCCTTTGCTTGTTTGAAGTTTTTTTGATCTAATTTTACTTATTATCTATCCCTCTATTTTTCTAGCTCTATATTTTTGTGTTTTCTGCAGCTTTTAGTTACTTTTAAACTACTTTTTTAAACTCTTTTCTTTTCTTCTTCACTATTCTATTTCTTGTTTATCATTTAACTCTATTTCTGCCCAGACCATGGTAAAGGGAGCTGGGAAGCACCCTGAGAAGGGGAAGGGTCCCGCACCCCGTGTCCGGCTCCCGTGCGGGCGTTTAAGGGGGGAGCAAGTGGTCCCGAGGGAGATCTTCAGCGCGGAGGAAGTGGCGGCACTGATCTTCCATGTCCAGCGCCGCCTCCCCAAGACGATCCTGGGAGGCAGCAAGATCGCGACCGGCTATGGCATCCGGGAGCGTCGCAAGCGGTGGGAGAAGGTGTGCCGGGCCATGTACAAGATCTCTGGGGTCCGGCGCACATATAACCAGGCCACCCACCGCTGGACCGATGTCATGGACCGGGAGCGGGACTTGCTGGACGCGCTCGGCGTAGAGGTCCCCGGGCTTGGTGAGTAGTAGTAGTAGTACATTTACTACTCTGTTTTATCCTGCTCTGTTATTTGCAAATCTTTGTTCTTTACCAAGAGCAATAATGCTGCCGATTACATTGAGGTAAATTATATTTCAAAATCTTCTATGCATTTCAGGTGCACTGCTCTCCTTCTCAGTAGCCTTGCTTGCTACTATGCTTCTTTGTTTTGTATGTTGTGTTCAGAAGCATTTCATTGGCCTGAGAAATTATGTATGAGTGTAGTGTAAAGAAAAGAACTGCGTAATGCTAGACAGTAAGGGTCATATTTTCAATTACCGGCGCATCCCTGCAAAGTAGCAGGGATGCGGCAGTAATTGTGTGCCATGCCACCACCACCCATTGGCCCAAAACGTCACAGAAGCCTTACGCATCTGTGCCGTAAAGGCAGCGCATTGCTGGAGTTGCGTGCCAACTATGGCGCAGCTCCAGCAATGCTCTGGGGTACCCTATCTCCCCAATGCTGCATCAAGCCGTACGTCGGCTTCAAGCGCGCAGGGTTTGAGTCATGCATCATTGTCCTAAAAGTGACTGATTGACATCTTGTAGATTTCCCTCAGCCACTTTTAGGATTCGTTCCTGCGCAGGTACGCCCTCCCTTGCGCCGGAACGCCCCCTGATGGCGCAGGGCTTTACAACGTGATGCATCGCCCATATGTGTTTTTTTTTAATATATACGCCGCACCAACACCATGGCGAGTCTTTTGTTCTGCCGCTGCGTCAGAAAAGGCACGCAACAATGGAGGAAAATGAGCCGCAACTTCCGCAAGGGACTTCTATCAGCCCCAACAGACTGAAGTCCAGTCCTTCCTTTAGACACATGGCTATAAGAAGAAATAGTGGCGGTGGTGGCGGGTGGATTGATAGTTTGAGTATTCACTGATCTGCAAGCAGGATGGACTTTGTCTGTCACGTGTTGCGCACTGCTGCCTGCAGTGCCAGGCCTAGGCAAACCTCTTTAGTAGTCTGTTTATTGAGTTACATAGGAACTTTCTAAGTCAACGTTCCGCAAATCAGGCAATACGAATAACGTAGTATACCACATGAGATAGATCCCGTGGAATAGTTGTCTATCTATTTCCTATTTTTCCAAAATATGTTGTTATTGTTCTTTTGAAATGTTTGATTTGGTTGAAAAATCTCATCCATGTTTTCTGGTTTTTCTTTCTTTCATGTTGTACATCAGCTCCCCCCAAGGGCAAGAGGACACAGGAGGAGGGTGCTGAGGATGCAGGCCAGGATCGGGCAGGCGAGGGCTCCTTTGCTGGCCCCAGTAAGTTTACATTTTAATAAACAGTACCTATTTTTTCCTAGCGTTCCTCATTCGATTTTTTCTAAATCGTCTTTGATCTTCTTGTAGACTGGATATAAATTCTTATCCTGCCTCGAATATGACTCCCTGTGGTATTACTAGACTATTCTTATTAGTCTGTCTGTGTAGCTAACTAAGATTGGACATTTGGCAATTCCAGTGGACTCCCATTATATTCAGCAATACCTCTATGCACTGTCTCCTTACTGACTAGATAGTGTGGCAGAGTCATTCAGCTCCCGAAGTCACCGATTATAGATCCCCAATGATCTCTAGATTATCGTACGCAGGACAAGAGAGTAGTACGGAGTCACAGCACAGTCAAGAAGTGTCAGAGGCACTCATGCTTGCAAAAATTCCAAAACCTTTAGCTCATCCACTCTAGTCTAGAGGAACAAAAACCACAGAGTCTATTTAAGTTTAAAAGCTTTATTAAAAGTAAACACATTTATTAAAATCTACTTTGTCATAAAACTATTTAACTGAAAACGGAAAAGTGGTTAGTGCTGACGATTAATTGGACACATTTCTTGTGGTCGAGCCGAGCTCTCACCTGGTTTGAACTTGATCCTGGTCGTGTTCTTAGGACTCAGGAGTCAAGCTTCTGTCTGTTAGGAGAAAAAGTGGTGCGTGTTAAAAATCAAAAGCAAGCATTCATCAGTTGTGCATAAAAGTGCAGCAAGACAACAGCCTTCCCTGGAAAATGGGACATTTTTACTATGGAGTAGACAGTCACAAATTATTACATTGTATTCTGTTTTTTTAACATTTCTCCTAGACCAAATATTATATAGTAGTGAGTGGTGTATTCTAACATTCTTAAATGTACTTTGTAGGTGTAACATCTGGTGACGGGGCCAGCGCGGAGGTGGCTGTGTTGGACCAGGACTCGGAGGCCTCTGGGGAGGAGGCGGTACAAGAGCCGGCGGACGTTCCTGTGGGGTATCAAACGGTGGTGGCGGAAACAGGTAAGCTATATATTCCTTACTTATTGAGATTGAAGACTGCATAGTGTGCTTTCTGCACGGGTGTATTACAATTACAAATCAACCAGGTAGTAGCCTCCTCGAAATGTACTTCGACTTAGCTGTGAAGTTTTTGGTGAGAAGAATCCCAATAAGTTCTTAGACGAACGTGATGGATGGGATGAACGAAAAGCGAAAGAAGGGTGTAAGTAAGTGGGACGCGAATTTGTATGATGGCTGGCAAAGAAGAACGATATGTGTTTGCTTGGCCCCCGAGGTGACTGGGAAGGAAAGAATATGGTATGGTGCATGGCTGGGTCAATGATGAAGCAAGGATGGGTGGAAGGACAGCAGCCTGGGTGGGTGAAACAGAAACTGTATGTGTGCGTATACTTTGACTGAATGGATGCCTGGAGCATGGTATTCTCTGACTCTTAGATAGCACATGTGTATCTAGAGAGAGTAGATGGTCGCCAGGTGAAGTAAGTGTTACCTTGAAGAGCATGTACCACCGCACCCGCACGTCCGTTCCAGTGCAGGGAAGGCAAGGAAAAGAAATTGTAAATGTGTCCAATACTACCATGAATAGTAGCAGTACTTTGTATTGCGTTTGCATTCACAGCATATATCTGGTTATTACGGTGGACACTCCGTACCTCTCTTAATAACTTTAGTTTACTTGTAGTACGTCATTCATGTGTGGGTGTATCACTGTTCACTCAATATTAAGCAAAGCACCTAAAGTCATCTCATCTGTCATTAAATACGTCCCATGTGAAGTGATAGATAATCAAATTAGTTAGCTTCTTCATTTTCCTTTTCTAGTACTCATTTGCACTGTAGGGTGAAAGGTAAATTAATTAAGCAGTAGCCCTTGTAACAGAGTATTCTCAGTGCCACCCGTAATAGAAAAGTAATAGCTTCACCACCTGCATGTACTGGACCGGTACAGTAACGCAAGTCTGTCTCACTCATCATGGTGTGCAACTTTTTTTCTCGGGTGCAAGTTCACTGTGCTGTCCATGTCATTCTGCCGGCTTGCATAAGATAACGTACCCATTTCCCTAAACAAGAGAGAAGAAGAAGAATAAGACTGGTGTACTGTCATAGTCGACTGTAATGGAAGTCCATAGTGGTCGTAGAATTAGTTCATTAAACTACCACTACTGTTAGAGCAAGGATGCAGAAGTGGGAGGTTACATAGATACTGTCCTCAATAGTTATGTACTGTGCTTTCAATTTGCTACTTGTACTCTGTGACCCAACTTTCGGCTCAATCACTTTGTGTTATTAATAAGGAGCATTGGTTACAGACTATGTCTTTCTTTCTTCATATAGTTGCTCCTTCCAAATCAACAACAAGGAGGGAGCAGGCTAGATTGGCCCGGCAACGGAGGCTGGAGGCCACAGTCGCCGAATATCGGCGGCTGGTGGCCCTGGAGGAGGAGGAGGAAACGCAGTCGAGCGGGGGTGCAACAACGACATCCTCGACTGTGACCACTGCATCCTCCTCCGTGACTAAGCCAGCGGGACCGAGCCGGGCTAAGAAAGACGACCGCCACCGCCAAGCAACCGAAATACCAGCTGCCCCCCACAGGAGCTGCAAGGACCGCCAACGCCGCCTACGAGTCCGCATGTCCAACCTGGAGCAGGAGCTCCTGAGGTATAAGAACTTGGTTAAGGGCCTCCGCTCCGAGCTTGCCACCCTCCGCAAGGAGTATGATGCCCATGCCGCATCATGCACCAGCACCAGCACCCTCCAGTAGTGGAGTGTCCCTTGCCCTTTTTTTATAGACTTTTGGGGGGTGGGATTTGGGAGTTGGGATCGTTTTGGGACGTTTCAGAGACAATCGTTGGGGTTAGGGTGGGTGAGGGAGATTATTTTGTTAGGGCTAAATAAATATATTTTTCAACTTTATCTGACCATACCTGTTTTTTACTGCTTTTCAGTCTGGTGGGTGGGGGGCGGGGGTGTAACAGTAACTTTGTTTTCCTGAACAGTCGTAGGACTTTAGTAGTACAACCGTCAATCTCTTGTCTACTCCGAAATAATACTCCATTATACTACCTCCCACCAAACGCTTATCTTACCTGTAATTTGTGTTAGAAATTAGGGCTAGGCCCAGGGCTGGCTCCAGGTGAAATGGGGATTAACGTTGTCAATCCTGGGCGGGTGACATTTCCTCATTGCGGTGGTACTAGTGGTGTGACACAGTGGCAGTTGCATGCCTATGGAAAAAAAGAAAACGAAACCTTGTTTGTCCTCCTTACTGTAGCATTACAACGGTTACGGTACGATCGAGAAAATAGCAGGTGACAGTACACTAGAACAGTGCCATAATGTAGCCTAACAAATGGTAAAGTATTTGCTTGCAAGTATAACTAGTACTTGCGTTGAATTTATTTGACATTGGCTACTACTACTAGAAGATATAGTACTGAAGCTGAGTAAGTCTAGAAGATATCCTCGTATTCCTTCACCAGCCTGTTGCTGCTATGACCTTATCCTCCCCAGCAAGTGTGTGGAATTATTGATGTCATTTTAGTCAGACATCAAGCAAAACAACACAGCCCGGGGGAAGAGGGTTAGGGTTTGTAAAATGGATGGGAATGGGGGTTTCTTTTTGGGTAGGTTTTGTTGAGAGAAGAAAAAAAAGCAGAGCATGGACAAACAATAATTGAAGATACAGACAATCTTTGGTTACAAACTAAAGGTAAGCACATGCAGTCACACTCATAGAATAAAAGACAACAATGGATAATGTATCTGTATTGCGTATGTTGTTGGAGTTGTCCTGTTGAATTTGGTAAGTAATAAGCATGCAGCAAACAATTCCTCTTATTGGCGGCACTCCTCCATTCCAGCTGACGCTTCGTCCATCAATGTGGTGACCACTGACAGAAGACACCCTGTCCACTGCCTGCCTGGCGGATGTTGACTGAAACCCGGCCTGTAATTATTGAACGGAAAACAGGAAGTGCTATTACAATACCACTGATAAATAAATAAAAGGTATGTACGCTGTGTGGTGCAAAAAGTCACACTTTGATTTCCCTAATAGACAGTACAATATTTTTGAAATTGCGTGCTCTGTCTGAGTCACCTTTTTAAGGATCAATAAGTATGGCCAAAATATTATAGCGGATCTTTCCCCTCAAGGTAGGTGTACTACTGTGTTTTAGAACAAAATTTGACCTTGAAAAAAAGGCTGTTCCTTATGGATTTTGTCCAAAACACTTCTATCCGGTATTAGACCTTCCCAGGAATGCCCCAGGCAAGACCCGCCAACCCACCCGCAAAAAACCACCCGACAACACCCCCAAACAGCGAAAAAGCTAAATCTCATACTTACAATATCTCTCGGCCTTCTGTCCAAATGCGGCGCTGTTCAGCTAGGTCATCATCATCAATCATCATAACTCCTGTTTTCCACCACGGATTTCCTGAAAAGCAAATGCAATCAAGATTAGACTGTCGCAGCAGTGCTTCGACAGAGACCCCGGCCGCAACCCACCCACGAACAGCAGGAAGCCCCCCAAAACGCTACATTGAGCAAGATGTCAGAAGAAATAGCAAAAAAAAGGCTGTTCCTTATGGATTTTGTCCAAAACACTTCTATCCGGTATTAGACCTTCCCAGGAATGCCCCAGGCAAGACCCGCCGGCGCCAACCCACCCGCAAAAAACCACCCGACAACACCCCCAAACAGCGAAAAAGCTAAATCTCATACTTACAATATCTCTCGGCCTTCTGTCCAAATGCGGCGCTGTTCAGCTAGGTCATCATCATCAATCATCATAACTCCTGTTTTCCACCACGGATTTCCTGAAAAGCAAATGCAATCAAGATTAGACTGTCGCAGCAGTGCTTCGACAGAGACCCCGGCCGCAACCCACCCACGAACAGCAGGAAGCCCCCCAAAACGCTACATTGAGCAAGATGTCAGAAGAAATAGCAAAAAAAAGGCTGTTCCTTATGGATTTTGTCCAAAACACTTCTATCCGGTATTAGACCTTCCCAGGAATGCCCCAGGCAAGACCCGCCGGCGCCAACCCACCCGCAAAAAACCACCCGACAACACCCCCAAACAGCGAAAAAGCTAAATCTCATACTTACAATATCTCTCGGCCTTCGGTCCAAATGCGGCGCTGTTCAGCTAGGTCATCATCATCAATCATCATAACTCCTGTTTTCCACCACGGATTTCCTGAAAAGCAAATGCAATCAAGATTAGACTGTCGCAGCAGTGCTTCGACAGACACCAAAAATTACCCACAAACCCCCGGAACCCTGCCAAAGAGCACCTCAAAGGCAAGCAAGTCAGCAAAAACGGCAAGAAATTTCCACCTCATATTTGGTCCAAAACACTTTTGTCCATTATTAGAGCTTCACAGCAATGGGCCCAAATCCGTCAACTCACCCGCAAAGAAGTACAACACCCCCACAACTGCTGAGTCTTTCTTCATTGGGCGTAATCCAGCACTCTGCTTGGAGGGAAATCGCAGTCTGGAGGAGGAGGATAGAGGAGCATGTTCTTCGGAACTTGTGAACCTGAGGAATGTAGACTGCGCCACCTTCAAAGCAATAAGCAAACAAGTGAAGACAGTTCTGATGATGGTCTTTTTTTTGGGATTAGGTGATTAAAGTTTGAATTTAATTAACTGTGCAAAACAAAGAAAGAGAGACACAAAGCACACAGGAATAAAAGTGAATAAGGACGAAAAAGAAAGTTCTTGATTGATTGTCTCATTTTCAGGGCTCGGTGTCAGGGAATAAGAACAAGATTTCGTCATCATACTCTGCGAATTCAGGCTGGATGAGGTCAGTGCCACCGAACAGAGAAAAAATCCCCTCATCTACGTTGCCGTCCTCCTCGTCTTCATGCGGCGTGCTTTCTCGTACTTTGTAATCTGGTGGTATGAGGTGCTGATTCATCTTGATCATTGTCAGCCGCTCCATATTTTTGGGCGAGAGGCGGCTCCGTTTGGGAGTTACAATGCCACCAGCAGCACTGAAAACACGTTCAGAAGACACACTTGCGAGTGGGCAAGACAAATACTTTATAGCCAGGTTGTAGAGCTGTGGCCACAATTGTTTTTTGCCATGCCAATACTGCAATGGCTCCTCATTAAGAAAGACCACTGTTGAGTCATTCATATAGTCCTGCACCATCGACTCAAGGTCATCAACGGTTCCTCCACTTTGCTTACTTTTTGCTGTGGCTGTGACATTTTTTCGAGAACCATACCCAAGCAAACTTAGCCAATCCTCTACAACAGCCACTGTTTTTGTTGTGTGTGGTGCAGATGATCCAGTTGCCGGTGTCTTTAACGGCTGAGAGGTCACTTGTGCCCCAGCCACAGGTGCAGAAGTGGATTCTTGTGACTGGGGATGGCCTGCTGATGCTGATGTACTGGCTTCTCCTTCAATAACCTGCCGTTCTTTTTCAAACCTCTTGGCTGACAAGGCTAACCAATGTTTGTACTTTTGAACATCTGCATCATCAAAAGGAAAGAATGCTTCGCCTGCCAGCGCCTTTTTGTAGCGTGGATCCAGAATAGTAGCACAAATGTAATGCTGATCTGACTTGATCTTTTGAAGACGTTCATCACCACGTAGGCGCTCTAATAATTTCTCTGACAAAATGAAATGGGTTTTTTTTTCTTCATCTTCTTTTTCAAACTCAGAAGACACCGCCATCAGTTGGTGCTCCAGCATGCACAACAATGGGATAGCTTTTCCCAAATTACAGTCCTCCTGGCTGACTGCACGCGTGAAGAACTCAAAAGGACGAAGCATGTCTGTCAGGCTTTTAACTATGTCCCATTGCGCCGCACTCATCCGCAGGTCCTCCTTCTGAGATGTACCCTCTGTGAAGAAATAGTGATCGAGTACCGTATACTGCTCATACAGACGCTCAAGCATGTAGAAGGTTGAGTTCCAACGTGTTGCCACCTCCTGGATGAGTGCTTTCACTGGCATTCTACGTTGAAGTAGCAGTCTCCGCAGATGCTTCCGGGCCTTAAAAGAATGGCTGAAATGGTTGCACATTTTGCGGCAGGTGGCCATTACCGCGAACGCTGCACTGTCTCTATCACTCAAGAATTTTTGAACTACCAGGTTGATACAGTGCGCCAAACATGGCACTCTGAAATAGCCACCCTCCGACATGGCCTTAACTACATTGGAGCCATTATCCGTGGAAACATAACCAATCTTGCGTTTTAGGGGGGATAGCATTGTCAAGACCTTTTTGTTAAACTCTTGCAAAAGGTTTTCTGCTGTGTGACTTTTCTCCAAGCCAAACATGGCTAGTGTTGCATGTTTCCGAGCAGCTTTGAAAACTTGGTCCGGGTCAACACCTGCGTTTAGCTTTGCTTTAACACCTGAAAAAGAGACCCAGTGTGCAGTGATGCACATGTAATCATGGCCTGGGCCACTGGTCCACATGTCTGTTGTCAGATGTATTGTGTGAACAGCACTCTTCTGCAAAGCTGCCCCAATCGCCTGCAGAACATCTTCATGTAGTGCTGGAACCGCAACTCTGGCAAAATAGAACCGGCTCGGAACTTTCCATTTAGGGCAGAGCGTTGCCACTAATTCAAGAAAACCTACCGCTTCTACAAAAGAAAAAGGTAGAAGGTCCACAGCTAGCATTTTAGCCAGCTTAGTGTTATACAGACGCATCAGTGGGTGGTTGCGTTCATATGGCACGTCTGAAGTAAGCATTGTTCTAATGTTGGCCTGGACCAAGCATTTACGGGCTGATAATGACTTCGTTGACCCAATTTTGCTCGCTGGTGAACTTTTGTGCGTTGGTGTCTCACTCGCTCCAACACTCTTAGTGTGCCTCACATTGGGTGTGCTGCTGACAGGGGTACTGGGTGTAAGGGACGTGTTTGACACGTCTTCTTCCTGCTCGTCATCATCAGATGAAACATCAACGTTTCCTTGATTTTGGCCTTTCTTGATCGCATCTAGGTGCGCAAACCATTTGACAGCGTGCTTTCTCTCAAGATGACCACTCTGGCCGCCGGTACCATAGTTGGTACCTGACTTATCACGACTAACTGCAAGCTTACAAAGGGTACAAATGGCAAACTTTGGATTTTTGGGACAAACAGTAAAGAAGTCCCAAACTGGGGACTTGAAGTGTCTGTGGGACCTGGAGGAGGCGGCGATACTGGTGGTGGTGGTCATGAAGCTAATGCCAGATGAAGTGGAGGATCTGGATTGCCCAACATTTGTACGTTTTGCACTTTCACCGCCACTAATTAAGGTCGAGGTTGACGGAGGTCTCTTCTTGCCAGAAAGAAATATGGAAGCGGGACGAGTTGGTGTACTACTTAACTCCAATGATTGTGGTGTTTCCACTGCCTCCTCATCGACAACATCATCATCATCATCATCACGCGCAGCAGCTCTTCGGGCTAGGGTCAAAATGTCTGTTTGCTGCATGCCCGCTGGGGCTGCAGTGACCTTTATGATGACTGGGTCGTCGTTGGCAGAGTCTTCATCAGCAGCAGTATCCGCCACTTCTTGTTGAGCCTCATCACACTCCATAACTCTGAGACTTTGGACGAGCTTCCTTTTACGCTTAACTACCTTTGTTGGATCATGGTGTGCCTCACTCTCAGACGGCTGTGGTGCTGGTTCCCAAGTTTGATCCGTATCATCAGAAGGAGGTGTGCTTGAAGAGGATGTAGACACCACCCTTGATCTCTTCCTTGCTAGGGGTGTGGAAGACAATGAAGGATCATCAGGAGGAGTGGCTTCCTCAAATGATACCTCGCCTTGATTGTCGATTTCCTGATGTGCCCCTACTTCGGGAGGAACAACTATTGTGGGCACTTGTGACCCTCCATGCACCTCTGCTTGCGCATCTCCTTGCGCTGCCTCTCCTTCCACATGTACTTGGGCTTGTACTTGCACATGTGATTGTTGTTGCGGCTGTGGTTGTTCAACACTCGTCAGATGAGCTACAACAACCTGTGTTGATTGAGGGACATTGCTGCTGCTTTCTTGCGATGAGCCAACATCACTGGTCGATGGTGATTGAAGAACTATACTGGCTGCCTCTGCAGCACTCAAGGGCTTGGACTTAAGTTGGCGTGGTGGTGGTGGTGGCACTGAGCCCAATGGAGCGGGGGTGCTGCTGCCAGCTTGGTCCCCAGCAGATCCCGCTGCTGCAGGCATACTTTTTTTTTTACTCCCAAAAAAAGGGGCGGGCGGCACACCAGTCTCCTTGGTAACTTGCTTCTTCTGCTCCTTACTGGCACCTTTCTTGCTAGAGGAGCTATGGGTTACTTTTTTTGGGGCCATCCTCTTCAGAGCAGGTCAGCAGGCAGCAGTTGCACGAGTTGCAGAGGGTTCTGTGTCCAGACGTGACGTCGCGTGACGTTATGCTGCACACACCGCTGCAGGACTTCTTCCTGGCACTGGTGGTTCTCTTGAGTCTTCTTGTGCACCTAAAAGCAATGGAAGACAGAGGAACATCAGTTCAGTTATACACCCCAAAAAATCGACAAAACACAGAAAAATGAGCACAATCCCATGCCATCCTTGATGTTTACATTGAAGACACCCCACAGAAAGACTACGGACATGCAAGTATGCAACACTCACTACCCCTGGGCATAATGGATGAAAAGTAGGCAAAATAAGTGCAGGCCTCAGACACTGCCTCTCCTCAAAATGGCCCCCTTACACCCCAAGCACATGTTGCCTGTACCAGCCAGCACTCAAGATGGCCACCACCACCACCCACATGGCCAGTCCACATCAACAGTACACCCCCAAAAAACAGAAAAACAGCCAGAAATCACCACAATCCAATGCCATCCATGATGTTTACATCAAAGAGAGTGAGACCACACCACAGGCACACTCAGTCCATGCACCACCACCACCCCTGGGCAAGCAAAAGGCCACACCAGCAGCCCCCCAAAAACGACAAAAAACAATAAAATAAGCACAATCCCAGCCCATCCATGGCCTCAATTATGTTTAAATTCAAGAAGACACCCCACAGAAAGACTAGGCCCATGCAACACTCACCACCCCTGGGCAAAGGGCCACACCAGCAGGCCCAAAAAAACGACAAAAAACAATAAAATCTGCACAATCCCAGCCCATCCATGGCCTCAATAGAGTTTAAATTCAAGAAGACACCCCTCAGAAACACTAGGCCCATGCAACACTCACTACCCCTGGGCATAAGGGATGAAAAGTAGGCAAAATAAGTGCAGGCCTCAGACACTGCCTCTCCTCAAAATGGCCCCCTTACACCCCAAGCACATGTTGCCTGTACCAGCCAGCACTCAAGATGGCCACCACCACCACCCACATGGCCAGTCCACATCAACAGTACACCCCCAAAAAACAGAAAAACAGCCAGAAATCACCACAATCCAATGCCATCCATGATGTTTACATCAAAGAGAGTGAGACCACACCACAGGCACACTCAGTCCATGCACCACCACCACCCCTGGGCAAGCAAAAGGCCACACCAGCAGCCCCCCAAAAACGACAAAAAACAATAAAATAAGCACAATCCCAGCCCATCCATGGCCTCAATTATGTTTAAATTCAAGAAGACACCCCACAGAAAGACTAGGCCCATGCAACACTCACCACCCCTGGGCAAAGGGCCACACCAGCAGGCCCAAAAAAATGACAAAAAACAATAAAATCTGCACAATCCCAGCCCATCCATGGCCTCAATGGTGTTTAAATTCAAGAAGACACCCCTCAGAAACACTAGGCCCATGCAACACTCACTACCCCTGGGCATAATGGATGAAAAGTAGGCAAAATAAGTGCAGGCCTCAGACACTGCCTCTCCTCAAAATGGCCCCTTACACCCCAAGCACATGTTGCCTTAAATTCAAGAAGACACCCCACAGAAAGACTAGGCCCATGCAACACTCACCACCCCTGGGCAAAGGGCCACACCAGCAGGCCCAAAAAAAGGACAAAAAACAGCACAATCCCAGCCCATCCATGGCCTCAATGGTGTTTAAATTCAACAAAACAGTTGTATCATGCACCCCTAACCAACCCTGGTCCTACTGGATACTGTGGCTACCCACAATATAATTTATTTAATGTTCTGAAAAAGTTCCAAAATGTTACTTGCAGCAACTGTTATGCCCCAAACAAACTTACTTGTGAAAGTTGATTTCTAATCCAAAAGTGATCCAAAGACAGTCAAAAAGGCCTCAAATCTAAATATCCAGCAGCACCCACAAAAAGTAATCCTTCCAGCTCCAGATCCAAATGAAAGTGACCAGGAGATGGACAAAGCACTGGGAGGAGCCTGCTGGACAGGAACAGGAAGTTGGAGACTGTGGGGCACTTCCTTCCTCCCCCCCCCCCCAAAAATGGACTCCTTGCAAAAAAAAAGGCCATGCAAATGTCAACCTGAGGAGTGATTCTGATAAAAATCATAATTTTCTGAAGGTTTATCCTGTTTGCTGGTGATTTTCTTGTGCGAAATTGCAAAATCTCTATTTCGCAAGTGCGAGATTGTTCCTTTCCGCCGCAACTACGTGTTCGCAATTGCGAACTCTCGCGAGTTGTGCTGTGCAAGGTGGCAAGCCGCGATTACGTATTCGCGGGCGCCAAACTCCCGCGGGAACACGCAGCAAGATCTAAAATGGCGCGTCACTTGCAAAGAAAAACAACTCGGCAAACGCTAAATGACGGACAGTGAACGCCGTGCACCACGCCGCGCGCCGCAACCAAGCAAAAAATCCGCCGCGAGCGGATTCACGGATTTTCGACAAATTCGCGAGAGTTCGCGGATTGCGAATTTGCCGAAAATCCGAAAAATCCGCGAGCGGAGCGGATTTTACGCCCATGCTTAACAAGGACATAATGGTGTATGCTTCTTTATACGGCAATTGACTGTCCCTGATGTTATTTTTCCCATTTTAATGTAAGACCTTTCTCTGTGGCGCAAATTGCTTGTAAATATGGTCCCACCTGTGCATGGCAAATTTAGATTTTAAATGTTTGTGTTACATAGCCATGTTAAAAGTGACCCAACGATGCTGGAAAGGCAATCAAAAAACACTTTCATGTGTCTTAAGGACATTTTAAGTCATTTCCTCATGTGCAGTGTTTTCAAATTATGATTTGAAAATCGTTTTTGGGGAAAAGGAATGGTTTGTAAATTTATGACACGGACATAATGGTGTATGATTCTTTATAAGGCATTTCAGTGTCTCTGATGTCATTTTTCACATATTACATTAAAAGACCTTTCCCTGTGGAGCACATTCCTTGTAAATATGCTCCCACCTGTGCATGGTAAATTTAGATTTTGACTGTTTGAGTTACATAGCCATGTTAAAAGTGACCCAAAAACTTGCAAAGGCTTTTAAAAAAAACTTTCATGTGTCTTAAGGACATTTTAAGTAATTTCCCTGTGGGCAGTGTTTTCAAATTATGAATTGAAAATCGTTTTTGAGGTAATGGAATGTTGTTAAAATTTATGTGCGCCATATGCCCCCAAATTTATTTTTCAGGGGTGCAGCAGGGTGTTCTTGAGACACCCCTGCACCTTTGGAAAAATTCCTAATTTGCGATGAGCTAATTGCTAATCGCAAATTGCACCTTCATTCATATGGGCATCCTGGCCCATGGAAATGAATGGGTAATTTGCAATTAGCAATTTGCTCATCGCAAATTTGGAATGGTAAAGAATCGCTATTTATTCCTTAAAATTCGCTATTTTGGAAATGCAAAATAGTTATATGATACATATGGCGGTTGATGTCTAACAAGATAAGAAGCTTAGGGATACATTTATGATGACTGGCGCAATGAAGTGGACATCACTTACTTCATTGGTAGAGCTTTACATGTATTATGTCCTCTGTATTCTTCATCAAGCGTAACTTTAATCTGCAATCCTGAGTAGGCCTCACCTTAAATAAACCTCTGGATAGGCCACACCTTACCGTCATCATGAATTAATCATTTAAAATGCTAGGGACAGATTTATGATAGGTGTATGCCTCTTTTGCGCCACTTACAAAACACTGTCCACGGGGAAATGACTTAAAATGTCCTTAAGACACATGAATGTGTTTTTTTAAAGCGTTTGCAATTTTTTTGGGTCACTTTTAACATGGCTATGTGACTCAAACAGTCAAAATCTAAATTCACCATGCACAGGTGGGAGCATATTTACAAGGAATGTGCTCCATGGGGAAAGGTCTTATAATGTAATATGGGAAAAATGACATCAGAGACACTGAAATGCCTTATAGAGAAGCATACACCATTATGTCCTTGTCATAAATTTGCAAACCATTACTTTTCCCCAAAAACGATTTTCAAATCATAATTTGAAAACACTGCACATGTGGAAATGACTTAAAATGTCCTTAATTCAAAATTTGCTATTCCTTATTTTGCGATTGCACTGAAGGATTTGCAAATTTTGCGATTCCTTAAATGTAATGTATCAAACAAAAAATATGTAAAAAATGACATTAAGGATTTGGAAACTACCACCAACTTCTAGTTTGTGGTAATTTGCAAATTCTTTTCAAAAAGCCTTTTTTTCCAAAAAACAAAAGGTGGCATATGACGCCAATACATGTCCTTAGGGCATGTATGTGCGCCATATGCCCCCAAATTTCTTTTTCAGGGGTGCAGCAGGGTGTTCTTGAGATACCCCTGCACCCTTGAAAAAATTCCTATTTTGTGATGAGCTAATTGCTAATCGCAAATTGCACCTTCATTCCTATGAGCCTCCTAGCCCATGGAAATGAATGGGTAATTTGCAATTAGCAATTTGCTCATTGCAAATTAGGAATGTTAAAGAATTGCTATTTATTCCTTAAAATTCGCTATTTAGGAAATGCAAAATAGTTTGATGGTACATATGGTGGTTCATCTGTAACAAGATAAGAAGCTTAGGAATACATTTATGATGACTGGCGAAATAAAGTGCAAATCACTTACTTCATTGGTAGGCCTTTACATGTATTATCTCTTCTGTATTCTTCATCAAGCGTAACTTTAATCTGCAATCCTGAGTAGGCCTCACCTTAAACAAACCTCTGGATAGGCCACACCTTATCGTCATCATGAATTAACCATTTAAAATGCTAGGGACAGATTTATGATAGGTGTATGACTCTTTTGCGCCACTTACAAAACACTGTCCACGGGGAAATGACTTAAAATGTCCTTAAGACACATGAATGTGTTTTTTTAAAGCGTTTCCAATTTTTTTGGGTCACTATTAACATGGCTATGTGACTCAAACAGTCAAAATCTAAATTCACCATGCACAGGTGGGAGCATATTTACAAGGAATGTGCTCCATGGGGAAAGGTCTTATAATGTAATATGGGAAAAATGACATTAGAGACACTGAAATGCCTTATAGAGAAGCATACACCATTATGTCCTTGTCATAAATTTGCAAACCATTCCTTTTCCCCAAAAACGATTTTCAAATCATAATTTGAAAACACTGCACATGTGGAAATTACTTAAAATGTCCTTAATTCAAAATTTGCTATTCTTTATTTTGTGATTGCACTGAAGGATTTGCAAATTTTGCGATTACTTAAATGCAATGTATCGAACAAAAAATATGTAAAAAATAACATTAAGGATTTGGAAACTACCACCAACTTCTAGTTTGTGGTAATTTGCAAATTCTTTTCAAAAAGCATTTTTTTCCAAAAAACAAAAGGTGCCATATGACGCCAATACATGTCCTTAGGGCATGTATGTGCGCAATATGCCCCCAAATTTCTTTTTCAGGGGTGCAGCAGGGTGTTCTTGAGATACCCCCGCACCCTTGAAAAAATTCCTAATTTGTGATGAGCTAATTGCTAATCGCAAATTGCACCTTCATTCCTATGAGCCTCCTAGCCCATGGAAATGAATGGATAATTTGCAATTAGCAATTTGCTCATTGCAAATTAGGAATGGTAAAGAATTGCTATTTATTCCTTAAAATTCGCTATTTAGGAAATGCAAAATAGTTTGATGGTACATATGGTGGTTCATCTGTAACAAGATAAGAAGCTTAGGGATACATTTATGATGACTGGCGAAATAAAGTGCACATTACTTACTTCATTGGTATGCCTTTACATGTATTATCTCCTCTGTATTCTTCATCAAGCGTAACTTTAATCTGCAATCCTGAGTAGGCCTCACCTTAAACAAACCTCTGGATAGGGCACACCTTATCGTCATCCTGGATTAATCATTTAAAATGCTAGGGACAGATTTATGATAGGTGTATGCCTCTTTTGCGCCACTGTGCGTCACTTTTATGATGCAGCGGCGGTGCAAAAGATTTGCTATGAGGCGACAAAATTACAAATTGATGCATTTAGGCAGATATGTCATGGTGTAAAAAAAACGTACCACATGAAACCGATGCAGCAGTGATGCAAAAGATGCACCATGTTGCAAGACAGGCCTCACTTGGGGCCATATGTATCAAGCTAATTAGCATTCGCAAAGATCAAAATTCTGCGAATTTCGGCCTTTGCGAATGTTAATTAGACAAATTGTATGTATCAAACAAGTTTGATGCAAAATAAGGAGTAGCAAAATTTGCTATTCCTTATTTTGCGATTGCACTGAAGGATTTGCAAATTTTGCGATTACTTAAATGCAATGTATCAAACAAAAAATATGTAAAAAATGACATTAAGGATTTGGAAACTACCACCAACTTCTAGTTGGTGGTAATTTGTGAATTCTTTTCAAAAAGCTTTTTTTCCCAAAAACAAAAGGTCCCATATGACGCCAACACATGCCCTTAGGGCATGTATGTGTGCCATATGCCCCCAAATTTCTTTTTCAGGGGTGCAGCAGGGTGTTTTTGAGACACCCCTACATCTTTGGAAAAATTCCTAATTTGTGATGAGCAAATTGCTAATCGCAAATTAAACCTTCATTCCTATGAGCCTCCTAGCCCATGGAAATGAATGGGTAACTTGCAATTAGCAATTTGCTCATTGCAAATTAGGAATGGTAAAGAATTGCTATTTATCCCTTAAAATTCGCTATTTAGGAAATGCAAAATAGTTTGATGGTACATATGGCGGTTCATCTGTAACAAGATAAGAAGCTTAGGGATAGATTTATGATGGCTGGTGCATCACCAGGGATGTGTCAGTCATCCTGCGCCGCTGTTCCGCCACCCATGGTGTGCTGCATTTACAATGCGGGGCATCATGGGGCAAAAATGGCACAGATGCGTGACGTATCTGTGCTGTAAAGGTAGTGATTGCTGGAGTTGTATCGCAAGTGCGATGCAGCTCAAGCAAGGCTCAGGGGTGCCCCACCTCCACAATGTTGCGTCAAGACCTATGCCTGCTTAAAGCAGGCGCAGGGTTTTGACGCAGCTTTCTCCTATCTGATTGTAAATACGGCACACCATGGGTGGCAGAGCAGCGGTGCACGTTAACTGGTGCATGCCTGGGGATGTGCCATTTAACATAAATCTGCCCCTTTACATTTAAGTATGTGCAGGGGACACAGAGTCGGTGAGGCTTATCCAAGGTTAAGAAGAGATGAGTCCTGTTCACTGAAAAATTAGACATAGTCTTCACCTGCTCAGCATTGCTGTACATGGCTAAATAATAGCTGCAAAATATTACTCTTGTTAAACAATTTTACTATTATAATCTCTGAGATTTGTCTCTTACTCTGCAACATCTCATTGTTGTTATCTTTCTTTAAAGATAAAGACAACATCAACATGAGCGACAATCTGCAATCAGTTGATTTTGACCTCATCATTGAACTCGTAATTGAAACATCAGTGGATGTTGATCCCTTGGATGATTTAAATCCTGAGGATGAAGAAGAGCGTGATGAGGATGCAGATTTGTCCGAATTATATGACATAGGGTGGGAAGCTGACCTGCTTGAGCCTATGGAACTATAAACATTTATTTTTAAAATTTATAATTAATAAAAAGTAAAAATGTAAACCGTTTAATTTAAAAATAAAGACACCTTCAAAAACAGGTTATGTGTAGTGTCTTCAATAAAATATTAAAATATGCTCATAAAATTAGATCAGATTCACATATAAAATAGCACAGGTAACATAAATATAAATGTCATTTCTTTTCTGCTATTTCTGTTTTTGTAAATTTGCCAAGGACTAAAAAATCTTCTATTTAAAATGTCAAGTAGTGTGTTAAGTTTTTGATCACTGTTATTGATTTACTGTTTGGTAATAGTGGTTAATAACATTTTTTATTATATTTTACCACAGATTCAACTGCAGATCATTTCAAGATTTCACCATGCCAACAATAGAAAGACAGAGAAAGGCTGCAAAACGTCAAAGACAGCAGGTGAAACAAAATAAGCAGCAGTCCTCTAACAAAAAGATTTGTCAAGTCACGAAGAAAGCACCGGGTAAGAGCACAAAATATTTCATAAGAAATATGTGTAGTAAAAAAAATATTACTACAGAAAATGTTTCAGTCCAGAAAAAGAGAACCAATTCAAATGGAAAGGAAAGGCCAATCAAAAATGTTACTGCTAGAGCAAGAGATAACTCTGTGCATGATATTAGAAGGAAACAACAGTTTAGGGACATTCGTAAACGAATGTTCCGCAACAGGATAATTGGCAATTTGTTAAAAAATATTAAGAAAGGTCAACAGAAAGTGTTTTTTTATAAGAGAAAAAAAAAAGTTGAGAAAGTTATTGATCAGGCATTTGAAATTAAACGTAAGTTATTTATTTTGATAATCAATAGAATTAGGAAGCTAAACAAGGCAATTTTTGATTTCAAAAGAAATAGTAGATGGAAGAGAATAGTTAATCGTAGTAATTTTTGTGAAGTTTTTTCTGGAGAATGGATGCATAGTTCAAGCTGTGAGGCATTTTTTAATGAGGAGAGTTATTTCCAGGATAATGATTTGGTGCATGCAGTTGACACCAGTGGTCGTGCTTATGAAGTGAAAGATGGTTGTCCAGTTGAAAAAGAAAAACTTGTGACAACAGAGACAGAAGAGGTGTTAGGTAATGAGGTTTTAGGAAGACGTGCTAAGGGTCCTGTCTACACCTGGAAGTGTAGTAGTATTTGTAGTGTGCGACAGGATTCCATCAATTTGCTTTGTGATTTTGTACGGTCATTTAATAAGAAAAGTTTGAAGCAGAAAATAAGGTTGTTGCAAGAATTAGATCCTTGCAGAGTGAGAGAAGTGACAGGTTTGCATGGTCATTCACTGGCTTGTCTTTCCAGGAGAGTATGCCAGAGTGTTTTTCATCATTTCAGGATGCTAGCAGTGCATCATAATAAAGTGAGGAAATTAGTTAGAATGTTGTATTATGCTAAGAGTCCAGCAATTATGCTTAAACAATTATGCGCTGCTCTTTTGCATGGTTCTGAAATAGATGTGAAGAATATATGTGAAGAAATTTAGTTTTGTTACTTTGGAAGTAAAGAGGAGAATGTTGAAATTGACCAAGAAGAAGAGGGTAATGTGGAAGATAGTGTACAGGTTTCCAGTACAGATAATTTTCAGAAGGAAATTGCGACGTTTCAGGTGAAATCAAGTGAGAGGCCTAATTTCACTTGTGTGTGTTGTCGACGCACTTATTATAAGAATCAGACTAAGTTAGTGGATTTATATGCAAAAAGTGAAAGGGAAAATAATAGTGAATGGAAGGATTTCGCAACATACTTGATGGTAGAAAATTGTTTTGATTTGGGATTGGATCAACGTGTGTGTACTTATTGTTGTTGCAAATTAAATCAAAACCAGATGCCTGCTAGAGCAGTTCATAATAATCTGGAATTGGTTGAGATTCCTTCTGAATTGAAGGATTTAAATACTTATGAATCTATTTTGATTCAAAGTATCCATCCCTTTCAGGCTATTGTAAGAATGGAGCCAAAGACAGGGAAATTGCCTCCATCAGATTTACAGAGAGGATTAAAGGGAAGAGTTGTTTATTTGCCTCTAGATTTGAAGAAAAACATTAACACAATTGGAGTAGAAAAAGTGGAAGAGGAACCTCTTGTTATCTTAGTTAATGGGGTTCCGACAAAGAATAAGAAAATATGGCAAGATTTAGTAGATGTTAGGAAAGTCAAAAGGGCAACATTGTATTTGAAAAAATATAATAAATACTATAAAAATGTATATGTTGCAGAAGAGGAAGTAAGTGAGGAAGAGGACAGCGATTTGTGTGCTGGTCAAATTGAGAAAGTAGAACCCTGTACTAGTGAAGAAATATATGAACATTATAGTGTTCATCCTTTGCATTCCAAGGAAGTCATGGGGAATGCTATTGAGTTGTTTCAAATGAAACAAGCGAAAGGGAGTCCCATTAGTGTTTGGGAGGAAAGTTTGGAAGCTCGGTGTTTCCCACAGCTTTTTCCAACAGGTCAGGGAGGAAGATATGATGAGCGACCTCATCAAATTCCTGCTTCTGAATACCGGACTTTGCGATTGTATGCAGGAGATGCTAGGTTTCGACAATGCATTCCTTATTTGTTTCATCTCCTGTTTGAAAGCGATCTGTCTGGACTGTCATATGCAGTGAACCACATCTTGAAAAGTGGTATACACATGCAAAACCTCTCGGCAAGTGACTTTATGGATAAAGTCAATGTCCAAGACAGTATTTTGGATTCTCACCTGATTAATCTCATGGCGTGTCAGCGTGGTACTAATGAGTACTGGTACCGTCGTCATGGTGATTTAAAATGTATGCTGAGGAACTTAGGTACTCCCACATGGTTCCTCACTCTGAGCTGTGCCGAGTATGGCTGGGAAGACTTACTTGAATTTCTACGAGAGGCAAATGCTAACGTAGATAACATCGAATTCAAGACACCCGGAGAACTGTGCTCTTTGGATCCAGTCAATGTATGTAGGTACTTCAATCATAGATTTGAAGCTATGATGTCTTTCATCATGAATAAGAAGAATCCACCTCTTGGAGAGGTGTTGGATTTCTTCTGGAGAAAGGAGTACCAAGCAAGAGGTGCTCCTCATATACATATGTTGCTGTGGATCAAGGATGCACCTAAATTTGGAACGGATCCAGAAGACTCAGTGATGAGTTTCATCCAACAGTATTCTATGTGTGCTGTTCCAAACGCAAAGGAGAAGAAAAGCCTAAGAGAAAAAGTTCTGCGTTTCCAAAGCCATCGATGTGGAAAGTACTGCCGTCGTAAATTCCGAAACAAGGACAAGTTCTACACTAAATGTCGTTTCGGCTTTCCACGACCGGTGATTTCTAAAGGAAGAGTAAACAGTTTGATGTCTTCGCTGCGACACAATGTCATGAAGAAATCACCTAAAAACACATACAATTTGAAGAGGAACGAAGAGTCCAAGTACATCAACGACTACAACCCGGTGATTTTGTCCATGTGGAATGCTAACATGGATATACAGTTTGTGGCTGATAACTGTATGGCTGTGGCTCGGTATGTGACGTCTTACATCACCAAAAAAGAGAAGACAGAATTGAAGGATATGTGGGAGGACATTTCCCATGAAAAGAGCCTCAGCAAGAAGTTGTACAGTTTCAGTCTGAAGATGTTGTCGCATCGAGAAATTGGAGCTTACGAATGCTCTGACCGGTTGTCTTCAGCAAGTCTCTATGCCAAGTCCAGGAGTATCGTTTGGGCGAGTCTTGGTCTTGCTGCAACGCGTAATCGAGTTCTCAAACCTGTGCGGGAAATTGAGTATTTGGCGGAAAAGGAGCCAAACAGTACCGACATTTTGAAGACCAACATGTTGGATACATATTATCCAAATAGAAGCAGTCACCTCGACAATGTTTGTCTGTATGAGGTTCTTCAAAATTACATATTCAAGAGGAACATCAAAGAAGATACTGAGAAAGGAGTGTATGCTGTAATAGGAAGTGAGGGATGTCTGGTCAAGCAAAGAAAATGCCACTTGGTAAACCATCGAAAATTGAGTGGCGAATCTCCTGAAAAAAAGGAGTTTTTCTATTTAGCACTTTTGCAACTTTTCAAGCCTTGGCGTGCAGAAGAGGAACTGCTTGGAGATTTCCTCTGTTACGAAGACTCTTTCAATGCCGCCAAGGAGACCATAGAATGTCCTGCTTTTCCCAAATATGTAGAAATGTTGAATGCGGAAATTGAGCAGGAAGCAACGATTGCAGCCGAGATTGCCAGAGACAGTTCTCAGGACAGTCAGAGTTCTGCTTCATTGAGTCAGGATCCACTAGGAGGACCTGTTATCGAAAATGAAGCTGCCACTGCCATGAATGAAGTGGAAAGAGCCATGGCACATGCTCAGGAGGATGCGGTTAACTTAGAAGAGTTGGAAAGACAACTCAACGTTGAGCAGAGGAAAATATATGACGAAGTTACCATGCAAATTGATCATGGATTAAGTCATGACAAGAAAGAGTGCTCATGTACATCGTTGAAGCCTGTCCGACTGTACGTGAGTGGAGAAGCGGGAACTGGAAAAAGTTTCCTCATTAAAGCAATTTCATGCTATTTGCAGGAAAGGACAGAGTCATCGCTGTCTTGTGTTGTCACCGCTCCAACTGGACTGGCAGCACATAACATTAAAGGGATTACTTTACATCGTTTACTGATGCTGCCAGTGGAGCATGACAACAAATTACAATATCACAAGCTATCTGGAGATGCTTGTTTTGAAGTTTCAAGAATCTTGAGGAAAATGAAACTTCTTATCATTGACGAAGTAAGCATGGTTTCCAATGTCATGCTTGCCTTTGTGCATTTGAGAATGCAAGAAGTTCTCAAAACAGAGTATGATGTGTTATTTGGTGGCAAACACATCATTGTTTTCGGAGATCTTTTGCAGCTGACACCAGTGAAAGGGCAACCTGTGTTCAAAATGCTCACGCATGAAGATACCAGGAAGTGCCTAGGCAGCATTGGCAACGTCAATATATGGTTAAACTTCAATTATGATGAACTGCATGAAAATATGCGTCAGGCAAAGGATGAAGTTTACAAGACTATTCTACAAGATGTTAGAATTGGAAAAGTGACCGAGCATGGGAAAGAAGCTTTACATGCACGATTACTGTCAAATTTATATCCAGAACAAGATGTTGTGCCTGAGAATATTTTTCAGAAAATTACTGAGAAGAAATCTGGAATATGTTTGATGCCAACTCTTGCAGAATGTGCCAAATTCAACAACAAAATGTTGCATTTAGAAAAGCAAGAGATTGTGAAACTGGAAGCTATTGACAGAGTAGAGCATATGGGATCAACAATTATTTTGTCTGAGAATCTGAAAACAAAATTGGATTCATTAGAGAAGAGTATATCTAAAACTGCAGGTTTTGAAAAGACTCTGAATGTGTGCTTGAACTGCCGTATAATTTTAAGAAGGAATTTACATGTTGAAAGAGGTCTGGTAAATGGATCAATGGGTAATGTTGTTGATTTTGTAAAATACAGAAATAGAGATGGAATTGAATTTTTAAAAATTAAATTTGATGGTATTGAGGAAGTACAGCTAATTGGTCGTTGCTCTGCTAGATTTTTGCTTGTAAAAGACTTATATGTTCGCCGTAAGCAGTTTCCTGTTTGCTTGGCATATGCGGTGACAATCCATAAATCGCAAGGTTTAAGTGTAGACTGTGCATTGGTGAATATTGGCAGTTCTGTGTTCAAGGAGGGTATGGCATATGTGGCATTGTCACGAGTTAGAACTTTATCGGGATTGTACTTGATTGAGTGTGATGTCACAAACATTTGTGCGGATCTAGATTGTGTTAAGGAATACAATAGGTTAAGAAGAGAGTATGCGCCACATTTGCCTCAGTTTCCTTTGTTTGAGAAACGTGTGGTAGGCCGGAAACGAAGAAATGTGACCAATACTGGGGAGGTTGTAGCAAAAAGACGAAAAGTCGATGAACCTAAAATTACAAGCAGAAACAAAAAGGATTCTGTTGAAGATGTTGTTGGTTTTCAATTTGAAAACAGTTCTGGTGTCAACTGCTATGCTAATGTAGTGGTTAATGTTTTGTTTTCTCTAGAAAATGTAAAAGAAGAGATTGTGGTCAATTCTGATCAAAGATTTTGCAGTTTGTTAAATTCTGTGTCAGAGAAATGTAGCACTGATAGAACAAACATAGAAAGTGTGTCTGAAATTCGAAATCTGTTAGACAGATGTTCAGGCCAAACACAATTCTCTCAAAATAGTCAGCAAGATTGTCAGGAGTTTTTAATGTATATGCTTGATGTATTGCATGCTGAAGGTGTAGATGTAGATCAGCTGTTTGGGCTTTCTTATCAATGGCAGCATGACTGCGAGAACTGTATGGTATCAAGTACTACTAGTGTAGACTCAGAAAGATTTATATATTTAACTTTGCCAGACAGTAAATCAGTCTCCTTTAATAAGCTAGTAAAAGCAGCTGATCACAACATGGAGTGTAGCCAATGTAAATCTGAAATGATGTCCACATTATTTATACGAACATATGGCCAGTATGTCATTTTAATGTTCCAACGATGTAGGCCTGATGGAACAAAATTGACAACTTTAATTAAAAATTTTGTAGCTTCGCAGTTGTCAATATCAGGAAGGACTTTTGTAACTGCAGCAATTATATATCATGACGGCCCTTCAATAACATCAGGACATTACACAGCTTATTTAAAGTCTAGAAATGGCTGGTCATTCTGCAACGATTCTGTTTTAATTTTCAAAAAAAAATTGCCGTATGACCTTAAAAACTCTTACCTGGTGTTTTTAAAACCAAAATTTTAGGGAAATAATCTCGGGATGTGCTCTGTGGAATTTCAAGAAGTTCTAATGGCTCCTACACAATTTGGCCTTGAGGATAAGTGTAGTTCAGAGACATAACTTCTAACCATAAGACTGGATGTCATGGAGAAATAAGTGCACTTTGAATGAGTTCAGAAAAACTATTTCTTTTTATAAGCTAATTGAAGCAGCCAATCAAAACATAAAGTAGAGGGAATGTAAGTCTGCAATGCTGTCTACTGTTTTACATTGCTTTGTGATTAAAAGTGATGTAGAGAATTAAATAATTGTAGTAGTCATAGAGGTAGTGTAAGTCTGCTTCATAGTAAGCAGTATCAGTGTCATAGGAAATGTAGAACATGACTGAGCAAGAAGGGGAAGATATTACTATTCCAGGATTGTGAAAATGATCTTCAACATTTTAATTCTGAAAGTTGCGGAAATGCCAAATGACGGGATTGGCTTACAAGAAATCCAAGAGTTATAAATGGGTCTGACAAGATTTGGCCTTGTGGAAACTTGTGGTAGAGAGCAAGAAGTCATTTATTGCATGTAACATGTTTTTAAAAACGATGGAGATTTTCTTTCAGAAAGTGGCGGGCTGAAAGTAATAACAGCACAACAGAGTGTAAGCTGTTCATAGGACATCCTTTGATGTCATGGAAAGTAAGTTAACTTTAAGGAGTTCTGAATTCTGATTTGTTATGTTGTATGGGTTTTTTAAACACAATCATTTTGATTGTGTTTTTTTTCCCCGCTGTTATATGATGAATACCTTCAAGTCACTGTTTTTTGTGAATTTTGATACATTCTGAGAACAGCAAAAATAAACCATTTAACATGTATAATTAATTATGTACTGTTTGCATTTATGATGTATATGTAGAACTGTGTAGGAGGCATGGAGAAGGTGAGGCTTCTGTAAGTGTCAAAGTTGTTGCATGCAGTGCTGCACTTCTGCGTATTCTTTCATATGCTGGACTACATCTGCACAATGAGATACCTAAGCAAAGGAAACACAAGTGATGTGATTGTGAAATGAGCAAAATAAATTGCACGTATTTCATTTACATCACCTGTGTTTCCTATCATTATGAATCACATTGTGCAGATCAAGTTTAGGTCTGTCCAGGGAAACATAGGAGGTTTGGACTTTGTTCAAGAGTGCAGTGGGCATGACTCACTTCATTGGTAGACCTTCACATGTATTATGTCCTCTGTTCTCTTCAACAACTCGAAATTTCATCTGCAACCCTGAGTAGGCCTCACCTCAAACAAACCTCTGGATAGGACACATCTTATTGGCATCCTGAAGTAATCATTTAAAATTTTAGTGTCTTGCGACACTTTTCTGAGACAACAGCAATGCAAAAGATGCACCATGTTTTAAGATAGGCCTCACTTCATCTGCATCAAGATACTGTTAGTTTAAAATGTATATCTTTAGGACTGTGTAGGGGGCCTGGAGAAGCAGAAGCTTCTGTAAGTGTCAAAGTTGTTGAAAAACTTTTTGTCCTTCAATCTTTTCCCTTGTCTTTTGTAATTTTTAAATACATGTTTTAATATTTTTCAAATGTTTGTTCTCTCTTTCACAGATTGAAAGTATAAAAACAAAAAGTGAGTAATTTAACGACAATTATAAGGTAAATGTTTTGTACTCTTTTCATTACATTTCTATCACATTTAACTTCTATTAGTTCCACTGCTTCATTTCTTTAACCCTCAGTTTCCTGCCTTTGATACTTTCCTCATTCCTTTCTCTATTACCTACTTACTCAACTCCTTCCACTCTTTTTCTCAGTCCCTCTCTTCTCATAGTCCTCACTCTTGTTCACTCACTCCGTCTCTATTACTCTTAGTGTCTTTGACTGATCACTCTATCACTACTTGTTCATAATGCTTTCTCTGTGTAGTTGAAGCACACTAAGGGGCATATTATGAACACAGCCAATAAAATTATTGCTCTTTTTATTGGCAGAAAACTGGTGCAAAAGTGGTTTTAGCGGCAGTTTTCTGCCGCAAAAGCAGCTTTAGCGACACATTTCTGCCAATAAAAGCTGCAAAACTTGTATTGCCTATGTTGATGATATGGCTCTATGTTACTTACATTTCTTTGCTGTTTCAATTAATCTTTTTCTGTTATTTTTTGTTTTCTGTTTTCTATTTTTTCTCTCTGTTATTCCTCATGTTTTAATCTTATTTTGAACATTCACTCACATTCTCCAAGAAACTCTTCTTTGTTAATGTTATACTCTCTTTTTTTTTTCTTTCACTTCGTTATCTATTTTGTTTTTCACAATTATACCCTCTTCCGTCTTTTCTTCGGTAAATAGATCTATTAAATAGTATCTCTTCTTTACTCCCTATAGCTGTCTTTCTTTTAACATCACTCTCTGTTTACTTTCCTTATACTTACTCTTTTTTTAAAAAAAAAAATATTTTTTGGTTAGCTCCCGGTCCGCGTACCGGGAAGCTAACCGGGAAGCGAACCAAAAGAAATAGAGCTTGCCAGAGTGCTAAACATTCTAGCAATTTATTTTTGAAAGGGAAGGTAGTTCTGAAAAGAACTTTTTTTTAATATTTTCGTTGTTTTATATATTTTTTTTATTTTTTGAACATTTTTAGTTTTTTTTGTATTTTTTGAACGATTTTATATTTTTTTTGGTTTTTTTTGGGGGGGGAAACAACAAAAAACAGGCATTGAAAAGGGCTCAACAGGAGCAAAAAAAAATTACTGGGGGCGGTTAGGGCAATTATGGTGTTCATACGCCAGGTTTATAGCATTTATGCTCATGTTGCCACATGCTAACAACGCACGACAGTGCATACAAGAGTGGATCATGTGGCCAAAATTTTCTTGTATATTTGGCACAGTTTCCCGTGCCTCTGCTGGTGTCAATGAAATGGGTATTCTTGATCTGGCCACAGGAGTTGATCTTGGATTTTCCTGCAAATCCCGTATTTCCGCCCGGCTATAATTGAGTGGATGCTTCCTTGTCATGTGCCTGTGCATTGTATGATTTCCGTAACTATATTTCTTATCTGTCCCTCTGGATAATTTTTCTTTACAGATGAGGCAGGTGACATACCTCGCATTGACTTTTTTTTGGCCAGGAGGGATCGAATAAAACTGCCAGATGAAACTGGCTTTCTTATGTGAAACCCGGGGCACCTCTTCTAAGAACTGTGGTTCTTCTCCCTCCTCTTCATCCATTTCTTCCTCTTCCTCCTCAGTGTTGGTCATCACCTGGGGAGGTGGTCCTCTCTTCCCATGAGGAGGTGGAGGTGGTGGTGGGGGTCCACCAGCTGAAGCTACCAATGAAGCCATTTCTGATATAGTAGTAAAGGTCTTCCTCTCACAATGATGAAAGTCAGAGTGAGGAAAGAAGGAGGGGTTTTCATCATTTGGGAAAAACAATAGTTCTAAACCAATGAAAAGTGTTATTTTTAGGTCACCTGACCTAGCCTTACATGATTATGAAACCAACAGTGAAATGAACCAATGAAAAGTTTTATTAACAAGTCACATGACCTCTCACGCTCATGTTACGCGCTGCGGAACGCGCCCCGGTTAGCTTCCGGGTCGCTGAGCTTCGCGCCTCGGTCCGCGCCCCGGGACACTTCCGGGTGCGCTAACGCGGTACGTCACAAGACGCATTACGCGGCAACGCGATACGTCGCGCTTTCGCGACGCGCCGCGGATCGCTTCCGGGGAGCTGCGTTTCGCGCCTCGGTCCGCGCCCCGGGGCACTTCCGGGTGCGCTAACGCAGTACGTCATAAGACGCATTACGCGGCAACGCGATACCGTCACTATGTTGATTTCTTACCGGTTCGCGGAACGGGTCGCGGCATCAAATTGAGCTAACGGGAAGCTTCCCGGTTCGCGGACCGGGAGCGAAACAAAAAAAATATTAAAAAAAATTATTAATAAACATATAAAATATATTTTTGGATTTAAAGAAGAATACATTTTACAGCTATAGATATTAGCTTTTAAAAAACCAATGAAATTCACTGAAAAAACCATAGGTTATAGACCATATATAGTTAGGAATTAGCATTTAAAAAACCTTATTTTACTCACACAAAACCATTGAAATTCCATATATAGTTAGTTGTACTAACTATATATCGCGCACCCGCAATCCACTGCTGATCATGTCACATATTACATCATTCATGACATGGTCAGTGACATCACTGATGACATCACTGATGACATCTCAAATGACATCACTGATGACATCACTGATGACATCTCAAATGACATCACTGATGACATCACTGATGACATCTCAAATGACATCACCGGGAAGCGTTCTGGGCAGCGTACTGCAATGAAAAATGAATGAGAGACTTTTCAAATGCAGTATGTTAATTGATTGTTGGTTTTGTTGATTATTTTTTATTTTTTTTTATTTTTTAAGCAATTATTTATTATTGTGATTGTGTTTGAAAATGTAATAACATTTCTAACATTTAACTAGTTTATGAATTACATATAAAAATGATTAAAGACTCAAACAATTTTTTAATATTACATGCAATTTTATTTTTCGGATTGTTTTTCAAAATTTAATAGAACGTCTAGCATTTGACTGTCCGATATGTCCTCTTGTTGAGTGAACATAAGTTCCCACATTTGACCGTCATCATAATGAAGTAAATGATCCACAGATTCTACACATTGAACTAATTCATGGTCCCGTGATTCATCCATGAAATCTGAGTCATCATTGTCCTCAATATCTTTTTCTGTGTTGTTCTCCAGAACAATTTCGAAGGAAACATTCTGCTCACCTTCCATTTTATTGCTGTAATTTGCATAAAAAATAAATATATCAGTAGAGATAGGGCACTGTTGGGTTTAAGTTCAGACAGGTACTTGTGAGTTTATAACAGAGAAGTAATCTATGGGCACTGTATGGTTTCAGGCGTGAAGTAGTACTATTAAAAAGTGCCTGTGAAGAAGCCTAAGTAAATTCATAATTATACCACAGAAACCTAAATCAATCCATAATTAAAATAAAGAAGCCTTTCTCAATGTCTAACTCTTACAGAGGGATAGTATATAACTATCTGAAAATGTTTTCAAATTTATAAAATAATATCTCACCTTCTAAAAACAAGTTTAAGTTGTGAGTGAAAATGATCTTGCAATGTAGTTCAGGAAGTAGTAGTCAAAATGGCTGTGTTTCTCTCTCTTCCTTTATATATATTCAGGTACATAACCAATGAAATGTCAGGTAAAAAAAGTAGAAAATGAAAGTAACATTTTCATTGGTTGTCAATTCCAACACTTCAGATGTGTTTTGTGAAGTAATTTACCTCAGGGTATTTAGAGAGGTCTACAGGCTAAATGACTAAATGGAATTCCAATCAAATTTGTGAAAATGGTAGGGATTGGTATGTAGTATGAGCTAATCTATATTTGGTGAAATTGTCTCCAGTGGCTTTTCTGTGAACTACTTTCCCACCTTTTTTGATGGTGCGCTTCCCAGGGAGCGACCCGGTACGCGAACCGTTGAGCGCCTCGGTTCGCGAACCTTAAGCGTTCCGGGAGTCCACCATTTTGTGTTTCGGTCGAATTAAGATACAAGATGGAGGGTAAATAATGTTCAGAATGGGTAGAAGGGGGCACGGTAGAGTTATCTTGACCCCCTAGGTTTTGTGAGGGTGGCTGAGGAGGCTTATATGTTTTTTAAAAATTTCGCGAGGTTAGCTCCCGGTTCGCGTACCGGGTAGCGCCCCAGGGAGCGTACTTTGTTGAAAATTAGTGAAAAATGTTAGAGTAAAATGATAATTGTGAGTGATTACATGTAGGGTAGCTCTGAGAAGAGCTTTTGGGTTTATGGTACATTTAGGTACTTATAAGTAGGTACCAATGCACATTCTTAAATTCAGAGTGAAAATTCTGTTGCCCTCATCTGAGAAGTGAACTCCATCTCCTCTGTAGATATCTTGCATGTAGTAACGCAAGTTATTGTTGTACAGGGAGCCCATTCCATGGTCTCTCATGTAAGCTGAAACAGATTTGTTTACATGCTTCCTCGACTTCTCAATTTGTGGACAAAATTGCTTGGACCACCTCCATTTCTGTCTTTGGCATATATTTGAATATACCAAGGCAGTCTGAGGAAAAAGTGCCATTAATTGCTCAAAGGTGTCCTTTAAAAGCATTTCCAGACCTACACCAGTCAAAGTGCCCAAGTCATTACCTCCACAGTGCACAATTAACAGGTCAGGTTTGGGCAAATGCATAAAGGTTTTCACCAATGGTATCAATTGGTGACATTTTAATCCTCTGTGGCCAAACCACTTAATTTCCACATCTTGTAAATTGAGGTTAGGTAAATTCCTGTTTTCAACGTACCTTTGAGCCCAGTGAATATAACTATGTCCAACAATCCAGACAGAAAACATGGTGAGAGAAGGTTCTCCTGCAGTCAGATGAAGTGTGGCAATGAAATGGCAGTTGAAAAAATGAGAGTGTAAAATGAAAAAAAACTGTGGAGTTTCTGTGTTCATGAAGCAGTAACAGTGATTGGTGGATTTTGATTGCTGAAAACAGAAAGTTAGGGTGCACAGATGTGTTCTTTGAAAGATGTATTTTGAGTGGTCAATAAAAAATCATTAAATGAAAGAATGCACTGGATATGCAGGTGCACTGAGAGTTCAGAGTTCAATTGCAACATTGTTGTGTGAACTTGCAAACAACAGAGGTCTTCCAAGAGGTGGTTGCCATGCAGATAAGGCAGAAATGGCAGAGGGGGGATGGGTTTTCATTTGAAAAAAAGTGAGGGAAGACTTTTGATTGGGTGACATGAGAGATATGTGTGAAGAATTACAGCATTTCTGTGCTTTTGATAGCTGCAGACTCTGGAGTGCATACCTTTTGCTCTGCTGAAGACAAATTGGTGTGTTTCTGAGACTGTTTTCAAACTCAAAGTATTTGCTAAGGTGAGAAAATATTTCTTTAATTTAGATAGAGAATAGTGTGCTTTAAGGAGAAAATTATGAATTATGTGGCGCAAATTGCTTGTAAATATGCTCCCACCAGTTCATAGAAAATTTAGATTTTGAATGTTTGTGTTACATAGCCATGTTAAAAGTGATACACACATGCTGCAAAGGCAATCAAAAAACGCTTTCATGTGTCTTAAGGACATTTTAAGTCATTTTCCCATGTGCAGTGTTTTGAAATTATGATTTGAAAATCGTTTTTGGGGAAAATGAATTGTTTTTAAATTTATGACAAGGACATAATGGTGTATGCTTCTTTATAAGGCAATTGACTGTCCCTGATGGTATTATTCCCATTTTAATGTAAGACCTTTCTCTGTGGCGCAAATTGCTTGTAAATATGCTCCCACCTGTGCATGGTAAATTTAGATTTTGAATGTTTGTGTTACATAGCCATGTTAAAAGTGATACAAACATGCTGCAAAGGCAATCAAAAAACGCTTTTATGTGTCTTAAGGACATTTTAAGTCATTTTCCCATGTGCAGTGTTTTGAAATTATGATTTGAAAATCGTTTTTGAGGTAAAGGAATGTTGTTAAAATTTATGTGCGCCATATGCCCCCAAATTTCTTTTTCAGCGGTGCAGCAGGGTGTTATTGAGACACCCCTGCACCTTTGGAAAAATTCCTATTTTGTGATGAGCTAATTGCTAATCACAAATTGCAACCTTCATTCCTATGAGCGTCCTAGCCCATGGAAATGAATGGGTAATTTGCAATTAGCAATTTGCTCATCGCAAATTTGGAATGGTAAAGAATCGCTATTTATTCCTTAAAATTCGCTATTTTGGAAATGCAAAATAGTTATATGATACATATGGCGGTTGATGTCTAACAAGATAAGAAGCTTAGGGATACATTTATGATGACTGGCGCAATGAAGTGGACATCACTTACTTCATTGGTAGAGCTTTACATGTATTATCTCCTCTGTATTCTTCATCAAGCGTAACTTTAATCTGCAATCCTGAGTAGGCCTTACCTTAAACAAACTTCTGGATAGGCCACATCTTATTGTCATCCTGAATTAATCATTTAAAATGCTAGGGACAGATTTATGATAGGTGTATGCCTCTTTTGCGCCACTTAGAAAACACTGTCCATGGGGAAATGACTTAAAATGTCCTTAAGACACATGAATGTGTTTTTTTAAAACGTTTGCAATTTTTTTGGGTCACTTTTAACATGGCTATGTGACTCAAACAGTCAAAATCTAAATTCGCCATGCACAGGTGGGAGCATATTTACAAGGAATGTGCTCCATGGGGAAAGGTCTTATAATGTAATATGGGAAAAATGACATCAGAGACACTGAAATGCCTTATAGAGAAGCATACACCATTATGTCCTTGTCATAAATTTGCAAACCATTACTTTTCCCCAAAAACGATTTTCAAATCATAATTTGAAAACACTGCACATGTGGAAATGACTTAAAATGTCCTTAATTCAAAATTTGCTATTCCTTATTTTGCAATTGCACTGAAGGATTTGCAAATTTTGCGATTCCTTAAATGCAATGTATCAAACAAAAAATATGTAAAAAATGATATTAAGGATTTGGAAACTACCACCAACTTCTAGTTTGTGGTAATTTGCGAATTCTTTTCAAAAAGCATTTTTTTCTAAAAAACAAAAGGTCCCATATGACGCCCATACATGCCCTTAGGGCATGTATGTGTGCCATATGCCCCCAAATTTCTTTTTCAGGGGTGCAGCAGGGTGTTCTTGAGATACCCCTGCACGCTTGAAAAAATTCCTATTTTGTGATGAGCTAATTGCTAATCGCAAATTGCAACCTTCATTCCTATGAGCCTCCTAGGTCATGGAAATGAATGGGTAATTTGCAATTAGCAATTTGCTCATTGCAAATTAGGAATGGTAAAGAATTGCTATTTATTCCTTAAAAGTTGCTATTTAGGAAATGCAAAATAGTTTGATGGTACATATGGTGGTTCATCTGTAACAAGATAAGAAGCTTAGGGATACATTTATGATGACTGGCGCAATAAAGTGGACATTACTTACTTCATTGGTAGGCCTTTACATGTATTATCTCCTCTGTATTCTTCATCAAGCGTAACTTTAATCTGCAATCCTGAGTAGGCCTCACCTTAAACAAACCTCTGGATAGGCCACACCTTATCGTCATCCTGGATTAATCATTTAAAATGCTAGGGACAGATTTATGATAGGTGTATGCCTCTTTTGTGCCACTGTGCGTCACTTTTATGATGCAGCGGCGGTGCAAAAGATTTGCTATGAGGTGACAAAATTACAAATTGATGCATTTAGGCAGATGTGTCATGGTGTAAAAAAAACGTACCACATGAAACCAATGCAGCAGTGATGCAAAAGATGCACCATGTCGCAAGACAGGCCTAACTTGGGGCCATATGTATCAAGCTAATTAGCATTCGCAAAGATCAAAATTCTACGAATTTCGGCCTTTGCAAATGTAAATTAGACAAATGGTATGTATCAAACAAGTTTGATGCAAAATAAGGAGTAGCAAAATTTGCTATTCCTTATTTTGCAATTGCACTGAAGGATTTGCAAATGTTGTGACTACTTAAATGCAATGTATCAAACAAAAAATATGTAAAAATGACATTAAGGATTTGGAAACTATTGTGGTAAATTGGTGGTAATTTGTGAATTCTTTTCAAAAAGCTTTTTTTTAAAAAAACAAAAGGTCCCATATGACGCCAACACATGCCCTTAGGGCATGTATGTGTGCCATATGCCCCCAAATTTCTTTTTCAGGGGTGCAGCAGGGTGTTCTTGAGACACCCCTGCACCCTTGGAAAAATTCCTAATTTGTGATGAGCAAATTGCTAATCGCAAATTAAACCTTCATTCCTATGAGCCTCCTAGCCCATGGAAATGAATGGGTAACTTGCAATTAGCAATTTGCTCATCGCAAATTAGGAATGGTAAAGAATCGCTATTTATTCCTTAAAATTCGCTATTTAGGAAATGCTAAATATTTTGATGATACATATGGCAGTTCATCTCTAACAAGATAAGAAGCTTAGGGATAGATTTATGATGACTGGCGCATCACTAGGGATGTGCCAGTCATCCTGCGCCGCTGTTCCGCCACCCATGGTGTGCTGCATTTACAATGCGGCGCAGCATGGGGCAAAAATAGCACAGATACATGACGCATCTGTGCCTTTAAGGTGGCGCATTGCTGGAGTTGTATTGCAAGTGCGATGCAGCTCCAGCAACGCTCAGGGGTGCACCATCTCCACAATGTTGCGTCAAGACCTATGCCTGCTTCAAGCAGGCGCAGGGTTTTGACGCAGGTTTCTCCTATCTGATTGTAAATGCGGCACACCATGGGTGGCAGAGCAGTGGTGCACGTTAACTGGTGCATGCCTGGGGATGTGCCATTTAACATAAATCTGCCCCTTTACATTTAAGTATGTGCAGGGGACACAGAGTCGGTGAGGCTTATCCAAGGTTAAGAAGAGATGAGTCCTGTTCAGTGAAAAATTAGACATAGGCTTCACCTGTTCAGCATCGCTGGATATGGCTAAATAATAGCTGCAAAATGTTACTCTTGTTAAACAATTTTACTATTATAATCTCTGAGATTTGTCTCTTACTCTGCAACATCTCATTGTTGTTATCTTTCTTTAAAGATAAAGACAACCTCAACATGAGCGACAATCTGCAATCAGTTGATTTTGACCTCATCATTGAACTTGTAATTGAAACATCAGTGGATGTTAATCCCTTGGATGATTTAAATCCTGAGGATGAAGAAGAGCGTGATGAGGATGCAGATTTGTCCGAATTATATGACATAGGATGGGAAGCTGACCTGCTTGAGCCTATGGAAATATAAACATTTATTTTTAAAATTTATAATTAATAAAAAATAAAAAGGTAAACCGTTTAATTTAAAAATAAAGACACCTTCAAAAGCAGGTTATGTGTAGTGTCTTCAATAAAATATTAAAATATGCTCATAAAATTAGATCAGATTCACATATAAAATAGCATAGGTAACATAAATATAAATGTCATTTCTTTTCTGGTATTTCTGTATTGTAAATTTGCAAGGACTAAAAAATCTTCTATTTAAAATGTCAAGTAGTGTGTTAAGTTTTTGATCACTGTTATTGTTTTACTGTTTGGTAATACTGGTTAATAACATTTTTTATTATATTTTACCACAGATTCAAGTGCAGATCATTTCAAGATTTCACCATGCCTACAATAGAAAGACAGAGAAAGGCTGCAAAACGTCAAAGACAGCAGGTGAAAAAAAATGAGCAGCAGTCCTCTAACAAAAAGATTTGTCAAGTCACGAAGAAAGCACCGGGTAAGACCACAAAATATTTCATAAGAAATATGTGTAGTAAAAAAAATATTACTATAGAAAATGTTTCAGTCCATAAAACGAGAAGGAATTCAAATGGAAAGGAAAGGCCAATGAAAAATGTTACTGCTAGAGCAAGAGATAACTCTGTGCATGATAGTAGAAGGAAAGAACAGTTTAGGGAGATTCGTAAACGAATGTTCCGCAACAGGATAATTGGCAATTTGTTAAAAAATATTAAGAAAGGTCAACAGAAACTGGTTTTTTATAAGAGAAAAAAAAATTTGATAAAGTTATTGATCAGGCATTTGAAATTAAACGTAAGTTATTTATTTTGATAATCAATAGAATTAGGAAGCTAAACAAGGCAATTTATGATTTCAAAAGAAATAGTAGATGGAAGAGAATAGTTAATCGTAGTAATTTTTGTGAAGTTTTTTCTGGAGAATGGATGCATAGTTCAAGCTGTGATTCAGAAAAGGGGGTGGTGATGAACAGAGTGCCTGAATTAAGCAGACCACTCTTACCCAGTCCAAAGATCAGGGCTTGATCCATCACCGTTTTTTAGCTCACTGCACCATCCCAGCTCAGAACTTGGCTATATGCAAATTAGTCTGTTCCTGTCCCAGTGCATGATGGGAACAGGGCAAACCAAACTACCAAGCCAATTCTTGTACTGGGAAGGAAACAAGCTTCCGGGGACCGGTTTCTGCCATTTCAGGCGTCTTCGGCCCGGCTTGCTTGAATCCTGATGGTGCAATGAGCAAGGGACTCACATCTGAGTATACCCTTCCACGCTTATGGTGGACAAAATGATTCAGAAAAGGGGGTGGTGATGAACAGAGTGCCTGAATTAAGCAGACCACTCTTACCCAGTCCAAAGATCAGGGCTTGATCCATCACCGTTTTTTAGCTCACTGCACCATCCCAGCTCAGAACTTGGCTATATGCAAATTAGTCTGTTCCTGTCCCAGTGCATGATGGGAACAGGGCAAACCAAACTACCAAGCCAATTCTTGTACTGGGAAGGAAACAAGCTTCCGGGGACCGGTTTCTGCCATTTCAGGCGTCTTCGGCCCGGCTTGCTTGAATCCTGATGGTGCAATGAGCAAGGGACTCACATCTGAGTATACCCTTCCACGCTTATGGTGGACAAAATGATTCAGAAAAGGGGGTGGTGATGAACAGAGTGCCTGAATTAAGCAGACCACTCTTACCCAGTCCAAAGATCAGGGCTTGATCCATCACCGTTTTTTAGCTCACTGCACCATCCCAGCTCAGAACTTGGCTATATGCAAATTAGTCTGTTCCTGTCCCAGTGCATGATGGGAACAGGGCAAACCAAACTACCAAGCCAATTCTTGTACTGGGAAGGAAACAAGCTTCCGGGGACCGGTTTCTGCCATTTCAGGCGTCTTCGGCCCGGCTTGCTTGAATCCTGATGGTGCAATGAGCAAGGGACTCACATCTGAGTATACCCTTCCACGCTTATGGTGGACAAAATGATTCAGAAAAGGGGGTGGTGATGAACAGAGTGCCTGAATTAAGCAGACCACTCTTACCCAGTCCAAAGATCAGGGCTTGATCCATCACCGTTTTTTAGCTCACTGCACCATCCCAGCTCAGAACTTGGCTATATGCAAATTAGTCTGTTCCTGTCCCAGTGCATGATGGGAACAGGGCAAACCAAACTACCAAGCCAATTCTTGTACTGGGAAGGAAACAAGCTTCCGGGGACCGGTTTCTGCCATTTCAGGCGTCTTCGGCCCGGCTTGCTTGAATCCTGATGGTGCAATGAGCAAGGGACTCACATCTGAGTATACCCTTCCACGCTTATGGTGGACAAAATGATTCAGAAAAGGGGGTGGTGATGAACAGAGTGCCTGAATTAAGCAGACCACTCTTACCCAGTCCAAAGATCAGGGCTTGATCCATCACCGTTTTTTAGCTCACTGCACCATCCCAGCTCAGAACTTGGCTATATGCAAATTAGTCTGTTCCTGTCCCAGTGCATGATGGGAACAGGGCAAACCAAACTACCAAGCCAATTCTTGTACTGGGAAGGAAACAAGCTTCCGGGGACCGGTTTCTGCCATTTCAGGCGTCTTCGGCCCGGCTTGCTTGAATCCTGATGGTGCAATGAGCAAGGGACTCACATCTGAGTATACCCTTCCACGCTTATGGTGGACAAAATGATTCAGAAAAGGGGGTGGTGATGAACAGAGTGCCTGAATTAAGCAGACCACTCTTACCCAGTCCAAAGATCAGGGCTTGATCCATCACCGTTTTTTAGCTCACTGCACCATCCCAGCTCAGAACTTGGCTATATGCAAATTAGTCTGTTCCTGTCCCAGTGCATGATGGGAACAGGGCAAACCAAACTACCAAGCCAATTCTTGTACTGGGAAGGAAACAAGCTTCCGGGGACCGGTTTCTGCCATTTCAGGCGTCTTCGGCCCGGCTTGCTTGAATCCTGATGGTGCAATGAGCAAGGGACTCACATCTGAGTATACCCTTCCACGCTTATGGTGGACAAAATGATTCAGAAAAGGGGGTGGTGATGAACAGAGTGCCTGAATTAAGCAGACCACTCTTACCCAGTCCAAAGATCAGGGCTTGATCCATCACCGTTTTTTAGCTCACTGCACCATCCCAGCTCAGAACTTGGCTATATGCAAATTAGTCTGTTCCTGTCCCAGTGCATGATGGGAACAGGGCAAACCAAACTACCAAGCCAATTCTTGTACTGGGAAGGAAACAAGCTTCCGGGGACCGGTTTCTGCCATTTCAGGCGTCTTCGGCCCGGCTTGCTTGAATCCTGATGGTGCAATGAGCAAGGGACTCACATCTGAGTATACCCTTCCACGCTTATGGTGGACAAAATGATTCAGAAAAGGGGGTGGTGATGAACAGAGTGCCTGAATTAAGCAGACCACTCTTACCCAGTCCAAAGATCAGGGCTTGATCCATCACCGTTTTTTAGCTCACTGCACCATCCCAGCTCAGAACTTGGCTATATGCAAATTAGTCTGTTCCTGTCCCAGTGCATGATGGGAACAGGGCAAACCAAACTACCAAGCCAATTCTTGTACTGGGAAGGAAACAAGCTTCCGGGGACCGGTTTCTGCCATTTCAGGCGTCTTCGGCCCGGCTTGCTTGAATCCTGATGGTGCAATGAGCAAGGGACTCACATCTGAGTATACCCTTCCACGCTTATGGTGGACAAAATGATTCAGAAAAGGGGGTGGTGATGAACAGAGTGCCTGAATTAAGCAGACCACTCTTACCCAGTCCAAAGATCAGGGCTTGATCCATCACCGTTTTTTAGCTCACTGCACCATCCCAGCTCAGAACTTGGCTATATGCAAATTAGTCTGTTCCTGTCCCAGTGCATGATGGGAACAGGGCAAACCAAACTACCAAGCCAATTCTTGTACTGGGAAGGAAACAAGCTTCCGGGGACCGGTTTCTGCCATTTCAGGCGTCTTCGGCCCGGCTTGCTTGAATCCTGATGGTGCAATGAGCAAGGGACTCACATCTGAGTATACCCTTCCACGCTTATGGTGGACAAAATGATTCAGAAAAGGGGGTGGTGATGAACAGAGTGCCTGAATTAAGCAGACCACTCTTACCCAGTCCAAAGATCAGGGCTTGATCCATCACCGTTTTTTAGCTCACTGCACCATCCCAGCTCAGAACTTGGCTATATGCAAATTAGTCTGTTCCTGTCCCAGTGCATGATGGGAACAGGGCAAACCAAACTACCAAGCCAATTCTTGTACTGGGAAGGAAACAAGCTTCCGGGGACCGGTTTCTGCCATTTCAGGCGTCTTCGGCCCGGCTTGCTTGAATCCTGATGGTGCAATGAGCAAGGGACTCACATCTGAGTATACCCTTCCACGCTTATGGTGGACAAAATGATTCAGAAAAGGGGGTGGTGATGAACAGAGTGCCTGAATTAAGCAGACCACTCTTACCCAGTCCAAAGATCAGGGCTTGATCCATCACCGTTTTTTAGCTCACTGCACCATCCCAGCTCAGAACTTGGCTATATGCAAATTAGTCTGTTCCTGTCCCAGTGCATGATGGGAACAGGGCAAACCAAACTACCAAGCCAATTCTTGTACTGGGAAGGAAACAAGCTTCCGGGGACCGGTTTCTGCCATTTCAGGCGTCTTCGGCCCGGCTTGCTTGAATCCTGATGGTGCAATGAGCAAGGGACTCACATCTGAGTATACCCTTCCACGCTTATGGTGGACAAAATGATTCAGAAAAGGGGGTGGTGATGAACAGAGTGCCTGAATTAAGCAGACCACTCTTACCCAGTCCAAAGATCAGGGCTTGATCCATCACCGTTTTTTAGCTCACTGCACCATCCCAGCTCAGAACTTGGCTATATGCAAATTAGTCTGTTCCTGTCCCAGTGCATGATGGGAACAGGGCAAACCAAACTACCAAGCCAATTCTTGTACTGGGAAGGAAACAAGCTTCCGGGGACCGGTTTCTGCCATTTCAGGCGTCTTCGGCCCGGCTTGCTTGAATCCTGATGGTGCAATGAGCAAGGGACTCACATCTGAGTATACCCTTCCACGCTTATGGTGGACAAAATGATTCAGAAAAGGGGGTGGTGATGAACAGAGTGCCTGAATTAAGCAGACCACTCTTACCCAGTCCAAAGATCAGGGCTTGATCCATCACCGTTTTTTAGCTCACTGCACCATCCCAGCTCAGAACTTGGCTATATGCAAATTAGTCTGTTCCTGTCCCAGTGCATGATGGGAACAGGGCAAACCAAACTACCAAGCCAATTCTTGTACTGGGAAGGAAACAAGCTTCCGGGGACCGGTTTCTGCCATTTCAGGCGTCTTCGGCCCGGCTTGCTTGAATCCTGATGGTGCAATGAGCAAGGGACTCACATCTGAGTATACCCTTCCACGCTTATGGTGGACAAAATGATTCAGAAAAGGGGGTGGTGATGAACAGAGTGCCTGAATTAAGCAGACCACTCTTACCCAGTCCAAAGATCAGGGCTTGATCCATCACCGTTTTTTAGCTCACTGCACCATCCCAGCTCAGAACTTGGCTATATGCAAATTAGTCTGTTCCTGTCCCAGTGCATGATGGGAACAGGGCAAACCAAACTACCAAGCCAATTCTTGTACTGGGAAGGAAACAAGCTTCCGGGGACCGGTTTCTGCCATTTCAGGCGTCTTCGGCCCGGCTTGCTTGAATCCTGATGGTGCAGTGAGCAAGGGACTCACATCTGAGTATACCCTTCCACGCTTATGGTGGACAAAATGATTCAGAAAAGGGGGTGGTGATGAACAGAGTGCCTGAATTAAGCAGACCACTCTTACCCAGTCCAAAGATCAGGGCTTGATCCATCACCGTTTTTTAGCTCACTGCACCATCCCAGCTCAGAACTTGGCTATATGCAAATTAGTCTGTTCCTGTCCCAGTGCATGATGGGAACAGGGCAAACCAAACTACCAAGCCAATTCTTGTACTGGGAAGGAAACAAGCTTCCGGGGACCGGTTTCTGCCATTTCAGGCGTCTTCGGCCCGGCTTGCTTGAATCCTGATGGTGCAATGAGCAAGGGACTCACATCTGAGTATACCCTTCCACGCTTATGGTGGACAAAATGATTCAGAAAAGGGGGTGGTGATGAACAGAGTGCCTGAATTAAGCAGACCACTCTTACCCAGTCCAAAGATCAGGGCTTGATCCATCACCGTTTTTTAGCTCACTGCACCATCCCAGCTCAGAACTTGGCTATATGCAAATTAGTCTGTTCCTGTCCCAGTGCATGATGGGAACAGGGCAAACCAAACTACCAAGCCAATTCTTGTACTGGGAAGGAAACAAGCTTCCGGGGACCGGTTTCTGCCATTTCAGGCGTCTTCGGCCCGGCTTGCTTGAATCCTGATGGTGCAATGAGCAAGGGACTCACATCTGAGTATACCCTTCCACGCTTATGGTGGACAAAATGATTCAGAAAAGGGGGTGGTGATGAACAGAGTGCCTGAATTAAGCAGACCACTCTTACCCAGTCCAAAGATCAGGGCTTGATCCATCACCGTTTTTTAGCTCACTGCACCATCCCAGCTCAGAACTTGGCTATATGCAAATTAGTCTGTTCCTGTCCCAGTGCATGATGGGAACAGGGCAAACCAAACTACCAAGCCAATTCTTGTACTGGGAAGGAAACAAGCTTCCGGGGACCGGTTTCTGCCATTTCAGGCGTCTTCGGCCCGGCTTGCTTGAATCCTGATGGTGCAATGAGCAAGGGACTCACATCTGAGTATACCCTTCCACGCTTATGGTGGACAAAATGATTCAGAAAAGGGGGTGGTGATGAACAGAGTGCCTGAATTAAGCAGACCACTCTTACCCAGTCCAAAGATCAGGGCTTGATCCATCACCGTTTTTTAGCTCACTGCACCATCCCAGCTCAGAACTTGGCTATATGCAAATTAGTCTGTTCCTGTCCCAGTGCATGATGGGAACAGGGCAAACCAAACTACCAAGCCAATTCTTGTACTGGGAAGGAAACAAGCTTCCGGGGACCGGTTTCTGCCATTTCAGGCGTCTTCGGCCCGGCTTGCTTGAATCCTGATGGTGCAATGAGCAAGGGACTCACATCTGAGTATACCCTTCCACGCTTATGGTGGACAAAATGATTCAGAAAAGGGGGTGGTGATGAACAGAGTGCCTGAATTAAGCAGACCACTCTTACCCAGTCCAAAGATCAGGGCTTGATCCATCACCGTTTTTTAGCTCACTGCACCATCCCAGCTCAGAACTTGGCTATATGCAAATTAGTCTGTTCCTGTCCCAGTGCATGATGGGAACAGGGCAAACCAAACTACCAAGCCAATTCTTGTACTGGGAAGGAAACAAGCTTCCGGGGACCGGTTTCTGCCATTTCAGGCGTCTTCGGCCCGGCTTGCTTGAATCCTGATGGTGCAATGAGCAAGGGACTCACATCTGAGTATACCCTTCCACGCTTATGGTGGACAAAATGATTCAGAAAAGGGGGTGGTGATGAACAGAGTGCCTGAATTAAGCAGACCACTCTTACCCAGTCCAAAGATCAGGGCTTGATCCATCACCGTTTTTTAGCTCACTGCACCATCCCAGCTCAGAACTTGGCTATATGCAAATTAGTCTGTTCCTGTCCCAGTGCATGATGGGAACAGGGCAAACCAAACTACCAAGCCAATTCTTGTACTGGGAAGGAAACAAGCTTCCGGGGACCGGTTTCTGCCATTTCAGGCGTCTTCGGCCCGGCTTGCTTGAATCCTGATGGTGCAATGAGCAAGGGACTCACATCTGAGTATACCCTTCCACGCTTATGGTGGACAAAATGATTCAGAAAAGGGGGTGGTGATGAACAGAGTGCCTGAATTAAGCAGACCACTCTTACCCAGTCCAAAGATCAGGGCTTGATCCATCACCGTTTTTTAGCTCACTGCACCATCCCAGCTCAGAACTTGGCTATATGCAAATTAGTCTGTTCCTGTCCCAGTGCATGATGGGAACAGGGCAAACCAAACTACCAAGCCAATTCTTGTACTGGGAAGGAAACAAGCTTCCGGGGACCGGTTTCTGCCATTTCAGGCGTCTTCGGCCCGGCTTGCTTGAATCCTGATGGTGCAATGAGCAAGGGACTCACATCTGAGTATACCCTTCCACGCTTATGGTGGACAAAATGATTCAGAAAAGGGGGTGGTGATGAACAGAGTGCCTGAATTAAGCAGACCACTCTTACCCAGTCCAAAGATCAGGGCTTGATCCATCACCGTTTTTTAGCTCACTGCACCATCCCAGCTCAGAACTTGGCTATATGCAAATTAGTCTGTTCCTGTCCCAGTGCATGATGGGAACAGGGCAAACCAAACTACCAAGCCAATTCTTGTACTGGGAAGGAAACAAGCTTCCGGGGACCGGTTTCTGCCATTTCAGGCGTCTTCGGCCCGGCTTGCTTGAATCCTGATGGTGCAATGAGCAAGGGACTCACATCTGAGTATACCCTTCCACGCTTATGGTGGACAAAATGATTCAGAAAAGGGGGTGGTGATGAACAGAGTGCCTGAATTAAGCAGACCACTCTTACCCAGTCCAAAGATCAGGGCTTGATCCATCACCGTTTTTTAGCTCACTGCACCATCCCAGCTCAGAACTTGGCTATATGCAAATTAGTCTGTTCCTGTCCCAGTGCATGATGGGAACAGGGCAAACCAAACTACCAAGCCAATTCTTGTACTGGGAAGGAAACAAGCTTCCGGGGACCGGTTTCTGCCATTTCAGGCGTCTTCGGCCCGGCTTGCTTGAATCCTGATGGTGCAATGAGCAAGGGACTCACATCTGAGTATACCCTTCCACGCTTATGGTGGACAAAATGATTCAGAAAAGGGGGTGGTGATGAACAGAGTGCCTGAATTAAGCAGACCACTCTTACCCAGTCCAAAGATCAGGGCTTGATCCATCACCGTTTTTTAGCTCACTGCACCATCCCAGCTCAGAACTTGGCTATATGCAAATTAGTCTGTTCCTGTCCCAGTGCATGATGGGAACAGGGCAAACCAAACTACCAAGCCAATTCTTGTACTGGGAAGGAAACAAGCTTCCGGGGACCGGTTTCTGCCATTTCAGGCGTCTTCGGCCCGGCTTGCTTGAATCCTGATGGTGCAATGAGCAAGGGACTCACATCTGAGTATACCCTTCCACGCTTATGGTGGACAAAATGATTCAGAAAAGGGGGTGGTGATGAACAGAGTGCCTGAATTAAGCAGACCACTCTTACCCAGTCCAAAGATCAGGGCTTGATCCATCACCGTTTTTTAGCTCACCGTTTTTTAGCTCACAGTTCAAGCTGTGAGGCATTTTTTAATGAGGAGAGTTATTTCCAGGATAATGATTTGGTGCATGCAGTTGACACCAGTGGTCGTGCTTATGAAGTGAAAGATGGTTGTCCAGTTGAAAAAGAAAAACTTGTGACAACAGAGGCAGAAGAGGTGTTAGGTAATGAGGTTTTAGGAAGACGTGCTAAGGGTCCTGTGTACACCTGGAAGTGTAGTAGTATTTGCAGTGTGCGACAGGATTCCATCAATTTGCTTTGTGATTTTGTACGGTCATTTAATAAGAAAAGTTTGAAGCAGAAAATAAGGTTGTTGCAAGAATTAGATCCTTGCAGAGTAAGAGAAGTGACAGGTTTGCATGGTCATTCACTGGCTTGTCTTTCCAGGAGAGTATGCCAGAGTGTTTTTCATCATTTCAGGATGCTAGCAGTGCATCATAATAAAGTGAGGAAATTAGTTAGAATGTTGTATTATGCTAAGAGTCCAGCAATTATGCTTAAACAATTATGCGCTGCTCTTTTGCATGGTTCTGAAATAGATGTGAAGAATATATGTGAAGAAATTGAGTTTTGTTACTTTGGAAGTAAAGAGGAGAATGTTGAAATTGAGCAAGAAGAAGAGGGTCATGTGGAAGATAGTGTACAGGTTTCCAGTACAGATAATTTCCAGTGGGAAATTGCGACGTTTGAGGTGAAATCAAGTGAGAGGCCTAATTTCACTTGTGTGTGTTGTCGACGCACTTATTATAAGAATCAGACTAAGTTAGTGGATTTATATGCAAAAAGTGAAAGGGAAAATAATAGTGAATGGAAGGATTTCACAACATACTTGATGGTAGAAAATTGTTTTGATTTGGGATTGGATCAACGTGTGTGTACTTATTGTTGTTGCAAATTGAATCAAAACCAGATGCCTGCTAGAGCAGTTCATAATAATCTGGAATTGGTTGAGATTCCTTCTGAATTGAAGGATTTAAATACTTATGAATCTATTTTGATTCAAAGTATCCATCCCTTTCAGGCTATTGTAAGAATGGAGCCAAAGACAGGGAAATTGCCTCCATCAGATTTACAGAGAGGATTAAAGGGAAGAGTTGTTTATTTGCCTCTAGATTTGAAGAAAAACATTAACACAATTGGAGTAGAAAAAGTGGAAGAGGAACCTCTGGTTATCTTAGTTAATGGTGTTCCGACAAAGAATAAGAAAATATGGCAAGATTTAGTAGATGTTAGGAAAGTTAAAAAGGCAACATTGTATTTGAAAAAAAATAATAAATACTATAAGAATGTATATGTTGCAGAAGAGGAAGTAAGTGAGGAAGAGGATAGCGATTTGTGTGCTGGTCAAATTGAGAAAGTAGAACCCTCTACTAGTGAAGAAATATATGAACATTATAGTGTTCATCCTTTGCATTCCAAGGAAGTCATGGGGAATGCTATTGAGTTGTTTCAAATGAAACAAGCCAAAGGGAGTCCCATTAGTGTTTGGGAGGAAAGTTTGGAAGCTCGGTGTTTCCCACAGCTTTTTCCAACAGGTCAGGGAGGAAGATATGATGAGCGACCTCATCAAATTCCTGCTTCTGAATACCGGACTTTGCGATTGTATGCAGGAGATGCTAGGTTTCGACTATGCATTCCTTATTTGTTTCATCTCCTGTTTGAAAGCGATCTGTCTGGACTGTCATATGCAGTGAACCACATCTTGAAAAGTGGTATACACATGCAAAACATCTCGGCAAGTGACTTTATGGATAAAGTCAATGTCCAAGACAGTATTTTGGATTCTCACCTGATTAATCTCATGGCGTGTCAGCGTGGTACTAATGAGTACTGGTACCGTCGTCATGGTGATTTAAAATGTATGTTGAGGAACTTAGGTACTCCCACATGGTTCCTCACTCTGAGCTGTGCCGAGTATGGCTGGGAAGACTTACTTGAATTTCTACGAGAGGCAAATGCTAACGTAGATAACATCGAATTCAAGACACCCGGAGAACTGTGCTCTTTGGATCCAGTCAATGTATGTAGGTACTTCAATCATAGATTTGAAGCTATGATGTCTTTCATCATGAATAAGAAGAATCCACCTCTTGGAGAGGTGTTGGATTTCTTCTGGAGAAAGGAGTACCAAGCAAGAGGTGCTCCTCATATACATATATTGCTGTGGATCAAGGATGCACCTAAATTTGGAACGGATCCAGAAGACTCAGTGATGAGTTTCATCCAACAGTATTCTACGTGTGCTGTTCCAAACGCAAAGGAGAAGAAAAGCCTAAGAGAAAAAGTTCTGCGTTTCCAAAGCCATCGATGTGGAAAGTACTGCCGTCGTAAATTCCGAAACAAGGACAAGTTCTACACTAAATGTCGTTTCGGCTTTCCACGACCGGTGATTTCTAAAGGAAGAGTAAACAGTTTGATGTCTTCGCTGCGACACAATGTCATGAAGAAATCACCTAAAAACACTTACAATTTGAAGAGGAACGAAGAGTCCAAGTACATCAACGACTACAACCCGGTGATTTTGTCCATGTGGAATGCTAACATGGATATACAGTTTGTGGCTGATAACTGTATGGCTGTGGCTCGGTATGTGACGTCTTACATCACCAAAAAAGAGAAGACAGAATTGAAGGATATGTGGGAGGACATTTCCCATGAAAAAAGCCTCAGCAAGAAGTTGTACAGTTACAGTCTGAAGATGTTGTCGCATCGAGAAATCGGAGCGTACGAATGTTCTGACCGGTTGTCTTCAGCAAGTCTCTATGCCAAGTCCAGGAGTATCGTTTGGGCGAGTCTTGGTCTTGCAGCAACGCGTAATCGAGTTCTCAAACCTGTGCGGGAAATTGAGTATTTGGCGGAAAAGGAGCCAAACAGTACCGACATTTTGAAGACAAACATGTTGGATACATATTATCCAAATCGAAGCAGTCCCCTCGAGAATGCTTGTCTGTATGAGGTTCTGCAAAATTACATATTCAAGAGGAACATCAAAGAAGATACTGAGAAAGGAGTGTATGCTGTAATAGGAAGTGAGGGATGTCTGGTCAAGCAAAGAAAATGCCACTTGGTAAACCATCGAAAATTGAGTGGCGAATCTCCTGAAAAAAAGGAGTTTTTCTATTTAGCACTTTTGCAACTTTTCAAGCCTTGGCGTGCAGAAGAGGAACTGCTTGGAGATTTCCTCTGTTACGAAGACTCTTTCAATGCCGCCAAGGAGACCATAGAATGTCCTGCTTTTCCCAAATATGTAGAAATGTTGAATGCGGAAATTGAGCAGGAAGCAACGATTGCAGCCGAGATTGCCAGAGACAGTTCTCAGGACAGTCAGAGTTCTGCTTCATTGAGTCAGGATCCACTAGGAGGACCTGTTATTGAAAATGAAGCTGCCACTGCTATGAATGAAGTGGAAAGAGCCATGGCACATGCTCAAGAGGATGCGGTTAACTTAGAAGAGTTGGAAAGACAACTCAATGTTGAGCAGAGGAAAATATATGACGAAGTTACCATGCAAATTGATCATGGATTAAGTCATGATAAGAAAGAGTGCTCATGTACGTCGTTGAAGCCTGTCCGACTGTACGTGAGTGGAGAAGCGGGAACTGGAAAAAGTTTCCTCATTAAAGCAATTTCATGCTATTTGCAGGAAAGGACAGAGTCATCGCTGTCTTGTGTTGTCACTGCTCCAACTGGACTGGCAGCACATAATATTAAAGGGATTACTTTACATCGTTTACTGATGCTGCCAGTGGAGCATGACAACAAATTACAATATCACAAGCTATCTGGAGATGCTTGTTTTGAAGTTTCAAGAATCTTGAGGAAAATGAAACTTCTTATCATTGACGAAGTAAGCATGGTTTCCAATGTCATGCTTGCCTTTGTGCATTTGAGGATGCAAGAAGTTCTCAAAACAGAGTATGATGTGTTATTTGGTGGCAAACACATCATTGTTTTCGGAGATCTTCTGCAGCTGACACCAGTGAAAGGGCAACCTGTGTTCAAAATGCTCACGCATGAAGATACCAGGAAGTGCCTAGGCAGCATTGGCAACGTCAATATATGGTTAAACTTCAATTATGATGAACTGCATGAAAATATGCGTCAGGCAAAGGATGAAGTTTACAAGACTATTCTACAAGATGTTAGAATTGGAAAAGTGACCGAGCATGGGAAAGAAGCTTTACATGCACGATTACTGTCAAATTTATATCCAGAACAAGATGTTGTGCCTGAGAATATTTTTCAGAAAATTACTGAGAAGAAATCTGGAATATGTTTGATGCCAACTCTTGCAGAATGTGCCAAATTCAACAACAAAATGTTGCATTTAGAAAAGCAAGAGATTGTGAAACTGGAAGCTATTGACAGAGTAGAGCATATGGGATCAACAATTATTTTGTCTGAGAATCTGAAAACAAAATTGGATTCATTAGAGAAGAGTATATCTAAAACTGCAGGTTTTGAAAAGACTCTGAATGTGTGCTTGAACTGCCGTATAATTTTAAGAAGGAATTTACATGTTGAAAGAGGTCTGGTAAATGGATCAATGGGTAATGTTGTTGATTTTGTAAAATACAGAAATAGAGATGGAATTGAATTTTTAAAAATTAAATTTGATGGTATTGAGGAAGTACAGCTAATTGGTCGTTGCTCTGCTAGATTTTTGCTTGTAAAAGACTTATATGTTCGCCGTAAGCAGTTTCCTGTTTGCTTGGCATATGCGGTGACAATCCATAAATCGCAAGGTTTAAGTGTAGACTGTGCATTGGTGAATATTGGCAGTTCTGTGTTCAAGGAGGGTATGGCATATGTGGCATTGTCACGAGTTAGAACTTTATCGGGATTGTACTTGATTGAGTGTGATGTCACAAACATTTGTGCGGATCTAGATTGTGTTAAGGAATACAATAGGTTAAGAAGAGAGTATGCGCCACATTTGCCTCAGTTTCCTTTGTTTGAGAAACGTGTGGTAGGCCGGAAACGAAGAAATGTGACCAATACTGGGGAGGTTGTAGCAAAAAGACGAAAAGTCGATGAACCTAAAATTACAAGCAGAAACAAAAAGGATTCTGTTGAAGATGTTGTTGGTTTTCAGTTTGAAAACAGTTCTGGTGTCAACTGCTATGCTAATGTAGTGGTTAATGTTTTGTTTTCTCTAAAAAATGTAAAAGAAGAGATTGTGGTCAATTCTGATCAAAGATTTTGCAGTTTGTTAAATTCTGTGTTAGAGAAATGTAGCACTGATAGAAGAAACATAGAAAGTGTGTCTGAAATTCGAAATCTGTTAGACAGATGTTCAGGCCAAACACAATTCTCTCAAAATATTCAGCAAGATTGTCAGGAGTTTTTAATGTATATGCTTGATGTATTGCATGCTGAAGGTGTAGATGTAGATCACCTGTTTGGGCTTTCTTATCAATGGCAGCATGACTGCGAGAACTGTATGGTATCAAGTACTACTAGTGTAGACTCAGAAAGATTTACATATTTAACTTTGCCAGACAGTAAATCAGTCTCCTTTAATAAGCTAGTAAAAGCAGCTGATCACAACATGGAGTGTAGCCAATGTAAATCTGAAATGATGTCCACATTATTTATACGAACATATGGCCAGTATGTCATTTTAATGTTCCAACGATGTAGGCCTGATGGAACAAAATTGACAACTTTAATTAAAAATTTTGTAGCTTCGCAGTTGTCAATATCAGGAAGGACTTTTGTAACTGCAGCAATTATATATCATGACGGCCCTTCAATAACATCAGGACATTACACAGCTTATTTAAAGTCTAGAAATGGCTGGTCATTCTGCAATGATTCTGTTTTAATTTTCAAAAAAAAATTGCCGTATGACCTTAAAAACTCTTACCTGGTGTTTTTAAAACCAAAATTTTAGGGAAATAATCTCGGGATGTGCTCTGTGGAATTTCAAGAAGTTCTAATGGCTCCTACACAATTTGGCCTTGAGGATAAGTGTAGTTCAGAGACATAACTTCTAACCATAGGACTGGACGTCATGAAGAAATACGTGCACTTTCAATGAGTTCAGAAAAACTGTTTCTTTTTATAAGCTAATTGAAGCAGCCAATCAAAACATGGAGTAGAGGGAATGTAAGTCTGCAATGCTGTCTACTGTTTTACATTGCTTTGTGATTAAAAGTGATGTAGAGAATTAAATAATTGTAGTAGTCATAGAGGTAGTGTAAGTCTGCTTCATAGTAAGCAGTATCAGTGTCATAGGAAATGTAGAACATGACTGAGCAAGAAGGGGAAGATATTACTATTCCAGGATTGTGAAAATGATCTTCAACATTTTAATTCTGAAAGTTGCGGAAATGCCAAATGACGGGATTGGCTTACAAGAAATCCAAGAGTTATAAATGGCTCTGACTAGATTTGGCCTTGTGGAAAATTGTGGTAGAGAGCAAGAAGTCATTTATTGCATGTAACGTGTTTTTAAAAACGATGGAGATTTTCTTTCAGAAAGTGGCGGGCTGAAAGTAATAACAGCACAAAAGAGTGTAAGCTGTTCATAGGACATCCTTGGACGTCATGGAAAGTAAGTTAACTTTAAGGAGTTCTGAATTTTGATTTCTGATGTTGTATGGGTTTTTTAAACACAATCATTTTGATTGTGTTTTTTTTTCCCCGCTGTTACATGATGAATACCTTCAAGTCACTGTTTTTAGTGAAATTTGATACATTCTGAGAACAGCAAAAATAAACCATTTAACATGTATAATTAATTCTGTACTGTTTGCATTTATGATGTACATGTAGAACTGTGTAGGAGGCATGGAGAAGGTGAGGCTTCCGTAAGTGTCAAAGGTGTTGCATACAGTGCTGCACTTCTGCGTATTCTTTCATATGCTAGACTACATCTGCACAATGAGATACCTAAGCAAAGGAAACACAAGTGATGTGATTGTGAAATTAGCAAAATAAATTGCACGTATTTCAATTACATCACCTGTGTTTCCTATCATTACGAATCACATTGTGCAGATCAAGTTTAGGTCTGTCCAGGGAAACATAGGAGGTTTGTACTTTGTTGAAGAGTGCAGTGGACATGACTCACTTCATTGGTAGACTTTCACAGATATTATCTCCTCTGTACACTTCAACAAGTGTAAATCTCATCTTGAACTCTGAGTAGGCCTCACCTCAAACAAACCTCTGGATAGGAGACATGTTATTGGCATCCTGAAGCGACACTTTTCTGAAACAAGAGCAATGCAAAAGATGCACCATGTTTTAAGATAGGCCTCACTTCATCTGCATCAAGATACTGTTAGTTTAAAATGTATATCTTTAGGACTGTGTAGGGGGCCTGGAGAAGCAGAAGCTTCTGTCAGTGTCAAAGTTGTTGAAAAACTATTTGTCCTTCAATCTTTTCCCTTGTCTTTTGTAATTTTTAAATACATGTTTTAATATTTTTCAAATGTTGGTTCTCTCTTTCACAGATTGAAAGTATAAAAACAAAAAGTGAGTAATTTAACGGCAATTATAAGGTAAATATTTTGTACTCTTTTCGTTACATTTCTATCACATTCACCTACTATTAGTTCCACTGCTTCATTTCTTTAACCCTCAGTTTCCTGCCTTTGCTACTTTCCTCATTCCTTTCTCTATTACCTACTTACTCAACTCCTTCCACTCTTTTTCTCAGTCCCTCTCTTCTCATAGTTCCTCAGTCTTGTTCACTCACTCCGTCTCTATTACTCTTAGTGTCTGTGAATTACTTTCCCACCTTTTTTTTTGGACCGCTTCCCGGGAAGCGGCCCGGTTCGCAAACCAGCAGCGTTACGGGAGTCCACCATTTTGTGTTTCGGTCGAATCAAGATACAAGATGGAGGGCAAATAATGTTCAGAATGGGTAGAAGGGGGCACGGTAGATGTATCTTGACCCCCTTGGTTTTCTGAGGGTGGCTGAGGAGGACCATAGTTCTTCACTCTTGTTCACTCTCTCTGTTTCTATTAATGTCACTGTTTCTGACTGATCAAAAAAAATTTTTAAAAAAAGAACAGTAACTATAAGGGAAGGAAACAGACAGTTATGTTAAAAGAAAGACAGCTATAGGGAGTAAACTAAGGATACTGTTACCCGCAATCCACTGCTGATGATGTTACTGACCATGTCATGAATTATGTAATATGTGACATCATCAGCAGTGGATTGTGGGTAACAGTATCTCTTGTTTACTCCCTAGAGCTGTCTTTCTTTTCACATAACTGTCTGTTTCCTTCCCTTATACTTACTGTTCTTTTTTTAAAAAATAATTTTTTTGGTTAGCTTCCGGTTCGCGTACCGGGTAGCGCTCCGGGGAGCGAACTAAAAGAAATAGAGGTTGGCAGAGTTCCAAATATTCTACCAATTTTTTTATAACGGGGAGGTAGTTCTGAAAAGAACTTTTTTTAAAAAATTTTTGTTGTTTTATATTTTTTTTAGTATTTTTTGAACATGTTTTTTACTTTTTTTGTATTTTCTGAACGTTTTTATATTTTTTTGGGGTTTTTTTGGGGGGGGAAACGAAAACGATCCATTGTAAAGGGCTCAACAGGAGCAACAAAAAAAAAAGAATTTATTTTTTGGGGCGTTTCGGGCAAACATGATTTTCAATAGCTCTCATAATCAAAATGATGCTACTTTCCCTGTAGCAAATGAATTGGTTGCAGTGCACGCACACTTGCTTCACTTCCCCAAACAACATTTGAATGTTTGGGATCATCTCCCTCGCCTCTGGTCCCGACACTTCTGGAACAACCGATCTTCTTGCCATCGCAGGGGGATTTTGTTGCTCATCACGTAGCTGGGCAGCACTATAATTATTAGGATGCCACCTACTCATATGCCGATGCATAGTGTAATTGCCGTAACTGTACTTTTTTTCAGTCCCCCTTGACAGTCTATCACCGCATATACGGCAAAACACGTAGCGTGCATTTACTTTTTTTTGCCCCTCAGGAAATTTAAAGAATTGCCAAATGTAGTTCTCTTTTCGATTAAACCTCCTGGGCTCCTCTGGCAAAAACCTTGGCTCTTCCTCCTCTTCCTCCTCTTCCTGTTCTTCCTCTTCTTGTTGTAAAATTACTTCAGCAGGTGGTCCTCTCTTCTTTGGATTTGGTGGAGGTGGTGGGTTCCAGCTGAAGCTACTAATGAAGCCATGTCACAATGTAAATAAAGGGTCTTTCTCTCACCAAGATGAAAGTCAGAGTGAGGAAAGAAGGAGGGGTTTTCATCATTTGGGAGAAGCAAAAGTTCTAAACCAATGAAAAGTGTTAATTTTAGATCACATGACCTAGTATTACATCATTAGGAAACCAAAAGTGAAATGAACCAATGAAAAGTGTTATTACCGAGTCACATGACCTGCTGTGTTTACGTTACGCGGTCCGCGCCGCGGATCGCTTCCGGTTCGCGTACCGCTGCGCTTCCGGGTACGCTAACGTAGCACGTCATATGACGTATCACGCGAAAACGCGAAACGTCATGCTGACGCGACGCGTCACGATGTTGTTTTCTAACGCGACAGTTGCGCAAACGGAACGTTTACCGGTTCGCGGACCGGGTCGCGGCTCCGAATTGAGCTAACGGGAAGCTAACCGGTTCGCGTACCGGGAGCGAAACAATAAAAATAATTTAAAAAAAATTGTATTAAAAACATGTAAAAAATATTTTTCGATTTAAAGAAGAATACATTGTAAAGGATTTGATATTTGCTATTAAAAAACCATTGAAATTCACTGAAAAAACCATAGGTTATAGACCATATATAGTTAGGAATTAGCATTTACAAAACCTTGAAAATTCACTGAAAAAACCATAGGTTATAGACCATATATAGTTAGGGATTAGCATTTACAAAACCTTATTTTACTCACACAAAACCATTGAAATTCCATATATAGTTAGTTGTACTAACTATATATCGCGCACCCGCAATCCACTGCTGATCATGTCACATATTACATCATTCATGACATGGTCAGTGACACCACTGATGACATCACTGATGACATCTCAAATGACATCACTGATGACATCACTGATGACATCTCAATGACATGACTGATGACATCACTGATGACATCTCAAATGACATCACTAATGACATCTCAAATGTCTTACATATTGAAGAATGAGTGGATGTATAAGTGTCTGGATGAAGGATTTAGTAGGTGCGTGACTGACTGTATGAGTGAGTGATTAAATGTGTGTCACTGAGTGCATGGGTTAGTGAGTAAACTGTCTTAATTTGTGCATCATTATGTCTGTTGTTCTGTAAACTGCTGCATGTGTTGATCAGTAGCTATATGAGTAAGTATATGGGTTATTGATTGGTTGCCCAAGTATTTGTATGGGAGACTGAGTGTGTGTGTGGGTGGCTGGGAGGTGTATGACTCTGTGCATAGATGTGTAAGCAGTTGATTCACTAGATATATGGATTCAAAAGTGCATGTGGAAACAGGTGTATGGGCGGTTGACTGAGTGCATTGGTGAGTGAATGGATATCTGAGTGCTACATGTCAAAGTAAGAACATATGTAAAACACAGTACATGTGAGAGTTGACATATATAAATAACTGTGCATAAGAGCCAGTGAATGTGTGAGTGGCTGTATTGATCATTGTGAACTTGTATCAGGGATTGTAAAAGAGAGTAAATATGTGTTAGTGTATGTTTGAATAAGTAAGGTATGTATAACTGTATAGTTGAGGAAATGGAGGTGTAATTGATTCTTTGCATGACTGAGTAGGTGTGTGAGTAACTCCATGGATGAGTGACAGTCTGTGAGTGTCTGTTTACACTGAGTGTATCTAAGGTTATTTTAGAGTCTGAAGAAGTTCATCGTATTATCACATGAATGATGTCATCAGTGATGTCATCAGTAATGTCAAATGAGATGTCATCAGTGATGTCATCAGTCATGTCATTGAGATGTCATCAGTGATGTCATCAGTGATGTCATTTGAGATGTCATCAGTGATGTCATCAGTGATGTCACTGACCATGTCATGAATGATGTAATATGTGACATGATCAGCAGTGGATTGCGGGTGCGCGATATATAGTTAGTACAACTAACTATATATGGAATTTCAATGGTTTTGTGTGAGTAAAATAAGGTTTTGTAAATGCTAATCCCTAACTATATATGGTCTATAACCTATGGTTTTTTCAGTGAATTTTCAAGGTTTTGTAAATGCTAATTCCTAACTATATATGGTCTATAACCTATGGATTTTTCAGTGAATATATATATATACTAGCAGCCCGTCCCGACCTTGTCCGGGTGCAACAGGCTTCCCCGCCCGCCCCGACATTGTGCAGCAGCCCGGGCCCCCGCCCGGCCTGTCCCCGCCTGCCACGGGTGCAACAGGCTTCTCCAACCCCCGCCCGCCACGACATTATGCAGCAGCTCATGCCCCCGCCTGCCCCGACCCCCGCCTGCCCCGACATGGGTCCCCTTACCTGAGCTACCGCTACTCCCGCCTGTCCGCTGCACGCACCGCTGCTGGCCGGTCCGCTGCTCCTCACGTCACTGCTCCTCCCGCGCGCCTCCCGCGCGCCATGTCCGCCGCTCCTCGTCGCGCTCCTGGACGCCGCTCCTCCCCGCGCTCCTGACGTGAGCACGCACGTCGCGGCCGGCGCTACTTCGGAGGGACTACTTTTCTTTTTTTACTTTCAATTTTTTAAATAAAGTTTTTTTTTTTAAATTTATATAGCCTATAACCATCTACACACCCTGACAATTTCAACGGTGTATCTGGTGTGTGGATTGGCGCTGTGGTACCCGAGTTTACGCGCCTCAAAGGCTGAAAGTTCTAACTTTATTATAGTAGTATAGATACCTGGCTGCGGGGCTGGCAATTGTCCGGCGTTGCTAGTTATTACAGTGGTGTCCAGCGCCGGGGGTACACTGGTAGCGGCTGTTTTTGCAGGGTCTTGCATCTGTATTAAATAAAAAACACTCGTTTTAAAACGCCTTTCTTAAACAAAGTATTACAAGTTCAAACAATTCCTGTAGGCATTTTAAAAAGCCTGTTAAGAGGGTTGCAACAACAGACATTTTTTTTAAAAAGCGTTGCATGTGCTGCGCTAAAACATATGTTAAAAAAGAACCAACCTGCGACATATCCTTTTACTTATGGGTAAATCACTTTAGGTACACCTGGTCCTTCTGGCCCACAACCACTGCCTCTAGGTACCAGGTACTCTTTTGCAACCGGTACACTTCACTTATCTCTTGTAACACCCTGTTTGCTACCTCTTACATTTTGCGTGCTTTAGATACTTGTTCAAGTGCCACCAGTGCCTACATAGCGCTTGTTCTTGTGCTTGAGTGTCTGCCTTATATTGCAGTATTATGCAGCTAATTGTGCTTGGTTTTCTCTTGGACCCTGCACACATGCCACTTCATTTTCTTTCCTCATGTAGTTTAACGTTTGCTTTTGTAACCAGCACACATGTCACTTTTGCACTTGGCACTCAGGCCTCGGAGGCCAGAAGACCTACGGCGCACGGAGGCCAGAAGACCTACGGCGCCCGCCCCACAACACCCCCAAGCAGCGCCCGATGCAAGCGGGCTCTGGGGTTATTTAAAAAAAAAAGAAAATTGGCACTCAGGCCCGGAGGCCGGAAGACCCACGGAGCCCGCCCCACAACACCCCCGAGCAGCGCCCGATGCAAGCGGGCTCGGGGGTTATTTAAAAAAACGCTGCACACTGGCCCCAGAGGCCAAAAGACCCACGGAGCCCGCCCCACAACACCCCCTGAGCAGCGCCCAATGCAAGCGGGCTCGGGGGGTTATTTTTTTAAAAACGATGCCCAAAAGCCAGCACTCGGGCCACAGAGCCCCGTGGGGACACCAGGAGCCCTCCCCAGACACCCCGAGCAGCGCCTACAGCAAGCGGGCTCGGGTCATTTTTAAAATAAAGAGGCACAACGAGGCACACAGAGCCCCCTGGACCCCTACAACTCTCCCCTACAGGATCTCCTGCACGGATACAGCACCATACTTCTGACCCTCAAAAACAACGGCTTGGTGAGTACAAAAAAAGAAATGCATTATTTATTTTGACATGTACCCCTTGTTTCTTACATGCTTGAGCTCAGCCACACTTAAAGCATTAGAGAACTACATATACAATATTTCTAGGTGTTGCAAAGTACGCTCCTTCCTGCACCTGGACCCTATTAAGGCCCCTGCATTTTGTACCTTAAACATACACCCCTCAAACTCTATGCCAGCCCTACACCACCAACCCCATTAACATTAAATACCTACACACATAGCTTTAAACTCAATCCTTCAACAAAACCTTTATTCACTTTAAACACTTTATATTACAATTCAAGTCTTTTAAAAAAACTTCATTGTCACCATTATTCACATTAAACACAACACATCGCCTTAAAGCTTAACAGTTTACAAACCATTCTACATAGTACTAATTAACATTTTCAAAACTACAGATTTGTATACTTTAAATACCACATAAACATACATCATTGCGCCATCCATTATTTACCTTCCTTAAACTGTCGCAGGCGGCTTCAATCTGGGATAAGTTGCTCAGGTCCATTCTTGCCTTAAGTTCCAAGGGTTGGCTCTGTGCCTCCAAGACAATCCACGCCAGTCACTCCACCCAAAGGTCTTGAAGGGTTTGTTGGTGCAGAAATCCACAAGGTGCAGCAAAGCAATCCAGGCCAGTCACTCCCCAAAGGTTTTTTGACTTGGTTGTTGGTGCAGAAATCCACAAGGTGCAGCAAAGCAATCCACGCCAGTCGCTCCTCAAGGGTTTTTTGGATGGGTGTTTGGCAGTGTTCCTTAAGGGGCCTTATTATACCTGTCAAAACATGCTAACTAGAAGCCCCCCACACCCTTTATGACTTGAGGGGGGTTTACAACAATGTCATGGGGGCCTTTGGGTGGGAACCTTTTTTCTATCCTTGTACAGTATAACCAGTACATCAGTTTATTACTTTGACAGCTGTTACTCAAACTCAAGGCCTATCCCGGGAAGAGTGGGGTTAGACAATGGGGGGCTTGGGTGGCCATCGCAAAACTCTTCACACCTACATGACACCTTCTCCTAGGAAGTTGGGATCCCGGGAACAGGATCCAACGCCAAGGTCAGAGTTTTTCCTGCCAGGCATATCAAGTTTGGGACGAGCCTGTCAATTTTCCTGCCAGACATGTCAAGTTTGGGACCAGCCGGTCAATTTTCCTGCCAGACCTGTCAAATTTGGGATCAGGGGCTTTGTGATGTGTTTATTACATCTTAACAGCTGGCACCTTGTTTCAGGGTCTCATGGGAAGCTTTGGCTCTACATGCCACCTGTCTTTTTTTTCGCATCTCAAAGCTCAGGGGTTGCTGGAGTTTATTATTTTATAAGGGGTTTGTGTTAACCTATTTTTTTTTCAGAGAATTACCACAGGCAGGTTTTGTGAGGACCCTTTACACATTTGACACCTACATGCCACAGTCTTCCTCCCAGGCTCTGGGCTGGGGGACTCAGGACTGCTCCAAAGCTGTTCAGCCAACAGCTGTCTCCAACCTCCCAGTTTTAAACATGCCCATGCATTTCCCTACTACATGCACACACTTTTTCTATGCACTTTTTTTAAACACATACACAATTACCCCATATTTTGCAGTCAAACCTGTCAGTTTTGGGACTAGCCCTACATGTCACCCAGTTTAAAACCAGAGTGTTTGAGGCCAGCAAGTTGCTGCCAGACCTGTCAAATTTAAGGCCAGGGTTTGCTGCCAGACCTGTCACTTTTGCGGCCAGAGCTTGATGTGACTCGTATCCCTACCTACTACTAATATAATATTTGCTTATAATGATTGTCACCATCGCAGAGATTTACCTTTCAATTAACCTATTAACATTCTCTGTAGCGTTGCAAACTTCTACTCTATCAGTGGAAACAAAAATATAATATTTTGCTGAGCTGCTTTCCATCAATACCTTAGTATTCTTCAGCATTCTGGGACGTTTCTAAATGTAAGCGTGACACACACAATAACAATAATTTGTTCATGATACTATAAATTCAGAGAGAAATTAAATTAAAAAAACATATATGTATATGATTTACTCTCTCATCCAAATAGAATTTTAAACAGCCTTCTTATTTTAGTGGTCTGTGTTATAAAAAGACACTTACATTTTCTTCATCATTTAAAGCAAATCGTGTTTCTCGCTTAGGGCCTGTCTACTTTTCTGTAAATGCTATTATTGCAAATTTCACACCATTCTCAGTCTGATGGGTCCGTTCTAACCATTCTTTAACCTGCGAAAATAAGGTTTTATTTATCACGAACATCTCCAATGAATGCACGTCGAAATTAGAAATAAATGGGTAAGGGTGTATGCTTACAACAAAGTTTTTGACAAATATTGCCTCGAGTAGATATTTGAAGAGCAATATTGCTTCCAAATAATACACAACGTGTAAGTGTTCCAGACTGTTTAATTCACTGCTGTTGGTCACTTTTTGAGTTTGACACTAAACACCTCGAAATGTCAGAAATAGGATTCAGACATGTACCTGGAGGCTGGAAATGAGCCCTAGCCACTCTTGCTATATCACCTGAGATATATTATGGAGTCCTGGTAGCCACAGGGACCTGCAAACAGTCATTCGGGTTGATACTGAAAATTGTCAAAACTCGCTAATAATGAGCACTTCTAGCGAGTTTTGCTAATTTTTCAAATAGCTCAGGCTGGATATCAGAGACACTGTTTGAGTGAACAAAATATAAATACACTTGATAGAAAGGTCAGATCTGATGCTTTCATGTGATCTATATACCTTTGGTATTATCTGAAGTTTTTTTGTCCAGCTTCCAGCCAAGGGAAAAACCTGAAATTGTACCCAACTTTGAGCACCTTGGGCTGGGTGGAAGAAGTGACTAAGCCACCTTTAACCCAAAATCTTCAAAAAGTTACCCATGGAGGTCAGAAATGGGTCTGAGACACTCCTGCTATGTCATCGGAGGTATACTATGGGGTCCTTGGGTCCAGAACTAGAAATGTGATGCGACTCTGAGCTCTAGGGCATATAATGGAAAAAATTAGTTTGACAAGAAACACCTGGAAATGTCAGAAATAGGAGTCAGGCAAGTACCTGGAGGCTGGAAATGAGTCCTAGCCACTCTTGCTATATCACCTGAGATATATTATGGAGTCCTGGTGGCCACTGGGACCTGCAAACAGTCATTAGGGTTGATACTGAAAATTAGCAAAACTCGCTAATAGTGGGCACAAGATATAAATACACTTTCTAGAAAGGTCAGATCTGATGTTTTTATGTGATCTATATACCTTTGGTATTATCTGAAGGTTTTTTTCCCATCTTCCAGCCAAGGGAAAAACCTGAAAAAGTACCCAACTTTGAGCACCTTGGGCTGGGTGGAAGAAGTGACTTTGCCCCCTTAGACCCAAAAACCTATGTCACCCTTGGAGCCAGAAATGGGTCTGAGACACTCCTGCGATGTGATCTGACGTATACTATGGGGTCCTTGGGTCCAGAACTAGAAATGTGATATGACTCTGAGCTCTATGGCCTAGAATTGAAAAAATGAGTTTGACCCCCAAACACCTCGAAATGTCACAAATAGGAGTCAGACATGTACCTGGAGGCTAGGAATAAGCCCTAGGCACTCTTGCTATATCACTTGAGATATAATATGGGGGTCCTGGTGGCCACAGGGACCCACAAACAGTCATGAGGCTTAATACTGAAAAAATTAACTTGACTGTGAGCCATACGCTCTTGGATGGAAAACTTGAGTTTGGCACATAATACCTCAAAATGTCACAAATTGTAGTCAAACACATACTAGGAGGCTAGAAATACCCTCTAGCAATTGTACCATGTATTTACTGATAATCAAAACATAGCAGTAAAGAAATGTTATTGTCTATAAATAAAGTAAGTAAATTACATTTATAGAGCACACAGCTACCTCCAACAAAGGTGTTGAAGCGCTAATAGTTTAAACTTCATATGGCACTTGTGTTGTCACTTGTGAAATATTGCACTTCATGATTGTATAAAAAAACCACTGTTATGTGTACTGTGATGTAGTTTTTGACTAGCTTTGCATACTTTTAAAATAGCTCCCAGTGGATATTTTGACACATATTTCCAGAACATATAACCTAAATACACTTGCTACAAAGTTTAGATCTGATACTAAGAAGGAACTTATGTACCTTTTGGACTTTATAAAATTTCATTATTTTCTCAAATAATGTTGAGCAGATCTTCATTCCTTTATAATTAGTCAAGAAACTACCTATTCTGCATGCAAAAGTTATAAAGGGTCCTCAGTCGTGGCATACTTCATCATCGGACCACTCACCCAGAAACATTAATCTTCTGAGTAGGCTTAGCCAGACACCTGGGATCTCTGGATGTTGTAGGGAATGAACAATTACAATTATCTAGGGTGTAATCAAAATGTATTGATGTAATGATGGTCCCCCTGATAATATTAAAAACCCCTTCAATGCATTAGATCATATTTTTAACCTTTTTTTGATCATGTATCTAACCAATTTAATTCTTCTCCTTCTCCAATAAATGATTTTCTTGACACCGCATAATCAAACAGCAGCTCTTCTTCAACATCAATATCTCTTAATGCAGTGAAAATAATGACATTTAGCATTTTGCCAAATACTAGTAATGTTACGCGATTAGGCTTAATGTTGCACACTTTCCTTGAATGATGTATCAACCATCCGATTGTTTCCTTTTTTGGGTGACACACACAGGGCACTGTTTTTGCATCAACACACATTTTCCTGCCAGAGTGTTCCTGAAAGAAGAATAAGTATCCCATCTCTTCTTCTTGCGACCCTTGCATAATTTGATTCCCTTGCTCTGTTGTGATTACCATCCCGTGTTAGTCGCAAATGAGATCTCCTTTTTTGAAGTCTTGTGTAGAGATTACTTTCGTCCCCTTTGTGGCATCAGTTGTGATATGGAGCCCTCTCCATAGCTGATATTCCACCAACGATGCTATTTGTTGATTGCTGACTTTCCCTTTAGTGACTGCTCTAAGAATCCAGCCCTCAATGATGTCTTTTACTCTTGGCAGGTTCTTGTTCCACTCCATATTCTTGTAGAAAGTGCTTATTTGATTCTCTGTTGGCTGTCGTCTTCTAAAGTGGTCTGCAGAAAAAGAAAAAAAACAGTACTTCAGTGTCATTTAACATTATATATTTTTACATCAAATATACACCCTGTTTATAAACTTCCATTAAAAGTGAAGGACACTTACTCTGCACTTCTTCCTTTCGCAATGTTTGTTGCATGATTCTCCAACTGCGATAGCAGTACCGTGTATGCTTCCCAGCCAGTGCAACGCGGACCTTCTTTTTCGATGGTTGCCCATTTAGAGACACAGGAAATTCTTTCAGTATTCTTTTAAGAGCTGATGCATTATCAATTTTAGGACAACTGTACGCTAGAGCAGCAATTCTTGATTTTTGTTTTGAGTGACAATTTTCCCTGTAAAATACAAAATATCCATTTAAGATACCCTTAAAGAAAAAATAAAAAGTTTTGTGAACGCCCTTGCAAAAATGGATTATAATTTTAGTACTATAAATATAAACATACTGTTCTTCTGTTTCCACAACTTTGGCTTGGGTGATGCTGGTAAATCTGTCTTCTCTGGAACTAAAATAAAATAGACAGAAATGTGTCAGAGTATTCTGTGAAATATCTTGTCAAATGTAAATTATATCTTTGAACAAGTTACATGCTTACTCATGATTGTAATGGGTCAGTTTTTCCAGTAACTTGGATGCTAAGCAAGCATTTTGCATTTCACAGCTTCTGTTTGTATTGCCACTAGATTGTGTTATATACTCCAGGACAATTAGTTTCTCTTGGCCACATAAATGTTTCACAGCAGCATCTTTAAAGATTTGTACAAATTCTTTTCTCTTCAGAGTTGGTAATCTGTATCTGTATTCATTTAAGGCCTAGACACGACAGAGGGTATTAAGCAGCCATCATGGTGGTTATGAAAACCTACGGAGATCCTTCTATGTACAGAGACAATTACAGAAGTAAAGCCGGTTATGGAGGACCACTGTACTTTCAAGGTTCACCTGTTATATACGGGGCTGGATTAGGAGGATTCTTTAGGAGTCTGTTTAGAAGAGCTATGCCTTTCCTGAGAAGAAGCTATGAAATTGCAAAACCTCATGTTAAGGCGGCTGCCACGAACATTGCCCAGGAGGTGGTGGGGTCTGTTACATCGGCGGTTGCAGAGCGAATGAACAAGCAGCCTCAAGAAGGAGCTGGTTTGATGTATAAGCCACGCGCGAGTGTCAAAAGGAAACTGCGTGTTTCCAGACGCCGGGGTCCCCCAGCCCCCTATAAAAAAGAAGGAGGACAGCTTCAAAACGCCCTCAGAAAAGAAGAGCTCCAAGACGGAAGAGAGCTACAAAGAAGCGAAGCAGTTCTAAAGTAAATATTTTTTAAAGCCTTGTAAACACAGCCATGGTCTTCGTACATTGTGGATCTGGAGAGTGCGCCAAATCAGAGTTAGACTTGTTTAGTCTAAAACCCACGCAGACAAGCATCGAAAACAGCTTCTTCATGGAGGTATCACCTTTAGCAGCATTGACACCGCTGGCACCTATAGAGTTTTATGTGTCAGGGGCCACGGATATGTATTTGGATCTCAACAACACCCTACTGCATCTTATGTGTAAAATCGTAAAAGCGGATGGGTCCTACATTGACGACGGCGCTAAAGTGGCACCAATCGCTTACCCTCTAGCTACCATGTTTAATCAAGTGGACATAACCCTGGGCGACTGACTCATCACCCAGAACGATAACATGTACGCCTACAGAGCCTACATAGAAAGCATTCCTAAATTACAGTAGCGATGCCCTTAAAACACAACTTTCAGCTGGTCTCTTTCACAGGGATACACACGGCCAGTTTGAAATCACAGCTCTGGATGGTGATAATAAGGGCTTTATAAAAAGAGCTCAACATGCTACAGCCAGCTGTACCTTTGACCTTCTGGGGTGCATACATTCGGACCTCTTCTTCCAAGATAAACTGCTCATCAACGGAATGATCTTAAGATCAAGCTCAATCGCAACAAGGACTCATTCTGCCTCATCAACGGGGATGCTGAACAGTACAAGCTGAGCATACAGGCCGCGAGCCTGTTTGTAAAGAGAGTGAAAGTCTCACCGAGCGGCAGGTTAGCGCATGCCGAAGCTTTGCAAATATCCAACGGCAAGTACGCTGTGGAAAGAGTTTAACACAGCAGCAGAATTTATTTCTGGGCCAACTACCAAAGCTCATCATCATTGGTTTTGTTGACAATACAGCTTTCAGCGGCACCTATGACTCAAACCCCTTTAATTTTAAACACTACAACATCAACTACGCAGCGCTGGTCCACGAGGGCAATGTGATTCCTGCAAAACCCTACGCACCCAGTTTTGCAGCCGGGCATTACATCAGGGAATATCATGGACTTGTTTCGATAACAGGAAAGCATCAAAGCGACTGCGGTGTAGCAGTGTCAAGAGAAGGCAATGGACGTGGATACACTCTGTTCGCATTCGACCTGACACCGGACATGGAAGATGGCGATCACTACAACATGGTCAAAAATGGGAATCCAAAAGCTGAAATACGATTCGCAGCTCCACTGGTAGCTAATGTGAACATGGTCGTATTCTCTGTATTCGACAGCATCATTCAGATAAACCACGCAAGGCAGATTTTGTTTGACTATCTTTAAAAACATTTGTGAAATGGATACGGTGCAGATACGTGACTTCGTAAGCAGACATAAATACGCTAGGAAATACTTTTTGGGTGTTTTCCCTAGCGATGGGTTACCAACCGGAATAGGGGCAGAAAGACCATGCACCCTAGTCTTTAACACAGACCCGCATGACCAGGCTGGGACACATTGGGCAGCCATGTTTATAGATGTTGACAAGGTTACTGTGTTTGACAGTACCGCAGAATTCCCTGAGCACAGACTCTATACACCACCTATATTCAAGTTTGTGAAAAAAGCTGCAGCTATGGTGGAGTATAACAAGCTAAGGGTGCAGGATTCCATGGCCATCACATGCGGTGAACACTGTATTTATTTTATCAGTAAAATGTCACAGGGTGTTTCGTTTAGAAATTTCTTAAATCTATATTCGAGGGATCTTGTTAACAATGATATTATAGTTGCGAAATATGTAAAAGAAAACACCCGGGTGTCGGTCAGACCTGTGAAAACAGAATATGTACCTTGTTAAAACTGTAAGGGTTTATAACAGATGTGTGCTTAATGTTGAACTTGTAAAATAAAGACATTATATTTTTTTAAAACATGCATTCAGACTCTGTATTTCAATATACATGCACCATAAAATGTTTTTTTTTTTTAAAAGACGACCGAGACGGTTTGAAAAGTTATAACAGGTGTTTATTACAAACAGGTAGGTAGGTTGGTTAATAGTTGACAAAACTTTATTGCAGAAAACTAGGAATACAAATCACACCCACAATTATTCAAAAATCCATGTGAGGGGTAGTTGGGGCAATGTCTTTTTTTTTTTTTTGAGATGTCGCCGGCTGTGCAGGGGTAGACCATTTAGGAGATAGCCTTCGAACTTCAGAACCTGTAGGCGATGGTAGTAGGGGGTCCTTCAAATTGTCTAGCAGGCGTCTGTGTTCATTATTACCAACAAGCGTGGGGGGTATATTGAGTTCAGCAGCGGCCCTCAGAAACTGTTCCCAGCCTCTCGGGGCATTTTGAGGCCTTTCTGTGTTGAGGGCTGGCTGTAACAGGCATTTTCAGGAGGGCTAAATTACGGCGTAGGTGTGCAGACATGGTCACCACTGAGCGTTATAAGGGTGGGGCTGTAAATGGCTCTAAAAGACATCAGCGCTGCTTTTGATAGGTCCTGGTCTTGGGCTTTGGGGTGTAAACTACAGGTAGCTCTGGGGGAAAAATATCAGCCCTTAGTTTATAGTCTTCTAGAGTTTCATTTTTTAAGTCTACCAACAGGTACCCATGGGGTTTTGCTGTAGCGTCGTTAAAGGCCTCCATGAAGAAGTGTGTGTTTCCAGGGTACATCTGTTTAGCTATGACGGCTATTTGTTGTTTGTACCAAGGGTTTTTAAATAAAACAAGGTATGAAGCGTTGAGAGCTATAGACCTACTGTTCTTGCCTTTGTAAAACAAGTTCTGCACAATGTAGCAGATGCTTAGAATACAATGATGTGAATACTGAGTAAAAGCTCTCTCTAACTCGGGATGATCACCACCTTCAGGCATCAGATCATCACCAATTATCATATTTTCAAGGGTTGGGGGTAGTAGCTCATCATCGTTGAGGTTATCCGGTATACCCTCTATAAATTTGATATGGGGGAACCGGCGGCACAAGTCTGTATAAAGAGGCTGCCAGCATGAATAAAGCCACACAATGTTGTTAGGGGTTTGTGATAAAGCAGAGGCGGTATTTTCTAAGAGCTTTTTTATAAACTAGCTTTTACCACAGTTTGAGGGTCCTGCTAGCACGCAGGAGAACGGATGCTGTAACCTAGTGTCCATGCTGTGGCGGCTGTCTCTCTAATGGGTCTAATAACCATAAGGCAGTGTTTTATAGTCGGTGATCAGGACACTTTTATCAAAAACAACTCGCAATGTTTTATGTAGAGGCTGGGTTGTGATTTCCCACTTCTTTTTGGATCAGACTATGTAGGGCTGGTTCACGACTATGGTTTTAGCAATCTTAGAATCGTCTGCTGTAGTGTATTCATGCACCAGATTCTTCAAACTATCAAAACTGATTTTTAGGGTGTTGCTGACATTTAATGTTATCCCTTTGACCTTCATACACACCTTGTTCTTGTTGGTACGGTAACTGTATGTTTTAGGCCTGGAGGCTGTATATTCAATTATATACTCATCCTTATCTAGCTCACTGGTTAGGTCACCCAGATAATCTCCTAGAGGAGGGTCTTCATCCCCCGGCTTGCTCAGAAAAATCACTGAATCTGTATCGTGATACAAGCAGCGATCCTGGAGCCTATAAATAACCCCGTAAAGCTCTAGACAAGCGTGGGCTGTCGTGAAGCAGGCTATGAAAATGTTTATGTTCTTACTCGTTTTGGGGTACTCTTGGGCGTATTTCCAACACAAAGCCGAGGTATCGTCATCGATAAACTCGCAGCTGGACATCTCGTAGCATGGGGCAAACAGGTACTTGACCAGTTCATCAGGATATGATATTAAGGTAGTATTTGAAAGGTTTGTGTGCTGTGCAAATGTTCCCCATAAGGAGTTGAGACAGAGTTTGCCTAACTGGCGGCGTGTAGGATTGACCTCTATCAGATGGGGGCGTAAACGGATACCCTCGTGAGCGTAGTAGTCGTCGATGTATTTCTGTTTTGCATCCTGACTAGTACACCATTCAGGATACCCTGAGGCCTCCTGTTTGTCTCTGAGAAACAAATTAATGTAGGGGGCAAAGAGTTTTGTTGTAGTGCTCTTAAAATGCCACACTTCGTGTACTCTACCTAGCCTGTACCCTTTCTCTAAGGCAGCTTGTACCTCGATGCTACACTAGTTCCCTGTGAGCATCCTTTGTTCATCGGTGTGTCTGCAGCCATCAACCTCTTTAAGCATCGCACATGTTTGGCAGAGGGGGAACATCAGCTGGCTATTGACTCGACATGGTGACACAGTGAAGTAAAGCTGCTTAGAGGATAGATTTCACATTTGATAAGCCCAAAGTATTCGGATAGGGGCTTAAAATCTGTATAGATGATGGTGGGATGACCCAGTAGGTACAACTTCATCTTGTTCACAAAAGGGTACAGACTGGTCAAATCATAGTAGTGTATTTTCTCACCCTCACCAGCGGCCTTGTATGGCATTTGTACGCCCCCCAAATAAGGCATCGCGGGGCTCCAGAGGTTTGGGTAAATCACGAGTCTGAAGAAAAGAGCAGAGAACTGTGTCGGTTTTTAACATGTCTAACCACTCATGCTCCCATAAAACTCTCATAGTAAACCCCTGCTTTTCAATATACGGGGCCTTTGTCAGAGTACGTCTGTATAAGTGTTCAAAGGTGGCCCCCAACATTTTGTTATACTCTTGGGGCTTGTAACACTTGGGGCAGCCGTGGTAAAAACAACCGTTGAATTCAAAGGCCGTCAGCACACCCTTAATTACAGAGAACCCGTCCAGGTAGTAGGGACCAAGACGGTATTCACCACCCTGTAAGGCATGTTGAATCTGGATGTCTTCCTTCTCAGAGACGTGCATGAGCCATTGGATAGATGGGGTTGAATAACGTTTTTGTTTACCGTTATAGAGGTCTGGCGGTACTAGAGCGATAGTTTCTGGCCTCAAAAACATGTGCTTGTAGATGGACATACACATGGAGACCAGAGTGATGCTTTGAAAAGGGTCTATGTATTCGACCGCTTTTAGCATTTCAGGGGTTTTGGATGTCAAGGCCTTGACTTTCTTAGTCAGTGTCTTAGGTTTCAAGACCGTGACTTCTTTAGTCATAGACACCACAACATCTCTGAAGAGGTTACAAGCTTGCCGCAGGATCATTACATCCGCCTGACAATAAGCTTTCAACTCTGTTTGAAAGTAAAACTCCTTTTCACGGTTTTCAGAGTACCATTGTAGAAAGCTCACTTTCTCATCAGGCATCATGTATTCAATCCCGTAGCTTTCAGGAGGAGGCATGGCCCCCACATAATTCTGGTTAGCCCAGGTGTTAAACAAGTGTGGAAAATAACCTTTACACCCTGGGAACCCAAAGGCCTTTGGCAGCTTGCTCAATTTCATGGGTAGGAAATTCAGGGTGTCTATGAAACTTATTTTTAAATGGCACACCGTCATCAGCATCAGTTTAGACCCCGGGGTTATGAGTTCCACCTGTATCTTTTCACGAATCATGTTTCGCAGAATAAAGAAGGAGTCGTAAGCTTTTGAGTTGTGGGCGAGCATGGTATACCCTTGGAATTTGGATTGAATGAAAGTGCTTAGGAAATCACCAACACACGTTCGTCCTTCAAACTCCCAGCTGGCGTCGGAAGTTAGATGGTGTGCGTAAATATAGTTAGGCTGGTGTACCCCCGTCTCTTGTGTGCACTCTATATCAAACACTATATAGTCTTCGGTCTTGGTCTGCGGTGGACCTTTAACCAAATAACACTGGTGGTTGGGGCCGTCAGTGTAAGACACATGGCAGCGGGGGCAAATCATACCTTTACACTTGTGATCCGTTGCCATATACCACCCACACTTGCTGCAGTCCTTTTTAGGGATGCAGTTGAAAGATTTTACGTGTATGTTCAAGCAGGCTTGCGAGCGACAAAACAACCTACATGTGCAGCACCTCACCTTCACGGTGGCGTCTTCTATGCACCCGTCCCTCTGACACATCTTACAATGCATTTCACACTGGTGGTATGTTTTATTGTTGTATATATGGTCGCAGTGGGCGTACACATACTTGACCCCCAGAAAACCTTTAAGGTTCAAGATGCCGTAAAAATGATTTTCGATGGGGAGGACATATACGGTCTTGTTTCTCACAGGTTCCCCGGTTGTAAAGTACTGCCAGGAACCGCTGTGATAAAGAACTTTCACCGTCACGGCAAAATAGTTCTCAAAAAGACCTATATCGCCAAAGCCGACCATACAGTCAGGAGGTATTTCAAGAACCTCATGGGCTTCATCAGCTCTAGACATGATGACAGCATCAGGTGTCTTGCGATCCATCAGCAGACCCACGATGCTGGCCGCCAGACATGTATTGGCAGCGGAGTTGTTAAAGTTGAGCAGCCACCGCTGTTTCTTACCAATTATTTTACTGTATAGTATGCTCTTTAAAGGTCTGGAAACACCCCCCTCATGCCCCCGTACAATGAGGGCTATGACTCAAAAAGTGCCATAGGCGACTAGTTTAGCCTTACTCTGTAAAAGCCTTGTGAGGTTTTCTAAAAATTACACAGTGTCAAAAACATCTCGGGTCTTCCGCCTGGTGAACAACTGAGTGTCAAAACCCTGCCCCTGGAAGCGGAGTTGGAAAAAGTCATTAGGACCCACATCGTGTAACAACCTTTCTATGAGCTCCGGCACAGCCTGATGTATAGCTAGAACACCATGAGTGGTTGATGTTATTTGGTGTAGGTTAACAAATCTAAACTCCTCATAGTGTTCTACGGCCCTAAACCTCTCTACATTGCGAGTGTAACTTCTAACACTCTCTAAAAACAAGGGCTCTGGGCCCTCATCATTAGGAGTGTGAGTTGCGGAGGTGTTCTCTGCTGTGTCATTTTGGGGGGTCATGGTGGGACATGTCTCAGGGGTTTTGTAAACCTGCGGTCAGCGCATATTCTCGCCTTCTTCAGCTTATGTATTAAAAGCCGGCGTTGCTTTGTACTATTAAACCACTTTTTTTTTTTTACGGACCCATGCTTTTCTAGATACCAAGCCCCAGCCTATCTGAACAGGAAGGTCGGTGTCGCTGTATGTCTTGTTCATGGAGGCCATCACTACAGATACGCCCATAGGACCTTCTGAATGTTGCTGTGTTTGGAGTTTTAAAGCACGCCCCCCTACCCCCTTCAAATGGCCGACCCTTGGTATGTTAGACCCTGCACCTATGTATTGTCGGTGGTGAAGTGCTGGTTTATATGTTTTAGGCGTTGGTCTTGAAGCTATGGTACCTTGTTTGAAGGGGTCTAGGGAAATAGTGTTGTCTTGTTTGAGGGGCTGTGGGGCAGCAGATGGCCTCTGCTTGAGCAGTTGTAAGAAGCGTACAGACTTTGTCACTAACCTCTGGACCTTACGGGTATATTTTGGGGTCCTCTTATGAGCACCATTGGCTGTGGGGGTCTTTAGGGGTTGGTGCTGCCATAGTCACGCCTGTATACCGTGTATGTCGGCCACAGCTGCCTGACACGCCTGTATTATCACTTTTTTACACAACCCAACCCTTTCCACAACCTTCTGTTGGGCCTCCCTCTTGAAGCTGATATTGGAAAGCCCCAGCTCAATTTTTATGTTTGCGCCGTTCGCCTGATGTTTTAATTTTCGAACAGCCATCTGCATCTCTTTTACATGAGTCCCCAAATACATCTAGGGTGTTTACAGACCCATCGTGTTCCTGCTTAGGGGGACCCACCTTGCACGGCCTTATAAATGGATGCAACTCCTCAGGACCCTCTATACTGCTAACTGCCTTAGCCCCATTCTGTAACGCCTGCTCAGGACCCTCTATACTGCTAACTGCCTTAGCCCCATTCTGTAACGCCTCATCAGCAACCTCTATACTGCTAACAGCCTTAGCCCCATTCTTTAAAGCCTGTTCCTGGCGTGTTTTACAAATAGCGAGCCTCCATTGCTGTTGGTATGGTGAGTTCAGGAGTGTAAAAGTGCCATAAGTTTGTGCAATAAGCGGAAAATCATAGTAGTCCACGGCGGAATTGTCATCCACACTTATTGCTGAGGGCGGTGTGGGGCTTACGACGGCCTCGGGGCTTGACACGGGACTCTACCCGGGGCTGGCCGCTGGGCTGGACACGGGCCTGTACACTGGGCTGGCAGCGGGACTCTAACCGGGGCTGGACACGGGACTGTACACGGGGTTGGCAGCGGGGCTGGACACGGGCCTGTACATGGGGCTGTTAGCGGGGGTGGTAGGGTCGTATGCTCCCTGAGGGGTACTAGGGGACAAAGGGTATGAGGATTGTAAGGAGCTGTCATTGTAATCAGGGGGCCTAGCTGAAATGCCTGTGTTATGGTGTGGTGACTGGTTACCTGGGTTCTGTAAACCCCCGATGTTCGAAGATCCCTGGTACACCGCTTCTGGGGTTCTACCTATGCTGTCTACCAGCCCCCTCATCAACTTGAGAGCGCCGCTATTCATGCTAGAAGGACCTTCTAGGGGTTGCGCATTATCACCTGTTGAGCCCCTCGGCACGGCCTGAACACTTACAACCGGTTTTGGGGTCTGCTCCAGGGCGTGCACCTCTACATGAACAGTTATTTTATTTGGCACTGTCTGTGGTTTCAGGACGCTGGGGGTATCCAGCGTTGCATTAGGGTTGCTGAGGGACTCTACTAACTGTAGCTTAGGGACCCCCGGTTTCAGCTTCAGATGTTTTCTTGAGAGGCGCGTTGTTTTAGGGGCTTGTGGCGGCGCCATCTCTTCTACACCCACCGGTACAACTACCGCATCCTTGGGGCTCATGGGTGTATAGGCCTCATTCAAGGGCTTGGCATCCCTTTTTACAGATACGTCTAAAGGGCTATCTTGGGGTTCAGGGGTCCTCGGTTTCTTCTTCTTCTCAGAGGTTCAGGGCCTTGCCGGGACCTCTGGGAGCACCGGCGCTGTCTTCTTTAGGTTTAAGGGTTCTGTTTGGGGCTCTGTGAATACCTTACAGGACTTCACATGCTTTAAAGGGTTGGGAAGGTTCTCTGAGTCCCTATGTTTCTTCTTAAAGGTTACCACGGTTGAGACACACATCCCTTTTGATACCCTGAGAGGGCTCAGACCCGATGTACCGGTTTTACACAGACCCTGCCCTGTGTTATCTGTGCTTGTAAACACTCTGTCAGTACTGACCCCATCCCTGTGCAGAATAGATTGTTGTAGAGGATTGTTCATCATGTTGGCTGGTGTGTAGGACGTTGAGAGTTTCTCGTGGCGTACACGCCTACTAACGCCTTTTGCGCTGTTTCTGTTCTGGACGGTTGCTGCTATGTCCCATAAGGGCTGCGCAGGCCTCTCTTCAGCAGCATGTTTCTGTGACGCTTCTAAAATATAAACAGAAAAATATATATATATTAGAGAAAGCATAAAACAACACGTACAAGCACCACCATCCTACGTTCTACACAGCCACCTTTTTTTTATATAGGCATTGCTACAAGCCACTGTACCCTTCTGCTTGAGAGTCTGTAACACCTCTAGTACTTCTCACACCCTTTTATAAACAAACACACCTGAATGAGGTCTTTTTGCAGCTCCTTTCTTTGGTAGGGGTCCAGCTTTACACGTTAAAGCTTTCCTCTTCAGCGGTCTTTCTTGTGGACGTTGCGCAGCCTCTTGTACCTCGACACCGTCCTGGCATAACGTAGGGGCACCTGTAAAGAAAAAATTATACCCAACATTAGTCATCTTTCTGAGGAGTCCCCCTACACACCCTCAGGGTCAGGACTCTGTCCTACCCCACCAACTCCCCAGCGTCTTAGGCAGTTTAAATAACAGCGGCCTTTTTATTTACATGTAGGAACTGAAGTGTTTTGCACACTGTTCAGAGCTCCTTGAGCCTCGAGGTACACCATAAGATCTTCAAAAACTTGTTGTAGGTCGGGATCATAAGCTGTAAAAGCATACATACATGAGAACCCATTAGAAAAAAAAGAGAACTTCTGAGAGATTGGTGTACAAAACTAAGTAGAACTACACAACTCTATATATATATGTATATGTATATGTATGTATATTATTCTTATTTATGTATATACCTTTTAACATGTACTGGCCATGTATATAAACTTTGCTGGGTTGGGTTGGTCTAGATGACCATGGAAATGGTAGAGGGTACTTACACGAAATGCACTATATAAGTAAGGTCTAGACCCAGGGACTCTATGGTCCAGTGGAAGGCAGGAGCCGAAACGCGTAGACCGTCCATTTGATGCACGTTATTCTTTGCACTGGTGTGTAAATAAACGCTGAAACTCATCTGTTGCTGTGCCGTGGTCTTTACTCTACTTAACGTGGGAAGAAGAAAGCTGTGGCTATATTGAACGCGTTAGCTGGAACGCGCAACACAGGCACTCCAAGACGAGGTGAAGCAGCCGTGACCGTTCGTTGAACAGAATCCAGCTGATTGCAATCTAAGCTTAGAACGGCTGACGCCTCTACTGCAGATCCAGGCAGCCCTTGAAGAACCGCCGTGGAGAGATTCAAGGCGGGAGAGACGTTAATGGGACAGTACGGAGGCAACCAGCGCCGGGGTAAGTGATCCGTCGTGGAGTTTGTCGTATTACCTAACTTGTTAGCGCAGCGGAGGCTGCGTTCGGGTGGGGTGAGAGGCACTCGCCCGCCGGTTCAACGAGCTCTGGCGCGGGAAGCCCTGGTGCGGTGTAATGAATGTGTGATAACCTAATATCAGAACACATCCTTGAACACAAAAGGAAATTCACTCACCAGCTTCTTGTAAAGCGTACAGCCTGATCATAATCCCGAGCGGAAGGGAGAACGTCAACAACTCCCCCTGCGAGGAAAACTGAGACATCGCGTCATCGGAGAGATTGACTAATCCTTAAAGGGGCAGAGCAGTATTTTTGGATTTAACGTGGGAGCATACAGCGACTCACAAGAAGCAACAGAAAGCGTGTTTGGGTCCAACAAACCTTTGGGATCAGAGGAGTGGATTACCCCAATTAAATACGAGCAAATAAAACACCAAAGCAAATTAGCAACAGTGTATCAAAAAGAAAAAATAAACAAACCAACCCAGCAAAAACGAACAAAAACATATAACAACATGGCTGAGAGAACAAGAAATCGCCAGCAGAGGGCAAGCGAGCTTCTGAATGACGACAATGCACCAACAGTAATCACAGATGCCAAAAGGGATGGGGGAGAGAAAAATAAGGAGAGAACATTTGCTAACATTGTCAAAGAACTTCAGAACCTACGTATTCAGGAAATAAATAAATGGTGGGAAAAGACCTCACTAGAGAAATATATTGAATTTAAAAGAGTTCCTCGAGGTCTGAGGATCCTGATTATGCCGACCTTGAATGACCTGGATACGGATCTTATAAAGCTATGGCAAACGGATACAAATGAATGCTCATATAAACTTATGAGGACCCTCATCATCCATGCGGAGAGAAAACTTGAGAAAATACTGAGCATGATAGCAAGTATAGAAGCAGAACTCGCAGATATCCCCGCATCTGAGGAGATCAAGGAAGCATTAGATAACATGGAAAAGAAAATAGCTAAACATGAGATGGAGGTGGAAAAAAGGAAGGCCAACAAGTTCATGAGAGACAGATTGGACTATATGAATGGCCGAATTTATACTTTCGCAAGAAAATACGACACTCTAAGGAGCCATGTGGCCATGGACAAAAACATGGACAGATCCACTGATCCAACTGAAGAAGTAGACAGCTCCGAAGTAAGCTCAGTTGAGGGGGAACAGAGTACAGCGCCTTTGGATTTTCAGGGGGAGATCAAGCTGGCACATATGATAACGCGACAAAGAGGAAGAGGAAGATCCAATGCCTGGGGGAGGGAACAACGTCCACCAAAGAAACCCCCGACAAACCAAAAACCAGAAGGGGTGGTAAAAGAAGTAAAAGCAAAGCGAGGCAAAGGAAAGCCAAAATAAAACTCAAGAAACAACTGTCCGCACCCAACATAGTGGTAAACCTATCAAATAAACAACTTTCGGACATTCATCTAAAACTTTTAAATAAAGGTCTCTCCTTTTGCCCGACAAAATCCATGAACGTACCAAACGCACGCATTGACCTCTACAAATTCTGCAGAAAGGTGAAATTAAAGAAACACTTTGCTGAAAGAAATCGGAATATCAAAAAAGCCCGGGCATCTCAAATAAAAACAATATCAACAATTACACAGAAGGACTTAACTGCCATGATAACCCTGACATCGATCAAGGAAAACCCCTCCTGTAGCCAAGAGGACAACACAATTACACCGGAAATGGAAATTAACTTTTGTGAAGACATTGGTCTACCGACCAACATGAGTGGAAACAGCGGTCTAAAAAGGAATTCCAAATTTTGCCCACAACTACCACCTGGCAATAAAGTTGACTTGTTTCAAGAGCTTATGGTTGAGGAAATAATGAAAATCTCAAACAAAACCAGAAAGAACGGACGAACTAAAAAACACAACCTCTCCATGGAAGAACAAAAGGCAATGATGGATTTAAAAAATGATGTGTCCATAATTATAAAATCTTCCGACAAGGGGGGCAACCTCGTAATCCAAAATGTCAAGGACTACACTGAGGAGGCAAATCGACAACTTCTTAACCAGGAACATTATGAAAAATTGACCATTAATCCAATGGAGGAGTGGACCAATGAATATCACTCGATGTTGTTAACCTGGAAGGATAGGGGTCTACTGGATTTTGACGAATATAGTTACCTGAAGACCAACAACCCGATAATGGCAACTATATATTTCCTCCCAAAAATTCACAAGTCACTAGAGCGTCCACCAGGGAGACCCATTGTGAGTTCAATAGGGTCCCTTTTGGAATCCACCTCTAGATTTATTGACATATTCTTGATGACCTATGTAACTAGCTTACCTTCTTTTTTAAGAGATACCATGGATTTTTTGCAGAGAATATCCACAGTTGTATGGAAATCAACTTATCGAATGGCAACTATCGATGTCACTTCACTTTACACCTCAATACGTCATGAAGATGGTATTGAGGCTGTTAAAGAATCCTTAATGACACGGTCTGTTAATTTTCTAGAACACTCTCAAATGTTACTGGAGATGCTCAAATACTGCCTGACCCATAATGCATTTCTGTTCCTAGGGGAGACGTATCTCCAGAAACAGGGGACAGCGATGGGGACATCTTTTGCGCCCACGTATGCGAACATCCTGATGGGGCAATGGGAAAGTGAGGTGCTGAAGAGAGATGAGGAGAACCCGGATGGACCAAAAATTAAATTTTGGTGTCGTTTCATAGACGACTTGTTCGTCATATGGGACGGAGATGAGAACTCATTGAAATCCTTTACTGGATCTCTGAACCACAACCGATTCAGCTTAAATTTTACATCGACAATCAACCCTCATTCTCTAATATTCCTCGATGTAGAAATTTTTGTCAAGAACAACAAACTCTGCTCGAAAATCCACAGAAAACCAACAGCATGCAATAGCATTTTGCATGCCAACAGTGGACATCCGACAAGACTGAAGTGGAGCATCCCTTATGGCCAGATGCTAAGGGCAAAAAGAAATTGCTCCGAGGGAGATGATTTGAATACAGAAATAGAGAACATGGGTTTCAGATTCCTTGAGAGAGGATACCCAATGGAAGTCATTACCACTGCAAAAAGCCGGATGCACATGAAGAAAAGAGAAGACCTCTTGTCCCCAAAGAATAAGAAACTAAAAAGAAACCAAGACCAAGAAATTGATCAGGGCAGAGAGACAACCAGACTAATAATTGACTTTGATAATCAAAGTCCACAAATGAGAAAAGCCTACAACAAACATTGGCAAGTTCTTCGTCTGGATGACACTCTAAATGAGAGCTTGACAAAACATCCCAGCATAACATATAGGAAAACCTCCTCCTTGAGAGACATACTAACACAAAGCCATTTAGTAGTGCGGGAGGAGAAAAAACAGAGATGGCTTACAACACCTGGCTTCTGGAAATGCCATAAATGTAAGGCCTGTGAACATGGGGTGAACATCAAATCTTATTCCCTACAAGATGGCAGAAAAGAAACCATTTATGACCATATCACATGTGACTCAAAGTGTGTGATTTACAGGCTTCAATGCCCTTGTGGCAAATACTACATTGGGAGCACTGTAAATAAACTTAAGTTGAGAATACTACAACATTTGAGGGCGATAAAAAACAAGGACCCGTGTTACCCAATGGCCACACACTTTGCCCAACATCACCAGAGTGACACCACCCTCTTGAAATATTCTGGAATAAAATTGTGTAAACTTCCAGAACGAGGTGGTGATCAGTTACAACTACTGAGACGCTTAGAATCGAGAATGATACTAAATATGGGAACTGAAGCACCGTTTGGTCATAATTTGGATGCCGAACTATATGTACATTTGTGATTTGATTTTTCAATGAGACTTTGATTTCAAACCTGTGGAACTTCACAGAATGTGGAGAATGTTATCCCTTTGATACTGGAATGAGTACATGTTATGAATAATTGATTTTGAACTGATGAATCATTTAAGATCCCTAATATCCCTTCCTGAGTAGTTAATGAATGAAGGACATGATGGTTTATAGTTTATTAATAGTTTGATGTTTAGAAGAAAAGGAGCTGACAACATAAGTACCTCATACAAATTATGGTTGTTTGCATAAGAAGGCTGGTCAAGATGGTATATAGAACTATACACGATAGGTCATGTAGTACCTTGATAATGACATTGTATACTGTTTTGGATTTAACACCTTGGACATATTGTATATACTTTATTTTGAATCATGCAACAACTTATTTAGATTAATGACCACAGTATTCTTTTCGTAAAAACTTAGAAACTGACCGTTTCTCTACAAGGTATAACCATCTCAAATTAATTAATCCTCAAACTTTAATAATCTTTAGGGGGTGATTGGAAATGTAGATAATGATCCTTTGTACATACTTTAAAATTATATAAAGAATCTTCGGTTCCATATAGGGGTATTGCACATTCCAATTGCGCATTTTGAAGTGGAATAAGAGACCATGAAACCTGATAGTACTTCACTCTGAGTGTATGGTCACAGAACTTTACTTTTTGGTACTTTACAATGATTGAACATAATTATGTATAGACTATGAGACTTGATAATACTTTATTTTGAATGTATTGTCATAGAATTTTGCTTAAGGTACTTTACGTTGATTATACATATTTATGTACATACCTTTACATTAATCTGCGCATTGATATGTAAAATAGACCATGAAACCCTATAATACTTTATTGTGTATGGTCATGGAAATTGACTAATGTACTTTACATCGATTATTCTTATTTATGTATATACCTTTTAACATGTACTGGCCATGTATATAAACTTTGCTGGGTTGGGTTGGTCTAGATGACCATGGAAATGGTAGAGGGTACTTACACGAAATGCACTATATAAGTAAGGTCTAGACCCAGGGACTCTATGGTCCAGTGGAAGGCAGGAGCCGAAACGCGTAGACCGTCCATTTGATGCACGTTATTCTTTGCACTGGTGTGTAAATAAACGCTGAAACTCATCTGTTGCTGTGCCGTGGTCTTTACTCTACTTAACGTGGGAAGAAGAAAGCTGTGGCTATATATATATATATATATATATATACATATACTAGCAGCCCGTCCTGACCTTGTCCGGGTGCAACAGGCTTCCCCGCCCGCCCCGACATTGTGCAGCAGCCCGGGCCCCCGCCCGGCCTGTCCCCGCCTGCCCCGGGTTCAACAGGCTTCCCCAACCCCCGCCCGCCCCGACATTATGCAGCAGCCCGTGCCCCCGCCCGGCCTGTCCCCCGCCTGCCCCGACCCCCGCCTGCCCCGACATGGGTCCGCTTACCTGAGCCGCCGCTACTCCCGCCTGTCCGCTGCACGCACCGCCGCTGGCCTGTCCGCTGCTCCTCACGTCACTGCTCCTCCCGCGTGCCATATCCGCCACTCCTCGTCGCGCTCCTGGACGCCGCTCCTCCCCGCGCTCCTAACGTGAGCACGCACGTCGCGGCCGGCGCTACTTCAGAGGGACTACTTTTTTTTTTTACTTTCAATTTTTTAAATAACGTTTTTTTTTTTATTTATATAGCCTATAACCATCTACACACCCTGACAATTTCAACGGTGTATCTGGTGTGTGGATTGGCGCTGTGGTACCCGAGTTTACCCGCCTCAGAGGCTGAAAGTTCTTCCTTTATTATAGTAGTATAGATACCTGGCTGCGGGGCTGGCAATTGTCCGGCGTTGCTAGTTATTACAGTGGTGTCCAGCGCCGGGGGTACACTGGTAAAGGCTGTTTTTGCAGGGTCTTGCATCTGTATTAAATAAAAAACACTGGTTTTAAAACGCCTTTCTTAAACAAAGTATTACATATTCAAACAATTCCTGTAGGCATTTTAAAAAGCCTGTTAAGAGGGTTGCAACAACAGACATTTTTTTTAAAAAAGCGTTGCATGTGCTGCGCTAAAACATATGTTAAAAAAGAACCAACCTGCGACATATCCTTTTACTTATGGGTAAATCACTTTAGGTACACCCGGTCCTTCTGGCCCACAACCACTGCCTCTAGGTACCAGGTACTCTTTTGCAACCGGTACACTTCACTTATCTCTTGTAACACCCTGTTTGCTACCTCTTACATTTTGCGTGCTTTAGATACTTGTTCAAGTGCCACCAGTGCCTACATAGCGCTTGTTCTTGTGCTTGAGTGTCTGCCTTATATTGCAGTATTATGCAGCTAATTGTGCTTGGTTTTCTCTTGGACCCTGCACACATGCCACTTCATTTTCTTTCCTCATGTAGTTTAACGTTTGCTTTTGTAACCAGCACACATGTCACTTTTGCACTTGGCACTCAGGCCTCGGAGGCCAGAAGACCTACGGCGCACGGAGGCCAGAAGACCTACGGCGCCCGCCCCACAACACCCCCAAGCAGCGCCCGATGCAAGCGGGCTCTGGGGTTATTTAAAAAAAAAAGAAAATTGGCACTCAGGCCCGGAGGCCGGAAGACCCACGGAGCCCGCCCCACAACACCCCCGAGCAGCGCCCGATGCAAGCGGGCTCGGGGGTTATTTAAAAAAACGCTGCACACTGGCCCCAGAGGCCAAAAGACCCACGGAGCCCGCCCCACAACACCCCCTGAGCAGCGCCCAATGCAAGCGGGCTCGGGGGGTTATTTTTTTAAAAACGATGCCCAAAAGCCAGCACTCGGGCCACAGAGCCCCGTGGGGACACCAGGAGCCCTCCCCAGACACCCCGAGCAGCGCCTACAGCAAGCGGGCTCGGGTCATTTTTAAAATAAAGAGGCACAACGAGGCACACAGAGCCCCCTGGACCCCTACAACTCTCCCCTACAGGATCTCCTGCACGGATACAGCACCATACTTCTGACCCTCAAAAACAACGGCTTGGTGAGTACAAAAAAAGAAATGCATTATTTATTTTGACATGTACCCCTTGTTTCTTACATGCTTGAGCTCAGCCACACTTAAAGCATTAGAGAACTACATATACAATATTTCTAGGTGTTGCAAAGTACGCTCCTTCCTGCACCTGGACCCTATTAAGGCCCCTGCATTTTGTACCTTAAACATACACCCCTCAAACTCTATGCCAGCCCTACACCACCAACCCCATTAACATTAAATACCTACACACATAGCTTTAAACTCAATCCTTCAACAAAACCTTTATTCACTTTAAACACTTTATATTACAATTCAAGTCTTTTAAAAAAACTTCATTGTCACCATTATTCACATTAAACACAACACATCGCCTTAAAGCTTAACAGTTTACAAACCATTCTACATAGTACTAATTAACATTTTCAAAACTACAGATTTGTATACTTTAAATACCACATAAACATACATCATTGCGCCATCCATTATTTACCTTCCTTAAACTGTCGCAGGCGGCTTCAATCTGGGATAAGTTGCTCAGGTCCATTCTTGCCTTAAGTTCCAAGGGTTGGCTCTGTGCCTCCAAGACAATCCACGCCAGTCACTCCACCCAAAGGTCTTGAAGGGTTTGTTGGTGCAGAAATCCACAAGGTGCAGCAAAGCAATCCAGGCCAGTCACTCCCCAAAGGTTTTTTGACTTGGTTGTTGGTGCAGAAATCCACAAGGTGCAGCAAAGCAATCCACGCCAGTCGCTCCTCAAGGGTTTTTTGGATGGGTGTTTGGCAGTGTTCCTTAAGGGGCCTTATTATACCTGTCAAAACATGCTAACTAGAAGCCCCCCACACCCTTTATGACTTGAGGGGGGTTTACAACAATGTCATGGGGGCCTTTGGGTGGGAACCTTTTTTCTATCCTTGTACAGTATAACCAGTACATCAGTTTATTACTTTGACAGCTGTTACTCAAACTCAAGGCCTATCCCGGGAAGAGTGGGGTTAGACAATGGGGGGCTTGGGTGGCCATCGCAAAACTCTTCACACCTACATGACACCTTCTCCTAGGAAGTTGGGATCCCGGGAACAGGATCCAACGCCAAGGTCAGAGTTTTTCCTGCCAGGCATATCAAGTTTGGGACGAGCCTGTCAATTTTCCTGCCAGACATGTCAAGTTTGGGACCAGCCGGTCAATTTTCCTGCCAGACCTGTCAAATTTGGGATCAGGGGCTTTGTGATGTGTTTATTACATCTTAACAGCTGGCACCTTGTTTCAGGGTCTCATGGGAAGCTTTGGCTCTACATGCCACCTGTCTTTTTTTTCGCATCTCAAAGCTCAGGGGTTGCTGGAGTTTATTATTTTATAAGGGGTTTGTGTTAACCTATTTTTTTTTCAGAGAATTACCACAGGCAGGTTTTGTGAGGACCCTTTACACATTTGACACCTACATGCCACAGTCTTCCTCCCAGGCTCTGGGCTGGGGGACTCAGGACTGCTCCAAAGCTGTTCAGCCAACAGCTGTCTCCAACCTCCCAGTTTTAAACATGCCCATGCATTTCCCTACTACATGCACACACTTTTTCTATGCACTTTTTTTAAACACATACACAATTACCCCATATTTTGCAGTCAAACCTGTCAGTTTTGGGACTAGCCCTACATGTCACCCAGTTTAAAACCAGAGTGTTTGAGGCCAGCAAGTTGCTGCCAGACCTGTCAAATTTAAGGCCAGGGTTTGCTGCCAGACCTGTCACTTTTGCGGCCAGAGCTTGATGTGACTCGTATCCCTACCTACTACTAATATAATATTTGCTTATAATGATTGTCACCATCGCAGAGATTTACCTTTCAATTAACCTATTAACATTCTCTGTAGCGTTGCAAACTTCTACTCTATCAGTGGAAACAAAAATATAATATTTTGCTGAGCTGCTTTCCATCAATACCTTAGTATTCTTCAGCATTCTGGGACGTTTCTAAATGTAAGCGTGACACACACAATAACAATAATTTGTTCATGATACTATAAATTCAGAGAGAAATTAAATTAAAAAAACATATATGTATATGATTTACTCTCTCATCCAAATAGAATTTTAAACAGCCTTCTTATTTTAGTGGTCTGTGTTATAAAAAGACACTTACATTTTCTTCATCATTTAAAGCAAATCGTGTTTCTCGCTTAGGGCCTGTCTACTTTTCTGTAAATGCTATTATTGCAAATTTCACACCATTCTCAGTCTGATGGGTCCGTTCTAACCATTCTTTAACCTGCGAAAATAAGGTTTTATTTATCACGAACATCTCCAATGAATGCACGTCGAAATTAGAAATAAATGGGTAAGGGTGTATGCTTACAACAAAGTTTTTGACAAATATTGCCTCGAGTAGATATTTGAAGAGCAATATTGCTTCCAAATAATACACAACGTGTAAGTGTTCCAGACTGTTTAATTCACTGCTGTTGGTCACTTTTTGAGTTTGACACTAAACACCTCGAAATGTCAGAAATAGGATTCAGACATGTACCTGGAGGCTGGAAATGAGCCCTAGCCACTCTTGCTATATCACCTGAGATATATTATGGAGTCCTGGTAGCCACAGGGACCTGCAAACAGTCATTCGGGTTGATACTGAAAATTGTCAAAACTCGCTAATAATGAGCACTTCTAGCGAGTTTTGCTAATTTTTCAAATAGCTCAGGCTGGATATCAGAGACACTGTTTGAGTGAACAAAATATAAATACACTTGATAGAAAGGTCAGATCTGATGCTTTCATGTGATCTATATACCTTTGGTATTATCTGAAGTTTTTTTGTCCAGCTTCCAGCCAAGGGAAAAACCTGAAATTGTACCCAACTTTGAGCACCTTGGGCTGGGTGGAAGAAGTGACTAAGCCACCTTTAACCCAAAATCTTCAAAAAGTTACCCATGGAGGTCAGAAATGGGTCTGAGACACTCCTGCTATGTCATCGGAGGTATACTATGGGGTCCTTGGGTCCAGAACTAGAAATGTGATGCGACTCTGAGCTCTAGGGCATATAATGGAAAAAATTAGTTTGACAAGAAACACCTGGAAATGTCAGAAATAGGAGTCAGGCAAGTACCTGGAGGCTGGAAATGAGTCCTAGCCACTCTTGCTATATCACCTGAGATATATTATGGAGTCCTGGTGGCCACTGGGACCTGCAAACAGTCATTAGGGTTGATACTGAAAATTAGCAAAACTCGCTAATAGTGGGCACAAGATATAAATACACTTTCTAGAAAGGTCAGATCTGATGTTTTTATGTGATCTATATACCTTTGGTATTATCTGAAGGTTTTTTTCCCATCTTCCAGCCAAGGGAAAAACCTGAAAAAGTACCCAACTTTGAGCACCTTGGGCTGGGTGGAAGAAGTGACTTTGCCCCCTTAGACCCAAAAACCTATGTCACCCTTGGAGCCAGAAATGGGTCTGAGACACTCCTGCGATGTGATCTGACGTATACTATGGGGTCCTTGGGTCCAGAACTAGAAATGTGATATGACTCTGAGCTCTATGGCCTAGAATTGAAAAAATGAGTTTGACCCCCAAACACCTCGAAATGTCACAAATAGGAGTCAGACATGTACCTGGAGGCTAGGAATAAGCCCTAGGCACTCTTGCTATATCACTTGAGATATAATATGGGGGTCCTGGTGGCCACAGGGACCCACAAACAGTCATGAGGCTTAATACTGAAAAAATTAACTTGACTGTGAGCCATACGCTCTTGGATGGAAAACTTGAGTTTGGCACATAATACCTCAAAATGTCACAAATTGTAGTCAAACACATACTAGGAGGCTAGAAATACCCTCTAGCAATTGTACCATGTATTTACTGATAATCAAAACATAGCAGTAAAGAAATGTTATTGTCTATAAATAAAGTAAGTAAATTACATTTATAGAGCACACAGCTACCTCCAACAAAGGTGTTGAAGCGCTAATAGTTTAAACTTCATATGGCACTTGTGTTGTCACTTGTGAAATATTGCACTTCATGATTGTATAAAAAAACCACTGTTATGTGTACTGTGATGTAGTTTTTGACTAGCTTTGCATACTTTTAAAATAGCTCCCAGTGGATATTTTGACACATATTTCCAGAACATATAACCTAAATACACTTGCTACAAAGTTTAGATCTGATACTAAGAAGGAACTTATGTACCTTTTGGACTTTATAAAATTTCATTATTTTCTCAAATAATGTTGAGCAGATCTTCATTCCTTTATAATTAGTCAAGAAACTACCTATTCTGCATGCAAAAGTTATAAAGGGTCCTCAGTCGTGGCATACTTCATCATCGGACCACTCGCCCAGAAACATTAATCTTCTGAGTAGGCTTAGCCAGACACCTGGGATCTCTGGATGTTGTAGGGAATGAACAATTACAATTATCTAGGGTGTAATCAAAATGTATTGATGTAATGATGGTCCCCCTGATAATATTAAAAACCCCTTCAATGCATTAGATCATATTTTTAACCTTTTTTTGATCATGTATCTAACCAATTTAATTCTTCTCCTTCTCCAATAAATGATTTTCTTGACACCGCATAATCAAACAGCAGCTCTTCTTCAACATCAATATCTCTTAATGCAGTGAAAATAATGACATTTAGCATTTTGCCAAATACTAGTAATGTTACGCGATTAGGCTTAATGTTGCACACTTTCCTTGAATGATGTATCAACCATCCGATTGTTTCCTTTTTTGGGTGACACACACAGGGCACTGTTTTTGCATCAACACACATTTTCCTGCCAGAGTGTTCCTGAAAGAAGAATAAGTATCCCATCTCTTCTTCTTGCGACCCTTGCATAATTTGATTCCCTTGCTCTGTTGTGATTACCATCCCGTGTTAGTCGCAAATGAGATCTCCTTTTTTGAAGTCTTGTGTAGAGATTACTTTCGTCCCCTTTGTGGCATCAGTTGTGATATGGAGCCCTCTCCATAGCTGATATTCCACCAACGATGCTATTTGTTGATTGCTGACTTTCCCTTTAGTGACTGCTCTAAGAATCCAGCCCTCAATGATGTCTTTTACTCTTGGCAGGTTCTTGTTCCACTCCATATTCTTGTAGAAAGTGCTTATTTGATTCTCTGTTGGCTGTCGTCTTCTAAAGTGGTCTGCAGAAAAAGAAAAAAAACAGTACTTCAGTGTCATTTAACATTATATATTTTTACATCAAATATACACCCTGTTTATAAACTTCCATTAAAAGTGAAGGACACTTACTCTGCACTTCTTCCTTTCGCAATGTTTGTTGCATGATTCTCCAACTGCGATAGCAGTACCGTGTATGCTTCCCAGCCAGTGCAACGCGGACCTTCTTTTTCGATGGTTGCCCATTTAGAGACACAGGAAATTCTTTCAGTATTCTTTTAAGAGCTGATGCATTATCAATTTTAGGACAACTGTACGCTAGAGCAGCAATTCTTGATTTTTGTTTTGAGTGACAATTTTCCCTGTAAAATACAAAATATCCATTTAAGATACCCTTAAAGAAAAAATAAAAAGTTTTGTGAACGCCCTTGCAAAAATGGATTATAATTTTAGTACTATAAATATAAACATACTGTTCTTCTGTTTCCACAACTTTGGCTTGGGTGATGCTGGTAAATCTGTCTTCTCTGGAACTAAAATAAAATAGACAGAAATGTGTCAGAGTATTCTGTGAAATATCTTGTCAAATGTAAATTATATCTTTGAACAAGTTACATGCTTACTCATGATTGTAATGGGTCAGTTTTTCCAGTAACTTGGATGCTAAGCAAGCATTTTGCATTTCACAGCTTCTGTTTGTATTGCCACTAGATTGTGTTATATACTCCAGGACAATTAGTTTCTCTTGGCCACATAAATGTTTCACAGCAGCATCTTTAAAGATTTGTACAAATTCTTTTCTCTTCAGAGTTGGTAATCTGTATCTGTATTCATTTAAGGCCTAGACACGACAGAGGGTATTAAGCAGCCATCATGGTGGTTATGAAAACCTACGGAGATCCTTCTATGTACAGAGACAATTACAGAAGTAAAGCCGGTTATGGAGGACCACTGTACTTTCAAGGTTCACCTGTTATATACGGGGCTGGATTAGGAGGATTCTTTAGGAGTCTGTTTAGAAGAGCTATGCCTTTCCTGAGAAGAAGCTATGAAATTGCAAAACCTCATGTTAAGGCGGCTGCCACGAACATTGCCCAGGAGGTGGTGGGGTCTGTTACATCGGCGGTTGCAGAGCGAATGAACAAGCAGCCTCAAGAAGGAGCTGGTTTGATGTATAAGCCACGCGCGAGTGTCAAAAGGAAACTGCGTGTTTCCAGACGCCGGGGTCCCCCAGCCCCCTATAAAAAAGAAGGAGGACAGCTTCAAAACGCCCTCAGAAAAGAAGAGCTCCAAGACGGAAGAGAGCTACAAAGAAGCGAAGCAGTTCTAAAGTAAATATTTTTTAAAGCCTTGTAAACACAGCCATGGTCTTCGTACATTGTGGATCTGGAGAGTGCGCCAAATCAGAGTTAGACTTGTTTAGTCTAAAACCCACGCAGACAAGCATCGAAAACAGCTTCTTCATGGAGGTATCACCTTTAGCAGCATTGACACCGCTGGCACCTATAGAGTTTTATGTGTCAGGGGCCACGGATATGTATTTGGATCTCAACAACACCCTACTGCATCTTATGTGTAAAATCGTAAAAGCGGATGGGTCCTACATTGACGACGGCGCTAAAGTGGCACCAATCGCTTACCCTCTAGCTACCATGTTTAATCAAGTGGACATAACCCTGGGCGACTGACTCATCACCCAGAACGATAACATGTACGCCTACAGAGCCTACATAGAAAGCATTCCTAAATTACAGTAGCGATGCCCTTAAAACACAACTTTCAGCTGGTCTCTTTCACAGGGATACACACGGCCAGTTTGAAATCACAGCTCTGGATGGTGATAATAAGGGCTTTATAAAAAGAGCTCAACATGCTACAGCCAGCTGTACCTTTGACCTTCTGGGGTGCATACATTCGGACCTCTTCTTCCAAGATAAACTGCTCATCAACGGAATGATCTTAAGATCAAGCTCAATCGCAACAAGGACTCATTCTGCCTCATCAACGGGGATGCTGAACAGTACAAGCTGAGCATACAGGCCGCGAGCCTGTTTGTAAAGAGAGTGAAAGTCTCACCGAGCGGCAGGTTAGCGCATGCCGAAGCTTTGCAAATATCCAACGGCAAGTACGCTGTGGAAAGAGTTTAACACAGCAGCAGAATTTATTTCTGGGCCAACTACCAAAGCTCATCATCATTGGTTTTGTTGACAATACAGCTTTCAGCGGCACCTATGACTCAAACCCCTTTAATTTTAAACACTACAACATCAACTACGCAGCGCTGGTCCACGAGGGCAATGTGATTCCTGCAAAACCCTACGCACCCAGTTTTGCAGCCGGGCATTACATCAGGGAATATCATGGACTTGTTTCGATAACAGGAAAGCATCAAAGCGACTGCGGTGTAGCAGTGTCAAGAGAAGGCAATGGACGTGGATACACTCTGTTCGCATTCGACCTGACACCGGACATGGAAGATGGCGATCACTACAACATGGTCAAAAATGGGAATCCAAAAGCTGAAATACGATTCGCAGCTCCACTGGTAGCTAATGTGAACATGGTCGTATTCTCTGTATTCGACAGCATCATTCAGATAAACCACGCAAGGCAGATTTTGTTTGACTATCTTTAAAAACATTTGTGAAATGGATACGGTGCAGATACGTGACTTCGTAAGCAGACATAAATACGCTAGGAAATACTTTTTGGGTGTTTTCCCTAGCGATGGGTTACCAACCGGAATAGGGGCAGAAAGACCATGCACCCTAGTCTTTAACACAGACCCGCATGACCAGGCTGGGACACATTGGGCAGCCATGTTTATAGATGTTGACAAGGTTACTGTGTTTGACAGTACCGCAGAATTCCCTGAGCACAGACTCTATACACCACCTATATTCAAGTTTGTGAAAAAAGCTGCAGCTATGGTGGAGTATAACAAGCTAAGGGTGCAGGATTCCATGGCCATCACATGCGGTGAACACTGTATTTATTTTATCAGTAAAATGTCACAGGGTGTTTCGTTTAGAAATTTCTTAAATCTATATTCGAGGGATCTTGTTAACAATGATATTATAGTTGCGAAATATGTAAAAGAAAACACCCGGGTGTCGGTCAGACCTGTGAAAACAGAATATGTACCTTGTTAAAACTGTAAGGGTTTATAACAGATGTGTGCTTAATGTTGAACTTGTAAAATAAAGACATTATATTTTTTAAAAACATGCATTCAGACTCTGTATTTCAATATACATGCACCATAAAATGTTTTTTTTTTTTAAAAGACGACCGAGACGGTTTGAAAAGTTATAACAGGTGTTTATTACAAACAGGTAGGTAGGTTGGTTAATAGTTGACAAAACTTTATTGCAGAAAACTAGGAATACAAATCACACCCACAATTATTCAAAAATCCATGTGAGGGGTAGTTGGGGCAATGTCTTTTTTTTTTTTTTGAGATGTCGCCGGCTGTGCAGGGGTAGACCATTTAGGAGATAGCCTTCGAACTTCAGAACCTGTAGGCGATGGTAGTAGGGGGTCCTTCAAATTGTCTAGCAGGCGTCTGTGTTCATTATTACCAACAAGCGTGGGGGGTATATTGAGTTCAGCAGCGGCCCTCAGAAACTGTTCCCAGCCTCTCGGGGCATTTTGAGGCCTTTCTGTGTTGAGGGCTGGCTGTAACAGGCATTTTCAGGAGGGCTAAATTACGGCGTAGGTGTGCAGACATGGTCACCACTGAGCGTTATAAGGGTGGGGCTGTAAATGGCTCTAAAAGACATCAGCGCTGCTTTTGATAGGTCCTGGTCTTGGGCTTTGGGGTGTAAACTACAGGTAGCTCTGGGGGAAAAATATCAGCCCTTAGTTTATAGTCTTCTAGAGTTTCATTTTTTAAGTCTACCAACAGGTACCCATGGGGTTTTGCTGTAGCGTCGTTAAAGGCCTCCATGAAGAAGTGTGTGTTTCCAGGGTACATCTGTTTAGCTATGACGGCTATTTGTTGTTTGTACCAAGGGTTTTTAAATAAAACAAGGTATGAAGCGTTGAGAGCTATAGACCTACTGTTCTTGCCTTTGTAAAACAAGTTCTGCACAATGTAGCAGATGCTTAGAATACAATGATGTGAATACTGAGTAAAAGCTCTCTCTAACTCGGGATGATCACCACCTTCAGGCATCAGATCATCACCAATTATCATATTTTCAAGGGTTGGGGGTAGTAGCTCATCATCGTTGAGGTTATCCGGTATACCCTCTATAAATTTGATATGGGGGAACCGGCGGCACAAGTCTGTATAAAGAGGCTGCCAGCATGAATAAAGCCACACAATGTTGTTAGGGGTTTGTGATAAAGCAGAGGCGGTATTTTCTAAGAGCTTTTTTATAAACTAGCTTTTACCACAGTTTGAGGGTCCTGCTAGCACGCAGGAGAACGGATGCTGTAACCTAGTGTCCATGCTGTGGCGGCTGTCTCTCTAATGGGTCTAATAACCATAAGGCAGTGTTTTATAGTCGGTGATCAGGACACTTTTATCAAAAACAACTCGCAATGTTTTATGTAGAGGCTGGGTTGTGATTTCCCACTTCTTTTTGGATCAGACTATGTAGGGCTGGTTCACGACTATGGTTTTAGCAATCTTAGAATCGTCTGCTGTAGTGTATTCATGCACCAGATTCTTCAAACTATCAAAACTGATTTTTAGGGTGTTGCTGACATTTAATGTTATCCCTTTGACCTTCATACACACCTTGTTCTTGTTGGTACGGTAACTGTATGTTTTAGGCCTGGAGGCTGTATATTCAATTATATACTCATCCTTATCTAGCTCACTGGTTAGGTCACCCAGATAATCTCCTAGAGGAGGGTCTTCATCCCCCGGCTTGCTCAGAAAAATCACTGAATCTGTATCGTGATACAAGCAGCGATCCTGGAGCCTATAAATAACCCCGTAAAGCTCTAGACAAGCGTGGGCTGTCGTGAAGCAGGCTATGAAAATGTTTATGTTCTTACTCGTTTTGGGGTACTCTTGGGCGTATTTCCAACACAAAGCCGAGGTATCGTCATCGATAAACTCGCAGCTGGACATCTCGTAGCATGGGGCAAACAGGTACTTGACCAGTTCATCAGGATATGATATTAAGGTAGTATTTAAAAGGTTTGTGTGCTGTGCAAATGTTCCCCATAAGGAGTTGAGACAGAGTTTGCCTAACTGGCGGCGTGTAGGATTGACCTCTATCAGATGGGGGCGTAAACGGATACCCTCGTGAGCGTAGTAGTCGTCGATGTATTTCTGTTTTGCATCCTGACTAGTACACCATTCAGGATACCCTGAGGCCTCCTGTTTGTCTCTGAGAAACAAATTAATGTAGGGGGCAAAGAGTTTTGTTGTAGTGCTCTTAAAATGCCACACTTCGTGTACTCTACCTAGCCTGTACCCTTTCTCTAAGGCAGCTTGTACCTCGATGCTACACTAGTTCCCTGTGAGCATCCTTTGTTCATCGGTGTGTCTGCAGCCATCAACCTCTTTAAGCATCGCACATGTTTGGCAGAGGGGGAACATCAGCTGGCTATTGACTCGACATGGTGACACAGTGAAGTAAAGCTGCTTAGAGGATAGATTTCACATTTGATAAGCCCAAAGTATTCGGATAGGGGCTTAAAATCTGTATAGATGATGGTGGGATGACCCAGTAGGTACAACTTCATCTTGTTCACAAAAGGGTACAGACTGGTCAAATCATAGTAGTGTATTTTCTCACCCTCACCAGCGGCCTTGTATGGCATTTGTACGCCCCCCAAATAAGGCATCGCGGGGCTCCAGAGGTTTGGGTAAATCACGAGTCTGAAGAAAAGAGCAGAGAACTGTGTCGGTTTTTAACATGTCTAACCACTCATGCTCCCATAAAACTCTCATAGTAAACCCCTGCTTTTCAATATACGGGGCCTTTGTCAGAGTACGTCTGTATAAGTGTTCAAAGGTGGCCCCCAACATTTTGTTATACTCTTGGGGCTTGTAACACTTGGGGCAGCCGTGGTAAAAACAACCGTTGAATTCAAAGGCCGTCAGCACACCCTTAATTACAGAGAACCCGTCCAGGTAGTAGGGACCAAGACGGTATTCACCACCCTGTAAGGCATGTTGAATCTGGATGTCTTCCTTCTCAGAGACGTGCATGAGCCATTGGATAGATGGGGTTGAATAACGTTTTTGTTTACCGTTATAGAGGTCTGGCGGTACTAGAGCGATAGTTTCTGGCCTCAAAAACATGTGCTTGTAGATGGACATACACATGGAGACCAGAGTGATGCTTTGAAAAGGGTCTATGTATTCGACCGCTTTTAGCATTTCAGGGGTTTTGGATGTCAAGGCCTTGACTTTCTTAGTCAGTGTCTTAGGTTTCAAGACCGTGACTTCTTTAGTCATAGACACCACAACATCTCTGAAGAGGTTACAAGCTTGCCGCAGGATCATTACATCCGCCTGACAATAAGCTTTCAACTCTGTTTGAAAGTAAAACTCCTTTTCACGGTTTTCAGAGTACCATTGTAGAAAGCTCACTTTCTCATCAGGCATCATGTATTCAATCCCGTAGCTTTCAGGAGGAGGCATGGCCCCCACATAATTCTGGTTAGCCCAGGTGTTAAACAAGTGTGGAAAATAACCTTTACACCCTGGGAACCCAAAGGCCTTTGGCAGCTTGCTCAATTTCATGGGTAGGAAATTCAGGGTGTCTATGAAACTTATTTTTAAATGGCACACCGTCATCAGCATCAGTTTAGACCCCGGGGTTATGAGTTCCACCTGTATCTTTTCACGAATCATGTTTCGCAGAATAAAGAAGGAGTCGTAAGCTTTTGAGTTGTGGGCGAGCATGGTATACCCTTGGAATTTGGATTGAATGAAAGTGCTTAGGAAATCACCAACACACGTTCGTCCTTCAAACTCCCAGCTGGCGTCGGAAGTTAGATGGTGTGCGTAAATATAGTTAGGCTGGTGTACCCCCGTCTCTTGTGTGCACTCTATATCAAACACTATATAGTCTTCGGTCTTGGTCTGCGGTGGACCTTTAACCAAATAACACTGGTGGTTGGGGCCGTCAGTGTAAGACACATGGCAGCGGGGGCAAATCATACCTTTACACTTGTGATCCGTTGCCATATACCACCCACACTTGCTGCAGTCCTTTTTAGGGATGCAGTTGAAAGATTTTACGTGTATGTTCAAGCAGGCTTGCGAGCGACAAAACAACCTACATGTGCAGCACCTCACCTTCACGGTGGCGTCTTCTATGCACCCGTCCCTCTGACACATCTTACAATGCATTTCACACTGGTGGTATGTTTTATTGTTGTATATATGGTCGCAGTGGGCGTACACATACTTGACCCCCAGAAAACCTTTAAGGTTCAAGATGCCGTAAAAATGATTTTCGATGGGGAGGACATATACGGTCTTGTTTCTCACAGGTTCCCCGGTTGTAAAGTACTGCCAGGAACCGCTGTGATAAAGAACTTTCACCGTCACGGCAAAATAGTTCTCAAAAAGACCTATATCGCCAAAGCCGACCATACAGTCAGGAGGTATTTCAAGAACCTCATGGGCTTCATCAGCTCTAGACATGATGACAGCATCAGGTGTCTTGCGATCCATCAGCAGACCCACGATGCTGGCCGCCAGACATGTATTGGCAGCGGAGTTGTTAAAGTTGAGCAGCCACCGCTGTTTCTTACCAATTATTTTACTGTATAGTATGCTCTTTAAAGGTCTGGAAACACCCCCCTCATGCCCCCGTACAATGAGGGCTATGACTCAAAAAGTGCCATAGGCGACTAGTTTAGCCTTACTCTGTAAAAGCCTTGTGAGGTTTTCTAAAAATTACACAGTGTCAAAAACATCTCGGGTCTTCCGCCTGGTGAACAACTGAGTGTCAAAACCCTGCCCCTGGAAGCGGAGTTGGAAAAAGTCATTAGGACCCACATCGTGTAACAACCTTTCTATGAGCTCCGGCACAGCCTGATGTATAGCTAGAACACCATGAGTGGTTGATGTTATTTGGTGTAGGTTAACAAATCTAAACTCCTCATAGTGTTCTACGGCCCTAAACCTCTCTACATTGCGAGTGTAACTTCTAACACTCTCTAAAAACAAGGGCTCTGGGCCCTCATCATTAGGAGTGTGAGTTGCGGAGGTGTTCTCTGCTGTGTCATTTTGGGGGGTCATGGTGGGACATGTCTCAGGGGTTTTGTAAACCTGCGGTCAGCGCATATTCTCGCCTTCTTCAGCTTATGTATTAAAAGCCGGCGTTGCTTTGTACTATTAAACCACTTTTTTTTTTTTACGGACCCATGCTTTTCTAGATACCAAGCCCCAGCCTATCTGAACAGGAAGGTCGGTGTCGCTGTATGTCTTGTTCATGGAGGCCATCACTACAGATACGCCCATAGGACCTTCTGAATGTTGCTGTGTTTGGAGTTTTAAAGCACGCCCCCCTACCCCCTTCAAATGGCCGACCCTTGGTATGTTAGACCCTGCACCTATGTATTGTCGGTGGTGAAGTGCTGGTTTATATGTTTTAGGCGTTGGTCTTGAAGCTATGGTACCTTGTTTGAAGGGGTCTAGGGAAATAGTGTTGTCTTGTTTGAGGGGCTGTGGGGCAGCAGATGGCCTCTGCTTGAGCAGTTGTAAGAAGCGTACAGACTTTGTCACTAACCTCTGGACCTTACGGGTATATTTTGGGGTCCTCTTATGAGCACCATTGGCTGTGGGGGTCTTTAGGGGTTGGTGCTGCCATAGTCACGCCTGTATACCGTGTATGTCGGCCACAGCTGCCTGACACGCCTGTATTATCACTTTTTTACACAACCCAACCCTTTCCACAACCTTCTGTTGGGCCTCCCTCTTGAAGCTGATATTGGAAAGCCCCAGCTCAATTTTTATGTTTGCGCCGTTCGCCTGATGTTTTAATTTTCGAACAGCCATCTGCATCTCTTTTACATGAGTCCCCAAATACATCTAGGGTGTTTACAGACCCATCGTGTTCCTGCTTAGGGGGACCCACCTTGCACGGCCTTATAAATGGATGCAACTCCTCAGGACCCTCTATACTGCTAACTGCCTTAGCCCCATTCTGTAACGCCTGCTCAGGACCCTCTATACTGCTAACTGCCTTAGCCCCATTCTGTAACGCCTCATCAGCAACCTCTATACTGCTAACAGCCTTAGCCCCATTCTTTAAAGCCTGTTCCTGGCGTGTTTTACAAATAGCGAGCCTCCATTGCTGTTGGTATGGTGAGTTCAGGAGTGTAAAAGTGCCATAAGTTTGTGCAATAAGCGGAAAATCATAGTAGTCCACGGCGGAATTGTCATCCACACTTATTGCTGAGGGCGGTGTGGGGCTTACGACGGCCTCGGGGCTTGACACGGGACTCTACCCGGGGCTGGCCGCTGGGCTGGACACGGGCCTGTACACTGGGCTGGCAGCGGGACTCTAACCGGGGCTGGACACGGGACTGTACACGGGGTTGGCAGCGGGGCTGGACACGGGCCTGTACATGGGGCTGTTAGCGGGGGTGGTAGGGTCGTATGCTCCCTGAGGGGTACTAGGGGACAAAGGGTATGAGGATTGTAAGGAGCTGTCATTGTAATCAGGGGGCCTAGCTGAAATGCCTGTGTTATGGTGTGGTGACTGGTTACCTGGGTTCTGTAAACCCCCGATGTTCGAAGATCCCTGGTACACCGCTTCTGGGGTTCTACCTATGCTGTCTACCAGCCCCCTCATCAACTTGAGAGCGCCGCTATTCATGCTAGAAGGACCTTCTAGGGGTTGCGCATTATCACCTGTTGAGCCCCTCGGCACGGCCTGAACACTTACAACCGGTTTTGGGGTCTGCTCCAGGGCGTGCACCTCTACATGAACAGTTATTTTATTTGGCACTGTCTGTGGTTTCAGGACGCTGGGGGTATCCAGCGTTGCATTAGGGTTGCTGAGGGACTCTACTAACTGTAGCTTAGGGACCCCCGGTTTCAGCTTCAGATGTTTTCTTGAGAGGCGCGTTGTTTTAGGGGCTTGTGGCGGCGCCATCTCTTCTACACCCACCGGTACAACTACCGCATCCTTGGGGCTCATGGGTGTATAGGCCTCATTCAAGGGCTTGGCATCCCTTTTTACAGATACGTCTAAAGGGCTATCTTGGGGTTCAGGGGTCCTCGGTTTCTTCTTCTTCTCAGAGGTTCAGGGCCTTGCCGGGACCTCTGGGAGCACCGGCGCTGTCTTCTTTAGGTTTAAGGGTTCTGTTTGGGGCTCTGTGAATACCTTACAGGACTTCACATGCTTTAAAGGGTTGGGAAGGTTCTCTGAGTCCCTATGTTTCTTCTTAAAGGTTACCACGGTTGAGACACACATCCCTTTTGATACCCTGAGAGGGCTCAGACCCGATGTACCGGTTTTACACAGACCCTGCCCTGTGTTATCTGTGCTTGTAAACACTCTGTCAGTACTGACCCCATCCCTGTGCAGAATAGATTGTTGTAGAGGATTGTTCATCATGTTGGCTGGTGTGTAGGACGTTGAGAGTTTCTCGTGGCGTACACGCCTACTAACGCCTTTTGCGCTGTTTCTGTTCTGGACGGTTGCTGCTATGTCCCATAAGGGCTGCGCAGGCCTCTCTTCAGCAGCATGTTTCTGTGACGCTTCTAAAATATAAACAGAAAAATATATATATATTAGAGAAAGCATAAAACAACACGTACAAGCACCACCATCCTACGTTCTACACAGCCACCTTTTTTTTATATAGGCATTGCTACAAGCCACTGTACCCTTCTGCTTGAGAGTCTGTAACACCTCTAGTACTTCTCACACCCTTTTATAAACAAACACACCTGAATGAGGTCTTTTTGCAGCTCCTTTCTTTGGTAGGGGTCCAGCTTTACACGTTAAAGCTTTCCTCTTCAGCGGTCTTTCTTGTGGACGTTGCGCAGCCTCTTGTACCTCGACACCGTCCTGGCATAACGTAGGGGCACCTGTAAAGAAAAAATTATACCCAACATTAGTCATCTTTCTGAGGAGTCCCCCTACACACCCTCAGGGTCAGGACTCTGTCCTACCCCACCAACTCCCCAGCGTCTTAGGCAGTTTAAATAACAGCGGCCTTTTTATTTACATGTAGGAACTGAAGTGTTTTGCACACTGTTCAGAGCTCCTTGAGCCTCGAGGTACACCATAAGATCTTCAAAAACTTGTTGTAGGTCGGGATCATAAGCTGTAAAAGCATACATACATGAGAACCCATTAGAAAAAAAAGAGAACTTCTGAGAGATTGGTGTACAAAACTAAGTAGAACTACACAACTCTATATATATATGTATATGTATATGTATGTATATATATATATATATATATATATATATATATATATACATATACTAGCAGCCCGTCCTGACCTTGTCCGGGTGCAACAGGCTTCCCCGCCCGCCCCGACATTGTGCAGCAGCCCGGGCCCCCGCCCGGCCTGTCCCCGCCTGCCCCGGGTTCAACAGGCTTCCCCAACCCCCGCCCGCCCCGACATTATGCAGCAGCCCGTGCCCCCGCCCGGCCTGTCCCCCGCCTGCCCCGACCCCCGCCTGCCCCGACATGGGTCCGCTTACCTGAGCCGCCGCTACTCCCGCCTGTCCGCTGCACGCACCGCCGCTGGCCTGTCCGCTGCTCCTCACGTCACTGCTCCTCCCGCGTGCCATATCCGCCACTCCTCGTCGCGCTCCTGGACGCCGCTCCTCCCCGCGCTCCTAACGTGAGCACGCACGTCGCGGCCGGCGCTACTTCAGAGGGACTACTTTTTTTTTTTACTTTCAATTTTTTAAATAACGTTTTTTTTTTTATTTATATAGCCTATAACCATCTACACACCCTGACAATTTCAACGGTGTATCTGGTGTGTGGATTGGCGCTGTGGTACCCGAGTTTACCCGCCTCAGAGGCTGAAAGTTCTTCCTTTATTATAGTAGTATAGATACCTGGCTGCGGGGCTGGCAATTGTCCGGCGTTGCTAGTTATTACAGTGGTGTCCAGCGCCGGGGGTACACTGGTAAAGGCTGTTTTTGCAGGGTCTTGCATCTGTATTAAATAAAAAACACTGGTTTTAAAACGCCTTTCTTAAACAAAGTATTACATATTCAAACAATTCCTGTAGGCATTTTAAAAAGCCTGTTAAGAGGGTTGCAACAACAGACATTTTTTTTAAAAAAGCGTTGCATGTGCTGCGCTAAAACATATGTTAAAAAAGAACCAACCTGCGACATATCCTTTTACTTATGGGTAAATCACTTTAGGTACACCCGGTCCTTCTGGCCCACAACCACTGCCTCTAGGTACCAGGTACTCTTTTGCAACCGGTACACTTCACTTATCTCTTGTAACACCCTGTTTGCTACCTCTTACATTTTGCGTGCTTTAGATACTTGTTCAAGTGCCACCAGTGCCTACATAGCGCTTGTTCTTGTGCTTGAGTGTCTGCCTTATATTGCAGTATTATGCAGCTAATTGTGCTTGGTTTTCTCTTGGACCCTGCACACATGCCACTTCATTTTCTTTCCTCATGTAGCTTAACGTTTGCTTTTGTAACCGGCACACATGTCACTTTTGCCTCCTGTAATGCCCCTTTTGCTATCTCTTGTTTTATGTTTGCTCACAATTGTCACTTTTGGCCGCCTGTAATGCCCCGTTTGCGACCTCATGTATTTTGTTTACTCACATTTGTCTCATGTAACTTAACATCTGCTTCTGTAATTTGTTCACACGTCACTTTCTCTCCTGGTAATGCCCCTTTGCTACCGCATGTATTATGTTTGCGCACATTTGTCACTTTTTTCCTCCTGTAATGCCCCGTTTGCGACCTCATGTATTTTGTTTACTCAAAATTGTCACTTTTACCCCGTGTAACTTACACACACTCCTGCTGTACAAGGCCCAACCCCTTCAGTGATGAGTTGGTGACATCACTGAAGGGGCGGGCCTTGCACAGCAGTCCCGGGGAAAGAAGCTCCATGCTGCCATGCTGCCGCTGCTCCAGGGGATCCACGTGGAGCCATGGGGTAATGATCTATGCCCTTCACAGCCTCAACACGACCTCCGAGCACGCCCCAGACACCCCCGAGCAGCGCCTGCCGCAAGCGGGCTCTAGGTTTTTTTTAAAAAACGCTGCACACTGGCCACAGAGGCCAATAGACTCCCGGAGCCTGCCCCACAACACCCCCGAGCAGCGCCCGATGCAAGCGGGCTCTGGGGTTTATTTAAAAAAAAACTTGGCACTCAGGCCGCGGAGGCCAGAAGACCTACGGCGCCCGCAGGCCAGAAGACCTACGGCGCCCGCCCCACAACACCCCCAAGCAGCGCCCGATGCAAGCGGGCTCGGGGGTTATTTTAAAAAAAAACTTGGCACTCAGGCCCCGGAGGCCAGAAGACCCACGGAGCCCACCCCACAACACCCCCGAGCAGCGCCCGATGAAAGCGGGCTCGGGGGTTATTTAAAAAAACGCTGCACACTGGCCCCAGAGGCCAAAAGACCCACGGAGCCCGCCCCACAACACCCCCTGAGCAGCGCCCGATGCAAGCGGGCGATGCAAGCGGGCTCGGGGGTTATTTTTTAAAAAACGATGCCCAAAAGCCGGCACTCGGGCCACAGAGCCCCGTGGTGACACCAGGAGCCCTCCCCAGACACCTCGAGCAGCACCTACAGCAAGCGGGCTCGGGTCATTTTTATAAAAAAAAGGCACAACGAGGCACACGGGCCCCCAGATCTCCTGAATGCCCCAGGGCCCCCAGAGCAGCGCCCTGTGCAAGCGGGCTCAGGGTGATTTTTAAAATAAAGAGGCACAACGAGGCACACAGAGCCCCCTGGACGCCTACAACTCTCCCCTACAGGATCTCCTGCACGGATACAGCCCCATACTTCTGACCCTCAAAAACAACGGCTTGGTGAGTACAAAAAAAAATGCATTATTTAATTTGACATGTACCCCTTGTTTATTACATGGTTGAGCTCAGCCACACTTAAAGCATTAGAGAACTACATATACAATATTTCTAGGTGTTGCAAAGTACGCTGCTTCCTGCACCTGGACCCTATTAAGGCCCCTGCATTTTGTACCTTAAACATACACCCCTCAAACTCTATGCCAGCCCTACACCACCAACACCATTAACATTAAATACCTACACACATAGCTTTAAACTCAATCCTTCAACAAAACCTTTATTCACTTTAAACACATTATATTACAATTCAAGTCTTTTAAAAAAATTTCATTGTCACCATTATTCACATTAAACACAACACTTCGCCTTAAAGCTTAACAGTTTACAAACCATTCTACATAGTACTAATTAACATTTTCAAAACTACAGATTTGTATACTTTAAATACCACATAAACATACATCATTGCGCCATCCATTATTTACCTTCCTTAAACTGTCGCAGGCGGCTTCAATCTGGGATAAGTTGCTCAGGTCCATTCTTGCCTTAAGTTCCAAGGGTTGGCTCTGTACCTCCAACACAATCCAGGCCAGTCACTCCCGAAAGGTTTTTTGACTTGGTTGTTGGTGCAGAAATCCACAAGGTGCAGCAAAGCAATCCACGCCAGTCGCTCCTCAAGGGTTTTTTGAATGGGTGTTTGGCAGTGTTCCTTAAGGGGCCTTATTATATCTGTCCAAACATGCTAATTAGAAGCCCTCCACACCATTTATGACTTGAGGGGGGTTTAGTACAATGTCATGGGGGCCTTTGGGTGGGAACCTTTTTTCTATCCTTGTACAGTATAACCAGTACATCAGTTTATTACTTTGACAGCTGTTACTCAAACTCAAGGCCTATCCCGGGAAGAGTGGGGTTAGACAATGGGGGGGCTTGGGTGGCCATCTCAAAACTCTTCACACCTACATGACACCTTCTCCTAGGAAGTTGGGATCCCGGGAATAGGATCCAACGCCAAGGTCAGAGTTTTTCCTGCCAGGCATGTCAAGTTTGGGACTAGCCTGTCAATTTTCCTGCCAGACATGTCCAGTTTGGGACCAGCCGGTCAATTTTCCTGCCAGACCTGTCAAATTTGGGACATGGGGCTTTGTGATGTGTTTATTACATCCTAACAGCTGGCACCTTGTTTCAGGGTCTCATGGGAAGCTTTGGCTCTACATGCCACCTGTCTTTTTTTTCGCATCTCAAAGCTCAGGGGTTGCTGGAGTTTATTATTTTATAAGGGGTTTGTGTTAACCTATTTTGTTTTTGAGAGAATTACCACAGGCAGGTTTGTGAGGACCCTTTACAAATTTGACACCTACATGCCACAGTCTTCCTCCCAGGCTCTGGGCTGGGGGACTCAGGGCTGCTCCAAAGCTGTTCAGCCAACAGCTGTCTGCAACCTCCCAGTTTTAAACATGCCCAGGCATTTCCCTACTACATGCACACACTTTTTCTATGCACTTTTTTAAACACATACACAATTACCCCATATTTTGCAGTCAAACCTGTCAGTTTTGGGACTAGCCCTACATGTCACCCAGTTTAAAACCAGAGTGTTTGAGGCCAGCAAGTTGCTGCCAGACCTGTCAAATTTAAGGCCAGGGTTTGCTGCCAGACCTGTCACTTTTGCGGCCAGAGCTTGATGTGACTGGTATCCCTACCTACTACTAATATAATATTTGCTTATAATGATTGTCACCATCGCAGAGATTTACCTTTCAATTAACCTATTAACATTCTCTGTAGCATTGCAAACTTCTTCTCTATCAGTGGAAACAAAAAAATAATCTTTTGCTGAGCTGCTTTCCATCAATACCTTAGTATTCTTCAGCATTCTGGGACGTAGCATTGTAAAATATACATGAAACCACTGCGAAAAACAGTGAAATATTCAATTACTGTGCATTAAACGTTTCTAAATGTAAGTGTGACACACACAATAACAATAATTTGTTCATGATACTATAAATTCAGAGAGAAATTAAATTAAAAAAACATATATGTATATGATTTACTCTCTCATCCAAATAGAATTTTAAACAGCCTTCTTATTTTAGTGGTCTGTGTTATAAAAAGACACTTACATTTTCTTCTTCATCATTTAAAGCAAATCGTGTTTCTCGCTTAGGGCCTGTCTTCTTTTCTGTAAATGCTATCATTGCAAATTTCATACCATTCTCAGTCTGATGGGTCCGTTCCAACCATTCTTTAACCTGTGAAAATAAGGTTTTATTTATCACGAACATCTCAAATGAATGCACATCGAAATTAGAAATAAATGGGTAAGGGTGTATGCTTACAACAACGTTTTTGACAAATATTGCCTCGAGTAGATATTTGAAGAGCAATATTGCTTCCAAATAATACACAACGTGTAAGTGTTCCAGACTGTTTAACTCACTGCTGTTGGTCACTTTTTGAGTTTGACACTAAACACCTCGAAATGTCAGAAATAGGATTCAGACATGTACCTGGAGGCTGGAAATGAGCCCTAGCCACTCTTGCTATATCACCTGAGATATATTATGGAGTCCTGGTAGCCACAGGGACCTGCAAACAGTCATTCGGGTTGATACTGAAAATTGTCAAAACTCGCTAATAATGAGCACTTCTAGCGAGTTTTGCTAATTTTTCAAATAGCTCAGGCTGGATATCAGAGACACTGTTTGAGTGAACAAAATATAAATACACTTGATAGAAAAGTCAGATCTGATGCTTTCATGTGATCTATATACCTTTGGTATTATCTGAAGTTTTTTGTCCAGCTTCCAGCCAAGGGAAAAACCTGAAATTGTACCCAACTTTGAGCACCTTCGGCTGGGTGGAAGAAGTGACTAAGCCACCTTTAACCCAAAATTTTCAAAAAGTTACCCCTGGAGGTCAGAAATGGGTCTGAGACACTCCTGCTATGTCATCGGAGGTATACTATGGGGTCCTTGGGTCCAGAACTAGAAATGTGATGTCACTCTGAGCTCTATGGCCCATAATGGAAAAAATGAGTTTTACACCAAACACCTTGAAATGTCAGAATTAGGAGTCAGACATGTACTTGGAGGCTGGAAATGAGCCCTAGCCCCTCTTACCATATCACCCTTACCATATCACCTGAGATACATTATGGGGTCCTGGTGGCCACAGGGACCTGCAAACAGTCATTAGGGTTGATACTGAAAATTGACAAAACTCGCTAATAGTGGGCACTTCTAGCGAGTTTTGCCAATTTATTAAATAGCTCAGGCTGGATATCAGAGACACTGTTTGAGTGAACAAAACATAAATGCACTTGTTAGAAAGAACAGATGTGATGTTTTGATGTGATCTATATACCTTTGGTATTATCTGAAGTTTGTTTTCCAGCTCCCAGCCAATGGAAAAACCTGATATCGTACCCGACTTTGAGCACCTTAAGCTGGGTTGAAGAAGTGACTTTCCCCCCTTTAACCCAAAAATTTCAAAAAGTCACCCCTGGAGATCAGAATCGGGTCTGAGACACTCCTGCTATGTCATCGGAGGTATACTATGGGGTCCTTGGGTCCAGAACTAGAAATGTGATGTGACTCTGAGCTCTAGGGCCTATGAGGGAAAAAATGAGTTTGACAACAAACACTTGGAAATGTCAGAAATAGGAGTCAGACATGTACCTGGAGGCTGGAAATGAGTCCTAGCCACTCTTGCTATATCACCTGAGATATATTATGGGGTCCTGGTGGCCCTGGGACCTGCAAACAGTCATTAGGGTTGATACTGAAAATTAGTAAAACTCGCTAATAGTGGACACAAGATATAAATACACTTTCTAGAAAGGTCAGATCTGATGTTTTTATGTGATCTATATACCTTTGGTATTATCTGAAGGTTTCTTTTCCATCTTCCAGCCAAGGGAAAAACCTGAAAAAGTACCCAACTTTGAGCACCTTGGGCTGGGTGGAAGAAATGACTTTGCCCCCTTAAACCCAAAAACTTAAGTCACCCTTGGAGCCAGAAATAGGTCTGAGAATCTCCTGCGATGTGATCTGACGTATACTATGGGGTCCTTGGGTCCAGAACTAGAAATGTGATGTGACTCTGAGCTCTATGGCCTAGAATTGAAAAAATGAGTTTGACCCCCAAACACCTCGAAATGTCACAAATAGGAGTCAGGCATGTACCTGGAGGCTAGGAATGAGCCATAGCCACTCTTCCTATATCACTTGAGATATAATATGGGGGTCCTGGTGGCCACAGGGACCCACAAACAGTCATGAGGCTTAATACTGAAAAAAGTACCTTGACTGTGAACCCTACGCTCTTGGATGGAAAACTTGAGTTTGGCACATAATACCTCAAAATGTCACAAATTGTAGTCAAACACATACTAGGAGGCTAGAAATACCCTCTAGCAATTGTACCATGTATTTACTGATGATCAAAACATAACAGTAAAGAAATGTTATTGTCTATAAATAAAGTAAGTAAATTACATTTATAGAGCACGCAGCTACTTCCAACAAAGGTGTTGAAGCGCTAATAGTTTAAACTTCATATGGCACTTGTGTTGTCACTTGTGAAATATTGCACTTCATGATTGTATAAAAAACACTGTTATGTGTACTGTGATGTAGTTTTTGACTAGCTTTGCATACTTTTAAAATAGCTCCCAGTGGATATCTTGACTCATTTTTCCAGTACACATAACCTAAATACACTTGCTACAAATTTTAGATCTGATATGAAGAAGGAACTTATGTAAGTTTTGGACTTTATAAAATTTCGTTATTTTCTCAAATAATGTTGAGCAGATCTTCATTCCTTGATAATTAGTCAAGAAACTACTAATCCTGCATGCAAAAGTTAAAAAGGGTCCTCAGTCGTGGCATACTTCATCATCGGACCACTCACCTAGAAACATTAATCTTCTGAGTAGGCTTAGCCAGACACCTGGGAGCTCTGGATGTTGTAGGGAATGAACAATTACAATTATCTAGGGTGTAATCAAAATGTATTGATGTAATGATGGTCACCCTGATAATATTAAAAACCCTTTCAATGCATTAGATCAGATTTTTAACCTTTTTTTGATCATGTATCTAACCAATTTAATTCTTCTCCTTCTCCAATAAATGATTTTCTTGACACTTCATAATCAAACAGCAGCTCTTCTTCAACATTAATATCTCTAAATGCAGTGAAAATAATGACATTTTGCATTTTGCCAAATACTAGTAATGTTACGCGATTAGGCTTAATGTTGCACACTTTCCTTGAATGATGTATCAACCGTCCTAATGTTTCCTTTTTTGGGTAACACACACAGGGCACTGTTTTTGCATCAACACACATTTTCCTGCCAGAGGGTTCCTGAAAGAAGAATAAGTATCCCAGCTCTTCTTCTTGCGACTCTTGCATCATTTGATTCCCTTGCTCTGCTGTGATTACCATCCCGTTGTAATCGCAAATGAGATCTCCTTTTTTTGAAGTCTTGTGTAGAGATTACTTTCTTCCCCTTTGTGGCATCAGTTGTGACTTGAGCCCTCTCCATAGCTGACATTCCACCAAAGATGCTATTTGTTGATTGCTGACTTTCCCTTTAGTGACTGTTCTAAGAATCCAGCCCTCAATGATGTCTTTTACCCTTGGCAGGTTCTTGTTCCACTCCATATTCTTGTAGAAAGTGCTTATTTGATGTTCTGTTGGCTGTCGTCTTCTAAAGTGGTCTGTAGAAAAAGAAAGAAAACATTACTTCAGTGTCATTTAACATTATATATTTTTACATCAAATATACACCCTGTTTATAAACTTCCATTAAAAGTGAAGGACACTTACTCTGCACTTCTTCCTTTTGCAATGTTTGTTGCATGATTCTCCAACTGCGATAGCAGTACCATGCATGCTTCTCAGCCAGTGCAACGCGGACCTTCTTTATAGATGGCTGCCTATTTAGAGACACAGGAAATTCTTTCAGTATTCTTTTAAGATCTGATGCATTATCAATTTTTGGACAACTGTACGCTACAGCAGCAATTCTTGATTTTTGTTTTGAGTGACAATTTTCCCTGTAAAATACAAAATATCCATTTAAGATACCCTTAAAGATAAAATATTAATTTTTGTGAATGCCCTTGCAAAAATGAATTATAATTTAGTACTATAAATATAAACATACTGTTCTTCTGTTTCCATTACTTTGGCTTGGGTGATGCTGGTAACTCTGTCTTCACTCAAACTAAAATAAAGTAGACAGAAATGTGTCGGAATATTCTGTGAAATATTTTGTCAAATGTAAATTATATCTTTGAACAAGTTACATGCTTACTCAGGATTGTAATGGGTCAGTTTTTCCAGTAACTTTGATGTTCAGCAAGAATTTTGCATTTCACAGCTTCTTTTTGTATTGCCACTAGATTGTGTTATATACTCCAGGACAATTAGTTTCTCTTGGCCACATAAATGTTTCACAGCAGCATCTTTAAAGGTTTGTACAACTTTTTTTCTCTTCAGAGTTGGTAATCTGTATCTGTTAGAAAAATGAAGATTTTTCAAAATGGCTTAATTATTCAATAGATTATGCTTCAAAGAGCCTCTGTTATTATGGCACACATGACTAACTCCTGCATTTAATAACTAATAGTCTACAAAAAAGAAAGAAGGGTAGACACAGTTAGCCCAAGAACATAATGTTTAAGCATTGTAAAAAAATTAAATAATGAACACCCTTTAAAATCATTTTGTGAGCGAGAGACAATGACTAGACTGAATCTGGCTAAATGTGTAATTCATAAATATAATTCATAGTATTATAGAATAATATAATATTTGCTTATAATGATTGTCACCATCGCAGAGATTTACCTTTCAATTAACCTATTAACATTCTCTGTAGCGTTGCAAACTTCTACTCCATCAGTTGAAACAAAAAAATAATCTTTTGTTGAGCAACTTTCCATCAATGCCTTACTATTCTTCAGCATTCTGGGACGTAGCATTGTAAAATATACATGAAACCACTATGAAAAACAGTGAAATATTCAATTACTGTGCATTAAACGTTTCTAAATGTAAGTGTGACACACACAATAACAATAATTTGTTCATGATACTATGAATTCAGAGAGGAATTAAATAAAAAAACGTACATGTATATGATTTACTCTCTCATCCAAATAGAATTTTAAACAGCCTTCTTATTTTAGTGGTCTGTGTTATAAAAAGACACTTACATTATCTTCTTCATCATTTAAAGCAAATCGTGTTTCTCGCTTAGGGCCTGTCTTCTTTTCTGTAAATGCTATTATTGCAAATTTCACACCATTCTCAGTCTGATGGGTCCGTTCTAACCATTCTTTAACCTGCGAAAATAAGGTTTTATTTATCACGAACATCTCCAATGAATGCACGTCGAAATTAGAATTAAATGGGTAATGGTATATGCTTATAACAAAGTTTTTGACAAATATTGGCCCGAGTAGATATTTGAAGAGCAATATTGCTTCCAAATAATACACAATGTGCAAGTGTTCCTGACTGTTTAATTCACTGTTGTTGGTCACTTTTTGAGTTTGACACTAAACACCTCGAAATGTCAGAAATAGGAGTTAGACATGTACCTGGAGGCTGGAAATGAGTCCTAGCCACTCTTGCTATATCACCTGAGATATATTATGAAGTCCTAGTAGCCACAGGGACCTGCAAAAAGTCATTAGGGTTGATACTGAAAATTGGCAAAACTCGCTAATAATGAGCACTTCTAGCGAATTTTGCTAATTTTTCAAATAGTTCAGGCTGGATATCAGAGACAATGTTTGAGTGAACAAAATATAAATACACTTGTTAGAAAGGTCAGATCTGATGCTTTCATGTGATCTATATACTTTTGGTATTATCTGAAGTTTGTTTTCCAGCTCCCAGCCAATTGAAAAACCTGATATTGTACCAGACTTTGAGCACCTTAGGCTGGGTTGAAGAAGTGACTTTCCCCCCTTTAATCCAAAAATTTCAAAAAGTCACCCCTGGAGATCAGAAATGGGTCTGAGACACTCCTGCTATGTCATCGGAGGTATACTATGGGGTCCTTGGGTCCAGAACTAGAAATGCGACGTGACTCAGAGCTCCAGGGCCTATGATGGAAAAAATGTGTTTGACACCAAACACCTGGAAATGTCAGAAATAGGGTCAGACATGTGCCTTAAGGCTGGATATTAGCCCTAGCCACTCTTGCTATATCACCTGAGATATATTATGGAGTCCTTGTAGCCACAGGGACCTGAAACAGTCATTAGGGTTGATACTGAAAATTGGCAAAACTCGCTAATAGTGAGCACTTCTAGCAAGTTTTGCTAATTTTTTTAAATAGCTCAGACTGGATGTCAGAGACACTGTTTGAGTGAAAAAAATATAAATACACTTGTTAGAAAGGTCAGATCTGATGCTGTCATGTGATCTACATACCTTTGGTATTATCTGAAGTTTGTTTTCCAGCTTCCTGCCAAGGGATAAACCTGAAATCTTACCCAACTTTGAGCACCTTGGGCTGTGTGGAAGAAGTGACTAAGCCCCCTTAAACCCAAAATCGTCAAAAAGTCACCACTGGAGGTCAGACATAGGTCTGAGAAACTCATGCTATGTCATCTGAGGTATACTATGGGGTCCTTGGGTCCAGAACTAGAAATATGATGTCACTCTGAGCTCTAGGGTCTATAATGGAAAAAATGAGTTTGACAAGAAACACCTGGATATGTCAGAAATAGGAGTCAGACATGTACCTGGATGCTGGAAATGAGCCCTAGCCACTCTTGCTATATCACCTGAGATATATTATGGGGTCCTGGTGGCCACAGGGACCTGCAAACAGTCATTAGGGTTGATACTGAAAATTAGCAAAACTCGCTAATAGTGGGCACTGCTAGCGAGTTTTGCCAATTTATCAAATAGCTCAGGCTGGATATCAGAGACACTGTTTGAGTGAACAAAACATAAATACACTTGTTAGAAAGGTCAGAACTGATGCTTTCATGTGATCTATATAACTTTGGTATTATCTAAAGTTTTTTTTCCCAGCTTCCAGCCAAGGGATAAACCTGAAATCTTACCCAACTTTGAGCACCTTGGGCTGTGTGGAAGAAGTGACTAAGCCCCCTTAAACCCAAAATCGTCAAAAAGTCACCCCTGGAGGCAGTGCTTAATTTGTAAAATATGAAGTGCAGGTGCTCAAATGTTTGTCACAGGCCACACCTACTTTTCTCTGGCTCCACCCACTTCATCCACTGGCTCCACCCACTTCATCCACTGGCTCCACCCACTTCATCCGCGGGCTTCACCCACTTACTATATTAGCTCCACCCACATTTTCAACTGGCACTGCTAAAAGTCAGAGGTAATATATATCTGGCTGATCCGAATTTCAGCAAGGGAGCCTTCCTCATAGTAAGGTTTTGATAGGAGGTTCCCTTGCCCTGTGAACATTTTGAAAAAGATTAACTCAAAAGTGCATTTAAAGCACAATTATGGAATAAATTAGCTAAAATCACTAATGCATTGAAAAGGGACATTTTCAGTGCTGTATGTGCTGATTTGGTGAAAGGACAATACTGGGGTAGGGTATGCCATTTTTAACAGTCTATGAGTTCTAAGGTACAACTTTTACATAGCCTATGTGCCAAAATAAACCAAAATGTTGTTAAAACACTCTAAACGGAGAAAGTGAATAACATCATGCAATGTACTTGAATTAGTCTGTCATGGCACTTCCAGTGGCCGAAGGGGTATGTGGTTATTCAGTACAGTAGAGTATTTTGTTAGAGAAACAATTGAAAAAAGATGATTACCAAGTGGGCTTGTTACTATAACTTAGTTCCCTGGCGCTATATGTGCATTTATTATACACAGAATAGTTAAATAAAACATGGAACTATGCAGTTCTGTATCACACAGACACGACAGATTAGAAAAGAGGCATATATTCCAAATATGACTTTTTAATTAAAGATTTGTATCTTACCATAAAGCTCAGAAAAATGTAATCCCCACCAAAAGGACCTAGAGCTACCTAGGCCAAAGGAATGGGTAATGACGAGGCAGTTTGAATTTCCCAGTATTGCAAGTAAGTCATACCTATTAGTGCAAAATGGCCATAGTCAGTGCCATACAAAATATAAACATATAAAGACAAAATAATGTAACATAAAACAAATAAATATGTTCTAAAATGAAAAAGCAAGGTAAGTCTTATAACAACAAAATAAATTATATAAAATATAATAAACATCCAAACCAAGAGACAACTATAAGAAAATATTAAATAAATTGACACTGTCAATCAATGCAAATAAATAACCTATATAAAGTACACAACAAAAATTACACTCCCCCAAAAACCCAGTAAGCCTAACTTTTTTAAAAGATTGCAATGATCCATTTTTCAGTTGGACTGGGCTAGCATCTATTTTTCTAGAAAAGCCCACAAACAGTCTAAATCACTTGTGCATTCCAATTCCCCCTCTTTCCTTGCTTTACTCCTAGTGTCGTCAGCTGCTCTCCGTCCTTTTGCAAGCCATGACTGAACATAGGGGATTGGATTGAATCTCTTAAATGGTGGACCAACAAGATTTAAAAACATTAAAGAAGATATTGTTTCAGTCAGCAATGATGCTCTTGTAGATGTGCAAATAAGATTCATTTGAGAAAAGCCCCGCTCACATTCTGCAGTACTGATAGCAATAGTGTGCAAGGCCATCAAAAACTCCTTGAACTGCCTTTTAATTTCGTTTCCTCCAGATTCTTTATACTCTCTGTACGCACATATGGTTTCTCGACTTGCAATGTTGAATCTTTTACACAGACTCAATGTCACTTTCACCATAAAGAACAGGTAGCTCATCAGGCCAGTACTGTTTGTATAAAACTTTCACTTCGTTAAGCAGTGTATCATAGTCAGCCTTTTTGTCAGCAGAATTAGTACCGCCTGTAGAAACAAACGATTTCTCAGATTTTCTGCAAGGCTACGAAAAAACTGTATTCACACAACCAGTATCTAGGGGTCAGATGACCATGCAACTCAACTGTGGACACGGACACTACCACAATACAAAAGAAGTAGTGGATACCCAAAAATACAACAAATGTGACATATGATTACCAAGTGGCAACTCAAACAAATGGGCAAATATTCCCATCAGTAACCGTCCTGTGCCACCCTTTTTAACATCATTTGGGTTCTCCTTGCCCAGGAGACAAGACAACACAACACAACACAGCCTACTGATGTTATCTAGGCTATGTGTAGTTATTGAAAAGATGTGTTATCAAGAGGGGTGGTATATCTAGAAGATATGAATATATGTGTGGTTACTGAATAAGCAGTGTAAGTATAAGTGAATAAGTGTGACTACAAGTAAAATTGGATAAATTGAGTAGATTGTGAGTTTAATAATATCTCTCAATTGTCCAAGTTTAAAAACAAAGTGAAAGTACAGATTTAACAAAATATCTGTCAGCAATATTGGTCAACATGTTTCAGCATTTAGAATGAAATAGTTCATATGCCTTCTTTAGGACCTGTTGGTGACTACTGCTTATAAAGTGAGAGTTAAAATCAATATCACCTGCAATGTTCAGGTTTCATACTCCACCACATACTATTTCGTATCATGTTGTAGACACGACAGCCACAGGAGAAACATGGAAATAAACAAAAGGAACAAATTACCAGAATTATGTCACATTCCAGACACATTCGTGTAATCAGTGTGTCGTAATGAACATCACTGGATATCATAATCATGACATTTCATACTTATTGATATTACATACATTTAAGCCACTCACCCATTTGTAGTGGCGATGGCACTACACCCCACCTGGCTGCAGCTCAGGTTTAGAGGAGCACCGCTCTGAATTGAACGCAGAAAAAAACACAGAGAAAACAATTCATTGGTCCCATCACTAACAGCCCACAATACCAGAATTTTGCCCAGATGTTGGTAAATTCCTTTAAAAAAAAGAGCAGAAGTGGGCCTACAAGTTAAACAGTGATAAAGAGGGACTCAACAAACCAATACCGTGGATATCCCTGTGATGGTGTAGGCCCCAGAATGTTCGTCAAACCAGGTGTGTCCTTTATACCCTCATAGACATTATTTGTGTTATTGAGGGTAATAAGAGTGAGAGGACTCGGCTCTAATAATGATTTCTTAAAAATGTTTTACAACATACACAATTTTAGAAAAAATACTTTGAACAAGCTTGCTTTTTCTGATACTAGTATTGGATATAGATCGAAATATCCTTGCCAAATAACTAACTATGATATGCAAATCAGCGCTGACCCTGTGCCCCATGGGAACAGTCCAGTCCGAACTACAAAAGCCATGTCCTTCCCAGAACGGAAACAAGCATCCGAGGACCGGCCCGGTTTTGAGGTAACACCTCTCATCAGCCCGGCTAGCTTGATTCCAGTGGTGTGGAGTGCCTGGGACTCACGTCTGAGCATCCCCAGTACACTTAGAGCGGTAACTGCAAACACAACAATGATGGCCAGAATGTGGATCAATGTCACACATTCATCCCAGTCCAAAGATCTGGGCCCAAATCCATCGTTTTTCCACTCCACACCACCCTGGGTTAGACAATGGCGATATGCAAATAAGCGCTGACCCTGTGCCCCATGGGAACAGTCCAGTCTGAACTACAAAAGCCATGTCCTTCCCAGAACGGAAACAAGCATCCGAGGACCGGCCCGGTTTCGAGGTAACACCTCTCATCAGCCCGGCTAGCTTGATTCCAGTGGTGTGGAGTGCCTGGGACTCACGTCTGAGCATCCCCAGTACACTTAGAGCGGTAACTGCAAACACAACAATGATGGACAGAATGTGGATCAATGTCACACATTCACCCCAGTCCAAAGATCTGGGCCCAAATCCATCGTTTATCCACTCCACACCACCCTGGGTTAGACAATGGCGATATGCAAATCAGCGCTGACCCTGTGCCCCATGGGAACAGTCCAGTCCGAACTACAAAAGCCATGTCCTTCCCAGAACGGAAACAAGCATCCGAGGACCCGCCCGGTTTCGAGGTAACACCTCTCATCAGCCCGGCTAGCTTGATTCCAGTGGTGTGGAGTGCCTGGGACTCACGTCTGAGCATCCCCAGTACACTTAGAGCGGTAACTGCAAACACAACAATGATGGACAGAATGTGGATCAATGTCACACATTCACCCCAGTCCAAAGATCTGGGCCCAAATCCATCGTTTTTCCACTCCACACCACCCTGGGTTAGACAATGGCGATATGCAAATCAGAGCTGACCCTGTGCCCCATGGGAACAGTCCAGTCCGAACTACAAAAGCCATGTCCGTCCCAGAACGGAAACAAGCATCCGAGGACCGGCCCGGTTTCGAGGTAACACCTCTCATCAGCCCGGCTAGCTTGATTCCAGTGGTGTGGAGTGCCTGGGACTCACGTCTGAGCATCCCCAGTACACTTAGAGCGGTAACTGCAAACACAACAATGATGGACAGAATGTGGATCAATGTCACACATTCACCCCAGTCCAAAGATCTGGGCCCAAATCCATCGTTTTTCCACTCCACACCACCCTGGGTTAGACAATGGCGATATGCAAATCAGCGCTGACCCTGTGCCCCATGGGAACAGTCCAGTTCGAACTACAAAAGCCATGTCCTTCCCAGAACGGAAACAAGCATCCGAGGACCCGCCCGGTTTCGAGGTAACACCTCTCATCAGCCCGGCTAGCTTGATTCCAGTGGTGTGGAGTGCCTGGGACTCACGTCTGAGCATCCCCAGTACACTTAGAGCGGTAACTGCAAACACAACAATGATGGACAGAATGTGGATCAATGTCACACATTCACCCCAGTCCAAAGATCTGGGCCCAAATCCATCGTTTTTCCACTCCACACCACCCTGGGTTAGACAATGGCGATATGCAAATCAGCGCTGACCCTGTGCCCCATGGGAACAGTCCAGTCCGAACTACAAAAGCCATGTCCTTCCCAGAACGGAAACAAGCATCCGAGGACCGGCCCGGTTTCGAGGTAACACCTCTCATCAGCCCGGCTAGCTTGATTCCAGTGGTGTGGAGTGCCTGGGACTCACGTCTGAGCATCCCCAGTACACTTAGAGCGGTAACTGCAAACACAACAATGATGGACAGAATGTGGATCAATGTCACACATTCACCCCAGTCCAAAGATCTGGGCCCAAATCCATCGTTTCTCCACTCCACACCACCCTGGGTTAGACAATGGCGATATGCAAATCAGCGCTGACCCTGTGCCCCATGGGAACAGTCCAGTCCGAACTACAAAAGCCATGTCCTTCCCAGAACGGAAACAAGCATCCGAGGACCGGCCCGGTTTTGAGGTAACACCTCTCATCAGCCCGGCTAGCTTGATTCCAGTGGTGTGGAGTGCCTGGGACGATGGATTTGGGCCCAGATCTTTTGACTGGGGTGAATGTGTGACATTGATCCACATTCTGTCCATCATTGTTGTGTTTGCAGTTACCGCTCTAAGTGTACTGGGGATGCTCAGACGTGAGTCCCAGACACTCCACACCACTGGAATCAAGCTAGCCGGGCTGATGAGAGGTGTTACCTCGAAACCGGGCCGGTCCTCGGATGCTTGTTTCCATTCTGGGAAGGACATGGCTTTTGTAGTTCGGACTGGACTGTTCCCATGGGGCAACAGGGTCAGCGCTGATTTGCATAGCGCCATTGTCTAACCCAGGGTGGTGTGGAGTGGAAAAACGATGGATTTGGGCCCAGATCTTTTGACTGGGGTGAATGTGTGACATTGATCCACATTCTGTCCATCATTGTTGTGTTTGCAGTTACCGCTCTAAGTGTACTGGGGATGCTCAGACATGAGTCCCAGACACTCCACACCACTGGAATCAAGCTAGCCGGGCTGATGAGAGGTGTTACCTCGAAACCGGGCCGGTCCTCGGATGCTTGTTTCCGTTCTGGGAAGGACATGGCTTTTGTAGTTTCGACTGGACTGTGCCCATGGGGCAACAGGGTCAGCGCTGATTTGCATATCGCCATTGTCTAACCCAGGGTGGTGTGGAGTGGAAAAACGATGGATTTGGGCCCAGATCTTTTGACTGGGGTGAATGTGTGACATTGATCCACATTCTGTCCATCATTGTTGTGTTTGCAGTTACCGCTCTAAGTGTACTGGGGATGCTCAGACGTGAGTCCCAGACACTCCACACCACTGGAATCAAGCTAGCCGGGCTGATGAGAGGTGTTACCTCGAAACCGGGCCGGTCCTCGGATACTTGTTTCCGTTCTGGGAAGGACATGGCTTTTGTAGTTCGGACTGGACTGTTCCCATGGGGCAACAGGGTCAGCGCTGATTTGCATATCGCCATTGTCTAACCCAGGGTGGTGTGGAGTGGAAAAACGATGGATTTGGGCCCAGATCTTTTGACTGGGGTGAATGTGTGACATTGATCCACATTCTGTCCATCATTGTTGTGTTTGCAGTTAACGCTCTAAGTGTACTGGGGATGCTCAGACGTGAGTCCCAGGCACTCCACACCACTGGAATCAAGCTAGCCGGGCTGATGAGAGGTGTTATCTCGAAACCGGGCCGGTCCTCGGATGCTTGTTTCCGTTCTGGGAAGGACATGGCTTTTGTAGTTCGGACTGGACTGTTCCCATGGGGCAACAGGGTCAGCGCTGATTTGCATATCGCCATTGTCTAACCCAGGGTGGTGTGGAGTGGAAAAACGATGGATTTGGGCCCAGATCTTTTGACTGGGGTGAATGTGTGACATTGATCCACATTCTGTCCATCATTGTTGTGTTTGCAGTTACTGCTCTAAGTGTACTGGGGATGCTCAGACGTGAGTCCCAGACACTCCACACCACTGGAATCAAGCTAGCCGGGCTGATGAGAGGTGTTACCTCGAAACCGGGCCGGTCCTCGGATGCTTGTTTCCGTTCTGGGAAGGACATGGCTTTTGTAGTTCGGACTGGACTGTTCCCATGGGGCAACAGGGTCAGCGCTGATTTGCATATCGCCATTGTCTAACCCAGGGTGGTGTGGAGTGGAAAAACGATGGATTTGGGCCCAGATCTTTTGACTGGGGTGAATGTGTGACATTGATCCACATTCTGTCCATCATTGTTGTGTTTGCAGTTACCGCTCTAAGTGTACTGGGGATGCTCAGACGTGAGTCCCAGACACTCCACACCACTGGAATCAAGCTAGCCGGGCTGATGAGAGGTGTTACCTTGAAACCGGGCCGGTCCTCGGATGCTTGTTTCCGTTCTGGGAAGGACATGGCTTTTGTAGTTCGGACTGGACTGTTCCCATGGTGCAACAGGGTCAGCGCTGATTTGCATATCGCCATTGTCTAACCCAGGGTGGTGTGGAGTGGAAAAACGATGGATTTGGGCCCAGATCTTTTGACTGGGGTGAATGTGTGACATTGATCCACATTCTGTCCATCATTGTTGTGTTTGCAGTTACCGCTCTAAGTGTACTGGGGATGCTCAGACGTGAGTCCCAGACACTCCCCACCACTGGAATCAAGCTAGCCGGGCTGATGAGAGGTGTTACTTTGAAACCGGGCCGGTCCTCGGATGCTTGTTTCCGTTCTGGGAAGGACATGGCTTTTGTAGTTCGGACTGGACTGTTCCCATGGGGCAACAGGGTCAGCGCTGATTTGCATATCGCCATTGTCTAACCCAGGGTGGTGTGGAGTGGAAAAACGATGGATTTGGGCCCAGATCTTTTGACTGGGGTGAATGTGTGACATTGATCCACATTCTGTCCATCATTGTTGTGTTTGCAGTTACCGCTCTAAGTGTACTGGGGATGCTCAGACGTGAGTCCCAGACACTCCACACCACTGGAATCAAGCTAGCCGGGCTGATGAGAGGTGTTACCTCGAAACCGGGCCGGTCCTCGGATGCTTGTTTCTGTTCTGGGAAGGACATGGCTTTTGTAGTTCGGACTGGACTGTTCCCATGGGGCAACAGGGTCAGCGCTGATTTGCATATCGCCATTGTCTAACCCAGGGTGGTGTGGAGTGGAAAAACGATGGATTTGGGCCCAGATCTTTTGACTGGGGTGAATGTGTGACATTGATCCACATTCTGTCCATCATTGTTGTGTTTGCAGTTATTTCTGATAGATGGCATAAAAAGTGGCTCAAGTTTACATATTAGGCCGTCTATTTATTGAACGGCGTCTGTAGGAAACAGCATTTTTCTAGTTCGTTAATAGGGTTGTGTTTCATAGGAGATCATAGTTAGTTATTTGGCAAGGATATTTCGATCTATATCCAATACTAGTATTAGAAAAAGCAAGCTTGTTCAAAGTATTTTTTCTAAAATTGTGTATGTTGTAAAACATTTTTAAGGAATCATTATTAGAGCCGAGTCCTCTCACTCTTATTACCCTAACTAACACAAATAGTGTCTATGAGGGTATAACGGACACACTTGGTTTGACGAACATACTGGGGCCTACACCATCACAGGGATATCCACGGTATTGGTTCGTTGAGTCCCTCTTTATCACTGTTTAACTTGTAGGCCCACTTCTGCTCTTTTTTTTAAAAGGAATTTACCAACATCTGGGCAAAATTCTGGTATTGTGTGCTGTTAGTGATGGGACCAATGAATTGTTTTCTCTGTGTTTTTTCTGTGTTCAATTCAGAGCGGTGCTCCTCTAAACCTGAGCTGCAGCCAGGTGGGGTGAAGTGCCATCACCACTTAAATGGGTGAGTGGCTTAAATGTATGTAATATCAATAAGTATGAAATGTCATGAATATGATATCCAGTGATGTTCATTACGACACACTGATTACAGGAATGTGTCTGGAATGTGACATAATTCTGGTAATTTGTTCCTTTTGTTTATTTCCATGTTTCTCCTGTGGCTGTCGTGTCTACAACATGATACGAAATAGTATGTGGTGGAGTATGAAACCTGAACATTGCAGGTGATATTGATTTTAACTCTCACTTTATAAGCAGTAGTCACCAACAGGTCCTGAAGAAGGCATATGAACTATTTCATTCTAAATGCTGAAACATGTTGACCAATATTGATGACAGATATTTTGTTAAATCTGTACTTTCACTTTGTTTTTAAACTTGGACAATTGAGAGATATTATTAAACTCACAATCTACTCAATTTATCCAATTTTACTTGTAGTCACACGTATTCACTTATACTTACACTGCTTATTCAGTAACCACACATATATTCATATCTTCTAGATATACCACCCCTCTTGATAACACATCTTTTCAATAACTACACATAGCCTTGGTAACATCAGTAGGCTGTGTTGTGTTGTCTTGTCTCCTGGGCAAGGAGAACCCAAATGATGTTAAAAAGGGTGGCACAGGACGGTTACTGATGGGAATATTTGCCCATTTGTTTGAGTTGCCACTTGGTAATCATATGTCACATTTGTTGTATTTTTGGGTATTCACTACTTCTTTTGTATTGTGTTAGTGTCTGTGTCCACAGTTGAGTTACATGGTCATCTGACCCCTAGATTCTGGTTGTGTGAATACTGTACTTTGGGGTATGTATCTAGTGTGGGTCGTTAAACTTACCCTTGGACCCTCTTATTAATTAGTTTATTGTTTGTGTACGAAAAAACTGTCCCTGTTCAATGATTTTGTCAGTTGTCTTTCCTTTGTGCAGCATCACACCCTGGAATATATTTTCTTCCATTGCCTTTTTACACTGTAAGAAATGGTTTCCTTGCCTGTCTACCACTGCCTCAAACACTGCTATTTGCCAACAAATAGCCCAATGGGCATCAATGATTGTAGAATCACGTTTCTGTAACTCGAGTGATAACTCTGATAACTCCTGAAGAGCATCATACATGAGACCAAGATTAGCAACAAACTGGATAGATTACAATCGCCTTCCTAGGCCTGTGTACATATTTCGATTGGAACTGTCACGGGAAGCATCAACAGCTGCACTAGTAAAATGCTTGTAGAGAGCAGGATACGCATTCCAAACAGCCTCTACTGTTCTAAAGCTTGATGCAACCCAATGAGTATCTAACACTCTACCTATTCTGCAAAGCTGAATGTCAAGAACTTCGGCACACTCCTTTAGCTCCAAACGGTTTGTAACAGATGTGGCAAACAGAGAATATAGCTTGTCAAGTACGTTTTTGAAGTGATTTGTAGCGCCAATATCTTTCATGACATCATGAATGGCAAGTTCCAGGTGATGTGCTGAGCAGTGCCAGGCTACAATATTGGGAGAGATTTTTTCTTGCAACCTCTTTACAACACCACTGTGACGGCCAAACATCACTGAAGCTCCATCGCAGGCAACTGAAACCAGGCATTTGGAGAGAAAGTCCTCACTTATATTAATAGGATCTTTTTTTTGAGCAGACAGTAAACTGCTTACTATGCCGTCAGCTGACAGATCACTCAGCTCAATGAGGTCAACAAAAATATTAGCTGGGGAGTCCATGCCAGGTAGCTGCATTCGCATGTACACAATTAAAGAACTTTTCCTATTTAACGCAGTGCCTTCATCTAGTAAAATACTTATTTTTGGGAAAAGTTCAATAATTTGAGCAAATATCTTCCTCTTCATTTCTGAGGATATGTGGCGTTGTATGTTTGAGCAAGCTACATTGGAGTGCAAAATTCAACCCATATCCAGTCAATTGAACTGGCCTGTAACGCTTTGCTTCCTTATAAGCTACACGGAATATTCTGGATGTTGATGACATTTGTAAAGGTTGAGCTTTTGCAGTTACTTGCAATAAAGGATCTTTTATTGCATTTTTTAAGATTTTAAAAGTTGCAACATGAGCCCTGCTTTATGCATGTTCTCCAATATTTTTTCTCAATGATTTTTGCTGTTGCTGTTGTTGTAGATTGGTGCCATATGCCTTCACAGTAGAGTCAGTCCATTCTTTGGACAATTTCATTCCCATGGATTTCTCAGCACCAAGATCACGGACTTGGCGACACACAGAACAGCCAAGGTTAGGGCCTTTAACAATTAACCACGGATGCTTGCGTTGGAAATATATCTTTTGATCATGTTTCCAACCTTTAGGAAGAATGCCTTTCCTAAAAACTGTCTGAATGTGGTTTCAGCGATAATGTGTCAAATTGTTTGCTAGTGCTTGGAGTTTCCTCTGTCTCAGTAGCAATCTCCACAGCATGATGCTGGTCATCTCGGAGAGGACTATCTTGTGTTTTTTCTTCTGTAGGTGTGATAACACTGCTGCTAGTAGTGGTGTCCCTCTCGTCTAGTGCCTTCTCTCGCACTTCATCTTCTGTGTTGTCCCTTCATCCACCGGAAGTACATGGCCTTTTTTAGCTACTATATTAGTAGGCTCCCCATCATCTTTGGGCTTAAATTTTGTGAAGTAGCTTGAAATCTTCTTCTGCCCACTGTGTGACATTCTAGGAAAGCAAAGTGAAATAAAACATGCTAGACATGTGCGAAGTGTGATGTCAATTCATCTAAGTAATTACATGCACAATTAATTTTTTTTACAGTTTGCTCCAAAGAAATTTCTACATCTGCACATATATTACCATCTACGACTGACTACAAGTATAATCCAAATGGATCTTACTTTGCCTACCCAAATTCAGACCTTTTCCAATTCATACGCCTGCCTGCCCTGCAGCACTCACTAAAAAGAGGCACAATGTCTTTAAAGTTTGCCTCACTTTTAATCTTTGGCTTCCTGTAGTATGACAACTAAAGCAGGGTAAGGTGGAAGTGTGCAGAGTTAGTTACGCACTGTGATTCACAAGAAGTATTCATTAATTGACACTCAAGGTCAGAATGGGAACCCAAAGCAGCCCTGGCAAGTTTTGTTAGACCTGCCCCCATACAGTGCATAGCAAGCAAGCTTAATGATTGCAAGAGATGTTTGCATGGGGGTAATTCTCCCCTCAAGAACATTTTGTAAAAAGAAAAACTAAAATGGGGCACAACATATTTTCTTAACCGCATGCGCGCTAGCGGTTTTCCCGCTGCGCGCTGCGATTTCAAAATTCCCGCGTTACGTGACAAGGTCAGCTCGTCATCCGCGTAGCGCAGGTTACGCCCATGACGAGCTGACCTTGTCATGAGCGCCGAAGGGGTTGACATATTTAGCTGTATCAACTTTCAAAGCATAGTAAATCGTAAACCTAAATGAGGACCTGCATAGCCACCAAGGCCAGAAAGCATGGAAATGTGTGTCACACATAAGCATCAATTCCAGGCCATAAAGCGTGAAAATGTCACACATAAGCACCCAGGTCAGAAAGCATGGTAATCTCACACTTAAGTACTCAGACAACTTGGAAATGTCAGACAAAAGCACCCAGGCCAGAAGTCATAAAAACATCAGACAAAGGCACCCAGGCCAGAAATCATGGAAATGTCACACAAAGGCACCCAGGCAAGAAATCATGGAAACGTCAGACAAAGGCACCCAGCCTCAGGCCAGAAATCGTGGAAACATCACACAAAGGCACCCCGGAAAGAAATGATGGAAACGTCATACAAAGTCAACCAACCAGGCCAGAAAGCATAGAAACATCACACAAAGGCACTGAACCGACAAAGCATGAAAATGTCAAAGAAAGGCACCCAAGCCAGTGGTGCTGGAACGATTTCTAGAGTGTTGGTGCTGCCCTCAATGTTACATCACTGAAGAAGTCATAAGATTGTGAAAAACCCAAACATACACTAAGGACGAACATAGCAAATGAGCCTTGCTCATTCCGGCAGAGGTGGTAAGTGTGTGGTATGTTGCAGTAGAGCTTGTTGAGTGGTGTTGGTGAACTCAACTGTATGAACCAAAGCTTTACACAATACTAAACTCACCACCCCAAGTACCTCAACTTCCTGCTCTATCCAGTCCTGTGGTAGAATTCCTGCATATCAGCTGATGCTTTGGACAGTTGAATAGCTACCAGACATTGGTAGTTGTTATTTGTTAATGATATGTATGTAGGCCTACTGGCATAGTAGCTCAACGAAACAGCTGTAACGATTCAAGATGGCTTGACATAGGTCTTTCAGGCAAAGTGAGCCCTATGAGGAAGAGAAGTTGTATAGGAACCCTACGCCCGCCGTAACATTCGGTATGTTTAGTTTGGTACCTCCAGGGCTTGACACTTTAACTTAAGGCAATCTCAGGAATGGGCTGGCGAGGTGAGCTGGCATTCCTCGAAATGGGGAAAACGGACTTACCCAGATCCAGTAAGCAGACCCGTGCCTTGGGTTAGGTAAGGCCTCAAGGGCACTTTGCAGGCAGCATGTAGGCCTGTGTTTAATGCTAAGAGTTAAACTGCAAGCTATCTCAACTCAAGCCTCTCCCAGAGATGCTGTGCTGGCTGGCAGGGGTTCTTTATTGAGCTTCCTGCAACAGCTATTAGGTCTGTATCAATGAGGGATAACTTTACATCTATGTTCGGACTTGAGCACCTGTGAAGACTTATTTACCACATTAAAGTTACACATTTGAAAACATTAACTTCAATGTAATGCCATTTGGGAGTGAGAAACAAAGTCCTAAAATACTCTAGATAAATTGGACTAGTTTAGTTGCAGGCTACACTAGAGAAATATTTTGTCTCCGGAGCAAAATACAGTACATTTTCACCAAAACCTTGGTGTCCTAAAAATTAAAAACATTGCTCAAAGTTGTTGAACAATCACCGACGTGTAACGCCCTGTTCGGGAGCATTATGTAGTGGAGTACCCAGTTTCTTACATTAATTTAGTTTATTAGCGCCTCTCATACCAGTTTAAGGTGTCAGAGCACTTTGCATCATTCACACATTGCATGAATACAATCCTACGTGTGTAACTCAGTATAGAGGGAATGTTACATCAGACAGGGCTACAAGGTATAGGAGTCACATGTCATCCATGATTGTCATTGTAGGCAATATAGTTTAGGAGTTCAAAGTCTGAAAAAGCGCAAATGCAGAATTCAAAACATACCAGCATTGTTAGGGGTTCTCTTCAATAAGAATTGATTTCTACCCACATTAGACCCTTTTTGCAAGATTAGGATAATTAGCCCAAAAAACATATAGCTGTAATATATAATGTAATATATAACTTGCCGTTTGCATACAGCTCTTTGATGACAGACTAGTTAATAGCTTGCTGTTCTAAGATAGCATTTTAACTTACAAACTGCAAGTAACAAAAGGATCTCTTCGACAGAAGCAGTAACACACTGATCTATTTTACATTATATGCATGGTAAACGTTATTTGCCCTCCTCAGTCCATGCCCGATTTTCCGTCTTTGTTCGGAGATCTTTTATCCCAGGTAGTCATTAACAACTCTAAAATTCTAGTCCTTGGAGACGTCAACTACTGGCCCCACGATGAGAAGGAAAGACCCTGCTCTGTGGCCTTCTCCGACTTGCTACGCAGTTTGAATTGCTGTCAACATGTTAAAACTGCCACGCATTCGAAAGGCCACACACTGGACCAGGTCTGGACCTCCAACCTAGAGATCTCGGCCCCCCTCATACTGCCGTGTATATGGTCTGACCATTCCCTTATTTCCTTCTCCCTTAAAGCACCTACCTGCCCCAGCAGGCCTCTAGAAACCAATTTCTTAGCCCGAAACTGGAATAAAGCTGACATCAGCCAATTCATCGACTTACTCAGTACCTCCCTCCCCCCTGAATCCGACTCAATTGACACTCAAGCCTCAAACCTCAGCCACTGGCTTGAATCCACCAGCAACTTGGTTGCCCCCCTCAAACGGGTTAAAATTAGACGCCCTCATGACGCTCAGAAATGGTTCACCGAGGACCTTATAATCTTAAAACTCGGACTCAGACAAGCCGAACGCCGCTAGCGCAAAAATTATGCCCCCGAAGCTAGGCTAGAGTTCTTAATCCTACTTAAAAAGTATAAGTCCTCCATTGCGCTAGCCAAAACCATGTACTTTTCCAACAAAATCATGGAGTCAGCCAACTAAGCTAAAAACATCTTTTCGATTGTGGAGGAGCTATCTCATCCCGATAGGGTCTCCACCCAACCCCTCCCTTCCCAGGGGCTCTGTGACTCTCTAAATCACTTCTTCATTGAGAAGATTGCAAAAATCAAAAACAGCATCTCGGTGCTGCCCCTTCCTGATTCCTCTGGGTCCCCCACTAACCCCCACGCTGACCCTCGTAACCCCCACTCTCTCACTCGGACTTCCCCGCACTCCTAAGCAAAGTTACCTCAGGATCTCCCACTGACTGTTGTCCCCCCAAGATCCTACGCGAGGCCTTTACTGCCTGCCCTGCCCCCCCCCTCCGGCACTTCTGAACAACTCCCTCACTCTCGGACTAGTCCCTAGTACTTTCAAGACAGCCAAGGTAGTACCTATCTTAAAAAAACGACAGCTGATCCCACGATCATGAGCAACTTCCGCCCCATCTCCCTCCTCCCTTACCTTAGTAAGATACTCGAGACCCACGTCACTAACATCCTGGGCTCGTTTGTTGGGCAGTCCCACTTTCTCGACTCCCAACAGGCCGGGTTCAGACCCGCCCACTCCACAGAGATGGTCATACTCTCTGTTATGGAGGAACTGCGCAGGGGAGCCGACTCTAACACCAGTCAGGCTCTGGTGCTCCTGGACTTGTCGGCCGCCTTTGACACGGTCGACCATGTCATCTTAGTCGACCGTGCCAGGCAGGCTGGGATAGGGGGTACTGCCCTTGACTGGGTCCGCTCGTTCCTCACCAGCCGCCAACAATCGGTCCGGCTATCTCAGTTCTCCGCGGACAGGGTAGGGTTGACTTGCGGCGTGCCACAGGGCTCCTCTCTGTCCCCACTCCTTTTTAACCTATACCTCACTCCGCTGATCAGCTCCCTCCGAGATAAGAATGTCATCGCATTTAATTACGCGGACGACATCCAGCTAGTCTTTAACATCGACTCCTCGGACCAGTCAGTCTCCGATTTTCAAGCCACTCTTTGCCACATCAGCAACTGGATGGGGGCAAACCACTTGAAACTCAACCCCGACAAAACCAAATTGGTTCTCGTCGGAGGGCCTTCCAATCCTTGGAACTCCAACTTCTGGCCCGCTAGCTTCGGCCTTCCCCCCCGCCCAACTGACTCGGCCAAAAGTCTGGGGGTTATCATCAGTAAAGATCTCTCGATGAAACCCCAGATAAATGCCACTGTCTCTTCTTGCTTCTTCCAACTGCGCAAAATCCGAAAAATCGCAGGTTTCCTCACCACCGTAGCTCTCACCCTGGCCCTTTTGGCGTTAGTCATCTCCAGAATTGACTACGCCAACTCCTTGTACGTAGGCATCCCTGACTACCAACTCAAACGTTTGCAGCTTGTTCAGAACCAGGCAGCTCGCCTCATCTTCCACCAACCGAGGCACCACCACATCCGCCCTTTGCTAAAATCCCTGCACTGGCTCCCTGTCTCTGAACGCTGCAAATTCAAGCTAGGCTGCCTTATCTTTAAATCTCTGGGCGGCCTAGGTCCTACGTTCATCTCCTCCCTCATTCACCCTTATGTCCCCTCCCGCAATCTACGCTTGGCTCACCTGGCCCTTCTCAAAATCCCCAGAGTCAAGCGTAGGAAATGGGGAGGCTTAAGATTCTCGTTTCTAGCTCCATCTCTCTGGAACGCCCTTCCCCTTGACATAAGGTTGGCCTCGCTCTACACCCACTTCAGATCCCTCCTTAAGACTCACCTATTTCGCTCTGCGTACAATTAAAATGAATACTTTCCTCCGCTTTCCCGGTCCCTCTTACTCCCTCTCGTCTTCACCCTTGCCTTTGCTTTCTTCTCTCTCGCTTTGCCCAGGAAGCTGCCTACTGTCTTTTTGCTTCAGCGCCAAGAAACTGTATAAGTGTACGCTGCACTTTATAAATGCTTTTCACATCACATCACACACCAAAGTTAAGAAACTCCTTATATCGGACGTTTCTACTTTATCAACTGTCTAAATCCATTATCCAATTTGAGCATGAACTGACTGACCGTCCTTATCAGTGGGGTGTGGAGGCAAAACAGTGAATGCGCACGCATTTCATTGTGAGAACATTTGCACACGCTGTTTGCCTGGCACAGCCCCAACCCCCACAGATGTTATGAGCGTGCCCAGCCTGCCCTGAAAACAAAACTGAATCCTGCCCTGGGCCTGCATCCTGTAGTACAGATTCCAGGCAGTCCGGCCCACAACTGCGCAACAAATAGCCAGTGCACACTGCTGGCAACAAAACATGATCGTGCATCATGATGATCAAACTAGAAGATCAGAAACCACATTTAAGCAGTGTGACATGACCATGAACATAAAAAAGTAAATCTGTAGGCCTCACCTGCGCAGATTTACTATTTAATTCATGATATGTCTGCCGGCCTACGCCTGCCTATCCCAGGGTGATAATGATAGATAACCAATCAACAATTATAATTTTTAAAAAACGTAATCCCGCGCCTGCGGCCCCCGCCGCCCCCAGGCCCTGCCCTGCCTCACCTGCATGCGCAGCTCATGATGATTATTTCGGCCGCCGCTGCCGGCCTACCCCCCAGGCCATCTTGTCCAGGCGCTGCTGTTAGACCAATCAGGATGATTTTAAAAACCTGACTGACCACCAGTAAATTAATCACCGTAAGGGTGCCAGGCCCTGCCTCGCTCGTGCCTCGCCCTCACCTGCTGAGCGGTCCCAACTCCGAGTCCAGAAACTTTGAAAGGCAGCGAGTACCTCCTAGATACTCATCGAGGGGAGAGGTGCGGGTACGCTGGGGCGGGCAGCGAAAATGTGCGTGCATTCAATTGCATACATAATCAGCGCACGCGTCGCTTCCTCTGCCGCGCATAGCCCCAACCCACGCAGCAAAGCCCTGCCCAGTGCCCTGGCCCCTGCAACATCACAACACTCACTAACAGGACAGTGTCCCGCCCACTGGGGCCCTGACTGGTCCACGGGCCGCGGCCGGGAACTCTTGAAGAGAGTAAGAGGAAATCACTGGGAGCAGGCACGTGACGTCACTGACAGCAGTTAGTACTGCCTGCATCATCGAGTCAGTGAGTCAACAAGTTTGGCACCACAACACTGACAGTAGGAGCACAGCACAGCCACACTCTCTGTGTGTGCCAGTGCGCAGTGCCACGTACGAGTCATGACTTTAAAAAATCAAATTGTAAGGCAGGACAGGTGCACTTCATGCCGAGTGATAGACCCGGCCCCCATAATTAGCTCCAGCTCAAATTCTGAGACACTCCTGCTATGTCATCTGAGGTATACTATGGGGTCCTTGGGTCCAGAACTAGAAATGTGATGTGACTCTGACCTCTAGGGCCTATAATGGAAAAAATGGGTTTGAGAAGAAACACCTGGAAATGTCAGAAATAGGAGTCCGGCATGTACCTGGAGGCTGGAAATGAGCCCTAGCCACTCTTGCTTTATCACCTGAGATATATTATGGAGTCCTGGAGGCCACAGGGACCTGTAAACAATCATTAGGGTTGATACTGAAAATTAGCAAAACTCGCTAATAGTGGGCACAAGATATAAATACACTTTCTAGAAAGGTCAGATATGATGTTTTATGTGATCTATATACCTTTGATATTATCTGAAGGTTTTTTTTCCAGCTTCCTGCCAAGGGAAAAACCTGAAATCGTACCCAACTTTGAGCACCTTGGGCTGGGTGGAAGAAGTGACTTTGCCACCTTAAACCCAAAAACTTAAGTCACCCTTGGGGCCAGAAATGGGTCTGAGACACTCCTGCGATGTGATCTGATGTATACTATGGAGTCCTTGGGTTCAGAACTAGAAATGTAATGTGACTCTGAGCTCTATGGCCGAGAATTGAAAAAATGAGTTTGACCCCCAAACACCTCGAAATGTCACAAATTGGAGTCAGACATGTACCTGGAGACTAGGAATGTGCCCTAGCCACTCTTGCTATATCACTTGAGATATAATATGGGGGTCCTGGTCGCCACAAGGCCCCACAAACAGTCATGAGGCTTAATACTGAAAAAAGTAACTTGACTGTGAGCCCTATGCTCTTGGATGGAAAACTTGAGTTTGGCACATAATACCTCAAAAGTCACAAATTGTAGTCAAATACATACTAGGAGGCTAGAAATAACCTCTAGCAATTGTACCATGTATTTACTGATAATCAAACATAGCAGTAAAGAAATGTTATTGTCTATAAATAAAGTAAGTAAATTACATTTATAGAGCACACAGCTACCTCCAACAAAGGTGTTTCAGCGCTAATAGTTTAAACTTCATATGGCATTTGTGTTGTCACTTGTGAAATATTCCACTTCATGATTGTATAAAAAAAACACTGTTATGTGTACTGTGATGTAGTTTTTGACTAGCTTTGCATACTTTTAAAATAGCTCCCAGTGGATATATTGACTCATATTGCCAGTACACATAACCTAAATACACTTGCTACAAAGTTTAAATCTGATACTAAGAAGGAACTTATGTACCTTTTGGACTTTATAAAATTTCATTATTTTCTCAAATAATGTTGAGCAGATCTTCATTACTTGATAATTAGTCAAGAAACTGCCTATCCTGCATGCAAAAGTTATAAAAGGTCCTCAGTTGTGGCATACTTCATCATTGGACCACTCACCCAGAAACATGAATCTTCTGGGTAGGCTTAGCCAGACACCTGGGAGCTCTGGATATTGTAGGGAATGAACACTTACAATTATCTAGGGTGTAATCAAAATGTATTGATGTAATGATGGTCACCCTGATAATATTAAAAACCCCTTCAATGCATTAGATCAGATTTTTAACCTTTTTTTGATCATGTATCTAACCAATTTAATTCTTCTCCTTCTCCAATAAATGATTTTCTTGACACTCCATAATCAAACAGCAGCTCTTCTTCAACATTAATATCTCTTAATGCAGTGAAAATAATGACATTTTGCATTTTGCCAATTACTAGTAATGTTACGCAATTAGGCTTAATGTTGCACACTTTTTCTTGAATGATGTATCAACCGTCCGATTGTTTCCTTTTTTGGGTGACACACACAGGGCACTGTTTTTGCATAAACACACATTTTCCTGCCAGAGGGTTCCTGAAAGAAGAATAAGTATCCCATCTCTTCTTCTTGCGACTCTTGCATCATTTGATATCCTTGCTCTGCTGTGATTTCCATCCCGTGGTAATCGCAAATGATATCTCATTTTTTTGAAGTCTTGTGTAGAGAATGCTTTCTTCCCCTTTGTGGCATCAGTTGTGACATGGAGCCCTCTCCATAGCTGACATTCCATCAAAGATGCTATTTGTTGATTGCTGACTTTCTTTTTAGTGACTGTTCTAAGAATCCAGCCCTCAATGATGTCTTTTACCCTTGGCAGGTTCTTGTTCCACTCCATATTCTTGTAGAAAGTGCTTATTTGATGTTCTGTTGGCTGTCGTCTTCTAAAGTGGTCTGCAGAAAAAGAAAGAAAACAGTACTTCAGTGTCATTTAACATTATATATTTTTACATCAAATATACACCCTGTTTATAAACTTCCATTAAAAGTGAAGGACACTTACTCTGCACTTATTCCTTTCGCAATGTTTGTTGCATGATTCTCCAACTGCGATAGCAGTACTGTGCATGCTTCCCAGCCAGTGCAACGCGGACCTTCTTTATCGATGGTTGCCCATTTAGAGACACAGGAAATTTTTTCAGTATTCTTTTAAGAGCTGATGCATTATCAATTTTCGGACAACTGTACGCTACAGCAGCAATTCTTGATCTTTGTTTTGAGTGACAATTTTCCCTGTAAAATACAAAATATCCATTTAAGATACCCTTAAAGAAAAATACAAATTTTTGTGAACGCCCTTGCAAAAATGAATTATAATTTAGTACTATAAATATAAACATACTGTTCTTCTGTTTCCACAACTTTGGCTTGGGTGATGCTGGTAACTCTGTCTTCACTGGAATTAAAATAAAATAGACAGAAATGTGTCAGAGTATTTTGTGAAATTTCTTGTCAAATGTAAATTATATCTATGAACAAGTTACATGCTTACTTAAGATTGTAATGGGTCCGTTTTTCCAGTAACTTGGATGCTAAGCAAGAATTTAGCATTTCACAGCTTCTTTTTGTATTGCCACTAGATTGTGTTATATACTCCAGGAAAATTAGTTTCTCTTGGCCACATAAATGTTTAACAGCAGCATCTTTAAAGATTTGTAAAACTTCTTTTCTCTTCAGTGTTGGTAATCTGTATCTGTTAGAAAAATGAAGCTTTTTCAAAATGGCTCAATTATTCAATAGATTATGCTTCAAAGAGCCTCTGTTATTATGGCACACATGACTAACTCCTGCATTTAATAACTAATAGTCTACAAATTAGAAAGAAGGGTAGACACAGTTAGCCCAACACCCTTTAAAATCATTTTGTGAGCGAAAGATAATTACTAGACTGAATCTGGCTAAATCTGTATTTCATAAATATAATTCATAGTATAATAGTGTAATATAATATTTGCTTATAATGATTGTCACCATCGCAGAGATTTACCTTTCAATTAACCTATTAACATTCTCTGTAGCGTTGCAAACTTCTACTCCATCAGTGGAAACAAAAAAATAACCTTTTGCTGAGCTGCTTTCCATCAATGCCTTACTATTCTTCAGCATTCTGGGACGTAGCATTGTAAAATATACATGAAACCACTACGAAAAACAGTGAAATATTCAATTACTGTGCATTAAACGTTTCTAAATGTAAGTGTGACACACACAATAACAATAATTTGTTCATGATACTATGAATTCAGAGAGTAATTAAATGAAAAAAAACATACATGTATATGATGTACTCTCTCATCCAAATATAATTTTAAACAGCCTTCTTATTTTAGTGGTCTGTTATAAAAAGAAACTTACATTTTCTTCTTCATCATTTAAAGCAAATCATGTTTCTAGCTTAGGGCCTGTCTTCTTTTCTGTAAATGCTATTATTGCAAATTTCATACCATTCTCAGTCTGATGGGTCAGTTCCAACCGTCCTTTAACCTGTGAAAATAAGGTTTTATTTATTATGAACATCTCCAATGAATGCACATCGAAATTAGAAATAAATGGGTACGGGTGTATGCTTACAACAAAGATTTTGACAAATTGTGGCCCGAGTAGATATTTGAAGAGCAATATTGCTTCCAAATAATACACAACGTGTAAGTGTTCCTGACTGTTTAATTCACTGTTGTTGGTCACTTTTTGAGTTTGACACTAAACACCTCGAAATGTCAGAAATAGGAGTCAGACATGTACCTGGAGGCTGGAAATGAGCCCTAGCCACTCTTTCTATATCTCCTGAGATATATTATGGAGTCCTGGTAGCCACAGGGACCTGCAAACAGTCATTAGGGTTGATACTGAAAATCGGCAAAACTCGCTAATAGTGAGCACTTCTAGCGAGTTTTGCTAATTTTTCAAATAGCTCAGGCTGGATATCAGAGACACTAGTTGAGTGAACAAAATATAAATACACTTGCTATAAAGGTCAGATCTGATGCTTTGGTGTGATCTATATACCTTTGGTATTATCTGAAGTTTTTTTGTCCAGCTTCTAGCCAAGGGATAAACCTGAAATTGTACCCAACTTTGAGCACCTTGGGCTGGGTGGAAGAAGTGACTAATCCCCCTTAAACCCAAAAACGTCAAAAAGTCACCCCTGGAGGTCAGAAATGGGTCTGAGACACTCCTGCTATGCTATCTGAGGTAAACTATGGGGTCCTTGAGTCAAGAACTAGAAATGTGATGTGACTCTTAGCTCTAGGGCCTATAATGGTAAAATTGAGTTTCACACCAAATACCTTGAAATGTCAGAAATAATCAATCAATCAATCAAGTCATTTATATAGCGCACTACTCACCCGTAGGGTCTCAAGGCGCTGGGTGGGAGGGGGGTGCCGCTACTGCTCGAACAGCCAGGTCTTGAGCTTCTTCCTGAAGGAGAGGTGGTCTTGGGTGAGGCGCAGGTCGGTCAGTAGTGAGTTCCAGGTCTTGGCGGCCAGGTAGGAGAAGGACCTTCCTCCTGTTGTCGTTCTTCGGATGCGGGGGACGGCGGCGAGGGCGTGGTTGGTCGATCTGAGGAGGCGCTTGGGAGTGTAGAAGTTGATCCGGTTGTTGAGGTAGCTGGGGCCTTGGTCGTGTAGGGCTTTGTGCGCGTGGGTGAGGAGGCGGAAGGTGATTCTCTTGTTGACCGGGAGCCAGTGTAGATCTCTCAGGTGTCCGGAGATGTGGCTGCGTCGGGGAATGTCGAGAATGAGTCTGGCTGAGGCGTTCTGGATCCGCTGCAGTCTCTTCTGGAGCTTGGCGGTGGTTCCGGCGTAGAGGGCGTTGCCGTAGTCCAGTCGGCTGGTGACGAGGGCCTGGGTGACCGTCTGCCTCGTCTCGGTGGGGATCCACCGGAAGATCTTACGTAGCATGCGCAGGATGTTGAAGCAGGACGAGGAGACGGCGTTTACTTGTCTGGTCATGGAGAGGGAGGAGTCCAGGATGAAGCCCAGGTTGCGTGCATGGTCTGTCGGTTTGGGTGCGGTGCCCAGGGCGGGGGGCCACCAGGAGTCGTCCCAGGCGGAGGGCGAGGAGCCCAGGATGAGGACCTCCGTCTTGTCCGAGTTCAGCTTCAGGCGGCTGGTCGTCATCCATTCGGCTACATCTCTCATCCCTTCGTGCAGGTTGGCTCTGGCGGTGGCGGGGTCGTTGGTCAGGGAGAGGATCAGCTGGGTGTCGTCGGCGTAGGAGATGATGTTCAGGTTGTGCTGGCGTGCGATGGCCGCGAGGGGGCTCATGTAGACGTTGAAGAGGGTGGGGCTCAGTGAGGATCCTTGAGGGACGCCGCAGATGACTTTGGTGGCCTCTGACTTGTACGGTGGTAGGCGGACTTTCTGTGTTCTTCCGTCGAGGAAAGAGGTGATCCATTCCAGTGCCTTGTCCTGGATTCCGATGTTGCCGAGGCGCTGTACTAGGGTGCGGTGGCATACAGTGTCGAAGGCCGCGGAGAGGTCCAGGAGGATGAGGGCCGCTGTTTCTCCGTTGTCCATCAGAGTTCGAATGTCGTCGGTGGCAGCGATGAGGGCGGTCTCGGTGCTGTGGTTCGCTCGGAAGCCCGACTGAGAGGGGTCGAGGGATCCATTCGTCTCGAGGAAGGCGGCCAGCTGTTTGTTGACGGTCTTCTCGATGACTTTGGCCGGGAACGGGAGTAGCGAGATGAGACGGTAGTTCTTGAGGTCGGTGGGGTCTGCTGTGGGTTTCTTGAGAAGAGCGCTGAGTTCGGCGTGCTTCCAGCTCTCAGGGAAGGTGGCGGTGTCGAAGGAGGTGTTGATGATGTCCCGCAGGTGGGGTGCGATGACAGCGTTGGCCTTGTTGAAGACGTGGTGAGGGCAGGGGTCAGTCGGAGATCCGGAGTGGATGGCGTTCATTGTGCGGATGGTGTCTTCGGTGCTGATCGGACTCCAGGCGCGGAGGGTGGTGGTGGGTGGCGTTGTTGCGGTTGTGGCTTGCGTAGGTTGGTTGCTGAAGCTGTTGTGTATGTCCGTGATCTTGTTGTGGAAGTAGGACGCGAGGGAGTTGCAGAGGTCTTGCGTCGGGGTGATGTCATTGTTTCCGGCGTTGGGGTTGGAGAGCTCTTTCACGATGTTGAAGAGTTCCTTGCAGTTGTGTGCGTTGTTGTCCAGTCGGTCCTTGTATGTATTTTTCTTGGTGGCGCGGATCAGTTGGTGGTGTTTCCGGGTGGCGAGTTTGAGGGTGGTCATGTTGTCCGTAGTTGGTTCCCTTCTCCAGACTTTCTCGAGGGCTCGACAGTTCTTCTTGGAGCTCTTGAGTTCGTCGGTGAACCATGGTGTTTTTCTGCTGCAGGGTCTGCTGGGTGGGGTTCGCAGAGGGGCGAGTTCGTCCGCGCAGTTGTTGATCCACTTCGTGAGGTTGTCGGCCGCTTGGCTGGGGTTCGCTGAGCTGGCGGGAGGGTGCTGGCTCAGGGAAGCGGTGAGCTGGTCGGCTGTGATCTTGTTCCAGCTTCTTCGGGCAACCTGTTGCTGGTGGTGGTGGATTGTCGTTCTACTGAAGGTGAAGTGGACGCAGCTGTGGTCCGTCCAGTGGAGTCCTGTTGCGTGGCTGAAGGTGACGTCTTTGCTGGATGAGAAGACGGCGTCGAGTGTGTGTCCGGCGAGGTGGGTGGGGGTGGACACCAGCTGCTTGAGTCCGAGGTTGGCGAGGTTGTCGAGCAGGCTGATGGTGTTGCGGTCGCTGTTGTTTTCCAGGTGGAAGTTGAGGTCCCCCAGGAGGATGTAGTCGGCGGAGGGGAGGGCATGCGGGCTGATGAAGTCGGTGATGTCCTCGCTGAATCGTGTGCGTGGTCCCGGGGGTCGGTAGATCAGGGTGCCTCTGAGGGTGGTCTTCGGGTTGGTGTGGATCTGGAAGTGCAGGTGTTCAGCGGTGGTTAGGGTGTCGTCGGTGTTGGTTGTGATGCGGATGGTGTCTCTGTGGATGATGGCGATGCCTCCTCCCGTCTGGTTGGCGGTGCGGTCCCTCCGGATGATCTTGTAGCCCTCTGGGATGGCGATGGCGATGGCGATGTCTGGGGCTGAGGAGGCGTTCATCCAGGTCTCGGTGAGGAAGGCAACGTCAGGGGCGGTGGTGTCGAGGAGGTTCCAGAGTTCTACGGCGTGTCTGTGGACGGAGCGGGTGTTGAGCAGGATGCACTTGAGGTGGTTGCTGCTGGTGTTCGGCTTGGTGGGTGCAGGGAAGGTCCGGATGCAGGTGAACTTGCAGGCGTGGCAGCTGAAGGGTCCGTGGGTGTGCTTCGGGGCGGCTCGGTGACATCCTGGGATGCGGCCGGTGTTGAGTTCGATGAGATCGGCGGTGGTGTAGGTTCGTCGGGACGGCTTCCGTCGGTGGGGGCCAGGGGTCCTGGCACTGGGCGCGGTCCAGGCGCGGACGGGCGCAGACGGGCTTACCTTTGGCGCGCCTTCGGCGCACAATCGGCGCGCCCGCTGCGCGTCAACGCTGCGCGTTTGCACGGTCGCCATTTAAGGCCAAGTGCGCGGGTGGGCGGGGCAGCTGGGAGGCGGGAGCGGGGAGGGAACAGAAGAAAAAGGGGCGGGGTCGGCGGTGGTGGCGGGAAGCGGGGGGCGGCGAGGGAGGCGGGAAACAGGACGGAGGACGTCCAGAAACCTAAGAACAAGCACAAATTGCAGGCAAAAAACGCTAGCAACACGGGCAGAGACTAAGAAAAATAACAAGCACAAATTACAGGCAAAAAACGATAGCAACACGGGCAGAGACTAAGAAAAATAACAAGCACAAATTACAGGCAAAAGACGCTAGCAACACGGGCAGAGACTAAGCAAAAATAACAAGCACAAATTACAGGCAAAAAAACGCTGAAGCACGGGCAGAGACTAAGAAGGCCAGAACGAGCGCAAATGAATGGCAACAGCAGGGTCAGCCGGCAGCGAGGCAGAGGGCACAGCAGGGGGCACACGCAGCAGCTGGTGGCCGTGCGGCGCGGGGGTGTCCCACAATAGGAGTCAGACATGTAAATGGAGGCTGGAAATGAGCCCTAGCCACTCTTGCTATATCACCTGAGATATATTATGGGGTCCTGGTGGCCACAGGGACCTGCACACAGGCATTAGGGTTGATACTGAAAATTAGCAAAACTCGCTAATAGTGGGCACTTCTAGCGAGTTTTGCCAATTTATCAAATAGCTCAGGCTGGATATCAGAGACACCGTTTGAGGTTTCAAGACATACATACACTTGTTAGAAAGGTCAGATCTGATGCTTTCATGTCATCTATATACCTTTGGTATTATCTGAAGTTTTATTTCCAGCTTCCAGCCAAGGGAGAAACCTGATATCGTACCCGACTTTGAGCACCTTGGGCTGGGTGGAAGAAGTGACTTTGTCCCCTTTAACCCAAAAACGTCAAAAAGTCACCCCTGGAGTCCAGAAATGGGTCTGAGACCCTCCTGCTATGTCATCTGAGATGTACTATGGGGTTCTTGAGTCCAGAACCAGAAATGTGATGTGACTCTGAGCTCTAGGGCCTATAATGGAAAAAATTAGTTTGACACCAAACACCTGGAAATGTCAGAAATAGGAGTCAATGATATATGACAAGTGACAGCTCAGTCACTTGATTCTGCCTGCTCTGCAATGCAAAGCGATGGTTTGCTCAATTTAAGGACCAAAAATGTTTTACAAAGTTAAGTTGTTAAGGTTCTTGATTTTCTGAATACGATTTTCAACATCATTTACATGTAAATTTATCATGGTTTATTCTTTAACAAATTTATCACATTCTCTATATCACGAAAAAAAAAATTCACATGAATTTGAATAAAACATTTTTTTAGAATCTATTTATATAAAGCAATAATTACAATGCAACAATACATATATATCATATCCATTGTGAATCCCAATGCATTTCGGGATCGTAGGATCCCTTCTTCAGGGGAACTGTTGAAAAAATAAAGCAAGAACAGAAACATTTTAACAATACTATTAACTGTACAGAGTGGTGCAAGTCATTGTTAAATTTTATACAAATGAATAACTCTCTAAAGTAATTTTTTTAGTAGTATACTGTCATGCAATGAATGAAACGAACCTCCACCCAGATGTATAAATAAAGCGTGACCGATCGACATATGAGACATCATTGCGTGATACTGAAAATTACCAAAACTCGCTAATAGTGTGCACTTCTAGCAAGTTTTGCTAATTTTTCAAATAGCTCAGGCTGGATATCAGAGACAATGTCAGATCTGATGCTTTCATGTGATCTATATACCTTTGGTATTATCTGAAGTTTTCTTCCAGCTACCAGCCAAGGGATAAAGCTGAAATCTTACCCAACTTTGAACACCTTGGGCTGGGTGGAAGAAGTAACTAAGCCCCCTTAAACCCAAAAACTTCAAAATGTCACCCCTGGAGCCAGAAATGGGTCTGAGACACTCCTGCTATGTCATCTGAGGTATACTATGGGGTCCTTGGGTCCAGAAGTAGAAATGTGATGTGACTCTGAGCTCTATGGCCTAGAATTTCAATCAATCAATCAATCAATCACAGCATTTATATAGCGCACTACTCACCCGGCGGGTCTCAAGGCGCTGGGGGGGGGGGTCTGCTACTGCTCGAACAGCCAGGTCTTGAGCTGCTTCCTGAAGGCGAGGTGGTCCTGGGTCAGGCGGAGGTGGGTCGGAAGGGAGTTCCACATCTTGGCGGCCAGGTGGGAGAAGGACCTTCCTCCTGTGGTGGCTCTTCAGATGCGGGGGACGGTGGCGAGGGCGCGGTTGGTCGATCGAAGCTGGCGTTTGGGAACGTAGAAGTTGAGGCGGCTGTTGAGGTATTCTGGGCCTTGGTTGTGTAGGGCTTTGTGTGCGTGGGTGAGGAGCCGGAAGGTGATTCTCTTGTTGACCGGGAGCCAGTGCAGGTCTCTCAGGTGCCCAGAGATGTGGCTGCGGCGGGGGATGTCCAGGATGAGTCGTGCTGAGGTGTTCTGGATCCGCTGGAGTCTCTTCTGGAGTTTGGCGGTGGTTCCGGCGTAGAGGGAGTTGCTGTAGTCCAGACGGCTGGTGACGAGGGCCTGGGTGACCGTCTTCCTGGTCTCGGTGGGGATCCATCTGAAGATCTTACGTAGCATGCGCAGGATGTTGAAGCACGACGAGGAGACGGCGTTGACTTGTCTGGTCATGGAGAGGGAGGAGTCCAGGATGAAGCCCAGGTTGCGTGCGTGGTCTGTGGGTTTGGGTGCACTGCCCAGGGCGGGGGGCCACCAGGAGTCGTCCCAGGCGGGGGGTGAAGATCCCAGGATGAGGACTTCCGTCTTGTCCGAGTTCAGTTTCAGGCGGCTGTTCATCATCCACTTGGCAACGTCTGTCATCCCTTCGTGTAGGTTGGCTCTGGCGGTGGCGGGGTCGTTGGTGAGGGAGAGGATCAGCTGGGTGTCGTCGGCGTAGGAGATGATGTTGAGGTTGTGCTGGCGTGCGATGGTTGCGAGGGGGCTCATGTAGACGTTGAAGAGTGTTGGGCTGAGCGAGGAGCCCTGAGGGACGACACAGATGACTTCGGTGGCCTCCGATCTGAACGGGGGGAGGCGGACTCTCTGTGTCCTTCCGGCGAGGAAAGAGATGATCCACTCCAGTGCCTTCTCCTGGATTCCGACGTTGCTGAGGCGCTGTACTAGGGTACGGTGGCAGACAGTGTCGAAGGCCGCGGATAGGTCCAGGAGGATGAGGGCCGCTGTTTCCCCGTTGTCGAGCAGGGCTCGGATGTCATCGGTAGCTGCGATCAGGGCGGTCTCGGTGCTGTGGTTGGCCCGGAAGCCAGACTGCGAGAGGTCGAGGGAGCCGTTCGTCTCGAGGAGGGCGGCCAGTTGCTTGTTGACGGTCTTCTCGATGACTTTCGCCGGAAATGGGAGCAGGGAGATGGGGCGGTAGTTCTTGAGGTCGGTGAGGTCGGCTGATGGCTTCTTAAGTAGGGCGCTGAGTTCGGCGTGCTTCCAGCTCTCCGGGAAGGTCGCGGTGTCGAAGGAGGTGTTGATGATGTCCCGCAGGTGGGGTGCGATGACAGCGTCGGCCTTGTTGAAGACGTGGTGAGGGCAGGGGTCTGTCGGAGATCCGGTGTGGATGGAGTTCATCGTGTGGACGGTGTCTTCGGTGCTGATCGGGGTCCAGGCGTGGAGGGTGGTTGTGGGGGGCGGTGGTTCGGTCGTGGCGTGCGTCGGTTGAGTGCTGAAGCTGTTGTGTATGTCCGCGATCTTGTTGTGGAAGTAGGAGGCGAGGGAGTTGCAAAGGTCTTGCGAGGGGTGATGTCGTTGTTTCCGGCGTTGGGGTTGGAGAGCTCTTTCACGATGTTGAAGAGTTCCTTGCTGTTGTGTGCGTTGTTGTCCAGTCATTCCTTGAATGCGGTTTTCTTGGTGCTGTGGATCAGTTGGTGGTGTTTTCGGGTGGCGAGCTTGAGGGCAGTCATGTTGTCTGGTGTTGGGTCTCTGCGCCAGGTTTTCTCGAGTGCTCTGCAGTTCTTCTTGGAGCTCTTGAGTTCGTCGTTAAACCATGGTGCTTTCTTGCTGCTGGGTCGGCTCGGCGGGGTCTTCAGAGGGGCGAGGTCGTCTGCGCAGTCGCTGATCCATTTCGTGAGGTTGGTGGCCGCTTGTCTGGGGTTCGTTGTGCTGGTGGGAGGGTTCATGTTCAAGGAAGTAGCGAGCTGGTCTGCAGTGATCTTGTTCCAGCTTCTGCGGGGAACCTGTTGCTGGTGATGGTGGAACGTGGTCCTTCTGAAGCTGAAGTGGACGCAGCTGTGGTCCGTCCAGTGGAGTCCGGTGGCGTGGCTGAAGGCGATGTCCTTGCTGGAGGAGAAGACGGGGTCGAGCGTGTGTCCGGCGTAGTGGGTGGGGGTGGTCACCAGTTGCTTGAGTCCGAGGTTGGCAAGGTTGTCCAGCAGGGTGGTGGTGTTGCGGTCGTTGTTGTTCTCCAGGTGGAAGTTGAGGTCCCCGAGGAGGATGTAGTCGGCGGAGGGGAGGGCGTGCGGGCTGATGAAGTCGGCGATGTCTTTGCTGAATTGTGTGCGTGGTCCCGGGGGTCTGTAGATGAGGGTGCCTCTGAGGGTGGTCTTGGGGTTGACGTGGACCTAGAAGTGCAGGTGTTCGGCGGGTGCGAGGATGTCGTCGGTGTCGGTCGTGATGCGGATGGTGTTCCTGTGGATGATGGCGATGCCTCCTCCTGTCTGGTTGACGCAGTCCCTCCGGATGATCTTGTAGCCGTCCGGGATGGCGATGTCGGGCGCTGAGGAGGCGTTCATCCAGGTTTCCGTGAGGAAGGCGACGTCTGGGGCTGTGTTGTCGAGCAGGTTCCAGAGCTCGACGGCGTGTCTGTGGACGGAGCGGGTGTTGAGCAGGATGCACTTAAGGTTGGTGCTGCTGGAGTTCGGCTTGGTGGGTGCTGGTGTGGCGTGGGTCCGGTTGCAGGTGAACTTGCAGGAGTGGCAGCTGAAGGGTCCGTGGGTGCGTCTCGGTGTGGCTTGGTAGCAGCCCGGAGTTCGGCCGGTGTTGAGTGCGTTGAGTTCGGTGGCGCTGTAAGTCCGTCGGGTCGGCTTCCATCGGTGGGGGCCAGGGGTCCTGGCACTGGGCGCGGACGGGCGCAGACGGGCTTACCTTTGGCGCTCATTCGGTGCTCCCGCTGCGCGCGTCCGCTGCGCGGTCGCTCTGGGGGCGTCATAAGAAGGAGCCGGGAGGGCGGGTCAGCTGGGTGGCAGGAGCGGGGGGCCAATGGATAGGAGGGGGGCGGGGTAGAAGGAGGTCTGTGGCGGGAAGGGGGGCTGGGGTGGCTCGGTGGCAGGGAGCGGCACCCAAGGTAGGTGAGCAGAGGGGGGGAGCAGGGGGTAGTGGCGGCAAGGTAGGAAGGCAAGCGACAGGCAACACAGAGGTAGGGCAGCACAGGTGTCAAAGGCTGACATGGGGGGCACACAGAGGCCGCACTGGGGTCAGCAGCGAGGCGGCCGGGGGGGAAGTCCCACGAGGCGGCAGCGAGGCGAGGCAGCAGAGCAGGGTGCAGGAGCAGCGGAGTGGGGGTGACCTCGCCTGAACAGGCTCAGCGGTCACTCCTAGTCCCTACGCTCGGTCCCCTTAAGAAGGAGCCGGGAGGGCGGGTCAGCTGGGTGGCGGGAGCGGGGGGGCCAATGGACAGGAGGGGGGCGGGGTAGAAGGAGGTCTGTGGCGGGAAGGGGGGCTGGGGCGGCTCGGTGGCTGGGAGCGGCACCCAAGGTAGGTGAGCAGAGGGGGGGGAGCAGGGGGTAGTGGCGGCAAGGTAGGAAGGCAAGCGACAGGTAACACAGAGGTAGGGCAGCACAGGTGTCAAAGGCTGACACGGGGGGCACACAGAGGCGGCACTGGGGTCAGCAGCGAGGCGGCTGGGGGGAAGTCCCACGAGGCGGCAGCGAGGCGAGGCAGCAGAGCAGGGTGCAGGAGCAGCAGAGTGGGGGTGACCCCCAAACACCTCGAAATGCCACAAATATTAGTCAGACCAGTACCTGGAGGCTGGGAATGAGCCTTAGCCATCTTGCTATTTCAACTGAGATATACTATAGGGGTCCTGGTGGCCACAGGGACCTGCAAACAGTCATTAGGGTTGGTACTGAAAAAGCAACTTGACTGTGAGCCCTATGCTCTTTGATGGAAAACTTGAGTTTGACACAATACCTCACAATGTCACAAATTGTAGTCAAACACATACTAGGAGGCTAAAAATACCCTCTAGCAATTGTATCATGTATTTACTGATAATCAAACATAGCAGAAAAGAAATATTATTTTCTGTATAAATAAAGTAAGTAAATTACATTTATAGAGCACACAGCTATGTCCAACAAAGGTGTTGCAGCACTAATAGTTTAAACTTCATATGGCACTAGTGTTGTCACTAGTGAAATATTGCACATCATGATAGTAAAAAAAAAAACACTGTTATCTGTACTGTGATGTCGTTTTTGACTAGATTGATAGGGGAGACGCTTCGCAATTACCTGCTACTGCCTGCCGCTATTGTATGGGGCCAAGGACTACAGGGCCCAGGATGCCATGGACAACTCGCCCCTCCCCCTGCTGACCTGGGTCTTCATTAACACCTCGCGTCTCCCGCTCCGCGGGAGACGCTTCCCAATTACCTGCTGCTGCCTGCTGCTGTTGTGTGGGGCCAGGGACTACAGGCCCAGGACGCCGTGGACAACTCACACCTCCCCCCGCTAGCTGGAAAGTCTAAAAGCAAATAGCCACTCCCGCCCCGCGGGACGCGGGTCGCGCCGGGCCAAGCCCGGACCAAGGGCGGGCCCGTCTGCGGCCATCAGCGGCTGACAAGGGCTGGGCTGGGCCAGCCCTCTAAGACCCACACCCGGACTTGGACTTGGACATAAAGTAAGCAGGATTATTATTCCATGACTCTGGCTAGGGGCTATTAATATTTCTCATCTCTTCCTAAGCACGAGTTGGAGGATTCATTTTTAGGTTCGCCCTGCAACGCATCGCGAAGCGATGTCGCAGCGAGACCTATAGCTGTCAGCTCAGCTTACAACGAGGCAAGAGGAGACAAGAGATGTGCACACGCCGCCTGCCGTAATCGGATCAGGATCCCGCGCGCGTGTTCACCATCTCCTGTCTCCTTTAGCCTCCAACATACAGAGACACACATCCCCCTGCTTTCACACACACACACACGCTCGCGCACACAGACACACACACACACACACACAAACACACAGACACACACAGGAGTGCACCTACACGCACGCACACACCACACCTCCCCCTGCCGCCCCCCTCACCCCTACACACCCGAGCGCATACACGCACACATACAGAGCAACACCGTCCCCGCTGCCGCCCCCCCACACACACACACGAGCACCACTGCTCCTCTCTGGGCCAGCCACTCCGTGGGCGCGGGCTTCAGAAGACGGAAGTCCCGCCCCACAACAGGTTACGGTTTCGCGCACAGCTTTCTTCAATGCTTGTTCTTGTTAATTGTAAGGTGTTTGATGGATCATCATATGTAATATAAAGAAGCTACCGTTGATATTTAGGTCTGAGGTCCCCACAGACAGACCTAGTTGCACTTTCCGTGAGGCTGGATCCATGGGCCAGGGCAGAATGACGTCATGGAACGTGCCTCCGTCAGGTGGAATCTTGGCGAGGTTCGGGCCTATTTCTTATTCCGTTAGATCCGTTGCTTTCACCGTTCTATATTATAATCACCGTGTATAAATGCGCACTGGTTTGAGGTAAAAGAAGTGAAGTCGCACACACTCTTCATGAGAGGCAGAACTTCAGTTTGGAAGGTGTGCCCGCCGCGCTGCCCTTCGGACTGCCACCCTGCCTCCTGCCACCAGCTGCCGTCCGTCGCCCAAGGCGCCGCCCACACACCTCCCCGCCTCCCTGCCACCTGGCGTCGGGTGGGTCGCTAGGCGAGCCCGAGGCCTAATCCACGCATGGAGAGGAGGAGTCCGGCGCTTAGTTAGCGCCCTCTGCCTAGCCGAATCGGGGCAGAGCAGACTGTATGGGCGCAGAGGATGCGTGCAGTGCCCCCGGGCACGGAGAGCAGCCATGGACTGGCTGCCCAGCGCCTGCAGCTGGCAGCCCTCGGCCTCTCGTGGCACTGGACCCTGGCAGTGCTGCTGGTAAGCACGGGGCAACTCACCCTGTTTATTTAAAGGGGACTCTCTTCGCAGGCTGGGGTTAAAAAGCGGCCACCTCTGCTATATTTAGACATGGCTTTCACACCTAAATAAAGGTGCCCTTTTAAGAGTGCTATACATTTGCAAACCAAGAATATATATTTTTACATTATTAATATCCAACATGCTGTTATTTTTCAGGAAAGTGTTCAACATCCCCTCCGTTATCAGGCTGGCATTGAGAGAGTTAGTGGGGAAGAGGGCTGTTTCTGGACAGAGCATGGGAAATCTACACGATTGGCAACTGAAGTTTTTAAACAGTGATAAAAATATTATTTAGAAACGAACAATACGACTTAGGCTATGCAAACTGTTACCGTTATCCCCTTTCAATGCTTTATAAAAGAACCCAGTGCATCTGTTCTTGCTAGCCAGAACTTGAAGTGCCTAGCTTAGCAGGTTAATGCACCGTCTGCTGCAGGGATCTGTCTCCAATGTGTAGGTCACAGAGCAAGTACCGGAAGCAGAGCCGATTTAGCATTTTATACTTATCAATTTGATAAAGCGAAGAGCACTGAGTGGAACGATGTTAACCCCTACTAATAGTGCATTTTGTGAAGAGTTGATCATATTGTACAATACTGGCCGCGTGTGCATTCTTTCTCCCGCCGCCGTAATCATGCATTATTATTTTCTAAAGGGGCATGGTTGCTAACTATGTAGGGCTACTAGATATACTTTAGCGGCTTGCATGATTCTGAACAAATCATTTTAACCCGCAGGTATCAGAACCTTTCATTTTTTCAGCTTGTATATAGATTGTGAAACGATCAGCATTATAGTTTTGAACATTTAGGACCGGCTTACAAGTCTTTGTTTTATCGCCGTTCTCATGATATATTCTTGAATTGGTGCCATGCCGGGAAGTGCTTGACATGCATTAACCCGTCAACTTCTCCTTAGGAGCAGAGTTGTCACTTTCAATGAGAAATTTTCAAAGTCGTTGTAGGAAACAATCAACTGTAGAACGTTGGCAGTGTCTAAGTCTAAGGCCCTGATTACAAAGGGGCCGAGAAAAGGTGCGGTGTTTACAGCACACGGTTAATTAAAATTGAAATATAGCAAGCTTTGGAAAGTGGCTTCAGATTGATTAGGAGTTTGCATTATATGTGTTCAACAAGGTGGACAATACTAGCAGGACTGTAACAAGTTTGCCTCTGTAACAATCGCAAAGTGAACACTTGACGGGTTTCAGAGCGTTGGCAGTGTGCCAAGCTGCGAAATCTTTCGTGACCTTTGTGAAAGTGTAGGGAAGACCTTGAAACTTCACGTTGTTTGTATTGTTTTTCACTTTGTGACATCGAAGTGGGAAATGTGACTTCTGCAGAAATCTATGCATCATTTACTTCAGTTTAAACTAAAAAACAACTTGGGAAACATACTTTGTTAAAAAACGATGCTCTACTCTGCTGTGCCATCTGTCACAGAAAGGCTCTGCAAAATATAAATTTGCTGAGAATAAAATCTGCATGGATTTTCCAGCATGGAATTATGAAGCACACTTAAAAGTAGCATGCAACACAGTGGGGTGTGTTTGGCTTGGTTAGGGTCCATTTGCATAGAGTTATCACACTAGGAGGAGAAACAAGCATTTGCAATGCAACATGTCTCGCATGCATTTGCGAGTGTTAAAGCTATTGGCAATGTAAATGACAGTGCCCTTAATTTATGTGTTAATTAGCAAAACAGATAAATAAAAGGCATTGTCATTTACATTGCCAATAGCTTTAACTGTCGCAAATTCGAGACCTGTTGCATTGCAAATGCTTGTTATAACCTGTTGTAGCTACATAATAATTGCTATTTGGTGGATATTGCCGACTAAACAGTGCTGTTATTCTACAAAAAGGATTGTGTAAAGTCAGGCAATGAATACGTTTACACACAAAGGGGGCAATGGGGTAGGAGTAGTAGGCACATTAGATGCATTTCTGTCTAGGGCAGAGCCCGTGCTAATGCACGAGATTCAGATTACAGAGAGGAGGCTCTCTTTAGAACCAGGTAATCCGTCTACATCACACGCTCTTTTTATTGATCAAAACCCTGCTGCATCTGTGAGCCCCAAAGTGCGGCAAAATGTGGTATCAAGTCCCCAGCAGGGTATATCTGAGAATGTAACAACAATTAACTCTCCCTGTTCAACTCCACCTACCTCTCCGCCACACACTTGCACTAGACAATCGAAGCCTATACAAGCCTTTAAAGGGAAAGCCCAGACAAAGAAGAGAAAAGCGCGTAGTGCCCCCAAAACGATCGATCAGATCACAAAGCAGGCCAAGAATGGGAATGCAGCCCCAGTGCAGGGGGGGCACGTAATGCCACCGATGGCCTTAGATAGCCCAATGGGGAGCGGGACCAGCTCTAGGTTACCTGCGATAGTGCAGAATGCTGAATGTACACTAATGACATTGGAACTAGTGAAACTATTTGAAGACAAGGTTTCTGCATTGATCAACCCTGTTTTTAATTAAATTGGGCGCAATTGACCAAAGGCTAAGTACATTAGAGAAACACCTATCTAAAGATCCGCTAGCCATCCCAGGAACCAGCCAAGCAAATGAGCCTAAGGACAGTGATCCACGATTACCATGTAGCTCCCAAGGCAGAGATATAGCAAGTGTCCCTCCTAAACCAAAAGTGATGCCACAAAACCATTTAATACCGCCATATCAAAACGGGAATGATGGGCCACGGGGTGTAACCGGGAGTATTAGGGATCGGGGTAATCCATTGCAACAGGGAGCCTCTTTACATCTTCCACCTGAGGCGACCCCTTTTACAGTCATCCTAACAAATGTACCGAAACTCCCACCCCAAGAAGATGAGCATTGGTCATCTCTTAAAAATAAGGCTCTTCATTTCCTGAATCACAGAACGGGGTTAGGAAACTACCTTTTTCGAGAATTTATGATGGTTAGAAGGGTATCATGGGTTGGGCACTCTCAAAAAGACCAAGAGGGAGATTGTGTTGTTCTCAGTTTTAGATCACCAACCCTGGTTCGGGACATATTGAACCAAACAGTGTACTTGAGACCAAATAACGTGGGTATTAACGTTCTCCCGTTGGGTTACTTTTATCGACCTGACACACATGAACGATTAATTACTAAAAGGCAAGCAAGCAACTTGCCAATAGACCCATATAGGCCAATTTCAGTGTCCAATCGGTTTGATGCGTTGAGCCCATTGGACACCAACGACTGACTGCCCCCCTTGAAAGACCCTGGGATCCCTGTAGTAGGCTTGTAATCAGGGTCAGATGCTGGTAAAATTATAAGCTCTATCAATAGAGACGAAGTTACTGTTCCACTTTCTTTAGGACCACATGAGTGTAATGACGCACCAGTTGAAAATAGAGCAGACTATTCAGGTACCAATAACTCTCTGTATATGTTAGAGCAACCAATAGGCCCAAGTTTAGTCCCAGCAATTTTAAACGTTGTCCCTCTGGATAATGAGTCATGGTTGGATGCTCAACTTATTACTAATAGTATAGTACAATCATTGGTTTCTTGGAACATAGCAGGGCTAAAGAATAAATTAGCGTCCCATGACTGGTTGTCATTTATAGACATCCTGCTATTCCAGGAAACCTGGCAAAAGGATCCCCAGTACCACCTAGCATATCTTAACAATTATAACCCAGCTACCCCAAGTCCTAGGGTCAGACCTATGGGGGGGCTTACCGTCTGGATCAGACAGGGCGATAGCTATCAAGTTAGTCAGATGGATTCTAAGAGCAGTGACATTTTAATTGTCAAAATACAAAGCCCCAATTCCAGAGTTCTGTATATATTTAATATTTACGCTAGGGGGAAGCCAGGGGGAAAAGCCTCGGAGACCTTTTCTATGTTAGATTCACATATTGATAAGTATAGGGGAAAGGGGAATATACTTGTAGCAGGAGACTTCAATTGCAGCTTTGAATCACTAGACAATAATGATATCGAACTTACAGTGGAGGAAGACCTTGTCTGGGATATCCCGCAACTGACTATACCTCCCATCACAAAGTGGTCAGAAGCTGCTTTACAGCTTAAAGTTTTATGCTTGGAACAGGGCATCAGGGCATTAAACGGACGAACCAAGTTAGATAAGAACAGCGATCCCACTTTTAACAATGGGAGATATAGTAGTCGCATAGACTACATCCTCTGCAACAAAGAGTATTGGTCCTCCATAAAGGATATGGTTGTACTAAATCGTGTGGAAAGCTACCACAATCCACCTATACTATCTGCTGAGTTGTATGGTGGTAAACGGCCACAACCTAGTCCCAACACAGTTGATAATTATCCCTCAAACGATACAAGGAGGGTAAAATGGACTGACTTTATTCTTAAGGAGGACCACATAGCAGTAATGGGTGGGCTTGCGGTAGAGGCTACATTAGAGCTTTAGGACTGTGTCACTGAGCAGGATGTGATGCAGAGGGTTATCCCAATACACACTAATCTTTTTAACAAGCTTAGAGCTTTTTATCACGGAGGTCAAAAAATCGAAGCATAGGCCTAAACCCAGGGTGGAAACTTGGTATGGCAAAACATGCAGAGATGCTTATAAAACCTTGGCCCAAGCAATAAGATCAAAAGACAGGGACCGGATTCGAAGTGCTAGACTTATGTACAAGAAAATTCAATACGTTGCTAGGCGGACTTGGGACAAACAGTATTGGATAGAGTTGTATGACGCCAGTAGAGCTAGGAACATGGGTGTGTTCTGGGACCTGGTGAAATGGGGGAAGGGGCGCCCTAGGGAAGAGCCACAAAACTATGTCTCCCCAGGACTGTGGGTCACGTATTTCAAGACCCAGTTTGCCTGTCCGTATCCTGAAAAGGAGCTGTGCCTCGATATCACAACCATTCCCCCAGAAACCACTCCGCTACACTTTACCTTAAATGAGGTAGATGGAACACTTAATTCTGTCTCAAAGGGTAGAGCGCCCGGGCTGGACAGTGTTCCTGCGGATTTGTTTATACAAGGGAGGGGAGTTTGGGCACCCTATATTCAGTCTCTTGCAAATGCCATAGCAAAAGACTCCCCCATACCAGACACCTGGAGGGGGGCCGAGATATTCCCGATTTATAAGAAAGGAGATCGCTCAGATCCAGCCAATTATAGGCCAATAAGTTTGATAGATTGTATTCAGAAAGTAATAGCCAGGCTCGTGTTGTCAAGGATCCAAGCATGATGTGAGGAGGCAAATATCCTGTCACCACTCCAGGCGGGGTTCCGAAGCCACAGGAGCAACATTGATCAGGTTTTTAGATTTGTTTTAATTTACTGGCGGGTGGTAATTTTACGAAGGGGCACTTTATATGCGGCATTCGTCGACCTTAAGTCAGCTTTCGATTTGGTCCCGCTTTCTAAGTTGTGGAGGGTCTTAGCAAAACAAGGTATGCCACTGGATTTACTTGCTTTTTTAATCAAACTTCATGATGCCAATTTTGCGCAAGTTCGGTGGGGACAGCAAGGCAAGGTTACAGACAGGTTCCCCATAGGCAAAGGGGTACGTCAAGGGTGCATACTAGCTCCAAGACTGTTTTCGCTGTAATTGGGTCATTGAGTATTTTGCGAACCACCCTACTGATGCCCCAAAACTAAATGGAACATCAATCCCCCTGCTAATGTTTGCAGACGATACTCTGTTAGTATCTAAAACGCAGCAAGGCCTACAGAAGGCTATTGCGCGTTTTGAAGAGTTCTGCAAAGATTTTGGCCTTGCCATTAATGTGTCTAAGACCAAGTTTATGGTCATGCATAGGCTTAAGCAGGTGAGAGGGAGGGTTGTTATGAATGGCGAAGTGTTAGAACAGACTTAACTCTTCTCTTACCTTGGTATTACATTGGGTTCCAAGTTAGAATGGAAACCGCACATTAATCAGCTGGCTACCAAACATGCTCAGTTAGTGGGTGCCTTGATAAGGGAACTGCGACTTTCTGCGACCAAGCCTATCTCCCCAGCAATGAAAATATATAGAACTAAAATAAGTGCATCAATACTGTATGGGGCAGAATTGTGGGGGTTTAGCAACATGACACAACTGACGACCTCACAAAATAAGTTTGTGAGTGGTTTAGTAGGTCTTCCTCCATCCACGCCACTCCTTCCCCTCTACCATGACTTGGGTTGCCAACAAGTGGAGGATGCGGCACGTTATAGACCTGTGGCTTATTGGAGGAGGCTATGGGTTACACCAGAACTCTCACATTACGCCCAGGCCCTTCTCGAAGTTCGTTATGCAGATGCATCTAATAGCATTCTATGGCTGAGAGAGGCCAAAGCAGTGTACATCGCTATGGGTTTGCACCCATTGTGGGAGAATCCCACAACTAATCCCTTCCCACCATGCGAAATTTTAGTATGTGTACTGCCCCATCCTTGTCAAGGAATTTCCTTGAGCTCAAACATGAAATTGCTTATGAGGCTTATTGGGATTTTATTACTCTTCCTGAGGACCGGAAACGGTACCACCAATATAGGGTGGGTACCCTTCCCGTTAATTGCTTGTCTAGCAAATGGCAGGCAAAGAATAATATATTTTGCCCTTTTTGTCCCTTACAATCGGAAAGTATATCCCACATTTTTTTTTATCTGCCCAGTGTACAAACATCCTCGGCACAAGTGGTTGAAGCCTGTATGTCTGCTGAAAGGCATCACCACAGGGGTGGAGGCCTTAAGGATTTTCCAAAATGACACTTCTGAATGTATTGTAATTGCGGTTGTAAAATGTCTATATTTGATGTGGGCAATTCGGAGGCGAAAGCTCAGCCAGAACTGAAATGGTGCTTTGTTTGCATTCTGAATATAATCAATTTTGTGTGTTAATAGTTTTTTGACCTCGGACTTCGTTTTAAAAATCAATTTATTGTATAGGTTTTTATTGGCATTTTAAAATATATTTATTAATTATTGTATAGAGGGGCCATTGGGATTAATCATTTTCTTGGTGGCAATGTCCCGTTGCTGATGAGCTATCTAAGATTTTTTTAATATGTATAAAATAATATACTTTTTAATGTGCTGTGTTTTATGATATGTTTATCGAATAAAGACTATTTTGAATTGAATTGACTAGATTTGCATACTTTTAAGATAGCTCCCAGTGCATATCTTGACTCATATTTCCAGTACACATAACCTAAATACACTTGCTACAAAGTTTAGATCTGATACTAAGAAGGAACTTATGTACCTTTTGGACTTTATAAAATGTCATTATTTTCTCAAATGATGTTGAGCCGATCTTGATTCCTTGATAATTAGTCAAGAAACTGCCTATCCTGCATGCAAAAGTTATAAAGGGTCCTCAGTCATCGGACCACTCAAACAGAAACATTAATCTTCTGGGTAGGCTTAGCCAGACACCTGGGAGCTCTGGATGTTGTAGGGAATGAATACTTACAATTATCTAGGGCGTAATCAAAATGTATTGATGTAAGATGGTCACCCTGATAATATTAAAAACCCCTTCAATGCATCGGATCAGATTTTTAACCTTTTTTTGATCATGTATCTAACCAATTTAATTCTTCTCCTTCTCCAATAAATGATGTTCTTGACACTCCATAACCAAACAGCAGCTCTTCTTCAACATTAATATCTCTTAATGCAGTGAAAATAATTACATTTTGCATTTTGCTAAATACTAGTAATGCTACGCGATTAGGCTTAATGTTGCACACTTTCCTTGAATGATGTATCAACCGTCGGATTGTTTCCTTTTTTGGGTGACACACACAGGGCACTGTTTTTGCATCAACACACATTTTCCTGCCAGAGGGTTCCTGAAAGAAGAATAAGTATCCCATCTCTTCTTCTTGCGACTCTTGCATCATTTGATTCCCTTGCTCTGCTGTGATTACCATCCCGTGGTAATCGCAAATGATATCTCCTTTTTTGAAGTCTTGTGTAGAGATTACTTTCTTCCCCTTTGTGGCATCAGTTGTGACATGGAGCCCTCTCCATAGCTGACATTCCACCAACGATGCTATTTGTTGATTGCTGACTTTCCCTTTAGTGACTGCTCTAAGAATCCAGCCCTCCATGATGTCTTTTACTCTTGGCAGGTTCTTCTTCCACTCCATATTCTTATAGAAAGTGCTTATTTGATGTTCTGTTAAGTATTAATCGACAGACATGAACATTGCCGCCGCCATCTTGCTTAGCGAGAGCCAATGCATGCGCGTAAGCAGCTCCCATTTTAGGCATTGCGGCCATTTCGTGCTCTGCGACCCACCTATGATTCACCCTGACCTCGCAATCATCCCCAGCGCCCTGACTAAGCATGACCAAACATATTGGGGTAGTAAAACCTTGTCCTCGTGACAAAGTCCCTGAGTCACTTCCCGCCCTAAACCCGTATGTCCTTTCATCCTCCGCACACGAGCAAGCCCTTCTGATAACCCCTGACCACACCTGGCTGCTCGATCCGGTCCCAAGCACTAAACCAACCCTTGCAGACATCGTTTATTGCCCTCACACGGTAGGACTTGTTGTATGAACAGAAACGCCTGATCTAATCAATGGCGCGAACCCTTAGATCTGACCAATCCCATGCATTTACAGATCCTGTTGGAATGTCCTGCTGCGAGATATCGAGCATCAGTTAGATCCGAGTGGGGGACGATAACTGTTGGGTCTGTGTGGGAACCTGCTGGAGGCGGGAATTCCGAGGATGTTTGACCACCAATAAACTGATGTAAATGTGTATAAAAGACCAAGCAGTGGAGAAATGGTTAGAACACCTCCCGAAGACATTCTGTGGGTCCGAATTGATGTGTTCTCCTCTGGAGCAATAAACCTGTTCTTGCCTTTCAGTTTTCCAGCCATGCCACTTTATTTTGGTAACTAATATTGAAGGGAATTAAAGGCGACTTACGCCGAGCAGCTTTGTTAATCGTTAGAGAGTGGCTGCTTTTTCCACAGTTCTGTTGGCTGTCGTCTTCTAAAGTGGTCTGCAGAAAAAGAAAAAAAACAGTACTTCAGTGTCATTTAACATTATATATTTTTACATCAAATATACACCCTGTTTATAAACTTCCATTAAAAGTGAAGGACACTTACTCTGCACTTATTCCTTTTGCAATGTTTGTTGCATGATTCTCCAACTGCGATAGCAGTACCGTGCATGCTTCCCAGCCAGTGCAACGCGGACCTTCTTTTTCGGTGGTTGCCCATTTAGAGACACAGGAAATTCTTTCAGTATTCTTTTAAGAGCTGATGCATTATCAATTTTAGGACAATTGTACGCTACAGCAGCAATTCTTGATTTTTGTTTTGAGTGACAATTTTCCCTGTAAAATACAAAATATCCATTTAAGATACCTCTAAAGAAAAAATACACATTTTTGTGAACGCCCTTGCAAAAATGAATTATAATTTAGTACTATAAATATAAACATACTGTTCTTATGTTTCCATAACTTTGGCTTGGGTGATGCTGGTAACTCTGTCTTCACTGGAACTAAAATAAAATAGACAGAAATGTGTCGGAGTATTCTGTGAAATATCTTGTCAAATGTAAATTATACCTTTGAACAAGTTACATGCTTACTCAACATTGTAATGGGTCAGTTTTTCCAGTAACTTGGATGCTAAGCAAGAATTTTGCATTTCACAGCTTCTTTTTGTATTGATTGCCACTAGATTGTTAGATATACTCCAGGACAATTAGATTCTCTTGGCCACATAAATGTTTCACAGCAGCATGTTTACAGATTTTTACAACTTCTTTTCTCTTCAGAGTTGGTAATCTGTATCTGTTAGAAAAATGAAGATTTTTCAAAATGGCTCAATTATTCAATAGATTATGCTTCAAAGAGCCTCTGTTATTATGGCACACCTGACTAACTCCTGCATTTAATAACTAATAGTCTAAAAATTAGAAAGAAGGGTAGACACAGTTAGCCCAAGAACGTAAAGTTTAAGCGTTGTAAACAAAATAAATAATGAACACCCTTTAAAATCATTTTGTGAGCGAGAGATAATGACACCATAGCAGAGATTTACCTTTCAATTAACCTATTAACATTCTCTTTGGCGTTGCAAACTTCTACTCAATCAATGGAAACAAAAAAATAATCTTTTGCTGAGCTGCTTTCCATCAATGCCTTACTATTCAGCATTCTGGGACGTATCATTGTAAAATATACATGAAACCACAACGAAAAAAAGTGAAATATTCAATTACTGTGCATTAAACGGTTCTTAATGTAAGTGTGACACACACAATAACAATAATTTGTTCATGATACTATGAATTCATAGAGGAATTACATTTTAAAAAACATACATGTATATGATTTACTCTCTCATCCAAATAGAATTTTAAACAGCCTTCTTATTTTAATGGTCTGTGTTATACAAAGACACTTACATTTTCTTCTTCATCATTTAAAGCAAACTGTGTTTCTCGCTTAGGGCCTGTCTTCTTTTCTGTAAATGCTATTATTGCAAATTTCACACCATTCTCAGTCTGATGTGTCCGTTCCAACCATTCTTTAACCTGTGAAAATAAGGTTTTATTTATCACGAACATCTCCAATGAATGCACATCGAAATTAGAAATAAATGGGTAAGGGTGTACGCTTACAACAAAGTTTTTGACAAATATTGGCCTGAGTAGATATTTGAAGAGCAATATTGCTTCCAAATAATACACAACGTGTAAGTGTTCCTGATTGTTTAATTCACTGTTGCTGGTCACTTTTTTGATAACACTGATGAAATCCTTCTTTGCCACCTTCAGAATCTTGAGACATTCACCAAGCATCTCGACTTCACATCTGTGTCTTTTGCAGCTATGGTAAATTGAGAATTAATTTGGTTAACTGTTTGAAACACAGACGGATTTGATAAAAGTCAAATCAGCAGTGTTTCAACTTACATTTCTTGAAGTGCATCACATTGCGTATTCTGTTCTTTTCCCAGCTGTCCTTCTTCAAGCTTTGCTTCACTTGCTTGGACAAGTCTGAAAGTTAAAAAACCCAAATTAGTGAACAGTGTAAGTTATATAACAATGTTTTCTTGTGACTGTTAGGAACTGAATGCATATTAAACTCCAACATGTAAAAAATGTGGCATACGTTTGAGATTGTTATGAGCATAAAACAATATATAAGAAGCAACAGAATAGCTTACTTTTCTGGTTTTCCATCAATAAAGCATCCACTTGACTCAAGCTGATGAATTACGTTTCTTCTGTTAGTTTCATCAAAACATTCCCTAAGACTCTCGTAGTGGAACACCCGTCCATGATGAAGATGTGAGACAACAGATTCTTTAGCTTCTTTCACAGCAGTCTCAATAACCTCTGAGGCGCAGCTCTTCATGCATCTTTTCATCAAGTGAGCAGCAAGGGAGAATGTACTTTTTAGGCAAATTCTGCAAACAAGGGGGATACACATGTTGTTTCTGGAAAATAAATGAGATTGTATTAAGCATTGTCATTCTTTTAGGTTACAAGTCTGAATTCTTAATTTTAGGTGGCAATTGAAAAAGTCCAAATACTCCTTTCAGAATTTCAGGAATGAGATAGAGGCATGACACTTGGCATATTTAGACCGCCTTATCTCAGCATTATTGTGCACTTAAAGGTGTGATTCTATCTATCAAAGTTCCTGAGTTATATTTTGAAATGTGCGCTGTACTATGATTAATCAGAGGCTAAAAAGTCACCACGATAGCTAGAAAAATATTTCAAAGTGCCTAATGTTTGCACGATCAAATTGACTCTGCCTACCTAATTTCTGAGCTTCTGCAGTGTATTTTGTGGCTATGCTAAAACTGTTAGCTTGTTTAAGGCAATATTGCTGTCACAATTTAAGGGTAGGTCTACAGGTTGTTGTTCCTGCTCTTCTTATGCTATTTCAGACCGAAGTCTGCATTTCCTAATGGCGGTATTTGTGCTTGAAAGGCCAGAACTTCACACCTGGCAGAGGGAAGGCCAGCAGCAGAAGCCAGTAGACACATCCCTTAAATATTGAAAGCAATATTGCCTTAAACAAGCTAACAGTTGTAGCATAGCCACAAAATAAACTGCAGAATCTTAGAAATTAGGTAGGCAGAGTCAAATTGATGTTCCAAACATTAGGCACTTTGAATTATTTTTCTAGCTATTTGTATCTCAGCTTTATAGTGCATTATAAAATGTGATTCTATCTGTCACGGTTCTTGATTTATAGTCTGAATTGTGCGCTGTACTGTGATTGACCAGAGGCTGAATTGCAAAATAATTATCAGTGTAAAGCGCACATTTCAAACTATATCTCAAGAGCCGTAGTAGATAGAATCACAATGTAAACTGCACAATAATGTTGAGATGCAGAAGCCCACGTGTTGTAAGTTTCATGCTTCTAGCGTATCCTTAAAGGGTACGAATTGATTGTGCTCACGCCAGTCAGAATCGCAGCCCAGCTCCGGACTGATGGGCACTAACCTTATCACCAGGAAATATCACCCTTAACCGTGAAATACGCTGTCATAAATGTTTTTTTCTGTTATAAACGATTCTCTGAACGAACCGTGAGGGTGATGGTGTTGTGTGCTTACTTGTGTGGTGTTCAGTTGCAATGGTGATAAAATAAACGCACGTACTGGGGCCCCAGTGCAGAGGTTACGTGACACAAACATGTAAATTCTTTATACACATAAAAGTCCTGCAATGTCTATCCTTGGTACGTGAACAATGCACTTTGCAGTCAGATGTTCACGCACAGCCCCGACATTACCTTTTGTAAATAGATGGCTTCAAACCTTTGACGAGCTGGACTACGGAATGAGAAACATGCGTCTCAATGCAACAAAAATAATAGTGATTTAAAAAAATCAAAAGTAGTGCCTGTAGTGTATGTTGCCTTTAGTTCCCACGGTGCTGCCAGAAACGTATTAAAAATGATATTTTAAAAGTGAACGTATTAGCTAGCGGAATCGATGTCTGGGACGCACGCGAAAGAGCCAGGAATGCCTGGTGATCATGTGCGTTCGGCTGTAGCATCCCTCTGCTGTGCTCGTGCCCGCCTCTGACCCAGAAGGGAAAGTACCACCCCGCGCGTGCAGCCGACACGCAACAAATCGCTTTTACTTAAAAGGAGGTCAGAAAAGGCAAGTGCTGATCTCTGAAGAAAGAAATCCGAAAATCCCCTAATTCCCAGCTGCAGCCTCTCAGAAAGTCCATTTTCTCCACTTTTTACCTGTGGGGTGTCTGTGCCAGCACCCCCACTAACACGCCGACTCTTGTCAGGTGGCGGGTGCAACGGGGGTTAGGTGGAGAGGTGAAATTGCTTAGTGAATGCACGTACAAAATTGCAGAGTGGTTGGTGATCAGCGCTATCAGCTCTTGCTGTCTGTGCGGTCAGATATATATTCTCCTGACCAGCTGTGTTCGCATCCTACTGTCTGTATCGACTGTGAGTGAATACTGCAGTTTGGGTTGAACCCTTTGTTTCTGCACTGCATGCTGGAATGTTTGCACCCTGGTCTGCGTGCTAGGCACAACACACCTTATGCGCTATGTGCAGAGCACCCAACACTGTGCTAAGTCTGTGCATCCTGCACTTTATATCGGGCTGTATCTGTACCCTGTCGTGCGTACAAGGCAGTGTGTTTTCAAAACGCACTCTGTACTGGGCGGTTCTGCATAAGGTATTGAGCTGTGTGTGTGCACTCCATGTGTGTTGAACTGTTGAGCTGTTTGTGTGAATTGTGCCATGCTTACTGAGTAGTATGAGCTTAGCCTAGGCTGTGTGTTTGTCCTACATACTGTACAGGGGTATGTGTACGTCACGCACGCCGTTCTAAGCTGTTTGTGCATAATGCACTCTATGGTGGGCGGTATGTTCCACTGCATTAGATGCTTTGCTGTACAGTACATATATATTGTGGGTGCTTTGCTGGTCCCATATACCCTCCTGTCTGAAATTAGCTGTGTGTGGGATGGCGGGGGGCACCGTGTGCTGTTAGCGGAGCATGAGAGCCTTGCAGGGGCTGTATCTGCACAGTGCCATGTATGTGTGTATCACGTGCTCTGTTTTGTGGTATGTGTGCTCTTGGCATTCGCCTGTGTGTGTGGCATGCACTCTGTGTGCACCCTGCACTGTTCACTAGACTGTGTATGTAATTTGCCCTGTAGAGTGCTCCATGCAGGCATCGTGGACCCTGCACTGGGCTGCGTGTTCATCATGCATTGTGTAAAGGACTGTTTGTGCACCCGGCACTGTTTATTGGACTGTATGTGTATCCTGCACTCGACAGTGGTCTGTGAGTGAACCGTGTACTCAGTACTGGAATGTGTGTGTATTATGCACTGGACAGTGGGTGCATCATGCACTTTGTAGCAGGCTGTGTGTGCATCAGACACTCGGTAGTGGGATGTGTGTGAATTCTGCAGTCTGTACTGGACTGTGAGCGTGCTTTGTGCACCCTGTAATCTTCTGTGCTGCTGAGGGGGAGACTTCATAATGGGCTGGGGGGGCGGGAAAGTGTGTAGTCCCTTGAAACAACCAGTGCGTTTGAGAGAAGGGGCCCTTCCCTAACATTTTACTTCAGGGTGCTACATAGGGTGCAGAATTTTTTCGGCGTACAGTGAATAGGGGGAGTCTCGGGGCTTGTATGGTGGCGGCGATGCGATCGACAGCCTTCAGTATTTTTACCTGGGGTGAACGACGAGCAGTGTAAGTATGTTTGACAGTCTGTAGCCGATGAACTCTACAAAACACCGTCTCTAAAACAATCTGAGGTAATTCAGCGACCGAAAATGTCCAGTATTCGGCCTTTTCCGGACGTGACATTTTCGTGCGTATTCGGGTTAGACTGTAGACATGACAACCCTCGATACATGCTTTTGTTTTGTGAAAGCCACGACCCTTGCTGCAATCAGTGCCCCCGGGGCCCCTGCTCCATTTGCCGCACAGCCGTGACTGCTGCCAGGATACCCGCCCCCCAGATCGGCAGAGGTTGGCACCGAGATGTGAGGTGATATTTCAACAGCCGACGCTTGGAGGCGCGATGCAGCTGCGGATGAGTTCCCTCCAAAGCCGGGACTCCGTGCAGGTGGCCCGGGCACTGGCACGCAGTGGCGGGTGGACCTGCCAGTATGGCTTCTTCTAGGGGGTCAAAGGGTTCAGGGGCGTGCTTGAAGTGTCATACACGCAAAACAAACGTCTGTGATGTGGTCCTCACTTACCACAGCCAGTCCTCCTTAAGTGAGGCAGCCTAAACATCCTTTTTTTCCTGGTGGCACTTTAGCTCGCGCCACGGCAAGTTCCAGCTCTGTTCACCTCATGTGTTGCCGGTGGGGGCCACCGAGGGGAATGGCGAGTGTGAGGGTCTCTCGACAATTCAAAGCATCAATCTATCGTGTGTCACAGCAGCGCAATGTCCACCTTCTGACATCTCGCCCTGGCAGTGCAGGTCTAATGTCGGCTCCTGCAAAGCCCTGTGACCTGGCTATGTGATTAGAACAAAACATTTTCAGCAATGAATACTTTTATCGCTCCACTGCATTTAGACATGAGCCTTGCCCTGGAATACTGTAATGTTTCATATTTTTGATGTCCGGTGTTTGCAAATGAATCTGTTACCGAGGCCCAGCACCACTAGCTTACCAAGGGTCTTTAAAATGTACACCTTTTGATGTGACTCACAAGGAAATTATGCAAAACCCATTTTCACCTCCAGAAAAATATTCACCTGTTAGTAAAAAAGAGGCCACATGGTGCTGTCCCCCAGAAGGACTGCACTGCCCCCCCCAAGAAAATACATTTGTATCCCCATGAGATGTCAGAAGTGCTGTTTTCTAGAATGCAGCCGTTTCGAGAAACCCTTGTACCGCACGGTCTGTGCGCGCACACACACTATAACGCACTGCCAACCGTGCATGCACAAAGCACAGGATTTCAATCAATACGTGATTTAAATGCTGTTGTGTCTAATCATGTGTGAAGTGCTATTGACGACGAGAGGCCTCGCATTATGTTTTTAAAGCATGTTTTTGTAGCACCAATGCCCTGAATTTCAAAGTCACAATACAATAACCGTGATAGCTAGAAAAATAATTCAAAGTGTCTAATATTTGGAATATCAATTTGACTCTGCCTACCTTAATTTCTGAGCTTCTAGCATATTTTGTGGCTATGCTACAACTGTTAGCTTGTTTAATGCAATAATGCTTTCATAATTCAAAGGGTGTCTCTACTGGTTTCTGCTGCTGGCCTTCCCTCAGCCAGCTGTGAAATTCTGGCCTTTAAAGCACAAGTACCACCATTAAGACCGGCAGACTTCAGTCTGAAATAGCATGAGAAGAGTAGGACCAACACCCTTTAGACATACCCTCTTTCATCTTGACAGCAGAATTGCCTTAAAAAAGCTAACAGTTGTAGCATAGCAACAGAATATGCTAGAAGCTCAGAAATTAGGTAGGTAGAGTCAAATTGATGTTCCAAACATTAGGCACTTTGAATTCTTTTTCTAGCTATCACGGTTATTGTATTGTGACTCTAAAATTCAGATATTGATTTGTAAATCTTAGGAATACGGTAGAGATATGCAATTTGAAACAGTTGGACTGCTGTATCTCAGCTTCATTGTGTATTTTAAATTGTGATTCTATCTATCACGGTTCTTAATTTATACTATACAATGTGCGATGCAGTGTGAATGCAAAATAGATGCTACTTTACTATAAGTCAAAAATAAATTCGTACCTCTTAACAATGGAATAGAATCATGAAAGCTGGCACCAGTCTGTGTATGGAACACAGCTTTATTGTGCATTTGAAATGGTGATTCTCTCTATCACGAGTCTTGATTTATAGTGTAAACTGTGCACTGCATTCTGGCTGCAAGATGGATGCGAATGTACTATAAAGTCAACAACAAATTCGTACCCTTTAAAAAGAAGCTAGAAGCATGAACGTTGGAAAATATGGGCACTTGTATCTCAGCTTCATTGTGCATTTTAATTTGTGATTCTATCTATCTTCGTCCTTGAGTTATAGTCTGAGATGTGCGTTGTACTGTGATTGACCAGAGGCTAAATTGCAAAATATTTATCAGTGTAAAGCGCACATTTCAAACTATATCTCAAGAACCGTAGTAGATAGAATCACAATTTAAATGCTTATTGGTAAAGGGTACGAATCGGTTGTTGACTTTATAGTACATTTGCACCAACATTGCAGCCAGAGAGCAATGCACAATTTACACTATTAATCAAGATCTGTAATAGATAGAATCAAAATTTAAAAAGCACAATAATACTGATGTATAGCTGCCCACTGGTGCCAAGTTTCCTGTTTCTAGCCTATTGTTAAGAGGTTCGACTTTATTTTTGACTTTAGTAAATTTGAATCTGTTTTGCATCCACAATGCAGCGCACATTTTATACTATAAATCAAGAATCACAATTTAAAATGCACAATGGACCTGAGTTCCATTTGCCTACTACTGTCAACTTACATGATTCTAGCCCATTGTTAAGAGGTTGGAATCTATTTTTAACCTTTAGTAAATTTGCATCTGTTTTGCAGCAAGAGTGCAGCGCACATTTTACAGTATAAATCAGGAACTGTGATAGATAGAATCACAATTTAAAATGCACAATAAAGCTGAGATACAGTTGTCCAAGTGATCCACCAGACATGGGGGTTAACCAATGAAATCTTTCCAAGCAATGTTCCTCCCACCTGAAGGTCTGTATAAATGGCAGGCTTATTTCCCACCAAAAACCAGTGCTTGAGCAGCTCTTCCCATTAGAGGTGTATACAGGAGTACAGAACAGTTTATTGCTTCCCAGAACTCTTTCTGCCTTTAAAATGGTTTCACCTGTAAGGTAAGTCTAAATGTATGTGTTTTCTTTGCAATTGTTGATATTGTAATGCTTTCACTCAATGTTTGTTCATTTACATTAGTAACCAATTACATTTTGAATCTGTAGTTCATTTGCTTTTTTAGCAATGATGACATCAAAGTACCTTTTACATCATACATCATGACCTATAATAGATAGAATTAATTGTCTGCATACCCCATTGTGCCAAGTTTCATGCATTTGGCTCAAAGCTAAGTGGGCCACCATTAATTTTGAATCTGTAGTAATTTTTCTGTTTTTGCTGCAACTATATATTGCCAGCCAAGCAGTGAGCAGTATATGCTTTAAACTACAAATCAGGAACTGTGACAGATAGAATCACAATTTAAAATGTAATAAATTGGTGAGATAGGGCTGTTCAATGATCCCAACTGTCATGCTTCTAGTCTATTCCTGAGAGGTACGAATTTATTTTTGAATTGATAGTTATTTTGCCATTTAGCCACTGGTCAATCAGAGTGCAGCACACATTTCACACTATAACTCAGGACCCGTAATAGATCGAATCACAATTTAAAAACACGCGGCATGCCCAACATGAATTTAAAAAAACAAAAACAATGCTGCAGGGCCCGCCGTGTGCCCTGTGTGGGACGGGGCCCAAAAATAATAGCCCCCTGAGCACACCGCACAAGGGGCACATGGCGGGCTCCAACATAAACTTAAAAAAATTAATTATGCCCGCCAGGGCCCGCTGCGTGCCCCGTATGTGGTGGGTCCAAAAATAATGCCCCCTGGGCACGCGGCGGGCCCAAGAGGCCCAAGATAAAAGTAAAATAAAAATTATGCCCGACAGGGCCTGCCGTGTGCCCCGTGTGTGACGGGCCCTAAAAGAATGACCATTGGCCTTCTGCACACGGGGCATGCAGCGGGCCACAACTTAAATGTAAAAAAAAAAAGGTATGCCTGCCAGGGCCCACCACGTGCCTCGTGTGCAGCGAGTCCAAAACTAATGCCCCCCTGGGCTCCCCGCACCCTGGACACGCAGCGGGCCCCAACATAAATGTAATTTTAAAAAGTATGCCCGCCAGGGCCTGCTGTGTGCCTTGTGTGTGGCAGGCCCACAGCAACAAGCATCAGGTACCTACCTGACGATGCTGCAGCCAGAGACCAGTACCCTCAGGAAATGAACAGAAGAGCAGCAGGTGAGGGGTGTAAATAAAGACACCACCTTGCCTGCCTGCATTGAGACCCTCCTTCTATTGGCTCCATCGCGAGAGACCTGGAGAAAATAGAAGGGGTCAGATTTTGCGGTCAATTAATTCAATTACTGCTTGTAGGTTTGTTTTTCATACTGTGGAGCATTTTTCATCCTTAACAAAGCATGCATGTATATGTGGTGTTCCTCTTTGCTGAAATTCTACCCTGTAAAAGCAGTCAATTAATTTATTTTGAATCATTAAAATGCAATTAGAATATTTGCAAACTTGAAAGTCAAAATGTCTTACACATGTAATGGCCTCTTGTTGTATTACTATACATTTCGTTTTTCAAGGAATAGTTGCAAATTCTTTTTGTGTATTCAATACATGTTTGTAATCCTAATAGTATATTTATAAAATGGTGAAATTTTCTTTCTGCTGTAGATAAAGTTAGGGAAAATGGTGGTATCCTACATAAAGATCTTTTTATATTTGCTCAATGTTCCCAACATGGTGGAGAACCATAATGCTACCTATTTCACTCTATTTGGTCTTACATTTTCAAAATGTGTATACGATTTAGAGGCTTACTTTCTTTTTAATTTCATAGGAATTGTCATCTTATCATTAATTTACCTTGGTAATATTGTAACTGGTATAACATCTGCAGGTAAATTAACTACAGCAGCTGCCAATCATTTCTGAAAGTCATGTGGTAATGTTCTAATTTGTGTGAAGGGAATTCCTGGTGAAACTAAAGTTTCTTCTAAATTATGTAAATGCATTGGCATTGGGAAATTTGGAAACTTCATCCCATTGATGAATGAAAAGGGTGGTATTTTATTTTTGATAATGTGTATATAGAAAGTGTTGCATATATAATTTTTTGCATATGGGGTTATGTCACATAGTATGAATGTAGAATTTGTACTAATGATTGTGATTTTTAAAGATGTTTTATGCCATAATTGATTACAAATAGTACAAATATATTTTCGGCCATTAAATATTTCTTTATGGAAGTTGCTTATTCTGTTATTTGTCGGTTGTATGTTTGTTTGTATGGTTGAATCATTATTTGGTGTGCTATCTATGCTTTTTGTGTGCATATGTTGGGGGGGGAATTGAGTGCAATCAATGGTGAACTATTGCTTTTTCTTTTTAGTGTTTATGCCAAGGTGATCATTTCAGAATTAGTAAATTGTGTTTGAAGAATAGTTGGTGTTGTAGAGATTGATATTGTTTCTAAGCCTAAATTTATATTTTATTACCGTTAATATGTATATTTAAGGCATTTTTATTAAAAACTTTATTAGTAACTGTATATGTATGCGTTTTACGTTTAAATAATTTACCAGTTTGTTCTGTTTTTCTTTTGTATATTTGGTGTGCAGCTTGAAGTGTTTTTCTTTCAAATATTTATGGGAGTTGGTTCAAAAGCAATAAAATCTTCATGTGGAACTTGAATGTTTGCACAATGAAGAATATATTGTATTACTACTTCAAAGCTCATTATTTGAATAGTAATGCATGTGCCATTTGGATGAGGCATGCCTTTGTTATCGCATCTATGTGGCTCAAAATTGAATTACGTTTGTGCATTTGTGAAATTAGAAACCATATATGTATTAATGCAAAGAATTATCCCTGAATTAACATTTACTGTTAAATGTAATGCACTTTCAAAATTATGATATAAAGGATTGATACAATGTAGCATGTCACCATAATTGGGTGTTCCTAGTTAAACTTAATTCATGCATGTTGGTATTGTGTTGTATATAATTGGGTAAGTGATCTGGAAGCATTTGCATTTTATTATATAATTGATCATATAGGTCCATAATATATTCTAAATCATTTGTAATCAAAGTTTCTGCTGGTTTATAGTAGTTATGTAATATTGCAAACACACTATTTGCTAGGTGTTGTTTACCCCTTAAATCTATATTACACTTTTCATGTACCTGGTGATAAGCAGCTTGTAGAATTGTATTCAAAATTATATATTGAAATATATTTAAATTTATTGTTTACATTTTATAGGGTATGAATTTGTGTAAATGCATTGTAGTTTATGTACCCTATTGATACTTTTCCCCACTTTCATGTGTAATAATGTTTCTGCTTTTTAAAGGTTTCCTTTTCCTGTAAAAATAAGAAACCTATTTAAAATGTGATTTTCTTTATTGAATAAACAACACATTTAGTTGTTTTAATACACAAAAATGGTTGTTTTTATTTACTTTGACCATTATACTTTTTTAATTAGGAATATTTACCCAGCAGTATCTTGGATATTATATGGCTGTAAAAAAGGTATTTGTACTACTGTTTTGTACCCGAAGAAGAATTTACAATGTTAACTATTAAAAAATTGGACCAGGATCCCTTGAATGAGTTGTGTGTTGTAAGGATGTTTACTGAAAGGAATGGTAGCTGTATAAAAAAAGAGGCATAGTTGTATGCACATAGTAAGTATGAAGTTTGGAAAGCGGTAAGGGAGAAGGTTTGGAATTGTGTTATTTTAAGTAAAAGTAAGGTAAAGGAAGAATTGAAAGACTTTTGTGAGGTAAGAGATGAATTAAGTGTTGATGATTGTGTGTAGAAGAGAAAAAGTATTCTTTTTTGTGGGCATTAGGCAGAAGATTATATGAATTGGGAATGAATGATATTTTGGTATTATACGTTTTAGTGATGGCTTAAAGTGGAGTCAGAAAGAAAGAGGGTTGTATGTGAATGTGTTGATTGCAAAATGGAGTACAAGTTTTAAAAAATATTGACTAATCCCATGTTGTTGTGATGTTTTAAAATGCTGTGGGATGAAATAGTATAAGATATCAGTTTGGTAATATGGTGTCATGGCATGTATAAGCGAATAGTAACTTTGGTGGATATGTCGTGTATGTGAATTGAACTAACAGTGATTGATGAAAGTATTAATTAGATTTATGGAGAAGTGTTTAGGGAAGGTTTTCTAGTGTTTATATTGATAGATAATGGTATTTAGTTGAAGTACGAGGAAATTAAAATTTTTGTGAAATTAGGTGGTATAGAACAAAACAATTGTGGTTTGTATTATGTTAGAGGAACTTTAGTAGTGTAAAGAGTGAATATCTTTAATAATAGAATAATTTAGTTGGTGAGTAAAAGAGAAGCATTGGGATTATGACTTAAATATGATGCTATGAGCATATAGACTGATGCCTAATGATGTGTTGGGAGAAGCTTGTTTGGGTTGAGAGGCAGGTTGCCTTTTAAGTGGATTGTGGATGGGTAAATGGGAGCAATACATTTAATTGGGAAGCTAAGCATGCGAGGAAGAGTATTTTGGACTTATAGGAAAATAATAAAGTATTTTGATGGTAAACATGGAGTGAATGAAGTATATTTAAGAATTGTATTCGTGGTTTTGTGTGAAATGCGGTAAAAAGTGGGTAAAGGTGAGAGTAAAATTAGTAGTCATAAAAATGCGAAAAGAAAGGCATGAAAAATATGATAGAAATAGAAGATGATAGTACTTGTTCTATGAGATATATGGCCTTAGCAAAAAGTAGTAAGGGTAAAGTGGAACATGTAGGAGAGGAGTTGTAAGTAGAAAAAAGGTATTGGTGTTTTAATGTTATAGAAAATGGAGGAAAATAACAGAATTGTAGATGAAGGTGATTTGTTTGAAAGTGTGGATATGAGTAGTAGGTGTAGAGAAGGAGAGGAGATTGTGTTGCTATTTTAGGTGTAAGTATTTATCAGGTGCTCAAAAGGCTGGAGAATTTGAGGTGTTATTACAGTATACTTTTAACAATATCTTATGCGAAAGGAAAGGGCATACTAGTATTAGAATTGTGATTATTACAGTAATGATGTATATTAACTGTAGTTTAGTTCGCTGAATTATGTTTATGTGGCCGGATACACTGAAATAAATTAAACCAAGAAAGGTAAAATATTTTAATGTAAGAAACGGGTAAGGTGCTGCTAATGCAATAAAACATTATCTGATCGTTTTTACTAATATACAGGCAGTTATAATTTGAGTTAAAAAGGGCTTGCTTTAAATGGTTAAGCAGGTGCAGTGACACAAACCGCAAGAGTTGTCATAAGTCCAGTAAACACAAAATATTGCTATATTTACTACTTAACAGATAATCATAAGTGCACTTATGTTGCAGACACCAGGGCTTTGATTTTTATAGTGCAACAAGTGCGGTGACACTGGGACCAAATGCTCCAGGCATCTAACTAAACAATGATCATTGCTATACTTTATAAGATAAGAGACAGTCACACGTACATATACTTTGAGGCACTAGGGTTATGATTTGAATGGTGCAGCAGGTGCGGTGGTAATGGGCCCAAAAGAAGTTTAAATGGAGGTAAACACCTAATATTGCTATGCTGCTACTAAACAGGCATCTAGAATTGCAGTTACCTTTTAATTAACAAGGGTATAATTTGAATGGTGCAGCAGGTGCGTTGGCACCAGGGACATATGTTTTAGGGACCCCAATAAACAGATTATTGTTACATTTTATCACTAAATAAGACAGTCAGAAGTGCAGTTATTATTATTAATTAATTCATATTTATAGAGTGCCTGGCTACCCTTAGACATCCCGCGATATCTGAGATAAGTAAAGCACAAAAATAAGTGGTTGCCTCATTAAGGTAGCCACGTCTTCAGCTGTTTCTGGGTGGATAGATGGTGGGCGGTTGCATGCAGCTGGACAGGAAGAGTGTCCCATAATTTAGCCACGTCATAAGAATACGGACGACCCCCTGATTGTGCTCTCTTGATTTTTGGTATCGCTATCAGAAACTGGTCAGCTGACTGAAGACCTCTTGTTGGGTGGTAGAAAGTTATAAATGATTTATCTTGGGACCAGTCCCCCAAAGGGTTTTATGTGCTATGCAGAAGGCTTTGAATTTAATCCGTTCTTAAATTGGCAGCCAGTGGAGTTTTTTCAAGACTGGCTTGATGGAGTGCCGGTAGGGAGTGTGATGCAGCAACCTAGCTGCACAGTTCTGCACCACCTGCAATTTCCCTATCGTGGCCTTTGTGGTACCTAAGTATGGGGAGTTCCCATTGTCTAATCGTAAGAGCACCAATGCCTGTACAATTACTCTACGTTGCCAGTACCGGGAGTAATGGGAGGATTTTACGCAAGAATTCTAATGATACCAATGCAGGATGCAGCTAACTTGACTGCCTGGCTCTTAAAGTTGAGGGATTTATCTAGCCAGACACCTAAACCTTTTATCTGACCATTGGGGATTGATACTGGTCCAAGACATTTCGGCCAGTTTAATCCCATTGGTTCCGTTGGTGTGCCTGGATGGTTAACTATAATAATTACCTCTGTCTTGTCTCTGTTAAGTTTGAGACAAAACTGATCCATCCATGTGGCCACCGCTTCCATACAGGCTTCAATATTGATTGGTGAATTTTTTGGATGTTTTAGTGCTACAACAAATTGTATATCATCCGCGTATGTGATGATTTGAATCCCGTATGGTAGAACTAATTCGGCCCGGGGTTTAAGATAAATATTGAAAAGGGTAGGGCTCAATGATGAGCCTGGGGAACTCCACATATATTTGGCAAACATTTAGAGATGCAATTCCCCTCGAAAACCTGGAATACTCTATCTTTCAGAAAAGATTCAATTGATGCCAGGACGCTGCCAGAGACTCCCACCATTCTGAGCCTGTCAGACAAGATGTTATGATTGACAGTATCGAATGCAGAGCTCAGGTCGAGTAGTATAACCGCTACTGTCCCACCCTGATCAAGGCTTTTCCTAGTTTCTTCCACGGCTGCTAACAAGGCTGTCTCTGTCCCATGGTTGGGTCTAAATCCTGTCGGAGTGGAATGCAAATGGGAATGTTTCTTGAGCTGCTCTGAGAGAAGTTTGTTGACATATTTCTCAAGAATGTTGCTGTTCCCAGGGAGCAGAGAGACAGGGCGATAATTACTCCATATATCTGGGTAAAGATTGGGCTTTTTCAGAAAGGCCCTTATCATGGCATATTTCCATGCCAGAGGTAGCTGTCCGCTAGGTAGCGGAGAGTTTAATACTTCTAGCAGAGCTGGAATAATGATTTCTTCTACTTTGCGAAGTGTTTGTAGTGGAGCCCGATTTGACCTGCGCAAACAGTTGTTATAGTGTGGCCAAATCCAGGGTAGGTGAGTCATCTAGACGTGGGTGTCATATCACTTGGGGAATCTAATTCCTGTTCCCCCTTGTTTGTGCTTGTGCTTTGGGGAAATGAATTATAGATAGCTGGAATTTTTTTGTTAAATTCTGCTATTTCATCACATCTGGTCTGTGCCAAAACTGATGGGAAATCCGGCCCGTGCACCTAGTGAGTGATTTTGTAATATAATAATATTTCCCTAGGTGTATTCTCTGCCGCTGGTTTTCTATTTCTGATTGATACATTTTGATAGCCTCTTGATATTCTTTCATCGTTATAATCCTTCAACCAGGCTCTCTAATTTTTTGCATTTTTGTTCAAGGTCTCTTAAATTAGGTTAGTACCATGGCGTCAGTTTTTCCTGCTGCTTATCCTGAATCCATTTGTGAGGGGCCATAGCATCCCGCGAGGCACTAATCCATTGCTCGTAATTCTCTGATGCTATCCTGGTATTAACCTCTTCCACTGGTTTGTTGTTTACCAAAGCCTCTTCCCAGACCTCTGGTGATAATTTTGCCCAGGGGCGTTCTAATTTCTTGCAGGTTTTTTTTCCTGTCTTCTGATATGGGGTATTCCAGAATATTGGTATTAGAAAGTGGTCAGACAATGGGATCGGAACGGGGCTTCCTGTGCAGAGCTGTATATCATTTGAAAAAACTGGGTCAAGAAGCAGGCAATAGGGATATAATTTAAATGATGCAGCAGGTACAGTGATAATTGGACCAAAATCTCTAGGCACCTCTTCAAACACCTAATATTGCTGTCTTTTAGTACTAAAGAAGCAGATATAAGTGTAGTTACTTTGTAGATAATAGGTTAATGATTTGAATGTAGCAGCAGGTGCAGTAGCACAAGGGTGATAGTAACAATTGTAGTTGCATTGGGAATCAAAGTTCTATGTGCCCCACTAAACACAGATTATTGCTATATTTTACTGCTAAGCAGGCATTCACAAGTGCAGTTATTTTGCAGGCAACAGGATTATTATTTAAATGGTGTAGTGAGTGCAGTGGCACCAAGCCAAAAGTAGTTTGAACTCTTGTAAGTACCTAATGTTGCTATATTTTATTGTAAGTGCAGTTATGTAGAAAGCACTAGGGTCATGATTTCAATAATGCAGCAGGTGCAGTGGCAGCTAATTTGTCCAAAAGCACCGATTGTTTATCTGATGCCAAAATGTAAACCTAGTTCCCTCAGTATTAAAGTTAGCAGCTGTTTTTATTGATCTAGTAAGTTATTGTAGAGAATTTAAATTATAATAAAAAATATGCATATATATTTAATGTTTATAAATGTGTGCTACAATATAGCATGTTTTATTGTAGTTGCCTGTGTATGTATTTCTAAGACATACTTGGTATAGCGTAATGCATAATTTTAGACCAAAATACAGGATGTCCTAGAAACAAAGGCTGTGTGCTACAAATGGCCCACAGGAGTAGCAACAGCTTTTGCTACTAGTAAAAATGTTTGAACTATCTTTTCTTCAGTGATAGGTACCCATGGATTGTTTGCAAGTGGGATAGTCGATGAGTATAACTTGCGCCCCCCAGTGACTGTTGCCAGCTTCCACCAGGCTTTGCTTTCGAGGGAGGCCAAAGAAATGGTAGTGCTTGCACTCATACTCTCTCGCCTTGACTATGCTAATGCTTTGTTCATTGGCATCCCGGCTTATCTGGTCAGGCGACTCCAGATCATACAGAATGCCGTGGCTAGACTCCTATTTAACATCTCGCGGAGATCTAGTGTCCGGCAGCATCTGCGTGATCTGCACTGGCTACCAGTGGCCCAGCGGGTGTTATTTAAGGCCCTCATTTTATCTCACAGGGCCATTCATGGTCAAGGTCCATAGTATCTGAGGAGACGCTTTGTCTTGTATATGCCGAACCGCCCCCCTTTGCTCTGCCACTCAGTGTCGGCTTGTCATCGCACGGTTTCAAAGGTTGGGTTTAGGTGACCAGTCTATCTCTGGGAAAGCTGCGGCTGCCTGGAACACCCTTCCTATGGAAATTCAGCTTACTCAGGATTTCAAGCTCTTTAAAAAAAACACTTAAAACTCACCTTTTCAAAATGGTAACTCTTTTTTTTTTTCTGCCCACTTTCTCACTGTCTGTGCACGCCCCAGGACACTTGAGTATTTGAGCGCGCTACAAAACCCTCTATAACATAACCAAGCCCAACTAGTCATGCAGACAGTTAGCACAGTATATAGCGGGCCTGGCTCACAAGGTCGGCTTCCAGCTTAAAGTAGGGTATGTACTTGAATTAGTCGACGTGAGCCACAGGGGGCTGAATTGGAGCAAAAGCGCAGAGTGTTCCATTGTGATGCCTGCGAGCTGGGAAAGGAATTGCATGGTTAACTGGAGCCCGATGGGACCCTGTCGTGAGAGCAGATATGGGTGAATTGTAGAGTGACTTACTGGTAGGATCTTGGGATGAGGATTGCTGATTACTTGAGGAGGATCACGGAAGGAAAGCAGGCTGTGGAGGAACAGGCAGTATGCTTAATTCATGCCCGGGGATGCAATGAGGCAGTGTAAGGGTAAGGTCAGGGGATGGCAGACTTACTTAAATTACAACCGTGAGGGCGGCATTCCGTGGATCAGACCGGGCCGTTCTAATTAGGGGGGTGAGTTAAGGAGGTCTGTAGAATCCTGGAAGCACATGGTAACAAGTTGCGGTTAGTGCTGACAAGCGCCCCTGTTGTTAGAAAAGGACGGGCGCGGGAACATGAAGCAAATTTACTTGAAGAGAATCGATCGAGGTTGTAGATCAGTTAATGACTGTGCTGCTCGCATAGATCCGCGAGAGTGAGAGTTGAATTGTTCAAATATATGGAGGCGCAAGGAGGTTCTGCGCATGCGTCAGAAAACTAGCGGGGGACATGAATTCCCTGTGGGAGCCACTAGAGCAGATAGCGGCAGCCATGTTGAGTGAGTAAAAATAAACCAGTATATGGGGCGAGCAACTGGTTAGAGGCAAGGAGATAAGGTCATTTGCGGAGAAAGTGAAGAGGATGTCCAGACTTAAGGGGGAGCCACAACATAAATAAAACTTACAGCTAATAAAAATTACACATTAAAATAAGAAACTGCATATTCATGAGCACATGACATTTAAAAAGGCATGTAGAACGGGATGGCCCTTGCAGAGAATATGGACAGCGTGAGTTGATGAGTAATAAACCGAATCATGTTCCATTCGTCAAGCGTATTAAGGCCATTTTCTATGGAACAACAGTTAAACATCCATTTACTTTCCCGTCTATTTAGGATGGGCAGAGGGGCTTGATGAATCTTCTTATAAATAAATACAGGATGCCGAGATGAGTTCCCTTGTTTTATTAAACTTCGGGGAACAAGATCAAGTTGTGTTAACAAGCCTGAGCCAACTGCCCTTCTGTGGAATCTGGACCACGCACTCCGTGTTCCAGATTCCACCAAAGAACCATAGGATACCACACATCTCCCTTCTTTGCAAAACATTAAAAGAAATTATCAAAACACATGCAGAATAATATTATAGGATCTTACACATCAGCTAAAATTACATAACATTAAAGTACAAGAGAAATGAACAAAAAGCATAAAAGAGAACATTATAACATAAAAATGTATGCATTCATATCATAGTCTTTGCACCATACGGATTCATGTCTCGGTCTCACATTAATATGGCTTCTCCCAAGGTTGGAAGAATATTGATAACCTTTCCTCCAGTTCATATTTTCACACAAGACTTATTGATCTCGTAATGGATGAACTCCATTGTTAACATCATTAGAAGAAAACCGAATTGAAACTTTCACAACTTTTGAAAAGCTACAAACATTGCCATCAGTCAACTCCACTACTTGTGTCCCAACCCAGACCACCCTCATGGGAGCAGAAAACCGAGATTCACCTGTCCTCACAATTCTCCCTTTTTTTTACACGTACCCAATCATTAACTTTCACATGACAAGAATAAACCTTGTTTGAATCTTTGACCATATCATATGGCTGGTTTATAACAGGTTTTGCAATTTCATTACCTTTGTACACTTAATTCCTCATCCAACTCAGCTTACATGAACTCTTCCTACCTCTAATTTTTTCAAAAGGAGATATATCACCTTCACTTCTGGGTGTATTCCTATAATTCCAAAGTAAGTATCCCATCTTCGTCGCCAGTGATGAATCTTCTTATAAATAAATACAGGATGCCGAGGTGAGTTCCCTTGTTTTATTAAACTTCGGGGAACAAGATCAAGTCTTGTTAACAAGCCTGAGCCAACTGTCATTCTGTGGAATCTGAACCACGCACTCCGTGTTCCAGATTCAACCAAAGAACCATAGGATACCACAGGGCTCCATCTCTGTTGTTTGGGCGAACCAAGTTCATCACTTGCCAGCGAAGGTCATGATCCGAATGTCCTTTTTCCATGTAGTGTTCGAGTGGAGCAGAAGTGACTTGACAGCGAATTCTGCTTCTGTGCTGGCATATTCTCGCTTTAACTTTTTGTGTGGTCTGGCCAATATAAGTGAAGTTGCACGGACATTGGATGTAGTAAATTACATTGGTGGAATTGCAATTCGAGAAAGTTAAATTTTTTCGTGACAGTGCCTTACTGAAACAGTTTGGTGTTACTAGTAAAAGGGCATGCAGCACAATTATCACATTTGAAATGGCCTGTTACAGGAGGCAGACCTAGGAATGACCGTAGAGTGTTGTCTCCTATGTGATGGTTTCTGACCTCTAACCAAGTGGTCTTTAATGTTGCGTCCTCTTGAAGGAAAATAGTGGAGCTTCACTGGTAAGATTGATAGAAGTTAACAAGGACCAGTTTTTTTTATTAGTTTGGATATGTTATTGCTCACCAGGCAAAATGTGGTAACACAGGTAATGCATGATAATGTTTTTTTAGGTTTGGGTTCAAGCAGTATTTCTCAATTTTATTTTATTTTAATGTGATTTTCTATAGCGCCAACATTACCCAAAGGTGTCGGAGTGCTTTACAAAAGAACCAGCTGCGATACATAAGGACATAGGATTACATGAGTTACATAAAAGATACAAACAGGGAAAGAAATTGCAAATGTACAAGTTGTAAAGTCACACAGGGAAGAGATACAAACAGAAAAAGTTGCAAATGTACAAGTTGTAAAGTCACTCAAGGAAGAGATACAAATGGATAAACTCTAAGAATCACATAGGAATGGTAGTGATTACAAGGGTCTACTACATATATGTATATAGAGATAACTCTAACCACTAGTATATATACAAATAGTACATTTTCTCAGGATTCCATTTTACCAGCAATTCGGCTTTGACAAGTATATACCACATATTTACAGAGTGAAAACAGAATAAAAAATAACTTAAATTAAAATAAAAAGGGGTAGAGAGCAGAATGTGGGGGAGAAGAGTTGGAGGCTGATATTGGTGAGAGGAGAGAAGGGGACCTGAGGGGGAGAAAGATGGCAAGATGCACCCAGGTCAGGATCCAAAAACCATGAGAGCAGAGTTCCATTAAGTGGGGTCGGAGGGGAGACGCAGTCACAGCACCAATGGAGGGCAACTTGGTAAAATTATGCCGTATGCCGGAAGACTTCCTTTTTTTTTTTTTTTATTCAGTCCCGGCATAAAACACTGCCACTGCTGGTCATTCAGTATAATCATATAAATAGGTAAAATGAGTGCCATGCTCTTTTCATGGATCTATTTGCCAGGCGTGTGGGGTAGCCTCTGTGGATGAGTTTTTCACATAGTGCGTCTGCCTCTTTCAGGTAATCTTCTTTAAGTTTACAGTTCCTCCGTATTCTTAAAAATTGGCCAAAGGGTAGGCCATCTCTGAGTGCTCTGGGGTGGGCACTTTTGTAGTGCAATAAGGTATTGCATTCTGTGGGCTTTCTGTATAAGGTGTTATATAGGCCACCCTCAGCTGCTCCAGATAGTTAATTTGTTTGTTGCTGGAGGTATAACTGAATTTGAGATCAGGTTGACAATTATTGAGCCATAGACATAATTCATCTAACTTGGTTGTGGTGCCTTGCCAGATCATAAAGACGTCATCAATGTATCGGTGCCAGCTTTTAATTTTGCTACAACGTGGGTTGGTTTGGTTTAGAATGAATGTCGTCTCTATTTCATCCACGTAGAGTATTGGAAAGTTTGGTGCGAAAACTGCCCCCATAGAAGTACCCTTGCGTGGTTTATCGTACTTCCCATTAAACAAAAAATAGTTATTTGTCAGGGCTATTTCTAAAAGGGAAATGATGAACTCTGTGGGTCTGGGTATTGCGTTGAGATGGGCTTCAATGACTTTAATGCCCTTGTCTTGGGGAATGTTAGTAAACAGAGATTCTATATCTAGTGTGACTAAAAGTTCGCTTGAAAGATTGAACTTTTCATTTTCAACTATATTAATGAAGTCTTTGACATAGGCAATTGAGTCAACTACAAGGTTGTGTATAAAGAAGTCAACATATCTCCTAAAGGCTCAAGAATAGAGCCACATCCTGAGAGTATGGGTCTGCCTGGAGGGTTTTCTGGGTCTTTATATACCTTGGGCTTTGTGTACAGTATTGGTGTTCTGGAGTTTTGGTTGTTCAAAGAGAGGAACTTGTTACGGCTAATGTAGCCTTGTTCCTCTGTAATTTTTGTAGATGTTTGTATCAGACTCTATCTCATTGAGAGGGTTATGTCCCAATAGTTCATAATGGGTAATATTATTCAACTGACGTATGATCTCTTGGTCATACGCTGTCTTGTCTTGGATAGCAATTCCTCCCCTCTTGTCGCAAGACTTTGACAATGGTGTCTGTACTCTTTAGTTTGAGAAGGCTTTCCCTTACTTCTAGACTAATGTTGAGGGGACATATTTGTGTTTGTTTTTAAGTTTTTCTAGGTCTTTGAGTACTAGATTTACAAAACAGATTACTTCTGGGGTTAGGGACCCTGGTGAGGGATTGAAGGTAGATTTGGGACGCAGGTCAGTAGTATCATAGTTGGGAGTGGATTCTACTTGCTCACACTAATTGTCCTGATGATGATCTTAATGTCATAAGATCGAAACGCCGTCGACCTCACAAACAAAACTTCTTTACTACATTAATTTAATCAGGAGTTTTGAACTGTGTTTTCAATGCGATGTAAAGTTTTTATTTGTCACTAGCATTTTCACTTCACGTACTTCCACTTGTCTGTGTGAGCACCAGAACTATTTGTAAATAACTGAATGATACTCCTTTTTATGATGTTAATAAAATGTGATGTCATTCAAACAGCTTGTGTCCACACATATATTGCTGACTGAGTCAAACTCGGATTTAGTTTATACTAGTTTCCAATGAGTTACAATTAACCTAGTAGCAATAGCCGTAGCTACCCAAGAACTGCTTCAAGCCTCACCTAGACCTTTGTCTCCTTAACCATATACTACCCCAGGTCATAGTATTGTGGGGTCACCTTGTTCTCATACATATGTTGAGCCAGTAATGGCATCAATGGCACATATAATTTCATCATTGGAGAAAGGTTCCACAAGGAATTGTTGCATAGCTTTTTCTAGCCACACCACTGCTACTACTGCCAGATATGTAGCTCGTTCTTCATCGCTATGTGATGTGTGATGTGTATAGGTGAAAATAATACCCCAGAAACTTGTCTCAGAAATCTGGGGTGCCAGTAAGTAGCTACCCTTGTGCAGTGTGAAGTGCCATAATACAGGAATGCCCCACATCGGGACACAGCAATTTCACAATAGTGCGGCCCAGGTGCTCACCCGCGTCATATAGGCGCGCTGTCAAATATTTACTCAAAGTGTGATTCGCGCTCTGCTGCCCCCCTGAACTCTGTCAGCAATGTCAGCCTGTGACTCTGCGTATCCTGGTCCTGGCTCCCTACAATCTCCTGGTCCAGCGCACTCAGCTGTTGTTCAATCTGCTTGAGTGTAGTTCTCACTCAAGTCCCGCAGGACCCCTGCATGTATAGAGATGCATACCACTCTCATATACACCTTAAAGGCTTTCCAGAGTGTAGCCCATGATGCGACTCAACCAGTATTAATGTCGAAATACTCTATCGCTTCTCGGAGCTCGTCCTGAAAAACGCCATCTAACAATGCATGACTAGGGAACCTCCACTGTCTCTCACCTCCCTCCAGCCTCGGAAACCTGATGGTCAGAACTCCCACTAAATGATCCGATAGGGTTCTGCGCAAGTGTTGGGCTGCCCCGAACCAGGCCACCGGTGCAGGGTAGACAAGCCAGAAATCTAGCCGTGTCGAGGTGTGATGCGGAGCAGAGTAGTGTGTGTATGCCAGTTATCCAGGATGACAATGACTCCAAGTACTAATAAGCCTAGGTCATCATCACATAGTTCTATCAAAGTGCGGCCGAGGATGTACCATCCCTTGCCGGATCTAGTAGTAGATTGAAGTCCCCCCTCTGTACATATGTAATCTGCGTCTAACTGTAGTATTTGCAGATGCATAGTCCCTGTCTGTACGCGCCATTAAAAACTGTAAGGGAAGTCCTTTGTGTATAAGCACTGGCATACCTCTGACGTAGGAGCTATAGTTAGCAAAGTATCTGTGAGGGCCCCAAGACGCAGCATAGGGCGTCGTCGCAGCTTTCTGAAGAAATGCAACGCCTATCTGATGTCTCTGCAGATGATTCAATACTTGCTTGCCTTTCCTAGTGTAAATTAATCCTCTAACATTCCAAGTGAGGTGCGATAAATCGGTATGCATTGACGGGTAATTATGTGCCATTGTGAGAAACATCTAACCATGTGCGTAAGCGTGGCGCTTGTGGAGTTATGTACCTTTTACACTGATAAGGAAGATATGGTAATTCTATGAAAAAACAATGTACAAATCCCTCCCCCTCCCCCACCCATCCCTCCATACCCCATCACTGAGACCTATCTCCTTGCCTGATAAGAAACATGCAATATTACCTGCCCCACATAATGAGGAATAGTGGTCAAACATATGCATTCTAAACAATGAACCAATCAAAGGTGAGGGGGAGGCAACGCCTCGTCGAACCACCTGACTTGTGAAATTTAAAACTGCTACTAAGCGATTTGTCTACTGCTCTATATCCATACAATAAAAAAGAGTTTGCTTTTCCCACCACTTTAACATGCATTGGTGCCAATCAGTCCGAGGTACACGACTACGGAGTGGCCGCCGACCCACTGTTCGTCAGAGATGTTTCAAAAGTGGGCTTACCCTGTGAGCCCCCCGCTCTTTTGAAGTCTCAGCACAACTCTAGTGCTGTTGGTGTATCAAACACTCAAGTCTTCCCCGCTACATCCACTCACAAACGGGCAGGATAGAGCATGCCGTACTTGAGTCCCAAGATTCTCAGTGTGGCCTTCACACCAGCACCCTTCCTCCGTGCCTCCTGGACCATCGCAGTAAAGTCAAAGAAGAGTGATATCGTAGCACCCTGCCGTCGGGACAAGTACCTACTGCTGTCTCACGGTCACGAAAGTTCAATAGGCGGGTGATGATTGGCCTGGGGGGTCGCCAGGACGGGGCTCAAGCGAACAATGCGCCCTCTCAACCAGAAAGTTAGACATGAATGCCTCCTTGACAAACAAATCAGTGAGCATTGATTCTAAAAAAAGATCCATTCTGCCAGTATTAGTGGTCTCTGCAACCCCAGTAATGCGCCCGGATCGTTAAGTCTGCTTCTCGCTTCTTGGTCTTCATTTTTCATAGCTATAATCTTTCATATTTTCTCCATGCAGTCCAACCTTTTGGCAGATTGCACGGCTTCATCCTCCAGATCAGAAACTCTAAGCTCCGCAGTGCCCAGATGACGCTCATGTACGTCTAATCAGGCTCCCATGGTGTCAAGTCTCTTCTCTAGTGGGTCAAAACGGCCGTCTAGTGATCAAAATCCTTCCCGCAGTTCCGCCATTATGGCGTCTGAGCTGGTGGGGGGCATCTGCTGCGTGCACCTTCTCGATGCCACCCTCAGCCCTGTTATTCAGATGTCTTAGCTAGGCCACTGGCCTTGAGAAATTGCAGTGTTCTCTGTTTGGGGTCTTTCCACACCATGACACCGATATGGCCGCCTCTCCGCACCGAGCAGCTATTAGGAAGTCCTTGCAATGTGGGGCCAAAGCTAAGCCAATTGTGCCTGTCAGCAGGTTTGGGATGACTGCAGATGTCATTATGGGCTGTACAGTCCAGGAATTCCGGAGTCGTTGGGATCTCGCCTCTTGCCTCTCTTAGTCGGTCTAGTGGGCAGACCAAGCGCTGCTCACCAATTTATGCGGTCCGCCACCTCGCACAGGGAACAGGCCAATCGCAGCCTTGGGCCCCGAGGCCCAGGCCGCAACACAACTCCGGTGCCGAAGCTCTCCTTCAGTGCGGGTGCCCAGTCGATCATCGCTTAGGCCCCAGCCACGCCCCAGAGCCCACACAGTAGCACGCTGCCCGGCCGGGAGGCCGGCCCCCAGGCTTACCAACGGCCGCTATTGCAGTGTGGCCTCTGGGGGTAAAACAGGCAGGTCGCTAATGGAGACAAGCAGGCAACTTGGAGGCGCGGCAGTCCCGGATCGCTCTTACCAGCTTTCTGCCGAGTTCACTCGTGGCCAACACCAATGCCTCCGCACAGTTGCGTTGTTCTTTCGTCCTCTGTATCGGCAGCACACAGTTAGACTCAGGGGCCCCAGAGGTCTCTAGTCTTCATCCATCGAGGCACAAGGGTGCACCACCCACAATCTCATGCCGTGCCCCTCCAGCAGAGATCTGTGACCGATGCACGTAGGCCGAATCTGCTAAATCCCTCCAGGCCACATCGGCCGCGATAGCCAAATGCTGAGTCTCGGAATTCAGCCAGCCCCTTAATGCCGAAGTGGTTTCATTTTGTTGGCGAGTAATTTCTAGGCCAGCATCGGCGCCTGGTGGGCAGGCTGGCACTCTAATTTAGGCAGATAGAGCCAGGATGTCGGGCGATCTGGTGGAGCTACTCGGCCATCTTGGTCTGTAGCCTGGACACGCCCCTAGGGAACAAGCTGTTTGAGGGAAAAACGCATTAGGGTTCTTTTGGCTCTGCAATTCGTAAAAAACAGACCTAATATGTTCCTTTGTGGTGACTCTTTCTTTGTAGCAAGACTGCCTTTAGGCATTGTGACGGGATGCTGTCCTTATATGCCTCTAGGAGAACTGTAAATAAAATAATAAATACCTGTCACATTTCACAGTATAATACCACAACTTGGCCTGCTCTATGATGAACCCGCCTATAGGAACTCTATGGGTTTTTGGACTGTCGGGGTTGATGCTCACATACTGTTTACACGAGGACCCATTTTATTTACCTGCAAGAGCCGAATTATGCTTTACGCTGATCCCTGCGTCTTGAGCCTCTAGGGTTTGCTGTAGCGCGTCGACTGACAGCTGTCCTTCACAGTAATAACCTGTGGAAAATAAATCACACATACACAAGAAAACCTCTTTAGAAAATAAAATATTAACAAGGCATCGTTGTTCACACAGGAAGGTAGGCATATGTCTAAGAACTATAGAGCTCTAAATATCTGTACCGTGCTTTAAAGCAACCCGTGGGTCCATGTTACTTCTGGGAGATCCTGGGGGTTAGAGTGAGGTTCTGAAAATCTGGATTCATATAATAGTTCTGGACTCGAGAATTAAAACTTCGTCGAAACATGACGAATTTGGTATCAAAAGACCGAGAATGACGAGTACATCATGTACATGTATTTTTAGCGTGTTCGAGTGACGAATTCACCTCGAAATCGTCATTTACATTCTGAACCCTTGGCTCCCATTTATATGTTGCCCTTTTCATAGGCCTTAATCCAGCTGAATTCGATTCCACAAGGACACATACTCCTTAATCGACTTTTCCATGACCTGTACAAGTTGGAACCATTGCCCCAGGCCGAACTCGTTAGGTCAGTTCCCCTCCCAGTGGCCGAGCAAGATAGCATCTAGGCTCAACAAACCATAAAACCATTTCAGCGCGCACACCTGCCATATCTCGACTCACATCTATCTCCACTCTTTTGCTTCACTTACTTTATGGTGGGGAGGTGCCCGTTTTTATTAGGGGTCCAGTGATATCTGATGAAATGTTGGGCCTTACCGGATGATTTGTTATGGCCAGCACGACGTGAAATATGTACATGTCATCATGACTCTGCTTTTCTTTTGTAACCAGTAACCATAAATGACATACTACGAATTCGAAGAATGTTTGCCTGAAGCTGAATATTCTGTATAAAGAGAGAAGCCTGACTTTGTAAAAGTGTGCAGTCTCCTGAGAATATACCCGTATTGTACTTCTAGGACACTTGTTACCTTGGTTGCAGCCAATAAACTAATCTTTGACGTCACCTAGAAGACTCTGAGTTTCTGTAGGTCTGGATCAGGAAGAACCCGAGGTCTCTGGGTGTTGATTCCCTGGCACCGCTGGGTTACCGGTTCTGTGCCGGTTCTTAAAAACCCAGTACCTCAGTTGGCGCCCAACGTTTGGGGTGATTCCAGTGGTACCAGTCAGCCAGAAGATCGTGAGGAGCTTCGTGTGAAAATTCCGGAGGACGGCCAACCACCTCATCGACCCCTGCATGTCGACGTGGTCCGAAGGTCTTTGCTGCGAGGTTCCCCGCTTCCCGACGGCTACAAGGACTGCTTCCCTGGCTATCGCCCTGATTTGGACCCTTGAAGTTTGGTAGAGCGAAACACTGAGACGAGTCTTCTGGTGACGTCATCGATATTTCAGTTAAGTATAAGTGGAGCGTCTCCCAGTCCTTAGTTGGACTTAGTTTTGGGTATCTTTGGGATACAAAGTTTTGTGTTGGTACTTGCAAGCACCAAAACCGAAGGACTCGTGTATTCACGAGAAATATCGTAATCGATAATCCTTTGAAGTTTGGAACTAGACTAGAGAGCGAGGATGCCTAGTCTTAGACTTGGGAATTTATTTTGTCTTGGTGGTAATAATAGGGACTCCCGATTGGAGGACTCATGTCCGGTTTCTCCAGTTGGAACTCCAACTTACGAGCTATACGTGAAACATGGAGTAGGCCCCATCACGTATAACGAAGTGTGGATTAAATACACCAGAAAAGATGGTGTTCTAAAATGGCCCCAATATGGTAGTTTTGATTCCGAAATCTTAGACAACCTTGAAGTAAAACTCTTTAAAAAGAAAGCCCGGCCGGCGATGTTTGACTCTTTCCGCTTATGGCGTAAAGAAGCCAAACAAAAAGAAATCAAATTAGCTAAGAAAAATAAGAGAGAAGGGGGACTTTCAGTAATGCAAGCTGCTGTGCAGTTTAAAGACAATGAAGAAGAGCAGATGGATGAGCAGTTGCACAGGCAACGTAAACTGGCAATAGATAAGTGTTATCCAGTTTTGCCGTCTCTTCAGCAAGAGGCAGCAAAAGAGCGTGAAAAAGACCCATTAATGTCGCATTTACTAACTTCACCACCCCCCTATGCGCAGAATGCCACAGCACCCCCGCAACCTTTAGTTGCGCAAACTACACCTCCTGCTCCTTCACAGCACCCACCAGCTGTTCTTCAGCTGGCTCCTACTTCTTCGGTGCAGCCTTCTCCAGGCCCACCGACCACTTCTGTTTCACCTGTGTTTTCTACGATTTTGCCTACTGTATTTTCCACGTCGCCTAATGCTCCCTCTACGATTTTGCCTAGTGCCCCCTCTATTTCCCCTGATACCTCTTCTGCTATCTCCTCCCGTTTTTCCATCCGTTCTCCCTCCAGTTTCACCTTCTATTCGGCAGAAAATGGCCAACACTGTTACTAACCTTCTTTTACCTCTTTTCGGGTCGCCTACTACGACCCCTAACATGGGAAGAAGACAGTTGCGAAGTCGACTGCCTGATTATCAAGAGAGAGATTCATTGAATAGTTTAGCACGGAAATGGGTCATGAACACGGTAAAATATGATGTAGAGTCTGTCATGGAAGTCTTCCATCAATGGGAAGCAGCGACACAGAGATATGTTTTCGAACAGATGTGTGTTTTCCTTTGCGAGGATTTAGAAGACAATGATCAGGAATGCATCCCACAAGAGATGTGTCGTGTGCGGTTTAAGTTCGGAGAGGGTATGATTGTAGGTCCAGATGTGGAGAAAGCAGTTGAAATGTTGTTATCATATCGGAGTAAGGGGAGCAGTTCTGAGTCACAATTTGAACCTAATACATCTAGTAGGAAAAAGGCGCGACAATACCCTATGAGAGAAGTTCCCCCACAATGGAGAGAGGGTGACACAACTGCTGTCCCACCTATTCTGCCACATTTCCAACGTGTATGGGTACATGTCCCCTGGAACCGAGCTGAAGTTTTAGCACTCAAACAAACATTACCCGATCCGCGTAAAAATCCTGCAGGGTACTATAAAGAGTTGTCGCAAACTGCTGGGTCATGTATAATGAATTTAGCCGATATCGATATGTTATTTGGGAATGTTGTTCCACAGCCTTTATGGGGTAAAATTCGTCATATAGATCATGACCAGGAATTAGGTGACACATGGGCTAATATTACTGCTGCAGATGCCCGACAAGTTGGTGGTGCCAAGCCTGAGCCTTTGATAGCAGAACTCCCTGGTAAAATAGTAGATTACATGAAAACGATAATGCCTGCAATACGCGTAAATTGGGATAAATTGTCTGCATGCAAGCAGAAGAAAGAAGAAACAGTCTCAGATTTCTTCACCAGATTTGAAGAAACGTTCGTTGACCACAGCGGTCAAGATATGACCACAGAAGGTGGTCAGAGGTTGTTTGTCGATAAATTCGTGCACAATCTGCTTCCAGAATTGTGTAAAAAATTAAAAGATTCAGAAAGTTCTTGGGCAGTCTCATCTTCAGCCCAGATATTGGCCACTGCCCAATATTATGAAAATAGAGACAAAGACAAGAAAGATAGAGTAGAAAAGAAAACTAAAGAACTGAAAACGAAGGTTTTGCTACAGCAAGCCTATCCGCCACGTGGTGGTGGTAATCAAAATAATAATGGTCAGAATCAATACCAAAATACTTTTCAGCAGCCTCAACAGTATCAGAGGAACTTGCAGAGAGTCGAGTATACCCAACCCCGTGTACCTGTAGGCCCCAACCAGTGTTTATATCGCAAACAAGAAGGTCATTACAAGTATAATTGTCCTATTCTATTACAACGTGCAAATGGAGTTTCTGGTGTTAGAGGTCGTGGCAGTCAGCAAGCACCTAGAGGTAGAGGGCGTGGAAACGCCCCGCAGAACACACGTCCCCTTCCACCTCAAAACTCTATGAACAGATTTGATCAGCAAAATAACGTATCTGATAGGACAGCTCGATACTACGTTGATGATTATTACACAGAAGATGAGCATTGGGAAGGTAATGATTGCTAGGACAGCCTTAGACAAAGAGAGGGAGTTGTTTCAGTTCCAGTAGATCAGAGTGGACCTTATGTTGAGGTGATTACATCAGGTGTGTCAGAGCCTTTTCTGTTGGATACTGGTGCTACAAAGAGTTCTATTATGCACTCCAAACTCCCTGGCGCACCTTTGTCTGGCAAAATGAACGTTTCTGTAGGTTTTTCTGGCGCCCCAGTTAGAAATCCGATTTCTGACCCTTTATCTCTTTCTGTTGGTCCCTGCGAATTTGAAGCACCCCTTATTCTGACAACGGGTTGTGGCGAAAATTTGTTAGGTTTGGATTTGCTAAAAAGATTGTATGCGACTTTGTACTGTTCTCCTTCAGGAGTACAACTTACTTTAGGTAAGAAAGTAGTTTCTCCCATGTATCTGTCGAGAGATGCACTTCCAGCAGAATTGTCACTTCTCCCAGATATTCTTTGGGCCACTGGTCCTAATGATGTAGGTCTTTTAGAAATTCCACCATATGTTGTAACATTAAAGTCCAATGTCAAAATGCCACGAATTCCCCAATACAAAATATCTAATGATGGTGAAAAAGCTTTGCTAGCGATCGTTTACGAATTGATTAAAAAAGATGTAATTGAAGAAACACGAGGCAATGTTTGCAATAGTCCTGTTCTGCCTGTTTTAAAACGAACTGACCCTTCTCAGCCACCTGTGTACAGATTCGTGATTGATCTTCGAGAAGTAAATAAGATAGTTGTGCCACAATTCCCAGTTGTCCCCGACATTACCACATTATTGACTATGATTCCAGCTTCTGCTTCATGGTTTTCGGTGATCGACCTAAAGAATGCTTTCTTCAGCATCCCAATTGCTGAGGAGAGCTGGGATATCTTTTCCTTCAGTTTAGGAGGTCGCAGCTTCCGCTTTAAACGCGCTCCTCAGGGCTACAGTGAAAGTCCATCAATATACAGTCAAGCTCTAAAAACACAGCTTGATACGATTGTTTTACCTACAGGTGCTACTCTTGTGCAGTATGTGGATGATTTGCTCATCGCTGCAGATACTGAGGAAATTTGTAAAAAGGCAACTTTCTCATTATTGCGTCATCTGTGTGATTTACATCACAAGGTGTCACTTTCCAAGCTTCAATATTGCCGACAAGAAGTGACCTACCTAGGTCACCTCTTATCGAAGGAGGGAAGGAAACTGACCCCAGAAAGAATTCAGGCAATAGCGAAATTGAATGTGCCAAGAACACAGAGAGAAGTGCGTGCTTTCTTGGGCATTACATCGTACTGTAGACAGTGGATCCCAAATTTTTCGTTATTGGCCAAACCCTTGGTGGCATTAACGTGTAAAAATACACCCAATCCCATTCCCTGGTCTGAAGAGTGTCAGAAAAGTTTTCTCGAATTACGCAAAGCATTATGTTCGGCTCCTGTGTTAGGTACCCCCAACTACAGTAAGCCTTTCACATTGTATGTCCACAAGAAGGAGGGCTGTGCATTGTCTGTGTTGACCCAGTTATTCGGAGGTAGACAGCGGCCATGCGCCTATTTTTCGTCCACTTTGGATCCGGTAGCACAAGCATTGCCAAGTTGTTTAAGGGCCACAGCAGCAGCAGCTGTTTCTATTCGACAGTCTGCAGGTCTAGTAATGAATAATACACTAATCGTGATGGTCCCACATGCAGTAGACACGTTGTTAAATAGAACCAAGACACAGCACTTAACTAGTGCTCGACTGTCAAGTTACGAATTAACACTGTTAGCAAGTCATGTGCACATAAAAAGGTGCAGTACCTTAAATCTAGCCACGTTGTTACCAATTGCAGAGGAATCAGATGCTTCAGAACAGCACGATTGTTTTCTTAGAACAGAGGAAGAGACGAAAGGGAGAGTTGATCTTTTTGACACTCCTCTTGCTGAATGTGATGGTACATTATGGGTGGATGGTTCATGATTTAAGCTCCCAAATGGTAACGTGACTGCAGCATATGCTGTCACAACTTTGCACACAGTCGTTGAAACTGCACGAATACCACATGGTTCAGCTCAAGCCGCAGAATTAGTCGCACTAACGAGAGCATGTGTATTGTCTAAAGGAATGAGAGTGACCGTCTACACTGATAGTCAGTATGCGTTTGGAGTGGCTCACAGTTTTGGACGATTGTGGAGAGAACGTGGATTCCTGACTTCGCATGGAACTAGGATTCAGCATGGTCAGTTGGTGAATGAGCTTCTTGAATCACTGACCTTGTCCCTGCAAATGGCGATTGTGAAATGTAGTGCTCACAAGAAGGTGACTGATGATGTTGGTCGTGGAAATGCATTTGCTGATGAGATCGCGAGAGAGACGGCAAAGAATGTGATGAGCCGAATGTATGTTGCAGGCCCTGAAAGATGGACTGGTGATGTTGGAATATGTGAGGACACGATAGAGAGTGTGAAGTCCATCCAAGCTGAGGCCACAGAGAAAGAGTTGAGCACGTGGAGGGAGAGTACGGGTAGAATGGATGCAAATGGTTGTTGGATTGAATTGGCAGAGCACCAGAGATGGTTGTTACCCGATGCATATGTGCTTGCAGTGGTTGCAATGGCTCATGGAATGGCTCATATCAGCGTGAAAGGGATTTGCGAGTTGTTGGCCCCAGTATGGAAGAATTCAGGGATTCCCAAGTGTGCAGAGAATGTTGTCAAGAATTGCATGGTATGTCTGAAACACAATCCTGGTAGGGGAACCCCAACTCCAGCTGGTCATTTTGCACCTCCTACGTATCCGTTCGAGGTTTTGTAGCTAGATTTCATACATATGGAGAGGTGCAACAATTTAAAATACGTGCTCGTGGTTGTTTGTGCTTTCTCAAGATGGGTAGAAGCCTATCCCCTAAAAGACAATACTGCCTTGCCCACAGCAAAAGCCCTTGTAAAAGAGTACTTCCCCAGGTTCGGAATGCCTAGAATGGTCTGGTCTGACAACGGAAGTGAATTTGTGGGTCGTGTGATGAAAAGAGTGTGTGAAGGGCTAAGCATTAGGCAGAAGTTCCACGCTGCAAATCACCCCCAATCAGCTGGATTAGTAGAATGTTACAATGGCACGTTAAAACTTAAATTGGCCAAAATCCAAGCGAGCACAGGTCTTAAATGGCCTGACGCTCTACCCTTAGCACTCCTATCCACCAGAATGACTGTGCATTCGCGAGTGAAACTCAGCCCTTACGAAATTGTCTTTGGCCGGCCAGCCAACATATGGGGAGTGCCTAGGCCCATGAAGTTCAGTGAGCTGCAACACCCTATTTTGCTTGCTTACCTGTATGAATTGACGGCTAAATTGCGTGTTTTGCATCAACAGGTCCACAACACCCTGCTTCCGGTCTCTGAGACTCCAGGCCATTCCATTCTCCCTGGCTCTTGGATACTCGTGAAGAACTTCCAGAGAACCAAGAACGACCAGCCCAGGTGGACCGGGCCACACCTTGTCATTCTTTCCACGAAGTCAGCCGTTCGTGTGGAGGGGAAGGCCAACTGGATCCACGGGGTCCATTGCAAAAGAATCCCCTCACCTCCGCCACATGACCAGTGGGTCCAGAAGGGTGTCACTGACCCAGAATTTACAACTGTGCCACGTATCATACCTGTCAGCGATGACCGTGTAAAAGGAACTAACCGTGAATGTGAAAGCGAGAACATTTTTCAAGAGACTGTGCCACCATCAGAACGATTGAACTCTTTGGAGCCTGAACTCCTGTTTCAGGACCAGACAGTACCAGGAAAAAGACGCTACAATTTGCGACCTAGAAAAACTAACTAACAAAAGTAATTCCTTTTTATGATTTTGAGACCAAGACCTAGGGACAAATAAATTCTTTTTTCCTCCCAAATACTTTTTTGTGCAGCTCTCCCATTTAGGAAACTTGCTTATTTTTGTTTTTCGAACCGCCATCCGGGTTCCGCTGTTAGGGCCGCGGTTGATTAAAGTCTTTTGGGTGCAGCTGACGACGTTAGGTCGGTAGTTCTGGTTGGTCCAAGGGAGTTGCCCTAGACTGACGGAAGCATCCTTTAGCAGAGGCAACCTACCACCGCGGGCAGCACCTTAGAGAGGATGGAGTTTCCTGATGTGGAGAGACCTGCCAAACAAATGAACTTTAAGCAGAGACTGTGTAACACGATGACAAAGAAAAGTTTTATAATATTGTGTATTTTTATGCTATCCAGCGTAATGATCTTTTTGATAAGTTATGTTTTATTCTCTTTCCATGTAACATTTGCGCCCACTGCATCACCCATACCTCCTCCTACTGTTTCCTCTCATTCTTTCCACCCTCTGCCTGACCACGAATCAAATAGGAGATTAGAGTTCATTAATAACTCCTTTGTTCAGTTATTACACCAACACCAACTTGTAATGAACACAACTAACTGTTGGGTGTGTGGTCTCATGCCTCACACAACGGATAAATGTATCCCCTATTTGGTCCTGCCATTTAGTCGCAATGGTTCAGTATGGGCATATAGGACAATGTTCATATATGCACGAGAAGTCCAACCCCTACGTTCTGTAAAAGACAACCTCAAGACTAGCGCCTTAGTCAAAGGTATAGTGGACATGATCAAGGAAGTAACTTCTTATGAAGATACTCCAGATGATGAGATACTTGCATATGTAGGTTGGAATGTGACCGGATATGCCACTACTTTAAGTGAGAAACAGCAAGCCAAAAGATCCTCCCCCATCTGGATCGTGCCCCATCAGGGTCACCTGTGTCTGCAAGGTATTGGCAAGAATCCCAGAGCTCAGCTAGGGAAAAGCATCTGTACAGAAACGTATGTTTTTGGATCTCAGACTTCCCCTGCGTTTTTAGCCGCTAAGGGTACTTATTTCATCTGCCATGATAGAGCCTATACATGGTTGCCCCCTGACTTCTCGGGCTCATGTTTTGTTTCATTCCTGTTGCCTCCCACCTACACAGCAGCGGCAGACTACCACAAGACAAGGATAGTTAGAGGTGTCTTGAGTGAAGAGGACACTGCAGGTCAAGAATTTGGTGACTTTGCAATGGGTTTTCTGCCGTTCTGGGAGCCATGGCTAACAGCAGAAACATAAGGCAATTAACAAGGGTAGTTGAGTCCACCGTGACTGAAACTGCTGGTGCCCTTAGTAACTTGACTGCTGAGCTCCAGTCGGATCGACTTATGACCCTTCAGAACCGGGTCGCTTTGGATGTTATACTTGCAGACCGAGGTGGGGTATGCAGATTAATCCAATCTAGTTGCTGCATTTTCATCCCTGACAACGCTCCAACAGTGTACCAGGCCATCTCCAAACTACACAAGATTTCCGAATCTATTCATGTGGATAAAGGAGATTGGTCGCTAATGGGATGGTTCTGGGAACTGATATCCGCCTGGGGATGGAAAATTCTGATGGTCATTGGGATGGTCTTAGCCATTCTTTTCCTGTTCTGTCTGTGCATACAGTGTGCTCCTGCAATGTGTGGCCTCTGTGTTACATCATGTGTAAGGAAGCCTGTGTCAAGAGATGAACTAAGTACTAGAATGATGTTACAGCAACATCTCAATGACTTTAGGAATATAGATCTGGACTCAGACTAACATAAAGATAGATTAATTGCCTATGTAAGGGCAAAAGGAGGATTGAGGTTCTGAAAATCTGGATTCATATAATAGTTCTGGACTCGAGAATTAAAACTTCGTCGAAACATGACGAATTTGGTATCAAAAGACCGAGAATGACGAGTACATCATGTACATGTATTTTTAGCGTGTTCGAGTGACGAATTCACCTCGAAATCGTCATTTACATTCTGAACCCTTGGCTCCCATTTATATGTTGCCCTTTTCATAGGCCTTAATCCAGCTGAATTCGATTCCACAAGGACACATACTCCTTAATCGACTTTTCCATGACCTGTACAAGTTGGAACCATTGCCCCAGGCCGAACTCGTTAGGTCAGTTCCCCTCCCAGTGGCCGACCAAGATAGCATCTAGGCTCAACAAACCATAAAACCATTTCAGCGCGCACACCTGCCATATCTCGAATCACATCTATCTCCACTCTTTTGCTTCACTTACTTTATGGTGGGGAGGTGCCCGTTTTTATTAGGGGTCCAGTGATATCTGATGAAATGTTGGGCCTTGCCGGATGATTTGTTATGGGCAGCACGACGTGAAATATGTACATGTCATCATGACTCTGCTTTTCTTTTGTAACCAGTAACCATAAATGACATACTACCAATTCGAAGAATGTTTGCCTGAAGCTGAATATTCTGTATAAAGAGAGAAGCCTGACTTTGTAAAAGTGTGCAGTCTCCTGAGAATATACCCGTATTGTACTTCTAGGACACTTGTTACCTTGGTTGCAGCCAATAAACTAATCTTTGACGTCACCTAGAAGACTCTGAGTTTCTGTAGGTCTGAATCAGGAAGAACCCGAGGTCTCTGGGTGTTGATTCCCTGGCACCGCTGGGTTACCGGTTCTGTGCCGGTTCTTAAAAACCCAGTACCTCAAGAGCAAACACATTTGCTTTAAAATTAACTCTAACCAACAACAAAATGCCCATTGCTACATTTCCCTCAGAAATTGATAATACATGTTTAGCATAGCACAATGTCTGTAAACACTTTGACAGTTTGCAATTGATTGTACAAGGGTACTACATAAGAGACGTTTTTGCAATCGCCCTGGCATCAAGGTAGTTATATGAGAAATACATCTCTCCAAATTAAAATGCTTTTTTTTTTTTAATTCAGCCATTTTTTCTCAAAACATCAGCACATGAGCTCTGAAAATGCACACATTTTTCCATCATGAATAAATACTTTTTAATGCTAGTATACATATAATCCGCTCACAAGATACATCTTGGAGACAACTTGCAGTAGAACTGCATAGAAACAAAAAAGGGAGCTATGATGCTGTGCACAATACGGGGAGAGAGTAGACATGGGATCATTGTCATAGGCATGGCTAAAAACTATTCTGTGACTTTTTTTGGTCTTTCATCTTCAGGCATGTACATATAAAGCAATACTCAGCTTAAATGTAAAATATAATGAAAGTTAAGTTAATCATTGGGAAATGCACTACCATGCTTCATAAAATCTTTTAGTTCATTTAGTGCCCGAGGTCTATGTCTGTAAACAGACAGCCATGGTATTCAATCTTAGTTGGAACAGTGGAAAATAGTTAGGGGCTAACACAGACGCCTATTACGCTCCTTTAAAAAAAAACACACACACACTTAAAACCCTTGCTGGTAATTTCTTTCCAATAGCAGTGGAAACAATTAATCAGTTGTGTCTTATCAATAAGGACTAGCTTAGTTGTGAAAGAAAGACACAGATAAGTACGTTTATAGGTAAACCATTTGGTTTGGTCATGAAGCCCTCACCCTCCAACCCCCAGCGCTGGATCTATCGCCTCTCCACACATCTTAATGGCCTTAATAACTCTATACCTTGGAATTCCCTGAAAGCCTGAGACTCCAACACCCTGCCTTTGAGCATATACCGTTACCATGTATAGACATCATTTCCTGTTTTCGTTTCGTTTTTCGCTACCCCTTTGCAAATTCTCACACATTTGGCACTTAGTCGAGTACCAACGTGTGAGAGCTGCGCATGCGCGCACTAGCTCTAGACGCGCATGCGCCGTACTACATGCGCGCAACTGCAACACTAGCCCTCCAGACCTGCGCGATTCGCGCATGACTCGACAATGGCAGCCGTTTTTCCCTCTTCTATTTCCAGCAAAACGCAGGTGAATCAAATGAAGGGGGTTACTTAAACTCAGCCAGCGGACCGAGCCTTTCACTCGGGGTAAAGCGGCAGGACAACGGGTTCAGACCTTGGGGATACGGGCTAGCTTTCTAGTCCTCTCTCTCTCTCTCTCTTGATTAACGGCAACAATTAATCAGTGTCATCCGAAAGTATCAAGTGATTATGTTAATCAAACCCAATTTCTGTTTTTACGAGACAAGATTTGGACCATTTTCCTGTGTCCCGGTTTCAAAAGAACAGGCTGACTTAACTTGCATCCACCTTGGTTAAAAATTTAGCAAAACAGAATGCCACTGGGTGGCAGTTTTGGCCAGGAGATGGAACTTTCTGATTCTTATCTCAATGTTGTAAGTTCGAGCTACACTTTAAAAAAAAATAATAATAATAATAATTTAATTGAAGGTAAAGGATAGCACTAATGCTATGACTACTACTTTTACTACTATTAAAAATAAAATCTGTATATACAGCAAACTCCACAAATGGAACTGTCTCACGTGTTTAGCTTTAATGAACTCAACACTAGATATTTGATCTAAAGCAGAATGATAAAACACAATGCCTTAACCTATGTCTTTTAATTACGCCATACACTTTGCTGAACTTACATAAGTCCCTTATTGTTGGCATGACATTTGATTTTACCATTGCACAACGGGTGTTACAGGTCAGGTTGGATGGAAACAGAGTTGTAGTCATTCACATCTGGAGCTCCACTTGGTTATCAAAAAGGCTCAAGGTAACACCCAAAACCTCCAACAATATGCTGCATGGGGTTAGTTACAAAATGTAAAACCAAAGCCATTGCTAAACAATACAATGTACATATAAAGCAACCCCAGTTATTAAACTGACATAGAAGATGGTTTGTACCAGAACTTCGAGGCCTGCCATTCTGAGCCATGCTTTTCTCCTTCGAGTCCTGGGGTAGCCCTGTTCTCCACAAAACTTCAATTAAATAGTTCAAAGCTGCTTGCAAATGTGGTTGTGTGTATGATTCTTGAGGTGGGTTTTTATACTTGATACAGTATGCTAACTATGCACAGGCCTCAGTTTGGGGCAGGATGGGCTCTTAAATACGTGTTTGAGTTTTTGGGGTTTCATTTCACCACTGTCATGTTTCAACCATTATACGTGTAGACTACTGTGTGGTCTACTGTGTAGTCACTTTATACTTTGACATCTGCTTATCAATTTTGAGCAAACATCTGTGGTTGGGCTTCATTTCAAAATTGACTAGTTGGTTTTAACAAAAGACCCTTCTTTTTTATTTTAAAAAAGCCACATTTAACCAGCCCCTTTGGGTTAGACAACCAGGGGGCTGGCTGTGTATTTCCCTGCTCCTGTCTGAGGAGTCTGAAATCTGTCAGTCAAGCCTTCAGGACTGTGACTGTCTGAACATGCCCAGGCTTGCTTTGTTAGACTCACGCACTGTGCACACCGCTAGGGTTGAAATTTTACATGTAACAAAGCCCTAGACACGAGCAATGACCCAGGCACATGATCAGCACGTGTCCCGGGTGATGTCATACCACATGTGACCCCACACAGCCATGTGACACACCTACACTGATGTCAGTTCCGAAGCAGGGCCCAGAAGGGGGCGGGGGGGGGGGAATCCCGGTCAAAGATGGCGTCACTTCCGGGGAGGGAAAACTCACTGTATGTAGTCCCTCTGCACCGCAGGGTGCCTTTAGGGGCCAAATAAAAAGACCAGGCGCCAAAAACAAGCGGCATGAGTTAATTTGCATTGAACAATGCAGTGTGACGCCCTCAGCAGAGGGTCACACCATGCACTTCACCAGCAGGTAGTTCTACATTTCTTATAGATTACACGTGGTTGTCAGAAATATTCAAAAGAGGACAGACCATTCCATAAGTCATACATATCTTGTAAACGAGTGACAAAGATGTGCACTGGCATTTCTGTATTTTTCCAGAGAGTTGGAAGAGTGCACTTGCATCAGGTTCTCTGCCTTATCTATTCTAAACAGCATTCAGGCAATCTCTAACCTAAGGAGCCCTCGGGTTTGCCCGGCACCAAGAACAGTGTCAGGTGTGTACACACACACACACAGCAGAAGTTCAACAGTTTATTTCATTCAAAAAAATACCATTTGTTCTTGTTTTAAGCTTCTAGAAGAGCCGGGACATGATACTTAAAGCACTTAAATGCACTGGATTTTATATACGTTCCTGTTTTTCTGCTTAGTTGTATTAACAGTCACAGATCATTTAGCCAGATTTGTAAAACTTTTTTTAAAAAAAGTGATTTATTCCTGTATTTTCTGCTTAAAGTATGTACTAACAAGGGAATATATACTAGCTTCAGGTGATTTTCCTATTTTGTTTTCCATCCTAGATAATAAAATGCTTGTTATGTTGTCAAAGAGAAAGGCCAAGTGGCCACTCTAGATGGAAAGGTCTCTGCAGGTGGTGATGCTGGAGGGTTGGCTGGATGAGTCTCAGAGCAGGGTTACTAGACAAAAAGGTAACTTGAGACAGGAAGTCTTCCTGGGCCTGGCTCTTACAGTGTGCTGCGTCATACGTGCAATATCACGGCTCTGCTATGTTGGAGAAAACAAAAGTTCTGTGAAATTCACATTATATTTCATCTAGTGTGCATGTTCCTAAGATAGTCTAAACATAAACCTCACACTTAGATGTACCTCGTTGCACTACAGCGATGTGGGTACCTTGGGCACCATGGACAGTGGACAGTGGTCGCTCTGCCTGAAGGAACAAAAGGCTTTGTCTGGGAGAACCTGCCTCCAGTCACCTCACCTCCAGGAAACTGGGCTTGTCTGAGAGGCAACCCTGTTTGAGGTACAACAGTTATTCTATACTGCCATATAATATGTTTTCTCTGTGCCAGACCAGGCTGTACAGGCCCACTTCAGCTTCTGCAGTTTTTCCCTCTTCTACATTGGCCAAATAAAGCTATGGTAAATGATTTGCTACAGGCTAGAAAATTGGAATCTGCATTAGTTTCCCAAACGCCCTACCATAGGTCAAACATTGATACTGTGGCCTGTACTAATGGGGTATGAGATGCATTGGGCTAGGAATCTAGCAATACTGTCCAGATTTAATACTAATAAATGGCAATGCCACTTACAGCTGAGTGCTAAGTAATAGCCCGGGGCTGACCTGTCTGGGACACTATATAGAGATGAGAGGTTTGCAACTCAAGATCATGTATGAGGTGGTACAGCTATCCCTTTGGATCAGTCCTCTTTAACATATTCACCTATTAGAGTTTGAGACACAGTAAGGTCAACCTGCCCATTCCTTCCTAACAAACCTCCAGCATTCAGTCCCTTGAGAAGTGATGTAGACAAAGGACACTAGAGGCTGTATTGACAGACTTTGCGATATAACTAACAATAAAAGGTAAGCAAACCTCATATTGAGAAAGCACTGATAAATAAAAGACAAGTAGCACTTTGCTGTCAACAAACAGCTACCATTTTAATAATTGTAGACACTGCCTGCTCCATTTCAAGTTTTTACACTGCCTCTAATCATCAAACATTGTACAACATTTATAAAGGATAACATGTCCAACAAGTGGGTAGGCTTGATTTGGCATTTATTGCCCTCCAATAATAACTGGTACGAGGTCCTAAAATTAATCCATGGAATTAAGTATGATTTTCAACTAATGCCACTGATAATCCTAATGTAATATGTTGCAGAGATCCTCAGGTCTGTTAGGAGGTAGGTGTCTGTTACTGCTAGTAGAAAAGTGCATCTTATGACATGGTTAACCCCGACATTTTGCCTTATGTGATTTCTAACGGGAAGTGCACTGGGTCCCTGCCAACCAGGTTCCCATTGCTAGATCTTTCCCTAAAATTCTTCCATGATTGGCACTTCCAGTAAACCCTATAAATCCCTAGTAGATGGTACCCCTTGTTTTTAAATTCGCGCCAAACCCTGCCTGCTGCTGGAGACCTCGATAATTGTGACCTACTGTCTTCACTGCAAACCTGTGAGGCCTCCAAGAATCGTAGAAAAAGTGTTATGCAGTTCCTCTAGTGATTAAGAGGAAGGCGAAAGATACGCCAGTCAGCACCCAAGTCTGTGCTGTTCAGGAAAGTTTAAGAGGAAAGGAATTCTTCTTGTCGGAACTAGGGCACTCACACACCCAGCCAGCTAGGTGTAATGCTTCATCATATTGGCCTGCTCCTAGTCAGGTAAGTGCTGCAATACCCGACGGGCACCCATAGAGGAGCTCAGTTGCGGAGATCTTTGGTTCCTTGCCGTATGGTGCAGTGGGAGTGAGGGGCCTATTAAAGGGTAGATGGGTGAGGAGTGATTAAAACAAGTTGCAGAGTCCAAAGATACTTTTATTCAGACTGGCTATCCACCTGATTAAAAACATGAAAAGAGTGGCATTTGTCTTAACTTAATGATTCAGTTCCACTATGCTCTACTGTGTCAACATGTTTCATGCCGTTGGGTCAGGAGGACCTATGGCAATTCATCAGGACTTAGTGGTTGGACTATCTACACTCAGCAGTTGGGGTGCAAACTATCTACCACGTCTCAACACTGAGTTGAGTATCTTAGAGCGACCTAAGAGAAGGATACAGAAATAAAAATCCCAACTGTATCACTCAATAGTGATCATAGTCGCAACATCTCTCTCTCAATGTTAAGGCACACGGGTGACCATCCAACAGTGCACAGGTGATCATCCTGCTGTAACAAGATGTGGCAGTGTCACAATGTAAGTGAATGACAGGCAGGAGGTATGTGTTATCATAACCTACTGTAAGTGTGGCATATTTAAACAAAAAATATATCTTAACGGTTAAAAAGAAAGCACTTAAAATCAGAAGACTGACCTATACCCGAGGCTAGTTCTCTCTTTACAAAAATAGAATGTGTGGGTAGCTATCAGGAGTCACTCACCTAGTAGTAACCAAAGTATCGCATCTATCAGTTGCCGGCAGGATATATGGATTAGTACATTGTAAAGCCCTGAAAAAGTAATGTGGTGAACAAAGGTGTGAGGCAACAGGGTGGAATCAAATAGGGTGGAGACTTAAGCATCCCTAATATCACCGGAGTCATTTGCGTTGCTATGGAACATCATAGGAGAGCCGGCAAATCAGTATCATGATGCATATTCCATGTTGCATAGGTTTACGGGGGGTTATTGTTGTCAAAGGAGGGAGGGGTATCCCTGGTCATAGAGTCCGCCCAGACTGTTAATGACACCACAGTAAGTAGTACTCAATTGCGGTAGGTAGATGATCCCTATCCCCTGCCGTTCCAGACTCAATGATCGGCAAGACTGTAAGATGAAGGAGCGCATCTGATACGAAGTGAAGGAACCCGTAGTCCACATCTTACCTCATCGAACATCGGGGATGGCAGGTGTATCACCGTTTGGCTCCATGATCACTCACCCTTGGGCTCCAGAAAGTGAGCCGTCAAAACCTACCCCTCTCCGCCGGCACCGGGATGTATTCAGCTGCTTGCTGGAGGTGCTGAAATACTCGCTGGCGGCTCGAGTGGGGGGGGGGGCTGGTTACCGGATCGCATCAATCATGGGCACATGACGGATGTCCTAAAGTCATTCAATAATGCTTGATCAATATGGTGGCCATATTGTAACATAAAAAGTGCTGTTTATTCTCGTATTATAAGTGATCTATCTACATGTAAACTGTATGTGGAGGCCACAATATCAAGCGCTGAAGGGGCTAGGACCCTTACTCATGACTGGGCATCTCTTACAGTCAGAAGCTAGCCACCAGTGTGTCAAGAGTGACATTCTCAAATCTCATGTGATCTACTATGTCTAGTACACAAGAAAAGTTGAGTCTATCATTATTACACTGGAGCCACAGTAACAGGTCGTTATGGTGTGTTGCTACAAGATTAAATGCGGTGTAATAAGCCTGGTGAAAAAATAGGCTCTTACCTCATGTAGAGTATTTCACGAAATATGTAATTGCCTAAGAGTTCCAGGAAATGTGAAAGCATGGGCTCATCACCTATCAGTTGTACAGATAATATATTATCGCCTCAAGATATATTAAGGGTGAAAGAAGGTACACCTCACCTATCAGTCAGTGATGCCCATGGTATATCGTCATTCAGGCCATGCCGGTTGGAAGAAAGGCGGTATATCCATCTATGTTCTATTCTGAACAGTGCTCGTTGTGTGATTTTAGTGTGTGCTTCAAGTACTAACCAACGTAGAGACTCTGGAGGATGGTTCAATTCCTTGTAGTGTGTATACATCCTGGTGTTGACACGTTGGCATCGTATATTGCTCTTGTGTTCGGTGATGCACGTTTTCACTGCCCTCAATGTCATCCCTATGTACTTCATATTACATGGGAAAGTAATCGAGTATATGCAGTGGGAAGTCTCACAGTTAGTTTTTTGTGTCATTGTCCAAGTGAACGTGTCAGTTAGACTTCACTCCCTGGTAATGGTAGCCTGTTCGCATACTGAGCAAGTGCCACAGGGGTAGTGGCCCACCACCGGGGGGAGATCCCAGAGTGTTCTTTGTGCTATGTGGGTCTCTGCCTTTGGCCTTGTATGTACCAGAGTATCTTTAATGTTTTTGTTCGTTTGAAGGCAAACCTAGGTGTTGACATGCTTAGAGCTCCTGTCAGTAAGATACCCCAGTTTTCCTTAATACTACTCTTATTGAGTGCGGAGGCTGGTGTGAATGAAGTGATACATGTAAGAGTATCTGTGTGTTCTTTGGGGGTGACCTCCAGCAATGTCTCACAGGGGTTCTTTTTAGCTCTTTTTAAAGAGTTCATAATTTGGCATTGCAGATATTCCCTTTGTCTAAGGTTGGATGCCAAAGCTTTGGCTTCAGTCTTGTAGTCAGTGAGTGAGCTTCAATTTCTCCTAATCTGGAGAAACTGACCAAAGGGCAAGTTGTCTTTTAGGGCTCTCGGGTGATGACTACTAGCAGACTATTCTGTCTGTAGGTTTTTTTTATACAGGGTAGTGCTAATTTCTGTATTGTTCAGTCTTATGTTCAAGTCTAAGAATGGTATGCTTGTGTTTGATATCGTATGTGTGAACTTCAAATGTTCATTTTGTGCATTAAGCCACTGTTGGAATTCTTCACAGATGGCTAGATCACCCTTCAAAAGGATAAAGATGTAGTCAATGAACCTTTTCCACAGTTTCAAGTGATTGATGAAGGAAATGCTTGGGGGATTGACAACATCCTCTTCAAAAGCAGCCATGTACAAACATGCCAAGCTTGAGGAGAAGGTCCTCCCCATGGAAGTACCTTGGGATTGGGGAAAAAGTTGTTTTTTATACTCTAAAAAGTTTTCGGTCGCTTCAAGGTTAGAACAATCAATAATGAATGAGACGGGGGTTGGTGATGACCACTCTTCTTTTGTAAGGGATGTCTCAATGGCCTTAAGTGTGTCACGCTGGGGGATGTTGGTAATCACCACTTCCACATCCAGCGTGACTAGAAGATCAATTTCATCTGTGACTCTGGTTTCCTCTGGAATGTGCCGGATGTCTGTTGTCACATACAAAGGATGGTGTCTCCTTACTAATGGCTGTAAAAAATGATCACAAAATTTTGATAGAGGCTCACAGAGGGAGCCTATACCGGAGACAATTGGTTGCCCCGGAACTGGTGTATCGCCCTTATGAATTTTAGGGAGCGTGTAAAAGTAGGGTGTCTTAGGGTCTTTTGTAATGAGGAAGTCAACTTCTTTTTTGGTTATGCAACCGTTATTTTCTGCTTCTGTTTCAATAGGTACTCTTTGTTGTCCAAAATCCCCAGAGTCACTCCAGCCTTTGGCAAATTGGCAAGAATCCGCCTTGGAGCTAGAGGTGCTAGTCCCCAGCACTCCTCCCATAAAGATTGCCACATGGTGAGGACAGGCATAAATCGCGTTGACACGACTCACCACCAACGTACCAGTTGCAGCAACCAAGGCTTGTTGGTCCTCAGGTTGGTGACTGACCCCCCTCAATGCATCCACATGAAAAACCGCTCCTCATAGCACCTGCAATCAGTATTGTAAAAAGCCCATCACAAGTGAGTCTGCACTTAATTTCTGGTGGCTTCAACTTTGTGACTTCCGCATCTTGGGCACTACCGCCCCACCACGACGGACTGCTCTGTACCACAACCGTGGCCTAACCACTGACATGACAATTGACCCACCACCGGTACCTCCAATTCAGGTAATCCAGAACTGCCTGCTATACCAGAGTCTTGGGAATCCCAAGACAACCATCCATTCGGAGGAGACCTGCTTCTGGACCCCATGTGACTAGGGTCACCTGAAACCCCTCAACGGAATGTTGCTTCCATTGACCATGACGGTAAATGTGTTGGCGTTACTCTGCTATCTAACTCTATGCATTTTTTTCAGTGACCACAATGGTAGCTGTGTTGACAGTATTCCAAAACCATTGCTTTCTCAACTGACTGCGATGGTAAATGTTTAACTGTGTTTCTGCCTTGCCCTGAAGAATTGCTATTCTCAAACTGCATTGTTTTTATTCGACTTACTGAAAGTGTGCAAAGTATTTTTTCCTGCATTTTGAAGTCTTGCATCTCAAAACATATATGAAGATACTTGAATTTTTCTAAAAACTGGTCTCTGATTTATTCTTGTGTGTGCTTCATTTCTTGCCTCTGTGTGTGTCAACAAATGCTTAGCATGGCCCACTGATTAGCCTAACTGCTTGCTCACGCTGCCCCAAAATAGAGTATTAGTGTTATCTGTTTAGCCTCTGTATGCCTATTGGGGATATATTGGACTTTCCGCACAGTGTACTTCGTTTTAATACACTGTATAGAGAACCAGTTTCCTGCATTGCTATTTGCCTTGAAAAGGGTGCAATGTTATGAAATAGGGCTCATGTCCTGTGCATAAAGCCTGGTTGCAAGGTGTAATAGGAATGTGAGCTACATGACGTGCAACAACCAGAATTGTCAAGCATTGTTATGGTAATGACTGGTTATGTCACAGGTTACTGGTAATTCATGTTTAAGATAATTCCAAACAAAATCAAATAAAACATTAAGAAAATAGAAACAGTGAAGACAAGCTAGGGCCTTCCCACCCCTTGTTCTAAGGTAATGTCCATCAAACTACGGTAGAATAAAAATATATATAATCACTTACTGGTAAAATAGATATAGTGGTTTGTGTTCTTCACAGTCTAATGTCTTGCTATTAAGCCGCAATGTCTTCCAAACATCTATACCCAGAGAACCGTCAATGAAAAAATTATGAAATCTGGTAAGAAGTATAGCATTGCCATTAGAGAGACCTTTTCAATTTCTAGTGCAACAGTTAGTTACAGCGAAGCGACACACGGGGGCAGACTTTGACAACATTAGCAGCTTTTTAACGCTGGATATAAATAGTTAGATCAGACACACGTGCGTGAGCTTTATCAGTTACAACTGTCTATTGTCGAAGTGAGTAAACACTAAGTAAAGCACACTTCGCAGGCAGCATATTAGAACCACAACCCAACATCTATACACCCATGGAGGCAAACTTTAACACTATTAGCACCATATTTGCACTTTATATGGACAGTTAAAATCACCTCACGTGTGCAAACTTTTTCAATAATGACAGCCTATTTGCGAAGTGTGTAAGCACGAAGCAAAAGACACTTCGCAGACAACATATCATAAACCCAGACCATCGTCTTTGTATACACATAGCGCATAATGTAATGATGGCCTGTGTTATTACTTACTTATTTGCAGAAGCGATAAAGCATCCAATATTGTCAATGATGTATCCTATACTTGGAATGTAACTTCTAATCACGTCATGTCACCATAAATATTTCAAAGAAGGGGGCTAACATGCGAATTTGCTTGCTAGACTCTGGTGCACACTACCATAAACTAAAAACTCTGCTCAAACAAATTTATCAAAGTGTTAAACACTTTTAAAGCACCTTCGTTGTGCTATTTATTCATAACATTTGTTCACAAGTCAGTTTTCATTTTTCAAAACATTATTTACATATACATTTTAATCTGCATCAAATCAAAAAAAGCTGTACAAAACAACATTCAAAGACACTTTTAAATGTGGATGTAGATGGTCCAATGCATTTCGGGACGTAGACCAAGTCCCTTCGTCAGGGGGAACACTGAAAAAAACACATAGTACTTTTATCGTTACGCCGCTACCCACAGCACCCCACAACTTTCACACAATGACTACAGACACAGTGTTATTTGGAAAAGGAGCTGCAGGTTTATTTGTTACACAAATAAAAGGCGGGTTATCTTACAGGCGATCCCTATCCGCCCCGCAACACCTAGTTGCTGGGCACCTGAAGTTTAGCCAAAATTTCACCAGCGGCCATAGCCCGGTGTTGTACCCTGGGAGCCCTTACACTCCCACCGGTAAACCTATTGTCCACCATAACTCACGCCCACTGAACAAGGGAGAATGACTCACACCTTCTCCAGCCGGGCGGAGCTTCCTATAGCAAGCCCCCGGTTGCTCAGGTTTACAACCGGCCTAAGGACTAACGGGGCGCCGTCGTACTCAAAGTTCCCAAGAAGGACCCCTTGGAGCATGTATGACTTATGTACGCGTGTGCTTGTACTGGAGGCTTCAGGTCCTGTTGCTGCGCCTTCCTGTTGTGGGATCGCCCTGTAACTCCTCCACAGCCCTTTGTGTGGCCGCCGCTGCACCCAGAGCCCCCACCCCACATCTACTTACCTCCTGCTGCTTCTAGCGCTTCCTCTAGGTCTAGCAAGAATATCGCCATGCCTACTTTGGACTAGTGGACCCCGACCGATTCCCAGCAACGTACGGATTTTGCATGCAGCAGGCCGTGCCTAATGAATCCCAACCTCCACATCTCCGTGAATTTCCGCATGGCTGCATTTACTCGCCTGCGGGCTACTTCCACCGCTTCTTGGGCTCTAGCTCCATGTCATATGGGTCTAGGTGTCATCTCTGACCACCAGAGGCCGCACGATCCCAGCTCACTGCTTAATGTGCTTAGGTCCCCCCTCATTTCTTGCAACAGGCGCCTCTTTCCTTCAGCCGCTAAGTCATTTCCCCCCAGATGCACCACTATGATGTTCGGCTGTGGTCTACCCTCTCTCAAAGTCCTGCGCAGTGTTCCTACTAGCTCTGCCCAGCGCATGCCCGGAAATCCGAACTAGGATATAATGGTGTTTACTGAAACCATGTTTCCAAGGCACTGCCTTCACCCATCTTGCAATTCTTGTGACATAAGAGTGCCCCAGCACCCAAACATTTGTTCCTGAAATAAAACACAATGATTGGCAAATTTTAGTTTATTCCACACTTCACACAAATTACAGAAGCCACCTTTCGTGGTGGCGCATATTCACATCAACTTCTTGCCCTGCCTAACTGATCCCCGAATTACTCCTGGTAGTGGGATGTATCACACTTATTGGCCGCACATAGGCTTTGTAGCAATTGGAGTGCCACCGCCCAACCCTCTTGATCGCTTCGGCAGGCAACCATTCCTTGAATGCTGTTGTGGCTGTCCCAATACTGAATGAGTGAGAGCTGTACTTAGCCCCCTCTTTCGTGTACCCCACCAGGAACAGGCAGCCCTGCATCACGTGCTCCGCCTGGTATTTTGTGACGGGGAGCCATCCAGGTGTAAGAGCAATAGACCATCGGTGGGTGGGCGTATGGCCAAGAATGTCGTTCCCCAAGCGGTGCAGTGAGATCCCTCTACCCCTGCCCCTTTGATCCATCTGCAGTGCCTTGGAATGGGTCTCTGTCTTGGACCTTGCTACAGTTTCTCCTATTCTGAAACCCCCCAAAAACGCTACACTAAACGTGGCGGCAAAGAGTGCTGCTTCGTACCCGGACTGTGCGACCGACGGGAGGGCCTCTAGCATTCCTTGTAATGTCTCAAAATCAATGGGGGCCCGCAGATCCGGAGACTTGCGCACTATTCTGGCCCAACCTTTGAGTGCCGCCCTGGTTGTGAATGAAGCGGTGGGGTCCTCCTGTCCTAATAACCTGGCATGGTGCCCGATGGCTGACAGGTGCCCCGCCATCCATGAATGGCTCCTCCCTCCATCTTTGGCCCAGATCATAAACGCCTGTACCCTGTCGCCCCTATTGTAAGTCGCTTGCTCCCAGGGCCCATGATTTCACAGAATTTCTCAACGCAAGACTGGTACCTCCTCATTGTCCGGGGTGCCAGTGACAGCTCGCCTAGCTCTCTAATGTGCTGCGCCACTGCAGCAGGTGCCAGAGCCGAGCGGGAAAGCGGTCATCTCCTCCCTCGCTCTCGGCCACGCCTCCCGGAAACGCTGCCAATGAAAAGGGGAGAGAGCATCAGCAGCTGAGTTTAGTGACCCTGGAATGTGTCTAGCTCTACATTCTACATTGTTGTATAGGCATACCTTCACTAGCTCCCTGAGCAAGCATAATACGAGCGCGCAACTGGCGGACTGTGTGTTGATTGCTTGTACTACGGCCAGGTTATCGGACCACAAGACCACCCTCTTAGCTGTTAGCATGGCCGGCCAGAGGTGGAAAGCCACCACAATAGGAAATAGCTCTAAGACGTTATGTTGGCCGTTATTCTTTTCTTCCTCCATGCGTTCGGCCATTTCTCTGCGCACCACTCCCTGTCCACAATCGCGCCAAATCCCTCCCTGCCTGATGCATTGGTAAACAGTGTCAGTTTCTGGCTGCTAGCCAGGGGTCTCTCCATATTACAGAGCCATTAAATTGTTCCAGAAACTCCCCCCACATGCGTAGGTCATCTTTCACCCCATTGCTGAGCCTCACTGTGTGATGTCTTCGTTTTAACTTGGCAGCTGTCCTGGCTAACCTGCGCGCAAACGCCCTGCCAGCGGGGATCACTTTAGTAGCAAAACTTAGTCTGCCATGCAAGCTCTGTATGTCCTCCAGTGACACTTTTTCTTGTCCCACATTGCCCGTATTAGTGACGCCAGCTCGCTGACCTTGTCTGGTGGGAGCCTGGCTTCCCCTGCCCTGGTGTCTATCTCTACTCTCAGGAAAGTTAGGACTTGGGCTGGCCCTACCGTCTTCCCCGGGGCCAGCGGCGCACCTAGATGCCCAGTAACCTTTTGGAATTTGGCCAATGCATTCGCGCAGTCTTGCGAGTCTTTGCTACCTACAAATAAGAAATCATCTAAATAGTGAGTCATGCTTACCACCCCTTCTGTGGCTTGCAGTACCCACTGCAGGAAGGTGCTGAATGCCTCAAAAAATGCACAAGATATGGAGCACCCCATTGGCATGTACCTGTCATAGTAGTACTCCTGACCTAACCTGAAACCCAGTAGGTGTTGGCTGCTTGGGTGCACCGGCAGTAGGCGGAAGGCCGAATCTATGTCTGCTTTGGCTAACCAAGCCCCCTTGCCAGCCCGCCTTACCAAGTCCATGGCCACATCGAATGAGCAGTATGACACTGAACAAACCCCCTCTGCCGAATTGTGGCTGACCGAATCGCCCTTGGGGTAGGACAGGTGATGTATCAGTCTGAATGCCCCCGGATCTTTTTTAGGAACTATCCCCAGAGGAGAGACTATAAAGTGCGCGAGGGGGGGTGTGTGAGAGAAGGGGCCAGCTACTCTACCCAACTCAATCTCCTTGTAGACCTTTGCTCTCACCACTTCTGGTTTTTCTTTAGCGGATTTCAGGTTATCCGCATCTCGTGCTTGTGGGATCCCTATATAAGGTAGTACGAAACCTTCAGTAAAACCCCCCAGGAGCAACCTCCCGTTAACTCCGTTGGGATATTTGTTGAGCAGGGGGATCAAGCGGTCCAATCTAATTGGTGAAGGCACTTTCACTGCTGTAGCCTAGGTGGCAGGGGGGGTGTGGGGTGGTGTGTGCCTGGATCAGGTCACGCGGTGGTGAGGGGGGGGCGCTGCGAGCCAGGATTGGGGGGAGTGGGGGTATGGGCAGAGTCGCGTGTCTGTGTTAATTGCCCTGCCCAGCGCCCCCCTCCCCCGTGTTGCCCTCTCTGTTTCTGTCCCTTGTCAGTCCTACATGTTCCAGCCTGATGCGGCCCTCCGCAGTTACTGCACGCATGTGTGAACTTGCAGGTTCTCCCCCAGTGGCAATGCCCGTTGTTGAATAACCTGCAAGTCCCGGGCTGTGTTCTTCCGCCCCCCCTTTTCTGCCCCCTCTCCCAGTGTCCGCCCCGAAATGTTGTGATCCCTTGCTCATTGTGCTGTTGCTGTTGCGTGTGACTCTTTTCTGTTGTCGCTGCCTGCGTGTACTGTCCTTTGCCGCTTGACCCTGCTCCCTGCAGCGCCCTGGACCCCATGTGGTCCATCCAAAGTTGCATCTCCTTGTGTGGCTTGAGTTGGGACGTGGGACTACCCCCCTTTTCTGTGCGCCATTCCCGTACCCCAGATAGACTTACTTCTTGCTCCTGAGCGTCGACGGGGCCCTGCCGGGCATCGCCCCGGCCCTTCCTTTGATATAGCGAACGGTATTTCAGCCTTTCGTCCTGCTCTCTGCCTCTACTGTGATAAAAGGCACATATAAAAATTTGCTGTTCCCTGCCCCTGTAGCGTTGAGGCTGTCCGAGGGACCGTGACCATGTTCGCCGATCCCCCCTTAGTGTCGTCCATTTTATCACCCTTTCTTGGACCGTCAAAGCACCCCAGGAGTTCCCCTCTCACGCTTACCTTCTTTACTGTGTGAGTCACCCTTGTTCCCGTGGTCCTGTTGATCGCTAGTCCATCCCTGCCTGCAATAAGGAACACTCATTACCACATGCGCTCACTCACGTCGTGAGCGGGGACATTAACTGCGTAATACACTATTATGCATGCATACCTCCAATCTTTATCATACATTTGAGCCCTGTGTACTTCCTCTCATGCGCTCTGCTGAGAGCTGCTTATAGTCTGCCAAGTTTAACTTATTATTCCTAGCGAGTTTTTTCGCGCCGCTGTCAAGGATGGGCAGACCATTGCTCTGTTGAAGAAATGCTTATCTGTCGCGTGTTTCCGCCTGCTTACGAAACGAGGACCTTCCGCGTGTTAGGCGAACATAATAATTACTACTTTATAGCTCACATAATTATGCCTCTTTGCATGTAACAGTTGTCGTACTTTGCACAATATGCCGACCCGCTAAGCAATTTCAGCCCGCTGCAACATTGAGTTGTTAATAAATCAATCGTTTCTAACAATTACATATTTGCTAGTACGGGGATCGAACCCCGACCTTGCCGTGTTAGCACTAGCTCTAACCAACTGAGCTAACCGGCATCCGGGCACATGCGCATGGAGCACAAGGCAGCCTTCGCGTGTCCTTGTGCGGGGGGGGGCAGTAGCTCGACAGCGGCCGTTATTTGTAAAACTGAAAATTTTAGCAATCCGCCGCCACCTGCATGGCAGCCCCCGTTGTAAAACCCGAAAGCCTGCACCCTGAGCTGCTATCGTTCAATAATGCGGGCAAGTCCTCTGCCCTAAGGCCGGCCGGCCACGTGGCAACCATCGTCGGGGGCAGGAACACAACCACGGCCACTCCCCATAATGAATCTAATTTAGTCCGCATCACCCCGGTTTTCAAATAATGTGAGCAGGTCTTCTGACTTAAGGCCGCTCTGCCACGTGGCGGCCATCATCGGGGGGAGGAGCACAGCCACAGCCATTGCTGCACGGCCATAATGCCCCCAAAAAGAATGTTACTTCTTTACGCCTCACCCCAGCTTCCATAAAGCACTCGCATTGCAGCCCCCGTTGTAAAAACCGGAGGCGACCTGCTATCATTCAATAATGCGGGCAGGCCCTCTTCCCTAAGGCCGCCCTGCCGCGTGGCGGCCATCGTTGGGGGCAGGCACACCACAACTGCGGCACGGCCATAATGCCCCCAAAACTGAATTTAATTCCGTCCGCCTCACCCTTGCTTCTACTAAGGCACTCGTGTGGCAGCCCCCGTTAAACAGCCCGGAGGCCTGCTTTGACTAAATAATGCAGGCAGGGGCCACAGCCGTCTGAAGGCCTGCTGCGGTTTAGATCTGCCCTGCCAGCACGACCTCAGCCTGCTCCGCGCCCGTTGCGCTAACTCCCTTCATGCGACCTCCGTGCTGCAATCATAAAGCTCCCCCCACTGCCTTATTATTCGACCCCATCGTGGAACACTCCACCTCCCCGTGGTATCCTGCCACGGGGCCCCTGTGCAACCTGGGTTTAGCCCAAGGACGGGGCCCAGGGGGAGGCGAAAGAGAGTCACCCTTGCCTTGCTCAAGACGATCTCCATGGAATTTGGTGTAAGGGGGACCTTAGTCCTGATGGGGGAGGGTGGGGAGCTACCTATCGGCCGAGGGAGATGGAGAGGCCTGGGAGCTACCTTCCTAGTCGCTACCCGTCTGATAGGGGAGCAGCAGCAAAGAGGACGCGGGGGGAACGGGGGAGAACCCTTATACCTGCTGCCCCGCCCACCTTACCGGCGGCTCACCAGCGCCGCCCCCAGGGTCCTGCTCCCTGGCTGCCCTCAAAGGTACTACGGGGGCTGCCCTCCTACGGGGTCCCCTGCAGGGTTCTCTCAGAGTTCTCAGAATTTTGCCATGTTCTTTGTAATCCACTCCATTTCAAGCGCTTTGTTATTCAGTTGTTGGAGTGTTTTTAGTATCTCTGTAGTTGGATCTTGTGCTAATAGTAAGTATGTGTTAGAGTCCTCCACATGTGCGTTCACCTTAGAGTTGTAAAATTCAGTGTCCATCAATACTAGGGCACCCCCCTTGTCAGCTTTCTGGAAGGTTAATTGCTCAATTGAGTTAGAATGCTTTTTTGAGTTCTGCTGAGATTATTGGACATTCTGCTGTTTCGTTTGTAGTTCAATTTCTTTAAGTCCTTAAGAACCAAACCTTTAAATAAATCCAGTGTTTTATGTGAGGTCAGTGCTTCAAAGGTACTTTTGAGTCTAAAGGTGTCCACTCTTGGTCTTTCTGATTCATCAGTTGAGATGACATTTTCAAAAAAATTCTGTAGTTTCAAATTCCTCATGAATCTGTAAAATGAAATGTCATTTTCAAAATTTGACCCTATATATGTTGCGACAAAAGTAATGCCTTTGTTTAGTATCATTTCCTCTTTGGGTGTTAAGTTGTATTTTGAAACATAGAGGTTATTAAGGAGGATCAGTGAATTATACCAAATAGGAGAGTTCAGAAAAGATTCATGGGAGATGATAGTGGGATGCATCAAAGGTTTCAAAAGAGAGCAGGTATGTTTAAAGAGAGGTAAGGAAGTGTAAGAAGATTTAGCAGAAAAACATATAACCTCTTTGAAGGAAAAAGGAAGTAATAAGGATCGTACAATATCAAGCCAAAGAGAAGTAAATGGGGAGATGTCTGAAATAAGCAATCTAGAAGCATAACGTAAGGAGAAGGATTTGTGATAAAGGTAAAAATCCGGGAAGTTTACACCACCATTAGATCTTGACTTTCGAAGAAAAGATAAGGCAATTCTGGATTTTTTTATTCTGCCAGAAGAATTTTGAGGCATGAGTCAAAACGTTTAAAATAATGAGAAGGAATGTGAACAGGAAGCATGGAAAGGATATAAATTAAAATTGGAGCAATCATCATCCGAATCGAATTGAGCCGACCCCACCAGGAGAGAAAGAGGATCCCAAGATGAGTGATTTCTCAATGCGAGATAGGGCCGCAGACATATTGAGTTTAATGGAAGAAGCAATGGAATTGGAAAACCAGAAACCTAGATATTTAATTTTTGAGTTATTCCAAGCAAATCCAGTGGAGGAGAAGAAATGAGTCAGACAAAATTTTGTGAGAGGAAGAATCTCGGTCTTGTCCGAGTTAATCTTGTATCCAGAAACCTGTGAAAAGTAATCAAATTCAAGAAGTAAGGGTGGAATAGATGTCTCAGGATCAGAAATGAATAAGAGGATATAATCTGCATAAGCAGATAGTTTCAATTGACGATCATCATAAGGGAAATTGGAAATAAGATTGTTAGAACAAATAGAAGTCAAAAAGGGTTCAAGGGCAAGAACAAAGAGAAGGGGAGATAAGGGACAACCTTGACAAACACCACACTGAAGAGGAAAAGAAGATGACCCTTGACCATTCACCAAAACCGATGCTTTAGGGGCCGAGTACAACAGGGAAATAAGTGAGATAAATTTAGGACCAAAACCATGCCAGCGCAACGACGAAAATAAAAAAGACAAATCTACTCTATCAAAAGCTTTCTCTGCATCAACAGAGATAGCTGCCAAAGGAATAGAAAGAGAGGGGATTTTGTTTAAGACATTGAGAAGGAGACAAGAATTATCAGAAGTGAGTCTACCCTTGATAAAACCACATTGTTCTTGCCCAATATGATGGGGCATGATGGGGTCTAGACGCAGAGCAAGTAGTTTTGCAAATAACTTATAATCAACATTGACTAAAGAAATCGGACGATAATTTTTACAGAATTGAGGGTTACGACCCTCTTTAGGAATGAGGCAGATAGTAGCCTCTTGAAAAGTACCATCTGCCTTACCAGCTGAATAGAATTAATTAAAAAGAATTAAAAGTTTAGGAAGTGGTAGGTCAGAAAAATGGAGGTAGAATTCAACAGAAAAACCATCAGGACCAGGGGTTTTCCCTTTAGTAAGGGTAGATAAGGCTTTGGAAAGTTCATCAAGAGAAAGATCACTATCAAGATCAAGAAGATTAAGATGAGAATTGGAGGGGGGGAAGTCTGTCAAAATAAGATTGAATGTGAGAAGGCATAGGGGGAGATTCTGGTGTATAAAGGGTTAAATAAAAAAGTTTAAAATCATCAAGAATTTCCTGATCTGTATATAAAAGAGAATTATCGGAGGAATAAATTGAATCAATAAGTGTACGTTCTTTACGCAATTTAAGATAGTTAGCTAAACGTTTTCATGCTTTGTTGCGACTGCCATAGTAACGCACGCTGCTCCCGAGGAGTATTGAAGAAGCATTATCAGTAGAGGCTTTGTTAAACTCAAGTTTGGCTCGAATCAAATCTGGGGATATGTTCCAAAAGCTTAATATGGGCTAGTACTGTTTTCCGTTTCTGAAAAAATAGTTTCTTTTTCTTAGAAACAAAATCAATAATAAAACCGCGGGCAGTAGCTTTAAAAGAGTCCCAAAGAATATGAGGTGAGATGTTGGGATCGGAGTTAAAAAGAAAAAAATCAATAACAAAGGAGTGAAAAGAGGAGGAAAATAAAGGATCAGTAAGAAGAGAGTTGTTAAAGCGCCAACGGGTAGATTTTGGATGTGAAGGGACCAAATCAAAATCAGTCAGAATTGGAGCATGGTCAGAGATAACAATAGGTTCAATAGAGGAGGACAGTAAATTTTGAGATAATGATTGAGAAACAAAAATGTAATTAAGGCGAGACAGGGAAGTATGAGGAGAGAAAAAAGAGTAGTCAAGAGTGTCTGGATGAGAAAGTCTCCAGGAATCAGTGAGATGCGATTGAGAAATAGTATCAAGGAAGTGTTTATGGGATTTATTGGGAATGAAACGGACAGAAGACTTGCGATCCAAAAAAGGATCGACAACTTGGTTGCAATCACCACCTAGAATAAAGACATCATCACGAAATTGGATACATTTTTGCGTAATCAAAGGCCAAAAAGAGCAATCAGGTTGTGTAGGACATAAACATTAAAAACAGTTAACTGAACAGAATTGATTAACAATTTAGCAACTACCCATCTACCATCTGCATCATTTTCTTGCGATAAGACTTTACATTTCAATTTTTTATGACATAAAATGATAACACAATTTTTTTTATTCATGGATGGAAAAAATAAAACCGTACCCACCCAACCTCTTTTTAGTTTAAGTGATTCGGCTTCCGTGAGGGGGGGTTATTGCAGAAGGACAATATCAGGGTTATAGGAAGCTAGATGAGAAAGAATTCTCTTCCTTTTAATTGGACTAATAAAACCTTTAACATTCTAAGAAATTACTCTGAACGTAAAATCATTAGAAAATTAGAGGAAACAAAGTTTGCAATAATAAAAGAATCAACAATAATAACAATGAATAAAAGATGAAAAGGATATAAGCAGAACAAGGGAAAAGCGAGGAAGGAAAAGAGACAGGAATACGTAGAGAAATTGATATGAAAAATGAGAAGAAGTTAACATGGGAAGAAAAAAGATAAATGAGTCAGGGAAATGCTGGAGAAGAAAGAAGGGAGAGAAATGAAAAAGAATAAAAAGGAAAGGAGGAGAGATAAGAACTGAGAGAAGAGACAGTACATATCCAAAAAGGACGACTGAGATAACCATACCTGAAGGGGGTAAAAAGAAGGACGACGAGGCAATGGCAATGCACTACAAGACGAACCAACCACAATGGGATTCCAGACTGCATCAGGACGGAGGGAAAATGAGACAAAGAATAACACGTGAGTGAAAGGGACATAATCAATTCTAAAAACAAAAACTGTATGAAATCTGAGAGACGTGGAAGTTAAATCTAGTGACAACGAAAAAGGTAATCTAGAAAAAGAAGTACAGCAGTGATAACAATCTGTAAACATTCAACAAAGGCAAATCACTGTATAATTAAAAGAGAGATTAAAAAAGGAATGCACCGCATCACCAAAAAACCTGTAAGGAGAGAGAGAGAAAAAAATAAAGAAAGAGAGCTAAAAACCAGCCATTGGGAAAATTATTAGTATCCATGCCGCTGGAAGTGTGAATAAGAATAAAGATCTTGAGTTACGCTGGGTCTTGAAAGAACCATGTCTTATTTTGGTATGTCACTCCGAAGATACAGGGATGGAATAAACTGTATCTGGCTCCAAGAGATCGAAGGGGAGCACGGAGCTTTAGAAATTCCTTTCATCTGGAAGCTGTAGCATTGGAGACATCTTGAGACAGGAATACCCTCTGACCAAGCCAAGAAAGTTGACGATTAGATCTGGCTGCGGACAGGACTGTAAGAAAGTCCGTGAATTTCAAAAAAAGAATGACACCACGAGGTTTAATTGGAGAAGTTGTAAAGGAAAGTCTAGGACCCAGTCTGTGAGCTCTTTGAATGCTGAGAGAAGTAGACGATGGCATCTCTAGAAGTTTCGGGAGAAAAGAGGAGAAGAACGACACAGGGTCATCCCCTTCCAAAGATTCTGGCAAACCGTATATACGCCGGTTATTCCTTCTATATCTATTTTCTAAGTCCTCAGTGTGTTGTTGGAGGGTAAGAACCGTCTTTTCCAAAGATGAGATTCGTTGGGAATTAACCTGAATTTCAGAAGATTGTTGTTCCAGTGCAGACATTCTATTATCCATAGAAGACCACTTCTCCTCAAGAAATTGCATTTTACTGTTGGTTTCCTTCACAAACTGCAGCAATGCGTATAATTCTTCTAAAAGAAGCTCCATAGAGATGACAGATGGTGCCTTGTCAGGAGATGGAGGATCCTGCTTCAAACGCTTAGTTGAAGAGATAAGCGGAGAAGACTTACTTGGAGTAGGGTGCAAAGTCGAGGCCCGTTGAGAGGATACCCCAGCCATTTGATCTGAAGTTGAAGGGGAGTTCAACACTGATACAGATGAAGAAGAAGAAGTTACAGAGGAGGTGCTTTATTATTTTTTTTTAAATATATTTATTAGACATAAGACATGATATTTAGTTCATTCATAAATTCCGAATAGCCCCTTTTTTTCATTTTTACCCCATCCCTCCCCCCAGAAGAGGGACTGTCACAGAGAAGGAAGGAAGGAAGACCAGAAATTGGATATAGCAACATTATGGAAAAAGGAAAACCTGTAAGAACATAAAAGCACATCATCATCATCAGAGCACATCAAAATACTAACATTACCCAAAATAATGAGAGGAAGAAAAAAACCTTTATCCTCCATTCTCAGCCAACATCCAATTATTCAAAGGTTCCCAAATACGTTCTCCCTCTCTCCAAGCCCTAGGGCCCCTTTTCCTATATACCAACATTTCCCACTTGATCACATTGACCAATTTGGCCAGCCATTCATGTACATTCGGGAGGGTAGAGTCCAACCAAATAGTAGCAATAGAAAGTCGCAAAATTGCCATAGTTATAAAGAAAAATGTATGTTCAGATTCAGTCAAATTCTGGTCGTCTACACCCAACATTATGGCTTGAGGGGTCAAGGGAACCGTTTGCTCTAACATTTGCGCCAGATATTGTTCGATCTTATTTAAACAGGGCAGCAAACAAGAACAAGATGTGAACATATGGATACCATCAACTGCATATTCCCCACACCTAGGACAATCAACCCCGACAGTACCGCCCCATTGTTGAATACAATGTGGGGTAATATAGAGGTTAAACCAGGTCTTATAACACTGGACCTGGAGATTGGAGATTTGCTGAAATAGATGCTGTTTGAATATAGCCTAAGGATTTCTCACAGGTCGCCTGTCCAGCATTTAGTCCAGTCTGCCACCGACCAAAATGTTTCGTAAGATCATCAGTCCCTGTCTCATTTAATAACTTATAAATATTAGAGATAGCTGGTTGCCCCATTCTTACAACATCAATAAGCGGAATTTGAGACCAATTTGTCATTTTTCTAGAAAAAAATCTCTGATCTGTAAAAACTTAAAGAAATACCTACTACTAACTCCAAACTTTTGTTTTATACTTTCAAATGTCAGCAGGCCAGCTTCGGAAACTATATCTCCAATGACCGTTACCCCTCGTGAAACCCATTCTCTGAAATATGCATCATGAAAAATATCAGGCAGAAGGGTGTTCCGGACCAAAGGAGAATAAATATGAAGCCGTCCTATGCTACACATTTTCCGGATCCTAGACCAAACTTTAAAAGCCCCCAAAACACCTTGAACCTAACCCGTTTGAAATAAGCAAAATCAATATGTCTAAATAATAACCCTTGCGCTTCTACTCCCAGAATTAAATGGTAAATTGAAATATCCGTACATTCTAAATCATGAAAATCTGAAAGTTCCGCCATGTCTAACCGTGATTGCCCAATAATACATCTGAAAATTGGGTAAAGACCATCCCCCCCCCTCTCTCTAGGTAATGTCATATATTTCATGGCCCGTCTGGGCCGTTTCCCTGCCCATAAAAACCAGGAGATGATCCGGTCCAATTTAATAAACCAAATTTGCTCAAATAATAAAGGATTCGCTCTTAAATAATATAATATTTTAGGCAAAAATATCATTTTGACCACATTACAGCGGCCCATTAGTGTTAGTTGGAGATTATTCATTCGACGGGCATCGACTTCAATTTTATCTAATAATGGGTTGAAATTAAAAGATATTATTTCATCTGGGTTGGCCCAGATCTCAACCCCCAAATATTTCGCATGATGCAACACCCGAGAACCTGCTAAAGCAATTTTATCATTATGTATGATTTGAGTCTTGGCCTCATTTAGTAAATATCCGGAGATTGCACCGAACTGTGACGTAACAATCTGGATCTCTTATAAGGCCTCCTGAGGAGAATTAGTTAAAATAGCTAAATCGTCCGCATATCCGAGAAATTTGGTGTCACCCCCCTTTGCACAAATTGGACGTATCAAATTATTAAAAAAAGCTTTTTAATTAAAGGATCTATATAGATAGCAAATAATAAAGGGGTGCAAGGACACCCCTGCCTTGTGTCCCTCAAGATATTGATTATACCAGACTGTATTCACATAACAGAGATATGGGCTTTAGGTTGGTTATACATACTCTTTATTGCAACTATAAATTTATCCCCCAGCCCATAGTGTTTCATAGTTGCCCATAAAAAAGGCCAGGAGACCCTATCAAAGGCTTTTTCTGCATCCAGTAGGATTAAAGCCACAGGGTCTCCTGAAACCTTAGTAAAATCAAACAAAGCTATTGTTCGCCGAATGTGATCTATAGTTTCCTGTCCGGGAACAAACCCATGCTGTTGAGGGGCAACCAACTTTTTAATCACACCAGAAAGCCTGTTTGCTAATATCTTGGCGTATATCTTTATATCGCTATTCATAAGTGTGATGGGTCGATAGGACCCTGTATCTGAAGGTTCCTCCCCTTCTTTAAAAATGTCACAATTCGAGCACTCCTCCACGATTCAGGAGGCCGATCTCCTTTCTGGATCTTCCGAAACATTTCAATCATTATTGGTGACAACTGAGAACTAAAACATTTATGAAATTCCCCTGGTAAGAGATCAGGGCCTACGGCTTTACCAGACGGGAGGGATTCAATAGCTAATAAAATTTCCTCCATTCCTATGTCGATATCTAACATATTCCTCTTCTCAGCGGATAAAGGCTCAACCTCAATTTCTCTCAAGTATTCCAGAATTTCCTCCTGTATTACCTTGTTCCCCTGGATGTCATCTTTTTACAGTTTTTGATAATATTTCTGAAATGCGACAGCAATAGCATTTTCCTCACACACTAAACCAACATCAGGATCATAAATATTTTTGATCCGCATTACAGATTCTCGGTCCCTAGTTCTAGAGGCAAGTAGGTGTCCAGCTCCTTCACTATTTTAAAACATCTTTGTCCTCCAAGCCATACATTTACTAGCCGCCTTACTTTGGGATATTTCTATAATTGCTGCTTTAGCTAGAATAATCTGCGTTTGGGCAGACTCGCTGTCCTCTTCCTGAACAAATGCCCGGGCCAGATTGGCCTCTGCCTTCTCTAATTCAAAATATAACTTAACTAATGCTGCTTTTTTCCTTTTTTTGACTCCCAGCCAAAACAAGTAGTCTCGCCCCTTATCCCAGACTTTAATGTATCCCAGACATTTTGTATCCCTGTACTGCCCATATTTTCCTCCAAAAATCTATTAATCCAAATAGACATAACCTCTATATAAGTACTTTCCCTTAACAAACCCCGATTAAACGTCTATACAACTGATTTATCCTTACTACGTTGGGCACTAATCTCGAGTACAAGCGGATTATGGTCCGACATCACTCTAGGATATCGGATGATATTAGATTTGGCAGCAAGTGCGGGAGATATAAGAAAATAGTCTAATCTAGAACACATTTTATGTGGGGCAGAATAATAAGTAAATCCAGAGTCCTTAGATATAAAAAAAATGCCCAGGCGTCAATTAGCCCATGCAGGTCCATCATATATCGTAAGGCCTTATATACCCTGGGTTTATGTCCTGCATAGGTTGCTCTAGTTTGGTTCATCAAATCACATTCAATATTTATATTGAGATCACCACAGATTATTAATGGCGATGGCCAGCTAAGCAGCTCCAAACTCAGCTTTTGATAAATTTCTGGATCCTCTAACACAGGCCCATAAATTGAGCATAAAGTTAATTCTTTATTTAAAAATTTGCCATGCACAACCACCCAGCGCCCGTATAAATCTACAACTGTCCGAAAGATATTTACCTTCCCACACCTTGCCAAAATGGCGACCCCTTTAGTCTTGGCTTCTAATTTGGTCCATGAAACCAGTTGATATCCATCAAACTCCATACATTTGTGTCGACTGGCCTCAATATGGGTTTCTTGATAACATATTATATATGCCCACAAAAACTTAAGATCTTCTCTAATTCGCCTACGTTTATTGGGATCATTTAAACCACATATATTAATAGATGCTATTCGTAAAGCCATAATAAAGAAATCTTCCTTCTAACTTTCGACCTGTCAGTCTTGAGTAAAGTGCTATTCCAGCTCCCTTGAAACAAACATTCAAATCTTCCTTCCCTCTGTGCCCCCCCTCTCCCCCTTCCCCAACCCTCCCTCCAGAAACACCCACCCCCAAGCCCCCCCACCCACAAAACAGGCAATAGGGGTCCATGGATCACCGAAAGTTGACCCGCACCAAGGTTTGTACACAAGTATTTGATTTATCAAATTTCTATATTTTACAGTTGTAGTTGATATTCAGACAGAAACTTCCCACACGTAAGAATTTCAAAAAGAGTTGATTGAAGATTTTTCCAATTTTCTTTATTCAATTTCTCAATTAAAATTCACAGAATTGCTTGTTGCCAACGCGTTTCGTCACATCCGTGACTTCTTCAGGGCTGAAAGCAATTTATATAAAAAAAATACATATTACAATACAATACAAAATACATTTCTTAACAATAAACAATGATTAAAAACATGCACATAGCACCTGTCATTTCATGTATCGTTGTGAAGAACAGTGGAAATTCTTATACTCTTTGCTTAGAACTTTTGGATATCTTATTACTAATCAGAATTTTAGGGAAGTTAAAGCCACCATTGTGGATAGAGTATATTGACATATAAATCATGGTAGAATAAAAGCCAAAGCGGGAGGAGACATACTAAAAGAACTACCTTCTTTTTTTGTAGTTTGTAGTGAATGCTACACAAATTACATGAAGAGCAAATACCTTTAGACAGGAGTAACCGTAATATGGAAAACTGTTCTGTATGTGCAGAATACCTATTACATCTATATTACATAAAATAATATCTTATTTTCATACCTCAATAATTGATTTTCTAACAGTATTTCTATTTAGCGTCGGCCACCATATAATCTCTATATATTCATAGTTTAATATCTAAAGGTGAAATAACAAAAGGTTACTGAATCACAAAAACAAAATACACTGCATGACACTATTCAAAAAATATTTAATGTTTTTGTGCATTTTATAATACAATGCAATATGGCTGTTCATAATACCAAGGATAGCACTGGTATATTCAATTTAAAAGTAACATATTTGCAGCCCGTGGAACAACCGTTACATAGAGATTAATCCCTCCTAGGTCCAAACAGAGCAAAAAGAACAGTCTTATCCTATGTCTAAATAGAGAGAGGAGAACAGTCTTATCCTATGTGTCCAGTATGAGACCATTGCACACAAATGATATTAGTACAGTACATGCTATATCCCTACAATCAAGAGACAACTTAACCATCTAGCATACAATGAGATTGAACACTTACATTCACAATGATATATTCGGCGTGTACCCCTCTAACCATTCAGTGCAATACAGGGAAGGTACCTCCTGTTCTTTTGTCGAACCATAATCAATTAGTTTCTCGTGGCCAGCGCCTGCACATGATATATACCTGAAGGAAGATTTAAAAAGGAAAATAACAGACCAATATATATGGCTCTAACAAGATCAGTGTTTAGAGTTGTATCTCTCTATAAAGCGCAAAATACCACTTGTCCTAATTTGTCTCTAAAATCTGGAACTCAAAAACAAAGGTTTATATCGGTCAAATACCATATCCACAGGACCAAGAGAGAATATTCATTTGTGGCAGGCTGAACATAATGACATATTTAAGTATCACTGTAAATGCGGCAAGTATTCGGTACAAAACTACCATGGTAATATATATACTACCAATAATGCGGGCGGCCGCGCATGCGCATTACTATCCATGATGGCGGCGCGGTTACCAGAGGGAGCCCCGGAGACGCAGCCGACAAGGTAAGTGGTGTTTATTGTTTATTAAATCGTTATTTAAGTATTTAGGGAGGGCGGGAGGGAGGCGGGTGGCGGGCAACTTCGCTACGCCAGTGTTGCCTGCTACGCCTACTTTGCAAATGGCGAAGTAGGCAACACTACGCCCACGAAGTGCTACGCCCAGGGTTACCCGAAACCCGCTCCATCCAGTAATATTTAAAAAAAAAACTCCATGTTGATCTTTATAATTTTAGCCTTGCGATTTAGCTCAAGAAATTAGAGAATGCGATATCACAAATGCTATCCATACCCCTCCATAGATGTAGTACACCATGCTGATGTTATGCCGTTATCTACAGGCTAAATTCATATGGACTGCAGTTCAAGAACCATATTGAATAGAAATTCCTTTATGATTTTGTAATTTTGACCATTTTATCCGGCCATTAATAGGGGTCCATGGACCCTTGTGATGCCTCCCGCTCCCCAAATGCCCGTGGTCATCCCCTGTCTGTAACACGTCAAACCATGAGATTAAAAGAGACATATTACATCCACTGAATAGAAAAAAGAAATTGAAGAAGGTAAAGAGAAAAAAATAAAGGAGTTGAATATACACCTCCAACAAATCTGTAGAGCATAAAGAGCATTCACCATGGTATTAATAACCTCAATGTCCTCTATGCTTAAGTCCAAAGTTAACCATCTGGTAGTTCATTCAAGTATATCTCGGCTTGTATTTCAGAAAGAAACACCCGTGTTTTGCCTCTATAAATAACCTTTAGCCTTGCGGGGTTCATTGGATAAACCTTGCATCCCTTCTTTTGAAAAGGACCAATCAGTGTACGGAGTTCGCCACCTCCGTTCCACTGTTACATGGCAAAAATCTGGGCGTACAAAGAACGAATGCCCCTCTGCACTTCTCTTAGCGTCCGGGCGGGCTTTTTCAAAAATTGCTTGCCTTAACAAAAAATTGCCCCAAAAAATTAATACAGCCCTTGGTTTAGATTCAGTGCTTGCGTTCTTTTTTAACATAAAAGGAAACCGATGTACTCTTTGGATTTCTGTTTCCCAACACCAATGAGACAGCTCCGGGAATGCGGACTTAAATAATTTCAGCACAAAGCCTCTAATATCCTGCCCCTCCGCATTCTCTTCAATGCCTAGCAGTCTTAAATTATTCCTGCGTAAGCGATTCTCGGAGTCTTCCAACTTCCACATTATGTCCGTCAGATTATCATCGTTGGCAGTTGTCTTCCGTTCCGCACACTGTAATCCTTCTTCGAGCCCGACAATCCATTCTTCCAGGGCAGTCGTTCTGGCAATACCCTCCGCACAAGCCTTTGTATTCTTAGAATAGCCCCTTGTATCTTCATGTTGGCCACTGGGCTCTTTTATGTTCTTGCCGAGCCTCGCTTTGGATGGACTTCAACATAGCATAAATCACTGAATTAGGGGGGGAAGCCATCCGCTGCCCCTCTCTGTGCTTCCTGAGTCGGCAAACCATCTACACCGGCCAAAGAGGTAGTTGCATGTAAATTATCCCATTGAAGATTGTTATTGCCGATCTCGGACCATCACTGTCCAACGCCCTACATCCTTGTTTGGGGGTCTTTCTTCCTTTGGCACGCCGGGGAGTGACCTTCCTTAATGTATCACCGGTGTTAGGGGGACTCCCACTTTCATCTCCTGACATTATGTCCCTTTCAGCAGAGTCAGCTAAATCCGTTGTGGTCCCATAGTCTTCAGGGACAGAGAAAAAACTATCTCCCTCCGGAGCCCCCTGAGGGTTACCCCCTACTGGTCCTGAGTGTAATTTACCTCCAGAGGGAGTTAAAAACCTAGAGGTTTCATTCTGTTCAACCTCGGCATTAGATGCTAGACTCTCCGTGATGTTAAGAACCCCTTGATTGTCTCCAGGCTCAGTAACATCAAACATCAATGGTTAGAGACACAAATTATCTCCATCCAGTTCTAAAGTCCCCGTGTCACTCGTATCATGTGACGAGCCTTTTATTCCTCCTGTAAAAACTTGTATTTCCTTTGTTTTTTCTATCCCAGGTTTCTCAGCATTTTTTATGATTTCCACCTCTCCTGCACCCTCTGCTGGTGTTTTCACATTTTGATGCTGATTTTTGCTCCCAGAAAACATCCCCGGGATTATTGCCGTTTTTCCACGTACAACGTTAGGCACAGTTAATGTTTGAATCCCAAACGTTTGTTTTTACCGTCCTCGCTCCCATTTTCTGGGAGCAATGTTTTCTCCATGGTTTTTCCCTTAATTATGCCCTTCTTTAGACTCACCGGTAGTGTCTTGGGGCCGGTTCTCTCAACTCTGCTGGTTTTCTCCCTTTCTGCACTCGGTACTGGCGCCGGGACTCCTTTCCGAGAGGCGGCCGGCATTTCCTCCAAAGCTCCGGCAAGAGCCTTTCCATTCCCGTTCTTATGTGGTGGCATGTAACCAGCAGCTTTACCGACCACGGCTGCTTCCTGCTTCAAATCCTTCGGAGACCACACCTTCCACAGGTGTGCCCGACTCCGGAGAATAGTTGCTGCAAGCCGAGATGCCCACACGAGTGCTGAGATTCCGCCAAGGTGACAGCATATGTCTCTCCAGAAGAGAACACAGCCCGATGGTGCTTCACTTTCTCCAACCTAATTTCCCTCCTTCTTCTCTTCGTTTCTACGCCGTTATGCTCCTAAAAACACCTTCATTTCCGAGGAGACCAGACAGGGGAGACGCTCACTCTGGATCAAGCGGCCGCCATCTTGCCCCTTGAGAGGAGGTGCTTTTTGAGGAAACAAAAACAAAATTAGGTTTGCGTAACCTTCCCATAAATAATCAATAGCTGAATAAACCAATGTAAGTCGTAGAACAGTTTCAGAACAGTGGGCGCTGAGGTAGAAGCCCAATCTCCAGAATATTGTGAGCACACTAGATAAAATAAAATCCAAGGACTTGTGTATAGAGTAGAAGTTAAGAAGAAAGTTCCATCAGCAGAGAATTATTTCAAAACCATTGTGCGCAGAACTGAGAAGCAGTTGGAACGTAGCAAGGAACTTCGGTATTCTAAGAAAATAAACATATGGAACTTCGGTACTCTAAGAAAATAAACATATGGAGTAGCTCAAGAAGCGCATAGAGGCATATATTGGCAGAGTAGGCATCCAAAATGCATCGGAGATCATGAAGAAGAGGTAGTAAGGAATAAATCACATGATTCGCAATGTACGTAATACGCAAAAGCACAACAACTGCCTCAAAAAGCCACAAAAACGCAATTCCTAGGTGCTGGACGACATTAATAAAGGTCTTGAAGAAGCCAAGCACACAACAGGGAAGAATGGCGCAGCCACCAAAAGAGATAAGCCTCTCAGCATCTACAGCTACCAGTATCCACAGCCAGAACTTGCATATTTAGTGAAGAAAAGGGTCAAAAGGTAAGAATGCCGGCAGAGGCATTATGAAGACCGCAGCAAACTTTGAGGCAGTACCTTTGAAGTGAAGCGCATGTCTGAAGAGCGCTAAATGCAATGCAGCGCCTGAACTCCCAAAATGGCAAATGCCGTGAGGAGATGCCAGCAACAGCGGGAAAACAGTCAAGCGCGACGTGAAGTATAAAATGAAATACTTCACCGGAGACACCGCATCTTCCGGAGTCCAACGCGGCTATTTCCTGGTAGCAAATGCGGCTTGAAACGCACGGGCAGACATGAAATCCGCCCCGATACGAAGATCGGAAACCTCAGGCGGCCATCTTGATTGGCGCCGTAACCACGCCTCCTTATCCCCATTTCTAACAAAGAAAAACATTTATCACAAAACTACTCTGCATCGCAGCCGTAGTGATGTCCCACCTTCTGCATTTAATCACTGGGAGTCAGCTCGTACGTATAAAGTTTAAACATGCATACTTTCCACAAATTATATAAGGACCCATTCTCACGATCGCTCAATATTGCACTCACGGCAAATTACGTGGCTCTCACGGCGCAATAAGTACTTCGATTCAGTGCATGAAACGTGTATCCCTCTCAAGCCATTTTTATACCCTAAACTAAATGTAAAGCACCTGTGGTTCTACCACGGTTCTCATGTAGTCACATGACTTGTTTATGGCATCAAACGCCATCTTTTGGGCTAAAAAGCCAACTATTGTGTAAATATACAATATTCCAGTTTGTTTATTTTAACGCCGCAAATTAAAAAGAAAATATATAGACACATTCCCAAAAAGTGAATCAATTTTCTACACTCCATATTCCCGCTCCATAGATGCTATTACACATTGTATTTGGATAAGACTCGACCTTCACTACTTCTCCCAAAAGCGGACGCCATGTCTGACAGTAGACTTTGCTATACTTCAAGTCCATACACTTTCTTATATTCGCTTTCACTGATCCAATAGCCCTTGATCCCATGTAATTTGTTTCCACCTGACGAGCCTCCAAAGAAATATAAATATATTCTAACTCTTAAAGCCACGTCCCTTCATGTACCTCATGATTTGAACACCTTATAGCATATTATATCCACATATTATATAATGATTCCACGACACTCGTTTATGAACTATCTGAAACATTTAGTGAATTGCCAATTATTTAAATTCTTGCCAAACTGCCCAGGCCACTATGTGTACAAAATTTAAATGTTACCTGTAGGGCTCTACACATGGGATATTTATGGACATTTATGAACATTTATGCTGTTGAAATCATTGACATTCTCTCTAACACGTAAGGCTTATTTGAATTGTGGAATGTACATGTTTTTATTTCGTTTGGAATTTCTCAGGTTCAGTCGAGACCTTATGAAGTGCTACAGTATTACCAGTTAGTACAGTTAAAATAACCTACATGAATGTGCCAGATTTATTTTTGCAGGTATATATATTGTTTGGTCGCTATATATTTTTTTCACTTTGTATAATGTTTACAATGTTTATAATGTTCACCATTTGACATATAATGTTTAGGTATTTACCACGGGAGGTTCATTAGATAACATCAGCATGTGAGTATTATTTGAATAAGTGCTTCATGAACACACTGGAACATGTGTAAGCACAGACCTCATTCATCTTACCACACCGGGCTAACATTTCAACTATCTAAATACCCCACTATTAGCTTACCCAGAGTGCAATCTTCATGTTTAATTAGGGCATCATTAATTATAAGAGCTCTAGATATTTTTCAAAATGATGCGTATGCAATATAACTGTTTCTCTTTTTTTATTAGAAACTCGGGTCTATACGTTGATACGCATCAATAATATACTCAGTGCGAATTTAGTGCCTGATTAATAATTATCAACCCAGTTTTTACCACCAGCGTACAGAACATCAGATAGTAACTGTGTCTTTATATGGATGACTATTATGCTCATATATTTTTCACAGATCACCACTTTAAAATGGCGCGATATATCACCTTTAGGAGCAGAACGTTTCTCCGGTTAGTCCGTTTTTAGTGTTGTGTAAGTAAACACGCTATGACGCGGTTGGAACTAGTAATGGCGCGGGACATGTTGATTTAGAGGACCCGTTTGTGAGCAGGATAGCGTGGACTTTTACTTGAAATTGTTTAGAGCAGTGGCGACGATACACACAGGTAATGTGTCTTACGTTTATTATTTGGCGATATTCGTTCATACATTTCTGAATCATTTCGAGCACTAAAATATCTCGGTCTTGTCGACAGTAGACAGGACAGTGTACCCTTCTCATTTTTTAGCTGTTATTTTTGCACATATGTTGCAACAACCTTAGGGCACTCTTGCCTACTTAACTATTCGTTTTTTTATAATTCAGGAGAAGAACGAGTATTTTCAAGGTACGTGACTTGGGAAATAGCAGAAATACATCATGAACTGGGTGCTTTTTATCCAGTGTCTAATATCATATCATATATTCATAGATCGAGACATCCACACAGATCAGGTAGGACCTTTTTGCTACTATCTTTTGTTATCATTTGGTGAGTGATCAAAATGCATTAAGTGAAAGCTCACGAACCAAACCTCGGGATTGTCAATTGTTTTTGCAGGGTACCAAGTCCCAGTATTACCTAGGTAAGCGGTCACATTATTTATCCATCACAGATGGTTTATAAAGTTTGAAACTTCCATTTACCGCTGGTTTTCATTATTATTATTTCAGTTCACTAACCAGACTGACTTCTATTAGAGGTAGGAAACACATCTCTTTTATATATACACCCCCATGACACATAATCAACATCACATACTCACTCATCCCATTGTTTCTATTTTTACAGATCAGCCCCTGATGAAGGCACAATGTAGTGCCGAAATGCATTGGGCATGAACATGAAAATTAATATTTTGTGTGGTTATATCATGAATTGAATATGTTTATCTTTCTCAAAACATTGTGTAGCACAAGATAATGTGTTTAATCGAATTTGGATTGTATTTGGTGATAATATTGTGATGACCAAGAATGAATCAGTATATGAATTAAATAACTGAAGTTCAATTTTGTTATTGTATTAATATTGTTTATGATTCAAAGTGTTGGATAACACGCGGTGAACAGTGCGCAACTTGATGAGATTAATCTCACCTTAACCAGCAAAATTTAAATGTAGCATATAGGCTATATGCGCCTGTGAAAGTTCTCCACATGTTATGTCCCATATATAGTTGTACAATCTAAATATATATATCTTTTTCATCTCCCAAAATGTAATAGTGATTCTAATCTATGTCAAATGGGATTTACTTAGTATCAGCCTTCAGTTAGAACTAAAAACTTCTATCAATGATCCCACATACGTGTTATCACACCACATACTTAATGTCATATCTAAATGACCAGTGTTATTACAGCATCATTGACAATCACAACTTGTATCCACAATATTTGACTCTTTGCCACTTCAATGATCGAACTTTCATTTGAATATTCCATCTCAATGAATTTTTTAAGTAAAGATTGGTCACATTCCATAGCTTTTTATAAAAAATTATGAAACTCATTGTTGCAATTGAGCTCAGATGTAACTGCTTGTAACCAGCAAATCCACCTAGCCTCAGTCTGTCTCAATAGAATAGTCCTGTTGCCCCCCTGACATTACCGTTTACTTGATCTAATGCGTGAAATGTTATTCCTTATCGATCAGAGTGGGCTGTCAGTATATGTTGGGCCTCTGGGGTACATTAGTCTTTGTTTTTGATGTCCCTAACATGTTCTTGAATGCAAATTTTTAGGCATCTAATGCGGCTCCCTACATAAATCTGATCACAGGCGCTTCTTAACACATATACCACATATGTCGTGTTGCAGTTGATAAAGGAAAATATCCTATATTCTTGTGAGTTGTTATATTGGAAGCTAGCGCATTTGTTCACTCCCAATTTACACATGCAACAGTTACCACACGTGTAGAAACCATGTGGTTTCTCTGGTAGCCATGTTTGTGATGTTACCTTTGGTTCTGTGACATGACTTGGGCATAGCATATTTCTTATGGTTTTACCTTTACGGTAAATAACCTGTGGTTTGTTCGAAAAAATCTTAGATGAAAGTGAATTGGATTGTAGGAGATGACAATTTTTTCATAAGATGTTATATATATGCCCTCTATACATACTGTATTCAGTGATGAATGACACTTGATCTACATATTTGTCATCCATCTTAGTGGCTTTTGACGCAAGTGTATCCTTTCTAGTTAATTTTTTCACCTTTGTCTCAGTCTTTTTGAGTCAATGTTGGAATAACCTCTTTTTTTGAAGTTGGTCTGAATCTCCTGTATTGTTCTATCAAAGTTTTCTTCTTGGCTACAATTACGATGAGCTCGTACCATCTCACCATAAGGTATTGCCATGATGGTCGTTCTCAAATGGCAGCTATCAGCCTTCAACACACTGTTTCATGCTGTTGATTTCTTGAAGATATCACTTTGGATGTTGCCCTCCTGTATATATAGTCTCCGGTCCAAATATCTGATCTCCCTTTTGGAACTACTAATGGTCATTTTAACATCAAAGATGTTATCATTAAGGTAAATTAAGTATTGGTTTAGTGCTTCATCACTACTCTTCAATACCAACAGAATGTCATCAATGTACCTGACGTAGAATATTGTGTTTTCAATCCAACTCTGTGCCCCTGGGCCCCAGGCATGCTCCATCTCATAAAGCCCCATGAATAGGTTAGCGTACGATGGAGCAAACCTGGAGCCCATCACAGCTCCTTGTAGCTGTAAGAACCATTTGTCACCATGCATAAAGGCATTCTGTGATAGAATGAGATTTGCCATCTCCAGCAGCATTTGTCTGGCCCTTCCACACCTACAAATGGAAAAAAGGTATTAGCCTACATAACCTCTCAGCTTATGGACATTAACAACATTAGTAACACGCATCTTTACCCCAGCATCAGTCTGGACTCATTCCTCAACATACATTCCACCCGCTGTCCCAACTGCTCGTTCAAACTGAGTCCACCCATTCCATCAGTACCCTCCAACCCATGCCCCCGACCTTCTCCTCAATACATCTTCGCCGCCCTCATAAACGCAGGCTCCCTCACCAAGCACAAATATGAAATCGCCGAATTACTAACCAACCGCAACCTTGACCTCCTGTTCATAACAGAAACCTGGGGTGACCCATCTTCTGGACCTGATTTCTGCACTGCTACTCCTGACTGCTTCTGCCTACTCAGGCAGGATAAACCTTCAAGGCGGGGAGGTGGCCTAGCGATTATTCACCGTGAAAGCTACACAACACAAATAGAAGCTATTGACTCCCCTTTCTCCGAAGCACTGTTGTTCTCGATTATGCTCTGAAACACCCAATCTTTTAAAGGAACCCTTCTCTACCGACCACCGGGTTCCAAAAAAGACTTTCTCACAGCCCTAGACAGCTTGCTAAAGCCAGTAGCTGGAGCCCCTGATTATACAATCTTGGGCGATTTCAATTTTTACCTAGAATCGCTTAATGATAAGGACACCTCCGTTCTCACACTGACCTTTTGTCAGCCGGCCTACGACAACTAGTAACAAAACCTACACATCTCGTGGGTCACACCCTCGATGGCCTCTTTACATACAACAGCCACAGTTCCCTATCTGCTGTCATCCATCAGGACTATGTTCCCTCCCTTATCCACTTCACGGACTACTATGCTGGGATCTTCTTTCAGAGATTTAAAAAAATTTTCTCCTTCTTCGTAAGCCGCTATTCATCGTGGTGTCTTCCATAACTGCCAGATCACGAGCAAAATGTACCAGATTACTCATACCACCCTCATCTAGAGTTGCTATCACATGTGACACATTAATATCAGCGATGGCAAAATCTGAGTTCTGCACTGTCCCTCCAGACATATTAGGTGTAGACGGATGTTCTTCAAAAAACTGTTTTAATCGTAATTTACGTACAAATTTGTAAAGGTCCAAATGTACATTTTCCAAATATGGTTTCTCAGTTAAACAATAATTCAGACCCTTACACAAAACTGTAATCTCTTCTGTTTTCAAAGTTCTTGAAGATTAATGACATTCAATGCATTTATCTCAGTCTCACATCTTTACTGCCCACAGTGTGGTTCAGTCTCATCATTTATTTGTTTTATCCATTTGCTATTCTTGCTTTTGTACTGGCAAGTGTGTTGCTTGCCACCCCACCTTGTTAGTTTCCCATATTTATTTTTTTTGTTTCCAAGATTGAAACGCTGAACCTCGCGTAAAAAAACGGACGGTTGGTCTGAATTTTTTATTTTTTTTGTAAACTATGTTTTTATTGCAGAGTCATGGGGTATACAAGCAATCATTCCGACATATTAGCCTCTGGCAGCTGCCATCTACAGATCATAAGTGAAACATCACACAGCCATTTAGCCCACAACCCGGAGGTCGGGCGGCGTCAGCCATAAAATGCCAGCGACATAAGGAAGAAAAGAAAACACTCGAGAAAGCAATCGTTTCCAGTCGGTATAATGGTCTATCATCCGCTTTTCTGTATCCCCTCAATCACCCTTCTCAACAGTTATACTCTTCAAGGAATCCCCAACTCCCCCTCCCACCTCCCTCCCCCCGTACTGCTGTTGGTGTAGGCCTTGTTCAAGCATAGATATGCATATTCAGAAAAGATCCGGGGGTCAAAATTCATTCCCAATTGTGCCTCACGGAACTTCTTACAATGATCCCACATCCTACTCCTCATCTGCAACCAGATAGTCTTTTAGCGCTTGCACTAGTCCCTCCCACGCCCTTGCCATCTCCATACCCTTTTCATTAGCCGCCCGAGTGGCCTGCTGGAGCCTAATTGTACTTTCACTACGGGCCCATTTCTGTAGTTCATTCGTCCACCTCCTGCTGGATGGGCCCTCCCTCGACTTTCAGTGCCAGGTGATTTCCCTCTGTGCTAAAATGAGGCCCAGGTCAATGAATTTGCTAGTGATATTTGTTTTCGCCGTGTGGGGGAACCAAAGCAGCAAACCGGTCGCCATGTCATATTCCACTTGTCGATCAGTAACTACCCTAAGGAGCTCCCCACCTCCGACCAATATAGCCCCAGTGTCGGACAGCTCCATAACATGTGGTCTAGTTCCACATCAGGTGCTAGGTATCTAGGGCATGCCGCCCCATGGACCTGAAAGTGCCCCCTAATCTTCCCCGGGGTAAGGTAAGCTTTATGCACTACAAAAAAGTGTACCAGCTGAAACCGAGCATTTCTGCTCCCCTTCCAAGTTCTCCTCAGAATGTGGCCCCATGTCGCATCCGGTATGGGTTTCCCAATGCTCTCCTCCCACTTCTGTTTCAACACTGTAAGTGGTTCTAGGCCCTCATTCAACATTCGGGAATGGAGGCAGGTGACCGCCTTGAATGTGCCCGCCGCCATTACCATGTATTGGCAGGCCATGGTCGTGCTGGGTTCCGTCTGTCCAGTTTTCCAGTGTTTCCGTATTGCCGTTGTCACGGCTGCATACAGGAGGAAACTACCATCCGGGAGGCCAAAATGTTCCTGCACTGTCCGGAATGGCAGTAATTCGCCATCAGCATATAGGTTGCCTACAATATGGAGTCCCAAATCCTCCCAGTCCATGAGCGGGGACCAGTCCCCACCATGCGGCAGCGCCGTCAACATACCTAGTGGGATTTCGGGAGCACATGGGTGACCCACCCCCGCCCTCTTCTGGCTTCTGTTCCAACACAAACGCAGGGTCTTTTCCTCTAACGTTAAACCTCATAACTCAAGTTTCTGCTGCATGATAATATAGGACAGGACGTGTCTCTGTATCCCCCCCCCCCCTCTGGCCTGGACAGGGCCTCTAAACTCCTTCGCTATGTTCTGTGTGAGGATCTGTAGCTGCGCCGCCAAATAATATAGTTCAAAATTAGGAACCGCCAGTCCCCCTTCTGCTTTTGGCCTCTGCAGCGTATCCAGTGCTACTCGGCGCCTCCCGTGGCCCCACAAAAAATCCGTCATCAGGGTGCGTAACTCTTTAAAGATCCGTTGTGGAATCCACAGTGGCAGCGTGCAAAAATGGTAGACAAGCCTAGGTAAAGCCACCATTTTAAGCAGCGCCGCCCTGCCCTGTACCGAGAGGGGAAGGGTCACCTAGAACGCCATGCAGCCCCTCAGAGCTCGTATGCAACGCCCTATGTTCCCTTCTAGCATATTATCAGCCCCGTGGTAGATGCGGACCCCTAGATAGGTGAAGCATGAGTGCTGCCAAATGATGTCCTTAGTCAGGCATGGCCAGGGCATGGTCGCCCGCAATGGGAAAAGGCAGGTCCTACTCCAATTGACCCTAAGGCCTGACAGACTCCCAAAGTGCGATAACCTTGCATTCGCCCCATCCAGGGCCTCAGCCGTGTCCTCCAAGAACACAAGCAAATCATCTGCGTAAAGTGAGGTGTAACCAGCATAAGCCCTCCTTGCTCTAGCCTGGGCCGCCAGCGGTTACATCGCTAGCGCGAACAGCAACGGGGAGAGTGAACATCCCTGCCTCGTCCCTCTTTGCACCGGATAGTCGGAGGATATGACCGATCCTAGTCTCACCGTGGCTGTCGCCGAGGAGCAGAGGACTTTCGTCCAGCGTCCAAAGTGGTCGCCCGAGCCGAACTTCTCCAGCACCTTATCAAGGTACCCCCATTCTAAACTATCAAAAGCTTTTTCAATATCTATGGACAGCCCTGCCGGCATCTGATCTGGGTCCAAGGAACTCTCCAACACCCGCACAAGGCGGCGGATATTGGTTGAGGTGTTCCTGGTTGGGATAAACCCGGCCTGATCGTCATGGACCAGTGTGGTCATGTGTGGCAATAGTCTGGTAGCCAGAATACGACTCAGAATTTTATAGTCCACTGTTAGCATGGACAACGGCCTATATGAGGTCACATCGCTACTCTCCTTTCCCGGCTTCAATAGTGGAACGACCAGCGCCTCCCTCATCGACTGAGGCAGGTGTCCCAGCTCCATCGCCTCGGCATAGACCACTAGCAGACGGGGCGCCAAAACATCAATGTATTTAGCGTAAAATTCTACCGGTAGACCATCTACTCCCGGCGTTTTGTTCCGAGCCATCTGATTGATCGCCCCTCTTATCTCGGGAAGTGTTATTGCGCGGCCCAGATCCTCAACGCTATCCTCATCCAGCTGGGGGAGCTGAATCTCCGCCTGATAACCCTCTATGTCGGATGCCTCAGCCTCCAGTTGACTTCGGTAGAGGGTCGTGTAGTAGCCCAAGAAGCGTGAGAGGACTGCAGTCTGGGAATAGACCATCTCTCCCGCCGCCCCGCGCACGCTCATGATCGGGCAGCCCCTGGGCACCGGATTCGCCAGTTTCACCAACAGCGTGCCCGCCTTGTCCCCCTCTGCATGCACTTTTGTTGTGTACAGTCGATAGTCATAACTCCTCAGTTTCTCCATCGCCGCGGCAACTAGCTCCCTTGCTTCCAGTAACCGTGTGTGCAGAGTCGGTTGTTCCGGCCGCCGCTGCTCTAAGTCCCACAGTGCTCCCTCCGCCTTGTCTACGTCAGCAATGATTGCCGATCGCACACCCGTGTACTTTCTAATACATAGCCCTCTCACCACCACCTTGAACGCGTCCCATTCCACAGCTCTAGTGGTAGCTGTTCCGTCATTCTCAGTAAAATAACATTCAATGCCTTCATGGAGGTCAGCACTGAAACCTTGATCCTCTAGGGTTTCCGGCCGCAACCACCACGTGGGGACCGCCGTTCTCTCACGCTGCCACTTGATACACACCAGCTGGGGGTTATGATCTGATATGGTCCTAGTCAAATACTCTGAGTGTGTCATCAGGGCTGCCATCGCGTCACTACATAGGATTGTATCAATCCGAACATGTAGCTCGTGGAGTGCAGAAAAGAAGGAGTAGTCCCTATTAGTGGGGTGCTGCCCCCGCCATACATCTATGAGGCCCCATCTGTCCTGCCATGCTGTCCTCTGCATAGCTAGCCTGCAAACCGGGGAATTATTCAATGGTGGATGCGACCTATCTAGCAATGTGTCTGTGATCGAGTTAAAGTCCCCCCCCAGCAAGACCTGTCCCGCCAGAAAATGTGCCAGGGACCCTGACAGTCTTTCAAAAAAGCTGGCCTGATCCGTATTTGGGGCATAAATACTGCAAAGTACCACAACACGGCCATACAACCTCCCCTCCACCGCCACATATCTACCCTCCGGATCTGTAACCTGGTTTGTGACCTGGAAAGGGACCCCGGCCAGCACCCACATCAAGACCCCTCTGGCAAACGCAGAGTATGTCGTGCCAAACACCTGGCCACGCCATCTCTTCTGCAAGGCAGTACATTCCTGTTTGGTAAGATGGGTCTCCTGAAGCAGTGCTATCTGGATCCCACGTCTCACCAAGTACGCATGCACCTTATGGCGTCTTGACATAGATTGCAAACCACGCACGTTCCATGTGAGACACTTCAAATCAGGTAGCATCTCCATTGCAACCACCCCTCAGCTTCTCCGTCTTCCTATCCCGTCGGCCCACACCAAAACAGCTCTGACCCCCAAGGCCAATACCCCGCACAACTCCCCTAGCCCACCCCCCCAGAACAGGACCCAATAACAAATTATTAGTCCCCATCCAAACTCCCATGACAATACACACAATTCTAACTTAAGGGCGATAGGAGGGTGGGTCTGGGCCAACGGGCGGGATGCTTCGCCACCACCCCTAGCCCTTGATCCCATGTGATAGTGCGTCACCATAAGTACTGTTCCATAGTATACCACGGACATCCGTTCCGCTAGGACCAGTTCACAGGAGGCATGGTCCAGAAGGGGTTAGTCACCCACGATTTCGTCTGCCGTTTGGGGTGTGACCACCGGGGCTCTGGCACTATCCGCATCGGCGAGCTCCGTGCCCGACTTTCCCTCCGCCTCCTCGGATTCCGACCCCATCGCCGATCCACCTTTCTGTGAACCTGTGATCACCGCCGTCGCCGCCAGGGCTCCCCGTTTGTCGGCGGCCATTTGGTCGGTCTGTTTCTTCAGCTGAGTTCTGTTCCGTTTGCGGAGGCGTTGTGATTTGTGCACCTGCAAAGGTTTCGGTTTACCCCACTCTCCTCTACCTCTGCGGTCCGTGCCAGCCCTATATGATTCAAGCCACGACAAGCCTCCTCAGGCGTCAGGAAGAAGTGTGTTGAACCATCCATGATGACCCTCAATTTGGCTGGGAAGAGCAGAGAATATTGAATCCCTTCATCTCTGAGTTCCTTCTTCACCGATAAATACGAGGCCCTGCGCCTTTGAACGTCCTGAGCGTAATCCGGAAAGATCGTGACCGTACCGTTCTCCACTTGGAAAGGCCCTGCTGAAGGAGCCCTCTGAATCAGCAGATCTCTATCTTTAAAGTGTAGAACCCTGGCCACCACCGGCCGAGCAGGGGGATCCTGCAAAGGCGGCTTGGCCGGCACCCTATGCGCCCTCTCAAAAAAGGAGGAGAGGCCCTCTGGGGCAACAACCGTTTTGAACCAGTTCTCCAGAAATGCAACCATATCTTCCCCCTCTGACTTTTCCGGCAGACCCACCACTCAGACGTTGTTGCGCCGATTGCGGCTTTCGGAGTCTACAGCCCTCTTCTCCAAGACCGCCAGGCGGTTCAGCACATCGTTCAACTTGTGTTCCGCCGTGACCACCACCGGTTTCAGGTCTTGAAGTACCAGCTCGGTTTCTTTCACCCTGTCTACCAATTTGGCATGGTCCGCTCTCAGGAGCCCCAGCCTCTTTGCTACCTGCGCTACATCCTGGTGCAATGATTCCTTTGTTGCTTCTATTGCGTCCAGGATACTGTCAAGGCGCTTGTTAAGCTGTTGTTCCTATGCTGATTCCTCAGGGTTCATATGGGCATCCTGGCTGTCGTCTCGCCCCATCTCGCCCTCCGTTGTCGACTTTGGTTTCATCACGCCGGCAAATGCGGCCTCCCGCACCTCCCAGACCACTTCCTCCGTGGGAGATGCATCGAGCACGTACCCCGTGCACCCAATGGACACTCTGCGTCGTCGCAACAAATGCAGGCCAACACCCCGGTGCCCCTTGGGACGATCAGCCCCGCCTCTGGAACTTGGCCTCCTCGTGAGGGTGAGCCGCAGACTGTATTCTACCGGTCGTCCGGCCCAAAGTCCCTCATCCACTTCTCGTTTAGTGCGTGTCTTTGTCTGCCCGCCCTTCCCTGCTTGCCTGCAAGTGGCTTAGTAGGCCTCTAGTCCGCCAGCACTCCTCCCGGCCGCAGGAGCCATATCATCGGCCGCCATGGGACGCAGCTATCCTGTCCGCTCACACCCAGGCAGCCAGATGTAGGCCCAGGCGATCAACCCCACTGACACACCTGTTGTGCCCTATTTAAAGAGTGGATTGCCCCAGTCCTCCGCCGCCACCCTTGTTCAGGGGCCGGTGGTATTCACAAGCCCTTCCGCAGTGAACTGCCTCTCAGGCACAGGCGGCACCCCTCAGAGGTCCAGGCACATCACCACGGGCACCTCAATCCGTTTATGGGCCCTCAGGGCGCTCATCGCCGGCAGACCGAGTAACACAAACAACATCCGTACTCAGGGAAGGACAGTCACTGGGTGCTTCCATCAACTACAGGGCCCAGCAGGGGACCCCCCGTCACCACAGCCGTATCACCCTCCTCCTGCACCGCCGCCCCAGGCTGCACGACCGCTCCTCCGCTCTCTCCGCCAGCGCTCCGCCGCAGACCCGCCCCTGCTCCGAACTCCACAATACCGGGCACAGGCCCGCAGCACTCACCGGAGACTCCAGGGATGTCGCATCTCCTCGCAATCCGCCACCTGCGGATGCCCTCCCGGGGTCTCCGTTTGCCGCAGTGCTCCGGGGTCTCTCTCGGTCCAGGTCGGCGCCACGTCTCCGTCTCCACCCGTAGTCCCGCCGCAGCTCTCCTGTCGAATGCGGGCTTCCGATCACCAGTTTCGGCTCCGGGACTGCACCACTATGCCCAGTGTCCGGGGGTTCTCCTGACCGCCAAAGTGTCCCGCAATCGCCGGCTCAGGCGCGGTGTGCTTCCCAGGTCATTGTCCCACTGGCCGCCATCTTAAACCTCCGGTCCGGATCGTTTCCTCTGCGGCAGTGCTGCCATCAGGGGGCCTCACCTCCAGCCCGTCAGTCCTCACCTCTGCATAGCGGGCACTCAGCCATCTTGCCGTCACCTCAGAAGTCCCCGGTCAGTGCCCCCGGCTCTCACTGCGCAACAGAGCCTTCCGCTGCCTCAATATTTGCCGCAACAGTTGCCCCAAGCATTCCGCCCTCAAGTCCTGTACTGTAGGCGACGTCCAGGAAATTTTTCAGGAGAATATTCGAGATCGGGCGCCGAGCTACCGGCTCACGCTGCCTCTCCCATCGGATTCCAAGCCACGCCCTTCACGGTTGGTCTGAATTAACTGCATTGTTGCTCGGTTCCTCACTGAGGTCACGTCCTATTGAGGAAAGGGATGTCGAGCTAGATGAAACACTCTGTTCTTTAATGACATTATCAGGGACCTGTATAGGTTTATTTGAAATGTCGTCATACTTTCTCGCGAAAGTAAAGATTTGTCCTCTCTCGTAGTCCTTCTGACCTAATTTTATTTTCTGTAGTTTTTTTATCTTTAAGATAGATTTCATATTTGGCTAATTCTTTCTCTAAGATAACCTAATTCTTTTATATCACGTCAGTCAGATTAGTGTCATTGATTTCCTTTCCCAGGGATATTATTTCATCTCTGATCTTTTTCACCTTACGTTCTGAGTTCCTAATCAATATATCCATCATCTTATAAGATGCATCGTACAGTCCATCCTCCCACTTCCCTAGGTGGTCGGGGTCCGGATCTTCATAATTCGATATTATAAGAATCCGGAGACCACGCCGGATTCTCCTGTTCTCGAGATATTTCTTTAATGTGGCCCCGTCCCACCATTTGGCAAGTTCCTGCTTTTTAAGTCTCTCTAACCGTACAAATTTATTTTTTAGGCCTTCAGTTCTTGGTGTCTTTGCAGCTGCCTGTGCAGCATTACCATCTTGTTTGCCAAATAAGTCCCCCAGTAACTCCTCCCTATTGTCGGCAAAATCAGTTCTATAAGAGTATTTGGGGCTCCACTACAGAATGTGCTTGGTAAGCTCAAATTTAAGAAAAATTTACACTGCCAAGGGTCAGAGCTTTGCGGATCCAGCACTAAACGTTTAATATTAGTATGACAACAATACATAATGGATGGTATTGATTTTGTATATGGAATATTCATTTTTATTGTATATGTTTTGTAAATATTGTGTTTTTTTTATTAATTGCTTTTAGCCCTGAAGAAGTCCCATGAGGGATGAAACGCGTTGGCAGCAAGCAATGTTGTGATGTTTTAAAAGAATAAAGTGTCTCTGAATGAAAAAAAAATAAAGTGTCTACAATCAAGTGTTGCGACTGTCTAACTTATTTCTCTGGGAAGCTATTTATTGAAATACCATGTTCTTTGTTATATGATGCACTAGGACATTTAGATACACTATAGAGAGATATTTTTTGTGCTCGGGTGCAGGATCACTCTTGCTTTCCTTGTGAGTGGTGATTCATAATCACCTTGTGGGATGTATATGGGTCACATCCCAGACCCAATGAACAGGGACTGAAATCAGATAGGCTCATACTAATATTAACGTTTAGTGCTGGATCCGCAAAGCTCTGACCCTTGGCAGTGTACATTTTTCTTGTTTTGCTTATCTGACTGGTGAATTTCAGAGATTGATCATATGAGTTTAGCCAGAGTCAAAATTCCTGTGCAGATATTTTGTCCATTTCCCATACGATCAAGATGCTGTCAATATAACGTTTCGATAATGTTATCTTCTGTTATTATGGTTTGATGTTTGTAAAGATGTTATTCTCCTCAAAATAACTGACCATTAAAGTCCTGCGGACCTGGACATAAAATGTGTTCTCATATTCAAAGTAATTCTCTGTGAGTGTCATCCAACAGCACTCCAAAACAAAATGTCTTGGTGTTCTGTAGAGCCAATTTGTTTGAAGGAGTATATGATCAATAGGTTCAATTGTTTCACTCTGTGGTAAGCAAGTATAAAGACTTTAAATGTATAAGACAAATAGGAGATTTTTCTCAAGCTCACAGTAGATCTGGCAGTGTTCTGAGGACATTGGCTGTGTCCTTCAAGTATATCAGTGTTTGTTGGACTTGAGGATTGACAAAAAACTCTGCGAATTGTGAAAGTGGCCGAAGGACCGGGCTGATTCCCAAGACTATGGGGCAGCCTCGTGGAGGATCCCTCTTCTTATGCACTTTTGGGAGAGAATAAAAATACCTTATACAAGGTTCTTTTGTCTGTAGAAAATCTGCTTCTTTTTTTTTAAATCCAGGTCGTGATTTCTGCCTCTTTGGCCATGAATCTGATTGCTCTTTTGAGCCGTTCTGTAGGATCCTTTGGGATAATTTTGTAAAACCTTGTACCTCTTAATAGATCCATACAATGCTTGTCATGGTCTTTTTCTGCCAGTTTTATCACTAAGTTTTAATCTTCAGAGAGTGCCCATAGGGCTTATCTTTTGGCTGTATTTGTATTGTTACATGCTTTCACTTGGGAAGCATCCATGGTTTTGATTTCTTTAAAAATAGCTTGCTGTAAGGCTGAGATTTCCACTGGCACTATGGAATGAGGAGGACAAAAAGTTGATTTTGCTCTAAGGTTAGTATAGCCTTTGGCTGCATAATTCAGCCATTTCTCGCTGCAGAAGAAATTTGTCGAATTAGGGGTTGTCACAAATCCAAAACCTTTATGCGAGCTGGATACCTGTGTCTGTCAGGTGTTTTTCCCTTAGTGAATGAGAACCATTGCTCATCCCTGAGTTCTGCTCTTTGTTTTTGCTCCTTGTGCTAATGCCTGTGTTTGTGTCTTCCCATCTGACCTCTTTTCTTCTTTCCCGTTGTTGTTGGTCCCATACCTGAAAAAGGCAGTCTTTACATGGGGATGGGTGGAAGGTTGGGGGGGTGGTCCTCCTAAATAGGGGTTCATCCAACCTCCAAAGTTTGGGGGGAAGGGGTGAAGATAAGGGCCTTATTGAACCGGTTCTTGCCAATGTTGTTGCCAGCGGTGTGCTCTGCCTCAATTTCTGCCTCTAATTCTCCGCCTTCCCCTATACCATCGCTGCTGCTCCTATTGCTGGAGTATGTGGAGTTACCTCCTTAGAAGTCAGTCTGTTATTTTTCCATTATTTCGTTTATTTTCAGCTATGAGACCAGTAAATCATGCAACAATTGCTCATTGTGTTTTGAAATATATATATTATTGAGAAATTTAGATAATACTAATGATTTAGCTGAGTGGTCTTCAGATCTGATCCAGGGAGGGAGATTGTTAGCAACTCTGACTAATTAAAATAATTGTTTAAAACTGCTCTTGGGAAGTTGGTAGAAGTTGTGAAATGGGAGCAACATGGTTGGAAATGACAAATCACTCTTCTTCATCAGCAGCAGACAGACACACCTGTGGAGGGGTGATGAGGTTGAAGAGCATATAGGAGGGAATGTTTTGAGTCTTGAGTTAGGAGGTTTCCATAGAATTGGTGAAAGTTGGATAAGGTGAATGGAGCAGACAGCTCAGAAAGTGTGGCTTTAAACAATGAGGTGACAATTTCCAGCCTCCCAGGCTGTCCACTGCACCGCCAAAAGTGTGGAGAGGGAGTGAGTATGCTTCCTTTCAGGAAAGAATTTGCAAGCATGGTAATGCACTGATTTTGGCTGAAAATGTAACACCATGTTTTGGCATCGCTAAAGTAAACAGAACATAATATATAATATACAAAGCAACATAGCAACACAATACAGACATAGTAGGGCACAGCAAAATAGCAACACAATTAAAACATCTTAGGGCACAGCAAAACAGTCAATCAAAAATGCAGCACTGTTACTGCAGTACAGGATCATCACATTGTAAAAATGCAATGCAATACAAAGACAAAGCAGCTAAAAACTGAACACATCACAATCACAACAAAATGCAACACGTTTACACACAATTGTCATACATTTACCACCGGTTTATGAAAGCAGGTTCATGGAGGTGGTAAAGGTGTTTGCACCAAGCACTTCCTTACTTGCCACCACTGACATAAATTGGTGACTTTACTGTCCAGGTAGGCTTTTATGTGCTGCTCTTCATTGGAGTCCTCTTGTAGCAGCTAGAATGCAGCCAGTACTAGTGGTTTAAAAGAGCAACTCTTGATGAAGGAAGGCTGCATAGTTTGTCACATTGTTATGTGAAATACTAATGAAGTTGGTCTGCTGTCGAATTTTTAAATTGCCCTGCAGATGATATTGATCTTAGTTTTGATCTTTGTCTTTTTAATTATTAGGGAGGTTATATAAGTTTCCCAAGGGAGAAATGTCTTTCAAGTGTATGGCAGGCTTTACTAGCTTACATTGCTGAAACTTACCCTACTGGGAATGCTTTTTTATTCATGCACTTTAACTGAGATGATTCTTTCCTCGATTTTATCCTTCTCTTTGAACTTTTTTACTACAGCTACATGCCTGTTTGACTATTGAAGAATTACCAATGGTTGTTGTTTTTACTTTACAATTACAATGGTTTTAATTAACTGTGCAGGTAAAAGATTACATACCAACTGATGAAGTGGCAGAAGTGCCTAGGGGCCAGTACATCTGAATTAGCTTTATCCCCCCCCCAACCATGTTTTTTGAACAAGACAATGCCACTATGGACTAAATCCTCCAGGCCAACGTCTTGCTAGGCACCAGGCTTGGTGTTGAGTGCAATAAAATAAATTGTATTAAGGGCCATTCCCTGTTTGTATTGTGAGTAATGGAGAATGACGTAGCCAGCAGGATTTACACGCCCCAGGACAGCCACTTGGCATACACCAGGCTTGATGGAGAGTGCAATTAACAGGCACAACTAGTCCTTTACTTGTGGAGTTCATAGATCCCTCATGAAATTATTAGAAAGGGGTATACAAGTGTTTTAATTAGAAGTCTCATAAATTGTGCATGTTATTAACGAGGAACGGGAGGTTTTCTAAAAGAAATATAATGTAAGACTTGAATGACCACTTCATTTACACATTTCATAAGAAATAAAAATGTTTCAGAAATAAAGGGACTTAAAATATAAAAAGGAGACCATTTCTTTGATTAAAATGATGTGGCTATATGATGACTAAGGGTAATAGACTAACTTGCACGGTTCAAAGAATTATATACAACCCCAGTTGTTAAAAGTAAGGAAAAGCATGACAAGAACCTCTTGCATTTGAAAAGATACTTTCAAAATGTTTTAAATGTTGTTGAAGACATGTGCAGTGCTGAAACATGTAATAGTTGTAGCCATAACTAAAGCAGTATTCTCTCTGAGTGCAGTGATTTTGTCTTATTGTGTGTATGATGTATGTTATGTGATTAGAATACTTTTCAGTGAAGGGACAAGTCAAAGCAGAATTTTGGCTTCCTCTCAGTACAGCTGTTTGATCACAGTAAATGTGGGTATGGCACTATACAAACAAGCATTGGCAATGTCAATAGGTTTGGCCTGCATGTACACACTGCTCACCATGCACATTTTCAGTGGCAGTCTTGTACTTCTAGATGCTGAATATGAGAGCCAGAACCATGAAAGAGGCCCTGTCTGTTCTGGTTTGATGAAACACGTGCACATTAAGAGTGCATGAGAAGTGGAATAAAGCTTGTGGAGCAGGCCCGGCTACACACATTTTTATTTGAGTGGGCCAAGTGTGCTTTCGGGTGGGGCACTGCAGGCCCAATTTGGTGTTTCTGGTGGTAGCCTGCTAGCCCTAGATGACATATCTACTTGCAAACTGTCACCATGATACGGATCGAATCTGTGTATATACAGAGTATGTGTAGAGTTATTTGAAAGTAAGAGAAATGACTGTACCAAAGTGCAAACCCTAAAATTCCACCATACCAGGGTTCAACACAAGTACTTGAATGCCAAGCATATTATAATAGTTCAACATTACGGATGGCCCTATTACTGCACTACAGCCTTGACATCCTTGCACTAGAAAGGCTGGCTATTTACTTGGTGAAATTTGTCCAACACTTATTTCTCAGCACAAATTGAACTTTATTAGTTTTATTTAGTTGTCATTCTTTTGCGATTTACTTTTATAGACACAAATTCTTGAAAAACAGTAACACATTTAAAAAAAACAGAGAGGAGTATTTTTTAAAACTGCCAGCAGTTTTCATCCCTAATAATTGCAAAACTAGCTATTGTAGTCCTAGAGGTAACCTTCAGTTTTTTTAAAAACTCCCATACAAACTCATCCATACATGGTTTTGCTGTGAAAACCTTCTCTTGCGCTAAAATAGTCAAATTCTGTTTCAGTGCATGATTTATTGTATGTCAGACAGGTAGGAGGACACTTGATAGTGTTGAAAATGAACTCTCACATGCTGCAGTTGAAACCCCTATAACAAGCGCAGATACTTACATTTCATGAAGTGCTGGGAAAGCTTCAGCATAATCATGCACCAGTTCCCAAATGGTGGCAACATCTCCACCATTAATTACTTTTTTTGTAACAATGGATTTGCAACTGTTAGTTCTGCTGCAAGAGTAGTTTTTATTACGTCATTTAGGTCTAGAAGGGGTGCACACTTGTTCACATCAAGGAAATTAGGTGATGAGGGATACAAGATAGAAATGGCTTCGATATGTTTAATGTTCTTCTGGGAGAACCTGGTCTCCATTTCAACTATTGCCCTGTCCAGAATATTCATGATGGGCTGCCTGAGCACTTGCTGCTGAGAAAAGAAAGAGTCATCAGCAGATTGTCCAACTGATGAAATGATACTGAATCTGCAAATTGGCAGTTGAGGGTCCTCCTCCTTTTTGGTCCATGATTTGCACATGTGGTTTTGTCTACCACATCAACAGCAGAGCAGTACTAGGTTGAAAACATTGGACCTGCGCATTGCTTTTAGAGCACTAAGTGTGGACTGTATAACTTCCACTGCAAAAGACACATTTGTTTGCTGTGTATGAAACACAGAAAACCACCACTGGGTCTGGGCTCCCAACAGCAAGGCTTAGCCACTGACTAATATTTAACAAAAAGAGTGCCAATACTGTTCTCTTATTTTCTACTTGAATCAACTCAAAACATACGACTTAAACAATATGCTTTGTTGTAACTTTTTCTCTGGATGAATCTTTTTATTATTTTACATAATTTTTCTTCATGAATTTGGTTATAATTTCACCAATTTACACATTTCAAAAGACAATCTGTACACAACATATACATTTTTACATAAAATTATCTTGACACATTACCCTATGTACATTTCCAATAATTCTTTCAAGACTCTTATTGTGAGAAGTTGGCCTGGTGTATGATGATCACTATTCTAGTGAGCTCCTTGCACCAGTCCAAACAACCCTTATGGTGATGGTTGTAAGTTAACCTTATAGACCAGCTATCCTAGTGGTAGCATGGACAGAACAGTCTTAGGCTAAAAGACTCTTGAAGGCGTGTAAAGCCAGCTGTTTTACCATATGTAACCCCTTGAATATCAAATGAAAGGACACCACACAGGATATATATAAAATATATATGTATTTATTCACTAACACACTCCTCTGAACTCTTTATGAGGTCAGAGGCAAAAGCACGTAACAAGTTACTCTTAGAAATACTTTAAATAGCACAATTTACAGTTGGGCCCTAGGGGCGCGTAAAACCATATACTAAGTAAGTGGTATAAGAACCACGACTTGTGAAAGGAGAAGGCCTAGGGCCTAGGGAATCGCTGGGGCTACACTATCTGACCCTTAGGTTAGGAGTAGGAGGCCCACAGGCAGCGTGTGCAGTGTCAGCACACTCACACGAGAGTCAATAGGAACATAAAAGGTAAGTAATTGAAGATTTAGGACACTTCCGGTCTAACTAGGAATATACAACTAACAAAACTAGACACTAGGATAGTCAATCCCTACAAGAGCACCGGAGTACTCACGTTACCTCACCCACGGGCTGCGGGTGCATAGGTGTCAAAGTGTGTCGGGTTTTCTCGTTGATCCCTATTGAGCCTTGAAAGAAGATGCTGCAGACGACCAGGCGGAAGATGTCCGGGTGGATCCAAGGGTGGATCGGAGTTGAAGAGGACTTGAAAGCAGAGGGGACAGATTCTAGGTCACTAGCCAGTGACTGGGTGGAACCAGGAAGGAACCAGACGTCGTCGAGGAGCAATCAGGTGCTGTCGGGAAGCTTGTCTTTGCAGCCACGCGGACCGGGAGGTGTTGAGGACAACCAGGTGCTGGAGAGGAGCTGTCCCACAAAGGTTCTCGCAGATGGAGGGGTCGACTTTAAGATCGGAGTGAACAAGCCTAAGCAAAGGCAACCCGCACAGGATACACAAAAGGCTTCTGGTGCAGGCCAGGAGGGTCTGAGGTACTTCACCTTTTCAGGGAAGCAAGGGCCAGTCTGGAGCAACCAGACCAGTATTGGATTTTCAAAAGGATCTTCGTCACAGGGCTACTAGCCAACTGGCCAGCAACCGGGACAACGCGTCGAGCAGAACACAAGCAGAAGCGCCCCACGCAGATCTCGTGGAGTGTTGAGGGCTGGTCTTCGTGCAGGTGGAGCTCGGTGTCGGGGTGTCTCAGTCCCCAGTGCACAGCTTCGAGGATGCCTCAGAAGCTGCGCTGTTAGCAAGTTGAAGACTTTCCAAGTTGCCTGGTTCCACGGGTTCGGACGCCTTCCAAGGGGCTCAGCTGTGCTGGAGTCGTGCAGTGTGGTCAGAGAGGTCTGGGAGTTGAGGTCTTGTCAGGCTCTGTGCTTGGGTTCCGGCAGGAACGGGGACAAAGCAAGCGGTCGAGTTGCTGGATGGTGCCTGGTTGCCCAGGGTGGTCACTCCTTGGCCACAAGGGAGATTCTTCAGTGTTTAGCTCAGGTGAATGTCAAAGGGTCCAGAGTTTTGTTTCAAAGTTTCATCAGGATTAATCTAAAGTCTCCTGGGCCAGCTCCTACCTTTATACAACTAAAGGGGGCTGGTTTACTCACTAGGTCCCTCCTATGGGTGGGACCAGGAAGGGGGGTGGTTACACCCCCTTTCCTTTGTCCAGTTTCGCGCCAGAGCTGGGGCTGGAGTGCCCCAGCAACCGGTTTGAACTGGTGTATGCATGGAGCACCTAGTGTGCCCCAGGCATGTCTCATTCTATTCAGCCCTCCCTGTCCCAATACACAAAGTCCTGTCTGGGGTGGTGCTCGCACCTCTCCAGGCAGGAAACCTATTGTCCAAGCCTCCCTGACTGGAAGGACTCCCAGCAGCAGGAGGTCAGACTTGTGTCTGTGGCAGCAGCATCCATTTTGTGATGCTGGGGCTCGGATTAACTTTAACCGGGATAGTCAGAACTAACATGTCTTCTCCCTCTAGAAGGGTGGAATGCTACCCCCGTCGCAAGAATTGGTGAGGGGGTAGTATTCCAAAGCGTATGAAACCTTACACAACATGTTTGGCTAAAGGCAAACCAAAGTTAGCATTAACTGCAAGGATTATAATGCACTTAAGAGTATATGGTATGCCAATATCATAGAACAGCTGTAAGGACATGGTTCCGAAAGCTGCAGACAGGCTCAGCTCATGCTAGAGCACCATCTCACACATAACCAAGCACTCTGCCTCCAGGATTGTTAAGGCCTGCCATAGGAGTGACTTATAGGTTACTGTGTGTCTATATATAAGGTTGGATATAGGCATACTATACCTAAGCAAGGGGTGATTACACAACCTTGCCCCAGCTGAGTGATCAGCCAGTTGTGTCAATTTAGGTGGCCAGCCAGGGGTAGCATAATATATGCTGCAGCCCCTGGTAGGCCTGGGGTGCACCTATGCCCTGGGTACCTATGGTACACTATACAGGGACTCACAAAGGTGACCCAATATCCAGTTTGGTATGTAGCTACAGTACATGGAGTCCATTTTACAGAGAGAGCAGATAGCCTGGGGTCCTGAGTAGCAGGATCCCAGGCCAACTAAGTCGAAAACCAGCTAAACACTAGGCAAAAAGGTGGAGGTAACCATAGTCAGGTATCCACTTTCCTACACAACCCCTGCCCCCAAATGAAAGGAAATAAGTCTATCCTTGACCAGGTAAGCCTATATTGCCTAAGTGGCCATATAAGGAAGTACCTGCACTGGCATGGTTACCCCCTGTCTCATAGTCCACTAAGCAATCCCTCACCCTAAGGGTATCAGAGGGTCTACACCATAAGGAATCTCTACCTGTGGTGTGTTTTGGCAAAGTAAAAGGCTTGTGTGGGAATGGAGTATTGAAGTGAGGCATATTTTGATTCGGAGACATTATTGACCCAACTAAACCTGAATCTTGATTCATTACTCTGCACACAACTCGTTATAGTGCACATTAATTCTTTGTGTTGTACTCAGCATTCAACTCAACTGCTCAAATATAAAAATATCATTTGTGTATCTAGGTTAGCATTCATTTAATTTTTGATATTAAGTAGAGAGTGAGTGTCATTAAGGGACCTGTTTAGATTGGGTTGTTTTACTTGCATACTGCATTGATATAATAGGCATATAATTTCAGCAATAAAAATGTTAGTGTTTAATTTGTATTAATTTGGAAAAAACTATGTCTTTCAGACAGAATTTGTGGCTCCTGAAGAAGGCGTCTCTCGAAAACGCCGAAACGCGCGTCGAAAAATATAAATTGCCACTGTTTTATAATTTTTGATATTCATTGATTGTTATTGTCTTGAATCTTTTTATTGAGTATACTGTATGGAAATTATATAATTGATTGTTTTTAATTTTTGCCTAATTCAAGTTTATTTAGTGTGTGTTTTTAAGATGAATATTTGTGCATTTATTAAATGAAATATAGTTTTTTTAATATCATTTACCTTTGTGGTCCCCTTTTTGTACTCACCTTCTACATGTTTTGTTAAAATTATGCTATGATTTTCACATTGTATTGAAGTGAGGCTCCACTAATGTTGGGCTCAGCTTCCTCCAATCACTATCCACCATATATGCCTTTCTTTCCATGACTGAGTTGTACTGTGCTCTCAGGGTCCACCTCTGGCTACCTACAGCTGGAGGCTGAGTCCCTTTTGTTGGCTTACTGGAGGGACAGGTCAGGTTTGGGGCCTTTGGGTCCCATGTTTGGCTGTGCCCAACAGTGTCCATCTGGGGGAGGTTCCTAACTAGGTGTAAGGGAGATCCCTCAGGAGTTTTTGAAGTTTTCACCTTGCTAGGGCTGCTAGCTTTGGTGCCCCTAATCTGCTGATGGGGGTGTTTTATTGGACAGGGGGTCCTTTGGGGTCCACTGGCCTCCTTGACCTCTGCAGCCCTGGGCTGACTGAGGCAGGGTAGAAAGGGGCAGGTTACCTGCTCCAGACTGGGTCCCACCTTGGAAGGGTCCATTGACATCAGGGGCTCTGTCGGGCTAGGCCTGACTACCTCTGGGGCCGTTTCTTCACAAGGGGTAAGATCAGTTCCCTGAGGAGGCTGATCCTTTCCTAAAGTCTGGTGGCAGGGAGATTTCTCTTCCTCCTCAATGCTCTGTGTTTGTGTGGAGTGATCCATAGTTTCAGGCTTCACAACACATGAATCTGTTTGAGTTTGGGCTGTGGCCATCACAGCCCCACCAACCTTTTCAGGAAGGGACTCAGTTTGGGTATAGGCTGTTACTATCACAGCCCTGCCAATCTGTTCAGGGAGGACATCTTGAACTGGGGCTGTGGCCATCACAGCCCAATAACCTTCCCATGGGGACCTACCATTTTGGAATGGGTTTCTTGCTCTACCTCAGCTGAGATCTCTAAATCATTCCCCAGTAGACAATCTACAGGCAAGTTTGTAGACACTGCCACTCTCTTTGGCTCAGTGACACCTCCCCAGCTGAGACTTACTACTGCCATGGGATGATTTGTCTGTACTCCATCAATATTGGTCACCTGGTATGTGGCTCCAGGTAAAAGTTGCCTTGAGGGGACTAGACTCTCAGTCACCATAGTGATGCTAGCCCCTGTGTCCCTATAGGCCTCAACTTTCTGACCATTGATGAGAGGCTTCTGTCTGTACTTGCTTAAAGTGTTGGGACAAGCAGTGAAGTTGGCAAACCCCATGCCATTTTCACAGACAAGAGTAGCTATGGAAGGGGACCTGGTTAGGCCAGAGTCCACCTCAGTTCCCAAAGTAAACCCAGCCAAATTCTTGGGGGCACTCCCACCACCTGGGGGATTACTACTAACAGTAACAGGAGGTCTGGGAGTATTACTTGGGGGAATGTTTTCCTTATTGTTGGCCCTTGGGCAACTGCTGTCAGTCTTCCAGTGGCCAGGCTGTTTACAGACATGGCAAAAAGGTTTCTTTTGGTTAGAGGAAGTGTTTTGGGACCCACCCCCACCATTGGAGTTTTGGGGCCCTGTGGAGTACTTGTTTTTTGATTTATCCCTACCTTTCTCTTGAGGCTTGGCAGAATCTTTCTTCTGGTCACCACCCTGATTTTTAGGCCTAATCCTGGTTCTTACGCATTTGTCTGCCCTCTTACCCAATTCTTGTGGAGAGGTCAGATCTGAGTCCACCAGGTGCTGGTGTAGAAGCTGGTTTTGACAATTACTAAGGATCTGCTCCCTCATAATCAAATTATACAATCCTGTAAAGTCCTGTACTTTGCTGCCCAATAACCAGCCCTCCAGAGCCTTAGTAGCACAATCTACAAAATCAGTCCAGGCCTGAGTCTGTGTCTTCTGGGTATCCCTGAACATCAACCTGTACTGTTCAGTGGTTAAGCCAAACCCATCAATCAGAGCACTCTTCAGGACAGAGTAGTTGTTAGCATCCCCATCACTAACTGTGAGGAGCTTATCTCTACCCTTTTCAGAAAAGGAGAGCCATAAGATTGCTGCCCACTGACTTTGGGGTACCTGCTGCACTTTGCAGGCCCTCTCCAAAGCAGTAATCCACTTGTGGATGTCATCCCCCTCTTTATAGGGGGTACAATCTTGCTTATGTGTCTATTTTCATAGGACCTATCTTTATCCTTAGGGATTGTAGTGTAGTTCCTATTATCCCAATAGGCTCTGCGCATTGGAATAATACCTTCAATAGTATAGGCCTAGACCAGACGTTAACTAGGTCTTCTATTGTCGATATTAGACTTAAAGTTTTGGGTTTGCCAGCTAGCTCAGAGTTCACTAGAAACTTTCTCGAATAGGCAAGGAGGAGTTGAACCTCCCTGGATAGACAAGAAGGGATTTAGTTTCTGACAACCATAGAACATGACAACTTTGCTCTCCCCTAATCAAGAGTGTATCTCTAGAGTCGTGTGAAAACAAAAGACAACTTATTTTACTCAGTCAGTACGTGCATTCTTAGTCTCACCAGATTGTAGAGAAAAGGAAGAGACGGGCGTGTTCAATAAAAGATGTTATTTATTGATCAGTCTCTTTTCTCATACAAGAGAAATGGATCGATATTATCGCAATACTTATGGTTAAGTAAAGTGCATACAATAAAAGCAGAAGTATAAAATAATACTGTAAAAACATTTATTTGGTTTCTAAGCCATAAGGTGGTTTAAAATGGATAAAATAGATACATACACATATACATTTGACTAATCGTACTCAACTGGTGTTTCTAACTACGCCTACCCCGGTGTACCTGACCTAAGCCTAATACGTGGGCGGGAATAGAAAGTAGCAGTTTAAGTTAAGTTTGTTTTGCCAAGTGACTGACTCAAGAATTCTCTGCAAGGGGTTATTCAGTTCTGTACCTGGAATCTAGGATGAATGAGGGATGGTATCTCTCGTCTCTGGTCTCGATATTCCAGGCTGCCTGCGAGGGCTACCCGGAAGCGCCGGAGCTGGATTTCTCGGCAGGAGAAAGCAGCGTCTCGTTCTCAGCGCGTCAGGAAGGCGGGGCTGCGCCAGCGGGGTCTGCTCTGCTCTGGGCTTCGGCAAGTCTGGCTGCTGCGATCTCGTCACCACCGCGTGTGTTTGCTTAAGGCAATACCGGTAATATTTATACCTGTAAGGTGCCGAGATTGACGTAAGGATGGACATATATACGTCAATAAGGATGTCATACGACTTGGTCGTTAGCACATTCTTTTGCTGAAGTTCTCGATGAAATCAAAACAATGGCCGCAGGGTTTTTCCCAGGTTGTCATAGGTTTGATTTGTTTTGAGAACTCCGTATGCCTTATCAGGGGCTGGAGGAATATCGCTTGTCTAATTAGATGGCAAGCGTTATGACCTAATCAGATAACACGTTCCTGTGCCGTAGTGTGGCTTAATCAGATAACGGTTTCTGCATCATGGGATGGCTGCTAGTTAACTTGTTAACCAGAACAGGGTCAGGAATAGGGGGATCGATACAGAACCTATAGGAATACATCACACCCACTCCACGCTAACTATGGCCATGTTTACGAATCTAGGCATAGTAAAACATACTTGTAGAGTATCGTGTATACCTTACCACCCCAAAATACATGTAATGCATTTCGAATAATGTAATATACGGAAAAAAAATATTCACATGTACTATATGCACTCAAGCTGTAGAATAATGCTAAAGTAATCACGCATATGTATACATTATTGCTAATTGGTATATGAGAATTTACACATGAAATGGCTCTTAATACAGAAGAAAAAGGTTCGAGACCATTTCATCACAGAATAAAAATAATTATGAACATACCAGCGGGCAGCTAATGTCTATAAAGTTTCTAAAAATAGAAATTTTAGTTCTCTAAGAATAGTTCTTACTTTAAGCAGAAGATAAGTGTCCCGAAAATTCGTAAAAATATTTTGGGGCTGCTGAAAAAATCGCTGTCCGTGAACTTGAGGAAAAATTGTTCATGTTATTTTGCTATTAAGTTGAAGGCCAAATTCAGGGTGTTTGGAACGCCGTGTGCTAGCTTGCTCAAAAGTCTCTATTTCTGCTCTGGTGAGAACATCATATCATTTAGACTGTCGAAAAAGCTGTCAACAGCTTCCTGGGAGAGTTCCACTAACTCGGAAAAAGGTGTAACCATGCATTCGTGCGCATGATTGTCTCCATTGACGTTTTGATTAGTATTGCTGACAGAAGGTCGTACCTGATCGATGCTGCTTTCATCTTGAACTCCACTACCCCTTAATCGTAGTGGTGAAGTTTCCACGAATGCCGTCATCAGGATTGGCAGCCGTTGAGGGCAGCACAAAGCATGAGCCTTTATTGGACTCAACAATGTTTCTGCATCCATTGGCGCATCTGATTGTAGCGTCAGACAGGTGTCCAACACGCATTCTTCTCCGCACAGCAGGCACCTTAATACAGGTAAAACACATCGATGCCACATTGGTCGAAATGAAAGAAACCAAGTCATGTTCAGGTCTCTAAGCCGGGATAGTCCCAGGATTTTTGATATCCGGTCCCGGTATCCAATGGCTCGGATTGTTTCTTCCCTTGTCGCAGGTGTTTTGTCTGTGACACGGTTTCCCATAACGAAATATCAGGACCAGGAATAGGATTCCTGCAATTAGTCCCAAAATGAGGGGAAGTCTGCCAAAAATCGAATGGACGAAATCTGGAAAAATACCCAGTATGGCTTTGAATGGTTTTAATGCCATCTAAAATACTGTCTTAAATACTTTTGAGACTCCACTGGTATCAGAAATATTTAAGATTTCATTCAGGATTTCTGCGAAATGTATGGGGGAATTAGTTGATAACAATGAGTGAATCTCTGCAGTCGTCCTTGCGACTAGGAGATCATACGTTTCTTTTGATGACGTGAGTCTGGTCGGTGTCTGAAGAAGCACTGTTTTCATTCTGCTTAAAGTATCTATTCGAATAGAAGTAATTTTCAAGTTAGGCCATGCCCTTGCCTCCCTATCTGGAAAGGAGCTGGGGAACAATGAGTGTCCACAGCACATGACCTTCGCAGTCGTAGTTACGAGATAAGGAGTCCCGGGCATAAGACTACAACATCTGCGATCCACAATTAGAATGTAACTCCCATTATAGAGTCTTTTAAGGAATGGTTCTATCTCTGTTGCAGGTGCGCCTAGCTGGTGACATGAAAGGTTATTTGAGTTCCCTTCACAGGCTCCATGCAAACTAATTCCATTACACAGAAGTGTACCGCTTAGTGACATCGCACAATTATTGCCACTAAGAAACACTTTCTGTCCTTTATTACTGACACATGCATGTGAATAGGGCAAGTTCCATGTTGTCTTAATGTACCCTTTTCCCAATTTTTCGTACATGCCAGCCTGTATATATTTTTGGCAGTATTGAAACCTGAATGTTGATATTGGAATATTAATTATCCCATGTATTATCCATTCACTGACAAGTCGTTCTGACATTGTCACTGGTAATCTCTCGAGTTTCTCAATGCTCAGGATTGTATAATCAGCCCCCTTCTGTGCCATACTGATTTGTTTATCAGTAAGGTTAAAGATATTGAATAGTGACGTTGTGTTGATTAAACGCCAAGGCACGTAGCCTGAACGCAGATTTTGTAACGTCCAGCCAAGCTGTACAATAGAACGCAATTGAGACTGACCGTGTTGTAACAACAGTAAGTCTTGCGATATTATGTCGATTGCTGAAGACACAATGCTGTCCAAAGAAAAAATTCTGGAGGACAGAGTCATTAACCCATTGTCCACTACAGAAAGTGATTTTTCCAAATTAATACAGTCAATTTCCCGTATACTTTCTGCTGTCTCAATTTGAGTTACCTTCCAGGCCTCATTGTAAGCTGCATATATAGAGGCTGCTATGAAGCGTTTTTGACGCTGTTTGCGCGGTCCCATAATGAAATCACGCAAGTCAGCACCATCAGTAAGTAAAGTTAGGTGTTGCTTAATTTCTGTCAGTGTGGAAGTTTGTAGCCATTGAAGGCATAATTTGCCCACACTGTAGGTGGTTATTATCCCTGGGTGTTGTCTTTGGGAATATCTAGGGTCTGGCCTGGTCAATTTGAACCCCTGTTTTTTGTTCAGGAATCTGTCTTGACAGTTATTAGTATCTGTGGGCCAGATCAACCACTGTTTCCAATCAGGATGTGTTCTGTTTTGGTTTAATATATAGTTTACGTCTATCTCTTCATCTGTGGAGCTATTGCTGTCCATTGTTGGCTTTGGAATAGACGGTTTATTTAAGTCTTTGATTTTGGCTAAGCCAAGACAGGTGGTTTGTTGAACAGTGTCATTTAAAAATATAATTTGTTCTGGGATCATGCAGGCTCTAAACAATGATTCTATACCTTGTACTTGCCATTCTTTTGTACCCCAAACACTTTTAACTTCAACATTTTTGTCCCAATAATCAAAACCAAAAGTATTCATGTGTTCAAAAAATGAGTCTGAATATATCAATTTTGTGTTTGTTAGCATGGTCTTTGTCCCTGTCTTATTTGACAATTTGAAATAAAATGTTTCAGCATTACTTGTGTTGAACCCTGAAAAGTATGAATATTTGTCGTAAAAGGTTCTTGAGCTTCCTTTTGGAGGGGTTGCACAATGTTCCCATTGATTATAATATAAAACATTTCTAGGTTGTGCAGATTTATGTAGAAAATGGTTACCATAGTGGTTGTAACAGTACATACTATCATAATTAGTCGAACCCTGCAAATAATCATGTTTGGTAAATTTAGCAGACAGCACTAAGTCAGACATCATATTATTTATACTTTCAAAGTCCCAATCATCAGCAAATGAGCTTGTTTTTACAAAGTCACTCAACGAGATCTTAATTTGGTGTGGATATTTCAGGATCTCAACCGGACCATAAATTTCGTAGTCAGTATTGTCCCATGCTACCCCACCCGGTATAGGATTGGCTGTGAAGTTGACTGAAGAAAGTTCTCTTTTCTCGACGTGTGAAGATGTGTGTGGCTTGAGGATCAAGTTGATTTTCTGACTTGCTGTGTCCATTTTAGCATATTTTCCCTCAATGAAGCGTCCCAAAGTTAGTACCATGATGAGCCAAAGTATGAGGATAAATGCACCAAAGCCCACCCAAAATTCAATCCATGGAGAAATCAGATATGTTTCTTTCAGTTGTTTCAAAAGTTCTTTAGCTTTATCTTTAAAGGTTTTTGTTGATGGCTGTGTTTTTGATTCACTTAGGTCTTCAGAGGAATCATCGAAGTTTATGAAGTAGCCGGATGCAGTTCTGTCAATTGTTCCAATTGCTTCAGGATTACTGTTTCTTGCATATTCGTTTGTTACTTCATTGTAGGTTGGTGTGTCTCTACTAAATGGTTTTATTTGGGTTTTCAGAGGTTTAAGTTCCAATGCATTGTTGCATAGTCCTTGTTGTTCTTTTGTAGGCGTTTCGAATGTGATTAGCCTCTTAGTTAGGACCTCTGTATTGGTAGCAAATCTTGGTGTTCTACTACTTATCGGGAGTCCACTTGGCCTACTGTTTGTTATCGGCCACATGATTGTGGTTTTACCAGGTCGATGGATAAAACTCGGTTCTCCTTTTTACCAGCAAGCGGCGGTAGTACAACTGATCTTGTCCCGTTGATAGACAAGACAGGAACTGCTTTTCTGTAAGAAGGCCCAAATTCCTTCTTTACCGCGATCTTTTCTCTGACTAGATCCCCGACTTTTGGAATCCAGACAGGTCTTGCTGGGACAGGTGGTGATTCTTCAGTGGTTGTTGGCTGTTGTTTCAACTGTATGTTGCTCAGGTCTTTTCTTGTTTTGTTTAAGTCCTGCAAAATAGCCAAACGGTCTTTGATATCAAAGCTTTTTTCCTTTACCACTGAAGTCTGACTGTCAAGATCTAAGACTAACATCCTAGTTCCAAACAATAATTCGTACGGACTGAATCCCTTCAGAGAATTTCTTGGCAGGTTATTTAGACTATGTTGGACACTTATTAGATGTTTGACCCACCCAGCTCCCGAACCTAATACCTTTGCTGTTATAGATTGCTTTATGTCACGGTTTTTTCTTTCTACAATTCCGTTCCCCTCAGGGTGAAATGGACAAGAGTACCGCAATGCAATGCCCATGCTGGTCATGGCCTCCTTATAAGCTTGAGAGCTAAAAGCAGGACCCTGGTCAGAATGCAGCATGCCAATTGCGTATGTGCCGATAAAGACCCGCAAATCTTTTATAACAGTTCTGGCGTCAGCCGAGCGGTGGGGCCACATCCATATGAATCTCGTGCATGAATCCACTGCGACCAGGATATATTTATAGTTACCATCCCTTTGTAAGGGACCACAGTGCTCCAGATAGACACAGGCTAATGGTTTATCTGAGATTAGAAGGGGCGTCTGCGCTGGTCGTCTCACCGTTGATACTTTCATTCTTTGACATATTTCACATTCTAACACATAGTTCCTTGTTTGTCTTCTCATTTGTGGCCACCAGTATCTCTGTTTTAACAATGATACTGTGGCTGAGACGCCGGCATGTACAGAAGCGAGCCCTTCGTGTGCCGCTATTATGAGTCCTAACCTATGTTCCATGTTTGGAATTGCCCTATCCCCCACTCCAGGGATTCGAGCAAAAGGAACATTGTTTGCATCAGTTATGTATGAGTATTTTACTGGAAAGCCTTTCGGGAGTGTTTCTATCGAATCCTTTTCTGTAGCGCTGACAGCCTGTAATATTTCGCTGTCTATTTTTGTTTTTGACCGTGTGATGGCAGCTACGGAAGCCGTTTGCACAGCTGCCTTCGCGGCCTCATCAGCCAATGAATTCCCTGCAACGTGAACGCCATCACGTTGATGACTCAGTGTATGTATCACGTGAGTCTTTGGTAGTTCTTTCTGTAAAAGAACTACTTGTTCCCAGAGCATTTTATGCTTGATTGTGCCTCCTTTTGCATCTTTAAAACCATTCTGAAGCCAGATCTGTAAGTATTCATTGTAAGACTGGACGCAATAATACGAATCGCACACTATGAGTGTGGGGAATTCTCGATCGGTATTTTCAAGCGCCATCTTGAATGCTAGCAGTTCAGCTCGCTGAGCTGTACAGTCTCCCAGAGATTGTGTCTTGGTGATAGCCGGTTTAAATTTTCCTTCGTGCCAGCGACCTTTAACAATCGCGCACGCAGCACTGTAAGCTTGTTTACCCCCCACTGCGGGTTGTGCTGATCCGTCTGTATATATTATATAGCCGTAATGATCTAGAGGCAGAATTTCGGTCGGCGGAGGACATTCGAATTCGTATTGGAGAAATTCTTGTGTTTTTAAATTGGGATCAAATTCGTATACCACGTCTGTTGCAGCAAGAGAATTAGCCCACTGTATCCACCTCGGATGTAGTGCTTTAGCATTCGGAATGCTTGCCTTTGTTACCGCCTCCAAGGCTGGTATCGGTGTCACGATTATTATTCGTTTACCTTGTGCCAGGGCTCGTTCTTTTGCTATAGCTGTCTGTGTTGCAGTTAGAATTTTTTCCGTTGGGCTAAATTTCATTTCAGCTTTAGTGTACAAGTGTGATTTGAATGCAATTGGTACCTTTTCTCCCTCGTTAGAGGTCAGGTATGTGAATCCGCATCTTCCTGGGATGACTCGAATCACAAGATTGCGTGTGTTATCACGTGTTTCTAATTTTGTTTTTATTAACATGTCTGTTTGTAAGGATCTCAAAATTTCTGTGTGTTTTTGAGTCCAATTGGTTCTTTTAAAATCTGGTTTTATTAGATCATAAAGGGGTTTGACCCTTTCTGCGTAATTTGCAATGTACGTTCTTCCGAAATTTAGGAAGCCTAGAATTGACTGTAGGTTTTTTAGTGTTCTAGGTGCTTGGAGTACGGCACATTTCTCTAGGAAATTGTCAGCCAGGCTTTTGCCTTCACTTGATAATTCATATCCTAAGAACAGGACTGTTAGATGGGCAATTCTAGATTTTTTAAAGTTGAATTTGTAACCCTCTGCTGCGAACCCAAGTATTATGGTGTTCACTCTCTTCAAGTGAGTATCCAAGTCATCATCTGTTAGGTATATGTTGTCGACATAAGATAATGCTTCGTCATCATATGTTTGTAGTAACTCTGTTACTCTTGCTGAGAATAATCCTGGGCTGTTCTTGAACCCTTGGGGTAACCGACAGAATTGTTTTTGAGCGCCATTTATTGAGAACGCAGACAAATATCTGCTCTCTGGTGCTATATTTTGACAAAAGAATCCATTAGAGATGTCTAATGTTGTTTTGTATTTTTTGCGCACTATGTTATTCATTAGCGCTGCACTATGCGAGTTTTGCACTGCAAAAGTTTTGCAACATGAGTTAAGGTGTCTGTAATCCAAAACTAGACGATATGAATTGTCTGGTTTGGAGACAGGAAACAAAGGGTTGTTCATTTGTGAGGTGCAAGTTTCAATCACCCCCTGGTATTCTAGTTGATCTAGGATTTCTTTTACCTGTTTTTTAGCTTCTTGCTTAATTGGGTACTGTCTTTGTGCAGTAGGTTGTGATTTTAACTGGATTTTGTGAGGAGGAGAGTCCTCATCCCATCCTACGTGATTTTTATATAAAGCAGGAGCTTGAGCTACTGCCCACTTTCTAGCAAGTGTGTATTTTTTATGAATTGGGATATGATTTGAGAAGGCAGGCATAATTATTTCTTCGCCATGAGGGCAGTCCCTGACAAACTCTGGTGGCCAGTCTTTTTCAGCTAGAAGGATGTCATAGCCCTTGGAGAGATTATCCCAAAATAGTCCCCTTATTTTTTCTAGTCTTATCCCCTTCTATACGTAAAGTTATTTCATATATTTTGTGAGGTTTGCTAACTCTGGTGTCTGCAGTTTCCACTTGAAGATATTCATTCGTGTCCACTGTCTCCAGATGATTCATAAGGACTTTGCGAGCTATGCTCACTTCTGCTGCGCTGTCTAGCATTGTCTGAGCCCATTCTCCGTTTTTCAGTTGTGTCCTCAGTATTCTCGGCATTGTTAACTACTTTAATACTGGCTACCTTCTTTTTTGGAAATTGTAATTTCTTATTTGGATGAGCAGGTTCCTTGTCTTTGGACTTGACGTGCCCTTCCCTGGGTTCCGATCGTCCTCTTCTTTCCGATTTCTGCGAGGAAGTCTGAAAAGATTGAGAGGGACGTGTATCAAAATCTTGATATCTATCCGGTTTCTTTATATTATCCCTATTTCTAAGGTTGTATTTTTTCACAGAGGACTCACTTTGGGGAGACTTGGGTCCTTGGTCCGGAGATCTTTCTCTCCGCCGAGGAGACCTACCTCTGGACTGGAATCTCTTTTCTTTTGGATTGGATTGTTTGTTTCCATCCCAGTTCTTCTTTTGACTGTTTAGATGATTTTTAATAAATATTTTTTCAGGACTTTCAATCAGTTGGGGTTTTACTGGTATTCCACCTAAACTATCTCTACCTAGTTCCTCATAGGATTTTTCTATAATTCTGGCAATTTCAGCTGGTTGGTCTGCTATATCTGTTTCTTTTAACCTTTGGCGGATCGCCACGTTTGCTGCTTCTCCCTTTATATTGGCTAGTAATATAGCCGAGACCTGCTTGAAGTCTTTCAGTAATTTCATACCAAGAGTTAAAGCGGGTTCTGGACCGTATTCGTCTTGAATTTGTTTTAGCACATCTGGTATTACCGAAATGGATGGAACACCATGCGTTTTTGTGTAGATGGAGGCAAAGACTGTACCCCAAGTGTCACAGTCCTCTACGTGTGGTGCGATTCCCATTGGAAGACAGTCAGAATCCTGTGTTTATCCACAGGGATGGTGTCTGGAAACACCGCCTCTATTTGGGTGATTTTTTGTGCTAACCAGAATGGTATTTGTTCCCTTTTAGCTGGTACTTTACCTAGGCAGGACTGTATGTTCTGTGGTGTAATTTTATTTGTGTTCCCCTGATGAGGGGTCAGCTGTGGAATTTTAATTGCTGGTTGGATTGTTGAAGTCCGTATTACATATTGGACTAATTGTCTATGTACTTTTATTAATTGTTTTAGTTGTATTAGAAGATCTGCTGCAGACATTCTTTCGATGTCTGGATGTGGTGTGTATCCGGCTAGGACCGGCCACGTTGCTCCTGGTCTACCTAATGGACCGAGCCTGGTGATGTGATTGTTGTGTTTTAGGGCGCCATTAAACAAGAGCAGGTGCTCTTGAAATTTAAGTGGTACTTCCACCTCCTCGAAAGGAGTGTATTCCTCAGGAGGTTCCTCTGTTTTGTAATGGTGGAAGACCTTTGTTACAGCGTTTGCTGCTGGAAAGTTTATCCATGAATAGAATACCTCTGTCTGCCGATATTCGTGTGCCTCTATTACGAATATGACTGTGCCACCTCTAGGTGTCAGTCCATTTTCTATAAGTTTTAAAGTTATAGATTTTCTTATGTTGACCGGGATGAGTATTAAATCCGGGTCTGCTTCTTGCATAGTATTATCAGCTGCTACGAGTTCAGCTGCTACTCTAGCTATCTCTCTTTCTTCTTCAGTGTCTGACATTCTACTGTCAGGAAGGTTTTTTTGTTTGTTTGCAGATCAGGTTTCTTATGGAAACAAAGATTAGATGCACAATATTTTGGAACAGTGTATCCTTCAACGTTGACTAAACCAAGAACCATACATAGGAGTTTCCTCCTGCGAGGTTTGGCGGATATGACCTTTCACCCACTCCAGACGTCTTTGGAGTATTATGGGAAAAAGGTGTCTGAGTGAAAAAGCACGACTGAGTTACTCTAATGTCTTGCGTTAGTTTTATCGCCTATCCAAACACGTTGGGCGCCATGTAGTGTAGTTCCTATTATCCCAATAGGCTCTGCGCATTGGAATAATACCTTCAATAGTATAGGCCTAGACCAGACGTTAACTAGGTCTTCTATTGTCGATATTAGACTTAAAGTTTTGGGTTTGCCAGCTAGCTCAGAGTTCACTAGAAACTTTCTCGAATAGGCAAGGAGGAGTTGAACCTCCCTGGATAGACAAGAAGGGATTTAGTTTCTGACAACCATAGAACATGACAACTTTGCTCTCCCCTAATCAAGAGTGTATCTCTAGAGTCGTGTGAAAACAAAAGACAACTTATTTTACTCAGTCAGTACGTGCATTCTTAGTCTCACCAGATTGTAGAGAAAAGGAAGAGACGGGCGTGTTCAATAAAAGATGTTATTTATTGATCAGTCTCTTTTCTCATACAAGAGAAATGGATCGATATTATCGCAATACTTATGGTTAAGTAAAGTGCATACAATAAAAGCAGAAGTATAAAATAATACTGTAAAAACATTTATATGGTTTCTAAGCCATAAGGTGGTTTAAAATGGATAAAATAGATACATACACATATACATTTGACTAATCGTACTCAACTGGTGTTTCTAACTACGCCTACCCCGGTGTACCTGACCTAAGCCTAATACGTGGGCGGGAATAGAAAGTAGCAGTTTAAGTTAAGTTTGTTTTGCCAAGTGACTGACTCAAGAATTCTCTGCAAGGGGTTATTCAGTTCTGTACCTGGAATCTAGGATGAATGAGGGATGGTATCTCTCGTCTCTGGTCTCGATATTCCAGGCTGCCTGCGAGGGCTACCCGGAAGCGCCGGAGCTGGATTTCTCGGCAGGAGAAAGCATCGTCTCGTTCTCAGCGCGTCAGGAAGGCGGGGCTGCGCCAGCGGGGTCTGCTCTGCTCTGGGCTTCGGCAAGTCTGGCTGCTCCGATCTCGTCACCACCGCGTGTGTTTGCTTAAGGCAATACCGGTAATATTTATACCTGTAAGGTGCCGAGATTGACGTAAGGATGGACATAGATACGTCAATAAGGATGTCATACGACTTGGTCGTTAGCACATTCTTTTGCTGAAGTTCTCGATGAAATCAAAACAATGGCTGCAGGGTTTTTCCCAGGTTGTCATAGGTTTGATTTGTTTTGAGAACTCCGTATGCCTTATCAGGGGCTGGAGGAATATCGCTTGTCTAATTAGATGGCAAGCGTTATGACCGAATCAGATAACACGTTCCTGTGCCGTAGTGTGGCTTAATCAGATAACGGTTTCTGCATCATGGGATGGCTGCTAGTTAACTTGTTAACCAGAACAGGGTCAGGAATAGGGGGATCGATACAGAACCTATAGGAATGCATCACAGGATATTGCTGCCACCAGTGGGTTCTAACCCACCCTCTCTACGCTCTCTAGCACGAGCAAGCTACTCTTTGGCCAGGGCAACCTCAAGTTCCTGCCTCACAATCCTCAGAGCAGCCCCTGTCATCTTTGCCTCATGTTCCCTTCTCTGAGGGGAAGTCATCCCTCTCTGAGCAGGGCCATGAGAGCTGTTTGAAGCATGAGAGTGGAGAGATTCCCCTGAGGAGGATCTTCCTCTTCTCTGCCCCTGGTTAAGCCCACTTGGGGGTCTGTATGAGGGCTGCCCATACTGACTCCCATGTATGCTTAGGTTAGCCTGGCTAAGTCTTCTGACTGGGACCTGGATGTTTTCCTCAAGATCAGAATCGTCCTCCTCTACCTCATCTGGTACTATAGTATCAGTGGTATCTTCTGTGGAGGGCAGAACTTCATCTGTACTACCTGAAGCACCTAAGTCAGGTGCCTTTTGAGCATCATATTCTTCTAAGAGCTCAACTAGGAATTTGAGGGTATGGTTTGAACCCTGTTTTAGCCTTCTAGAAGTACACAATTGTCTCAATTCTTGGAAGGCTAAGGCTTCATATATCGAGGCAGTCCCCAAGGGATCTACCTCTGCAGGCAGAGAACCACTGGGGTTCAGTGGCTGAGACATGGTTTCTAGTGAGGTATTGTGTTGCACCTACCTACACTATTTGTTTTCCTACAGAACCTATCTAGGAGTTGTAGTCAGGGTGTGCTAGGCCCAGGCTCCACAACAGCTAAGTTCAGTAGAACTTAAGTATACTAAGACTTGTTTTTATATGTACCTACAGGTACCTATGTGATCTTTCAAATGATATCTCAAGATTACAAGTGGTAAAACAACAGCAAGCTCTAATCCCAAGCGCTGCACACCAATGTGAGAAGTTGGCCTGGTATATGATGTTCACTATTCTAGTGAGCACCTTGCACCAGTCCAAACAACCCTTATGGTGATGGTTGTAAGTCAACCTTATAGACCAGCTATCCTAGTGGTAGCGTGGACAGAACAGTCTGAGGCTAAAAGACTCTTGAGGGCGTGTAAAGCCAGCTGTTTTACCATATGTAACCCCTTGAATACCAAATGAAAGGACACCACACAGGATATATATAAAATATATATGTATTTATTCACTAACAAACTCCTCTGAACTCTTTATGAGGTCAGAGGCAAAAGCACATAACAAGTTACTCTTAGAAATACTTTAAATAGCACAATTTACAGTTGGGCCCTAGGGGCGCGTAAAACCATATACTAAGTAAGTGGTATGAGAACCACGACTTGTGAAAGGAGAAGGCCTAGGGCCTAGGGAATCGCTGGGGCTACACTATCTGACCCTTAGGTTAGGAGTAGGAGGCCCACAGGCAGCGTGTGCAGTGTCAGCACACTCACACGAGAGTCAATAGGAACATAAAAGGTAAGTAATTGAAGATTTAGGACACTTCCGGTCTAGCTAGGAATATACAACTAACAAAACTAGACACTAGGATAGTCAATCCCTACAAGAGCACCGGATTACTCGCGTTACCTCACCCACGGGCTGCGGGTGCATAGGTGTCAAAGTGTGTCGGGTTTTCTTATTGATCCCTATTGAGCCTTGAAAGAAGATGCTGCAGACGACCAGGCGGAAGATGTCCGGGTGGATCCAAGGGTGGATCAGAGTTGAAGAGGACTTGAAAGTAGAGGGGACAGAGTCTAGGTTACTAGCCAGTGACTGGGTGGAACCAGGAAGGAACCAGACGTCGTCGAGGAGCAATCAGGTGCTGTCGGGAAGCTTGTCTTTGCAGCCACGCGGACCGGGAGGTGTTGAGGACAACCAGGTGCTGGAGAGGAGCTGTCCCACAAAGGTTCTCGCAGATGGAGGGGTCGACTTCAAGATCGGAGTGAACAAGCCTAAGCAACGGCAACCCACATAGGATACACAAAAGGCTTCTGGTGCAGACCAGGAGGGTCTGAGGTACTTCACCTTTTCAGGGAAGCAAGGGCCAGTCTGGAGCAACCAGACCAGTATTGGATTTTCAAAAGGATCTTCGTCACAGGGCTACTAGCCAACTGGCCAGCAACCGGGACAACGCGTCGAGCAGAACACAAGCAGAAGGGCCCCACGCAGATCTCGTGGAGTGTTGAGGGCTGGTCTTCGGTGCAGGTGGAGCTCGGTGTCGGGGTGTCTCAGTCCCCAGTGCACAGCTTCGAGGATGCCTCAGAAGCTGCGCTGTTAGCAAGTTGAAGACTTTCCAAGTTGCCTGGTTCCACGGGTTCGAACGCCTTCCAAAGGGCTCAGCTGTGCTGGAGTCGTGCAGTGTGGTCAGAGAGGTCTGGGAGTTGAGGTCTTGTCAGGCTCTGTGCTTGGGTTCCGGCAGGAATGGGGACAAAGAGAGCCGTCGAGTTGCTGGATGGTGCCTGGTTGCCCAGGGTGGTCACTCCTTGGCCACAAGGGAGATTCTTCAGTCTATAGCTCAGGTGAATGTCGAAGGGTCCAGAGTTTTGTTTCAAAGTTTCATCAGGATTAATATAAAGTCTCCTGGGCCAGCTCCTACCTTTATACAACTAAAGGGGGCTGGTTTACTCACTAGGTCCCTCCTATGGGTGGGACCAGGAAGGGGGTGGTTACACCCCCTTTCCTTTGTCCAGTTTCGCGCCAGAGCTGGGGCTGGAGTGCGCCAGCAACCGGTTTGAACTGGTGTATGCATGGAGCACCTAGTGTGCCCCAGGCATGTCTCATTCTATTCAGCCCTCCCTGTCCCAATACACAAGGTCCTGTCTGGGGTGGTGCTCGCACCTCTCCAGGCAGGAAACCTATTGTCCAAGCCTCCCTGACTGGAAGGACTCCCAGCAGCAGGAGGTCAGACTTGTGTCTCTGGCAGCAGAATCCATTTTGTGATGCTGGGGCTCGGGTTAACTTTAACCGGAATAGTCAGAACTAACATGTCTTCTCCCTCTAGAAGGGTGGAATGCTACCCCCGTCGCAAGAATTGGTGAGGGGGTAGTATTCCAAAGCGTATGAAACCTTACACAACATGTTTGGATAAAGCCAAACCAAAGTTAGTATTAACCGTGAGGATTATAATGCACTTAAGAGTATATGGTATGGCAATATCATAGAACAGCTGTAAGGACATGGTTCTGAAAGCTTCAGACAGGCTCAGCTCATGCTAGAGCACCATCTCACACATAACCAAGCACTCTGCCTCCAGGATTGTTAAGGCCTGCCATAGGAGTGACTTATAGGTTACTGTGTGTCTATATATAAGGTTGGATATAGGTATACTATACCTAAGCAAGGGGTGATTACACAACCTTGCCCCAGCTGAGTGATCAGCCAGTTGTGTCAATTTAGGTGGCCAGCCAGGGGTAGCATAATATATGCTGCAGCCCCTGGTAGGCCTGGGGTGCACCTATGCCCTGGGTACCTATGGTACACTATACAGGGACTCACAAAGGTGACCCAATATCCAATTTGGTATGTAGCTACAGTACATGGAGTCCATTTTACAGAGAGAGCAGATAGCCTGGGGTCCTGAAAAGCAGGATCCCAGGCCAACTAAGTCGAAAACCAGCTAAACACTAGGCAAAAAGGTGGGGGTAACCATAGTCAGGTATCCACCTTCCTACACAACTCCTGCCCCCAAACGAAAGGAGATAAGGCTATCCTTGACCAGGTAAGCCTATATTGCCTAAGTGGCCATATAAGGAAGTACCTGCACTGGCATGGTTACCCCCTGTCTCATAGTCCACTAAGCAATCCCTCACCCTAAGGGTATCAGAGGGTCTACACCATAAGGAATCTCTACCTGTGGTGTGTTTTGGCAAAGTAAAAGGCTTGTGTGGGAATGGAGTATTGAAGTAAGGCTCCACTAATGTTGGGCTCAGCTTCCTCCAATCACTATCCACCATATATGCCTTTCTTTCCATGACTGAGTTGCACTGTGCTCTCAGGGTCCACCTCTGGCTACCTACAGCTGGAGGCTGAGTCCCTTTTGTTGGCTTACTGGAGGGACAGGTCAGGTTTTGGGCCTTTGGGTCCCATGTTTGGCTGTGCCCAACTGTGTCCATCTGGGGGAGGTTCCTAACTAGGTGTAAGGGAGATCCCTCAGGAGTTTTTGAAGTTTTCACATTGCTAGGGCTGCTAGCTTTGGTGCCCCTAATCTGCTGATGGGGGTGTTTTATTGGACAGGGGGTCCTTTGGGGTCCACTGGCCTCCTTGACCTCTGCAGCCCTGGGCTGACTGAGGCAGGGTAGAAAGGGGCAGGTTACCTGCTCCAGACTGGGTCCCACCTTGGAAGGGTCCATTGACATCAGGGGCTCTGTCGGGCTAGGCCTGACTACCTCTGGGGCCGTTTCTTCACAAGGGGTAAGATCAGTTCCCTGAGGAGGCTGATCCTTTCCTAAAGTCTGGTGGGAGGGAGATTTCTCTTCCTCCTCAATGCTCAGTGTTTTTGTGGAGTGATCCATAGTTTCAGGCTTCACAACACATGAATCTGTTTGAGTTTGGGCTGTGGCCATCACAGCCCCACCAACCTTTTCAGGAAGGGACTCAGTTTGGGTATAGGCTGTTACTATCACAGCCCTGCCAATCTGTTCAGGGAGGACATCTTGAACTGCGGCTGTGGCCATCACAGCCCACTAACCTTCCCATGGGGACCTACCATTTTGGAATGGGTTTCTTGCTCTACCTCAGCTGAGATCTCTAAATCATTCCCCAGTAGACAATCTACAGGCAAGTTTGTAGACACTGCCACTCTCTTTGGCTCAGTGACACCTCCCCAGCTAAGACTTACTACTGCCATGTGATGATTTGTCTGTACTCCATCAATATTGGTCACCTGGTATGTGTCTCCAGGTAAAAGTTGCCTTGAGGGGACTAGACTCTCAGTCACCATAGTGATGCTAGCCCCTGTGTCCCTATAGGCCTCAACTTTCTGACCATTGATGAGAGGCTTCTGTCTGTACTTGCTTAAAGTGTTGGGACAAGCAGTGAAGTTGGCAAACCCCATGCCATTTTCACAGACAAGAGTAGCTATGGAAGGGGACCTGGTTAGGCCAGAGTCCACCTCAGTTCCCAAAGTAAACCCAGCCAAATTCTTGGGGGCACTCCCACCACCTGGGGGATTACTACTAACAGTAACAGGAGGTCTGGGAGTATTACTTGGGGGAATGTTTTCTTTTTTGTTGGCCCTTGGGCAACTGCTGTCAGTCTTCCAGTGGCCAGGCTGTTTACAGACATGGCAAAAAGGTTTCTTTTGGTTAGAGGAAGTGTTTTGGGACCCACCCCCACCATTGGAGTTTTGGGGCCCTGTGGAGGACTTGTCTTTTGATTTATCCCTACCTTTCTCTTGAGGCTTGGTAGAATATTTCTTCTGGTCACCACCCTGATTTTTAGGCCTAATCCTGGTTCTGACCCATTTGTCTGCCCTCTTACCCAATTCTTATGGAGAGGTTAGATCTGAGTCCACCAGGTGCTGGTGTAGAAGCTGGTTTTGACAATTACTAAGGATCTGCTCCCTCATAATCAAATTATACAATCCTGTAAAGTCCTGTACTTTGCTGCCCAATAACCAGCCCTCCAGAGCCTTAGTAGCACAATCTACAAAATCAGTCCAGTCCTGAGTCTGTGTCTTCTGGGTATCCCTGAACATCAACCTGTACTGTTCAGTGGTTAAGCCAAACCCATCAATCAGAGCACTCTTTAGGACAGAGTAGTTGTTAGCATCCCCATCACTAACTGTGAGGAGCTTATCTCTACCCTTTTCAGAAAAGGAGAGCCATAAGATTGCTGCCCACTGACTTTGGGGTACCTGCTGCACTTTGCAGGCCCTCTCCAAAGCAGTAATCCACTTGTGGATGTCATCCCCTTCTTTATAGGGGGCACAATCTTGCTTAGGTGTCTATTTTCATAGGACCTATCTTTATCCTTAGGGATATTGCTGCCACCAGTGGGTTCTAACCCACTCTCTCTATGCTCTCTAGCACGAGCAAGCTTCTCTTTGGCCAGGGCAACCTCAAGTTCCTGCCTCACAATCCTCAGAGCAGCCTCTGTCATCTTTGCCTCATGTTCCCTTCTCTGAGGGGAAGTCATCCCTCTCTGAGCAGGGCCATGAGAGCTGTTTGAAGCATGAGAGTGGAGAGATTCCCCTGAGGATGATCTTCCTCTTCTCTGCCCCTGGTTAAGCCCACTTGGGGGTCTGTATGAGGGCTGCCTATACTGACTCCCATGTATGCTTAGGTTAGCCTGGCTAAGTCTTCTGACTGGGACCTGGCTGTTTTCCTCAAGATCAGAATCGTCCTCCTCTACCTCATCTGGTACTATAGTATCAGTGGTATCTTCTGTGGAGGGCAGAACTTCATCTGTACTACCTGAAGCACCTGAGTCAGGTGCCTTTTGAGCATCATATTCTTCTAAGAGCTCAACTAGGAATTTGAGGGTATGGTTTGAACCCTGTTTTAGCCTTCTAGAAGTACACAATTGTCTCAATTCTTGGAAGGCTAAGGCTTCATATATCGAGGCAGTCCCCAAGGGATCTACCTCTGCAGGCAGAGAACCACTGGGGTTCAATGGCTGAGAAATGGTTTCTAGTGAGGTGTGGTGTTGCACCTACCTACACTATTTGTTTTCCTACAGAACCTATCTAGGAGTTGTAGTCAGGGTGTGCTAGGCCCAGGCTCCACAACAGCTAAGTTCAGTAGAACTTAAGTATACTAAGACTTGGTTTTATATGTACCTACAGGTACCTATGTGATCTTTCAAATGATATCTCAAGATTACAAGTGGTAAAACAACAGCAAGCTCTAATCCCAACCGCTGCACACCAATGTGAGAAGTTGGCCTGGTATATGATGTTCACTATTCTAGTGAGCACCTTGCACCAGTCCAAACAACACTTATGGTGATGGTTGTAAGTCAACCTTATAGACCAGCTATCCTAGTGGTAGCGTGGACAGAACAGTCTTAGGCTAAAAGACTCTTGAGGGCGTGTAAAGCCAGCTGTTTTACCATATGTAACCCCTTGAATATCAAATGAAAGGACACCACACAGGATATATATAAAATATATATATGTATTTATTCACTAATACACTCCTCTGAACTCTTAATGAGGTCAGAGGCAAAAGCACATAACAAGTTACTCTTAGAAATACTTTAAATAGCACAATTTACAGTTGGGCCCTAGGGGCGCGTAAAACCATATACTAAGTAAGTGGTATAGGAACCACAACTTGTGAAAGGAGAAGGCCTAGGGCCTAGGGAATCGCTGGGGCTACACTATCTGACCCTTAGGTTAGGAGTAGGAGGCCCACAGGCGGCGCGTGCAGTGTCAGCACACTCACGCGAGAGTCCAAAGAAAGTCAATAGGAATGTAAAAGGTAAGTAATTGAAGATTTAGGACACTTCCGGTCTAACTAGGAATATACAACTAACAAAACTAGACACTAGGATAGTCAATCCCTACAGGAGCACCGACATACTCGTGTTACCTCACCCACGGGCTGCGGGTGCATAGGTGTCAAAGTGTGTCGGGTTTTCTCGTTGATCCCTATGGAGCCTTGAAAGAAGATGCTGCAGGCGACCAGGCGGAAGATGTCCGGGTGGATCCAAGGGTGGATCGGAGTTGAAGAGGACCTGAAAACATAGGGAACAGAGTCTAGATCACTAGCCAGTGACCGGGTGGAACCAGGATGGAACCAGACGTCGTCGAGGAGCAATCAGGTGCTGTCGGGAAGCTTGTCTTTGAAGCCACGTGGAACAGGAGGCGTCGAGGATGACAAGGTGCTGGAGAGGAGCTGTCCCACGAAGGTTCTCGCAGATGGAGGGGTCGACTTCAAGATCGGAGCCTACAAGCCTAAGCAAAGGCAGCCCACGCAGGATACACAAAAGGCTTCTGGTGCAGACCAGGAGGGTCTGAGGTACTTCACCTTTTCAGGGAAGCAAGTGCCAGTCTGGAGCAACCAGACCAGCATTGGATTTTCAAAAGGGCCGTCGTCACAGGGTTACTAGCCAACTGGCCAGCAACCAGGACAAAGCGTCGAGCAGAACACAAGCAGGAGGGCCCCACGCAGATCTCGTGGAGTGTGGAGGGCTGGACTTCGGTGCAGGTGGAGCTCGGTGTCGGCGTGTCTCAGTCCCCAGTGCACAGCTTCGAGGATGCTTCAGGAGTCTAGATCACTAGCCAGTGACCGGGTGGAACCAGGAATGAACCAGACGTCGTCGAGGAGCAATCAGGTGCTGTCGGGAAGCTTGTTTTTGAAGCCACGTGGAACAGGAGGCGTCGAGGATGACCAGGTGCTGGAGAGGAGCTGTCCCACGAAGGTTCTCGCAGATGGAGGGGTCGACTTCAAGATCGGAGCCTACAAGCCTAAGCAAAGGCAACCCACGCAGGATACACAAAAGGCTTCTGGTGCAGACCAGGAGGGTCTGAGGTACTTCACCTTTTCAGGGAAGCAAGTGCCAGTCTGGAGCAACCAGACCAGCATTGGATTTTCAAAAGGGTCGTCGTCACAGGGTTACTAGCCAACTGGCCAGCAACCAGGACAAAGCGTCGAGCAGAACACAAGCAGGTGGGCCCCACGCAAATCTCGTGGAGTGTGGAGGGCTGGACTTCGGTGCAGGTGGAGCTCGGTGTCGGCGTGTCTCAGTCCCCAGTGCACAGCTTCGAGGATGCCTCAGGAGCCTCGCTGTTAGCAAGTTGAAGACTTTCCAAGTTGCCTGGTTCCACGGGTTCCGACGCCTTCCACTGGGCTCAGCTGTGCTGGAGTCATGCAGTGGGGTCAGAGAGGTCCGGGAGTCAAGGTCTTTTCAGACTCTGTGCCACAAGGTAGATTCTTCAGTCTTCAGCTCAGGTGAATGTCGAAGGGTCCAGAGTTTCATTTCAAAGTTTCATCAGGATTAATCTAAAGTCTCCTGGGTCAGCTACTACCTTTATACAGCTAAAGGGGGCTGGTTTACTCACTAGGTCCCTCCTATGGGTGGGACCAGGAAGGGAGGTGGTTACAACAACTTTCCTTTGTCCAGTTTCGCGCCAGAGCTGGGGCTGGGGTGCCCCAGCAACCGGTTTGAACTGGGGTATGCATGGAGCACCTAGTGTGCCCCAGGCATGTCTCATTCTATTCAGCCCTCCCTGTCCCAATACACAAAGTCCTGTCTGGGGTGGTGCTCGCACCTCTCCAGGCAGGAAACCTATTGTCCAAGCCTCCCTGACTGGAAGGACTCCCAGCAGCAGGAGGTCAGACTTGTGTCTGTGGCAGCAGCATCCATTTTGTGATGCTGGGGCTCGGATTAACTTTAACCGGGATAGTCAGAACTAACATGTCTTCTCCCTCTAGAAGGGTGGAATGCTACCCCCGTCGCAAGAATTGGTGAGGGGGTAGTATTCCAAAGCGTATGAAACCTTACACAACATGTTTGGCTAAAGGCAAACCAAAGTTAGCATTAACTGCAAGGATTATAATGCACTTAAGAGTATATGGTATGGCAATATCATAGAACAGCTGTAAGGACATGGTTCCGAAAGCTGCAGACAGGCTCAGCTCATGCTAGAGCACCATCTCACACATAACCAAGCACTCTGCCTCCAGGATTATTAAGGCCTGCCATAGGAGTGACTTATAGGTTACTGTGTTTCTATATATAAGGTTAGATTTAGATATTCTATACCTAAGCAGGGAATGATTACACGACCTTGCCACAGCTGAGTGATCAGCCTGTTGTGTCAATTTAGGTGGCCAGCCAGGGGTGGATTAATATATGCTGCAGCGCCTGGTAGGCCTGGGGTGCACCGATGCCCTCTGTACCTATGGTACACTATACAGGGACTCACAAAGGTAACCCAGTATCCAATTTAGTATGTACCTACAGTACATGGAGTCAATTTTACAGAGAGAGCAGATAGCCTGGGGTCCTGAATAGCAGGATCCCAGGCCAACTAAGTAAAAAACCAGCTAAACACTAGCAAAAAGTTGGGGGTAACCATAGTCAGGTATCCACCTTCCTACACTTATCACTCAAACATTCCCTCTCATACATACACAGACATCACACATTCGTAAATTTACACTGGAATAACAATATTCTCAGAGGCCATAGACTACTCCTTTTGAAATCACTTTATGAGCAATTGCAACTTGATTATTTGATCTATGGCTCTGATTAAAGTCTACGCGTTTCGAACTCGCGGTATTTTTGGAGTTCTCATCAGGACCAGAGCTGTGAAGAAAGTAAAGAAAACCTTTCTTTAGAGGATTGTTGTAACTCATGCAAACGCTTAATCCTGCCTCCACCACTTGAAGCTTCCTTTTCTTACCTCTGTCAGTAAGAGCTTATGCGATGACTTTAAATCATCCACGGGGCTGAACCATCTGATTAAAAACCGAATAGAGACTGCTGTTACCAGACCATTTCATTTTTACTACATTCAACCAAACCCTGCTAGTGGCAGTTCTTGACTTATTTTAATTTCCGGATTCTGCGTCCGTCTAAATTTTAATTGGGCTGCCTGGCCCATAGAGAAAGGAGGGGAACTTGATAAGTAATGTGCCTCATGGGGCATTTTTGAAATACGAACATGTGGTGTGTCTTACTTGTGATAGTTCCGCAGGCACAGTGTACACAGGCTTTTTGTTTTGAGTGGCGACTGCCTGCAAGAAGAAAGGCCGGTTACTGTAAATCCATCTAATTGCTCTCAACAGAGTCACTGAAACCTTCTTGCATCTTAGTCAGGTCTTAACTGTTCAAGTCGTCAGCCTCACCGAAGGAGGAATCACTATCGGCATCTTGTTTGAACCGAAGTCCCAGGCGTCCGATAAATAGCGCTCTACTTCCGGGTTCGCAAAGGATCCCGGGAGATGTAGTTTTTGTTAGAAGTGACTCGTGCCGTTTTTGTACATTTCCGCTATCTTTCGATGGGCTGATAGAATGGAAAGAATCGAGAATATCTCCTTTTTGTTCAAATTCGTCTCGGCCTCTTTGTGAAACTTAATTCGACTTTATCTATGAGTCCTGATACGTTAGTGTTATTTATATGCCGATTGGATGACACTGCACCATTCATTTTTAAAGTTCCTCAATCAGATGTGGTTGTATTTATCTTGAAACGTTTTATCAGTTGTTGGTCGTCCACTTAATTTAGTTTGTAGATTTCTGTAAGTTCGTTTAGTCTATGTATTGCTGAATTAAATTTGACAATTAACATTGCTTCTCTTCGTGATAGTTTGACCTCCAGGTCGCCTCCTCTTGTATCCTGTTCAACTTTGGAAATGACTGTCCAAGACAGATCAGTTTTTTTATGATTGTTCAGACGCCAATGGTTCACCAAAGGAGTTGTTAGAACATTTTTCTTAATTCTAGACTTGTGTTGCTGAATCCTTATTCGCACTTCTTGGTTCGTTTTCCCAATGTATAATAGGTCACACGGGCATTTTGTTCCATATATCACAAAACGCGATTTGCAGTTGGTAAATGTCTCGTGTTTCCACACAATGTTGTTTGGCTGAAGGTGGGGCCCTCTACTGTGGTGTTACAGCATGAGCAAGTTCCACATTTGCGGTGTCCTTGGATTGGTGGTAAGCCCATCATTGCTCTTAAATTGGGCTGCTTCTTTTGTGACAGTGCCGCACGAACCAGCTGATTGGCTATGCTACAGTCTTTCTTGAATGCAAATAGTGGTTCATTATACAAGAATTCATTCAAATTTTTAAGTAGATGGCAGTTGTTTTTTACTACTTTTTTCAACATATTTGAATTTGGACAATATGTTGATACGAACACCATTCTGTCTGGTTCTTTATTTATCCTTTTTTCCAGAAGACAATCGCGTGGTGTCCACCATGCTCTTTTCATTGATTTCTTCAACAGTTTCTTTGGGTACCCGCGTTGTAATAAGTTATCTGTCAATTTTCCTGCATGTTTAAAGTATTCTTCCTTATTTTGACAATTTCTGCGAATTTGTAGGTACTGGCCGTACGGAAGGTTGTCTTTGAGGCTGCGAGGGTGGTTGCTTGTGAAATGTAATGCCTTGTTGCGGTCTGTTGATTTTTTAAAAAGAGTTGTAACTTGACCGCCTTCCGAAGGGTAGACCTCAACATCAAGGAATGGCATCCTTTTCTGTGAGTGGCTCATGCTGAATTTAATTGCATGTATCTTGTTGTTTAGCCATTCATAGAATGTTAGTAATCCCTCTTCTGTTCCAGTCCAGACGAAGAATATGTTGTCTATATAACGACTCCAGTTGTGTATCCATTGGTCATAAGGATTATTTTGATACACAAAAGTCTCTTTGTATCTCGACATGAATAGAACCGCCAGTTCAGGTGCGAAAGGGCATCCCATGGCGACTCCGCCGGTTTGAAAGTAGAAGTCTCCATCAAAAGTGAAATAATTTCTTTTTAGTGCAAACTCTGCAAGTTTCAAAATAGATTCCGTTGGGACTTTATGTGGTCTTTCTCTTTTTTCAAAAATAGATTCTAGGACATACAAACCATCATCCTGCGGGATTTGTGTATATAGGGACGTCACGTCCATGGTCACCATCCAGTGTTTAGTTTCCTCAAAATTGATAATCGTCAGTTTATTAATAAAATCCGTTGTGTCACGTATGAATGATTTCACACTTGGCAAAAAGGGTTTCAGAAAGAAATCAACAAATTTTGCAATGGGCTCCAACAATGAGTCGCACCCAGACATTATTGCTCTTCCAGGCGCTGGGTTTTCACTTTTATGTATTTTGGGTAAAACGTAGAAAAGCGGGATCCTTGGATTTTTAATTTTTCAATATGCCATTTCTTTTTTATCCAAAAAACCTTGGTCGTAACCTTCATCAATAATTGCATGGAGTTCATTTTTCAATTCTGATGTAGGGTCTTTATTGATTTTCCGATAACAAGTGATGTCATCTAATTGTCTTTTGACCTCCGTGGTGTAAAGGGTCCGGTACTAAACTACAATTGAGCTGCCTTTGTCTGCTTGTTTGATAATAACCGAGGTGTCTTTTTTTAAGTTTATTAAGGCTTCCGACTCTAATTTTGTAATATTGTGTTTGGTCCATTTTTTCTTGGTTTCCATCTCTGTAATGGCAGATAAAATGGTTCTCTCAAATGTGGCCACTTCTTTCGGGATTTTATTAGTCAGAGGGCAAAATACTGATTTATTTCTTAACCCTGTTGTCTCTGTTGTGGGTTGAAATGGGTTCTCAGAGAAGAAAGTTTTTAGTCTGACTTTGCGACAGAATTCTATTGCTTCTGCTTTGAGTTTAACAAAATCTATTCTTCTGGTTGGTACAAATGAGTCCTTTACCTAGGACACTCTCTTCTTTTTTGGTTAGAATCTTATTGGACAAGTTGAATATTGGCGACGCTGTTAATTCTTGTGGTGTTGTTGTCTTGTTGACATTTCCCAGGGCTGGTATTTGTATCTTGTTTTGCCTTGAGCCTTCGTCTCGCCTCTTCCTAAAAAAGGCCCTTGTTGGGGTTGTTGGAAGGAACCTCTTCTGTTGTTATTTCTGCGGGGGTCTGAATTTTCTCCCTCGCTTCCACTTCCCGAAGAGGACGTGTCGGAGAACGTAATGAAGTTATTTTGCGATATCCCTTGGTAGTCCTGTAACTGTCTGCGTGCTTCAGACCTTGAGTAAAAATCGGGCTGTAGAAACGGATACACTTTATCCAAATTGAAATTTTTCTTATCTTTCTCAAATTGGTATCTTTTTTGAATTATAGTGTAATCCTTAGATTCTCCAATCTCTTTTTGAACTTTTTCCAATAATGTTTTGGAGTCCGTTATTAACTGGTTCGTTGAGATTGCAGTTTCCAAAAGCTCAATTTCTTCCAACTGTAACTTAGACAATCTTTGGGCAGTTTCTACAGTCAGGACCATGAGGTCACGGCTGCATTTTGTCGCGATGTAACTATATCCTTTTTTTATAAATTGGGTCTTCTGTGAAAATCACAGGGACGTTTTTAATTTGGAGGTCTCCTGGAATTGTTCCAACTTTTAAGTGTTGTAAAAGGAAATGCTTATGGAGGTCAGTGCGGATTTGTTTTTTCTTCAGTCTGATCAATTTATCCATTTCATTTTGGTTTTGTGCTGAAGTGCTTAAAGAAGCGGAAGCAAATAGTGGAGGAGGAGCAAGAAGATTTTTAATGTGTTCTTCGCTGTACGCAAAAGTTTCACTTTCTGACATATTCACATTCACTCAAATCGTTCTCATTCAAAAACCTACACACGAAGAATCCAAAAACCGGTGCAGGACCCTAGTTCCTCCTTCTAACAGAATTAATTCACAAAATACCCTCACTCAACTTTGTTTGCACTGGATGAAACCACACAGGCGATTGCCTGCTAACTACACGGAAAACCACCACTGGGTCTGGGCTCCCAACAGCAAGGCTTAGCCACTGACTAATATTTAACAAAAAGAGTGCCAATACTGTTCTCTTATTTTCTACTTGAATCAACCCAAAACATATGACTTAAACAATATGCTTTGTTGCAACTTTTTCTCTGGATGAATCTTTTTATTATTTTACATAATTTTTCTTCATGAATTTGGTTATAATTTCACCAATTTACACATTTCAAACTGCAATCTGCACACAACATATACATTTTTACATAAAATTATCTGGACACATTACCCTATGTACATTTCCAATCATTCTTTCAAGGCTCTTATCACTCAAACATTCCCTCTCATACATACACAAACATCACACATTCGTAAATTTACATTGGAATAACAATATTCTCAGAGTGCCATAGACTACTCCTTTTAAAAACACTTTTTGAGCAATTGCAACTTGATTATTTGATCTTATGGCTCTGATTAAAGTCTACGCGTTTCGAACTCGCGGTATTTTTCGAGTTCTCATCAGGACCAGAGCTGTGAAGAAAGTAAAGAAAACCTTTCTTTAGAGGATTGTTGTAACTCATGCAAACGCTTAATCCTGCCTCCACCACTTGAAGCTTCCTTTTCTTACCTCTGTCAGTAAGAGCTTATGCGATGGCTTTAAATCATCCACGGCGCTGAACCATCTGATTAAAAACCGAATAGAGACTGCTGTTACCAGACCATTTCATTTTTACTACATTCAACCAAACCCTGCTTGTCGCAGTTCTTGACTTACTTTCATTTCCGGATTCTGCGTCCGTCTAAATTTTAATTGGGCTGCCTGGCCTACAGAGAAAGGAGGGGAACTTGATAAGTAATGTGCCTCATGGGGCATTTTTGTTCATGCTTATTCGAAATACGAACAAGTGGTGTGTCTTACTTGTGATAGTTCCGCAGGCACAGTGTACACAGGCTTTTTGTTTTGAGTGGCGACTGCCTGCAAGAAGAAAGGCACCGCCGGTTACTGTAAATCCATCTAATTGAGTCACTGAAGCCTTCTTGCATCTTACTCAGGTCTTACCTGTTCAAGATGCCCATCTAGTGGCTGAATTGCACAATGTTAAACTAGAAAACCTGGGATCATTCCTGGCTTTTTTGCTTCACCAAATTGTATGATCCTAGACAAATCTTTACTTTCCTGAGCCTCCTTTATTCATCATCACATAAGAGGGCACCTCCAAATACATGTGTTAAAAATGTGCAATGTACAAAAACCTTTTCTGTTTAATTTAGTATACTATAATGTTGCTTCATCTGCACTAAGAATCTAAGCCACAAGCAGGACACACGTGAAAACAGACTTGCCTTTTAGTTCACTAAACTCTTTGAGCAGGGATGAAGGGCATAAATGTTTCTATTGATTTAAAAAAAAAAAACACTTTTTATTAAATGCCTTTCAATACGGGGATATAATGTAATGTACTATGGTGAATCACTCCTGCATGTTAAAGAAAAGCAGTTTTTTAATGTTGGCCCTCCTTTATCTCTCCTTAGTCTTACAATGTCCAGTAAAATACGGTCATTTCTAAGTCTCTTTTTAAATGTTAACACTTTTAGAAAGTGTTTTTCCCCATGTAATTTTTCTTTGACTGGAAGAGGAGCTTTCTGGGTTGGGAGTATCAGGCAAGCGACACTACTCGGGCTTCCTCTGTGCCAGCCTTCAGAGGGAATCTCTCTTCATTTCTACCACTTGACCCCGGACTCTGCATCACACTCCCTTCCAGGCCTGATTATCCACTTTTCTACCATCCTTCTCTTGTGCTCCTTATCTCACAGCTGACCTTGGGCCCCAGCCCCACATCAGCCAACATCAGCCGCCACTTTCATTATTTACTATAAAAAACATTAGTAAAATCACCTTCAAACTTAAAACATTGAATATAGCAGTAAGCGGTAAATATAATTAGTGTACACTTTAAAATATGTTCCACAGTTGCTCTAATGACCCGACTGCTGAATAAATAAAGAAAAACAAAGGCCATGACAGGGCTGGTTATAGAGCTGGTTTGAAAGTCTTTTTTGGTGCCCCACCATTGACCTCTTCTCCGCAGATACCATTTGTGCCACCCTCCAACAGTGCCTTTCATCTCTCTGTTGACCCTCTCATATATATTTCATTTGTTGTATAGCGCTACTTATTTCAGTGTAGGGTGTCACAGTACTATACATCACGCACACATTATACAGAGACAATGAATCATTCAAGTATGTAAATCAGTCCATAGGGAATGTCACATAAGCCAATGAGGATAACAAGGTATAGAAATAACATGTCAACTGTACTAGTGTGCAGTATATTGTAAGAGGGTTTGGTCTGGAGAAGCACAAACTCAGGAGTTAAAGTGGACCCCAGTCGTTGGGGTTGGCTTTAATAATAAAAATGTATACCTGCCCAACCAAACTCTTTTAAGCTTCATTAGAATATTGAAAGACTGGGGAATTTGATACATGATAAAAATGCAATACGGGGAACTGGAGATATGATTTTTAGAGTATTGTCTTGCAATTCTCTCAAAAAGCTCAAAGTGCCAATGATAGTGCCTGGGAGTATTAGACCAGGACCTAGGTGTAATTTGAGACCAACCTCAACATGAAACAGGTTGTTGTAGAAGAAAACATCTCAAGAGATGTACCGTCAGAGGAGAAACTGGATTCATATATTAATCTGTGATGGCTGCCCATTACACACAGAGTAGAGACCACCAGTCCCAACAGAAAGCCATCTCGCAAAAAATCTAAGGACCTAACAGGATCACAAGAGTTGAGGGGCAATCCTTTGTCCTTGTACCAGGAATCAAAATTCCTCCAATGACGTTTGTATGATTTAAGGATGGAAAGCCTACGAGAAAGCTGCATGTCCTGAGTAACCCCAACAGAAGAACCCTGTGCTAACTAATTCTTCCTCCCAAGTGCCATACCTCCAGCCTGAGGCGCAAAAGAGACCACGCTGAGGAGAAGAACCCATAACTGAGACGGATGAATGGGAATCGCCAATTGGGCTCCCTTCCAAATCCAGAAGAAGGGAAAACCAAGGCCTCCTGGGCCATTCCGTATAACCAGGAGTGCCTCCTCATTATCGACATGAATATTTTGGGAAGCCCTGGGAATAAAGAGAAACAGGAGGAAAGCATAGAAGAGATCCCAGGACCAAAGAATGGAGAAGGCATCTGTTACCCAGGCTGTCCTGAAGAGGGATCAGACTGCAAAACTGAGGGCACAGGCAATTATTTCTAAGGTAAAAAGATCCAACCATGGGAGATCGAACTTGGCGAGAATTTGTTGGAAGAAATTGGGTGAAAGGCACATTGTCCCTAAAGAGGTAAATACTGTGCTCAGGCAGTGTGCATGCCCATTCTCCATGCACTGAATATAGTCTGCCAAGAGAGAAAGGATATTCTTCTCCTGTCAGCTGATGTTCTGAGAATGGAGAAACAGAGCATGCCACATACTCTATTGCCGGTTGATATAAGCCCTCACTACCTGATTGTCCATCTGCATACAGATTGCTTGGTTTCGTAGAAGAGGATCAAACCACAGGAGTGTTTACCGTACTGCTTTTCACTCCCTCTAGTTCAAAGACTGAAGAACTTCAAAGCGTGACCATGTGCCCTGGGCTTTTAATTCCCCCAGTTCTATAGAAAGTTCTTGAGAAGTCGGATCCCAATGGTGCCAGAGATGATGGATTAGAGGATACAAATGCAGGTGATCCCAGGGTTGAATCTGTACAGTAGAAGCCAGCTCCCCTGACTCGGAGCCAGAGGCGTGCAGAGACTTGAGTCTGGGACAGAGCCCAGTAGAGGTGTTGGATGAAGGATAGCTGTCTCTCTTGAATGTTGAATACCATCCCCAGATCCATCCTTAATAGTGCTCAGATGAACCTCAGTGACTGGATGGCATGAAAAGAGGAGCTCTTGATATTGATCAGGAACCCAAAATCTTTCTGAAGGCGGAAGACTTGTTGCACCTCCTCTGCTGCCTTAGAAAAAGAAGGAGAAACAATTAGCCAGTCATCCACATATGGGTAAACTTGAATTCCTCAAGAATAAAGTCTACCCACTAGGTGGGGTCAAGACCTTTGTAAAAACTCTTGGTGCCAATAAAAGACTGAAAGGCAGAACCTGAAATTGATAGTGGAAGTGTGCCAACTGCAAAGCAAACAAACTTCTGATCTGCCGGCTGGATGGGAACGTGTAAGTATGTGTCCATAAGATCTAAGGATTCCAGGTAACTTCCTTGATGAATCAAGTAAAGGATGGATTGCAATGTCACCATTTTGAAGAGGATGTGGAGAATGTGCAAATTCATCCCTTTCACATCCAATTCTGGACAGCGGTCTCCTGTGGATTTCTGAATGAGAAACAAATGGAGTAGTAGCCTTGACTCCTCTCCAGGGGTGGTACTTCAACTATGGCTGCATTGTCCAAAAGAAGCTGAACTCCTCCCAGCAAAGCTGCTTGCTTCATTGGGACCCATGGCAGAGGAGTCATGTTGAAAGTTTGAACCAGGCGACATGAGTATTCTGTCCGGTAACCTGATGAGACTGTCTGAATTGCCCAGGCATTCAAAGTTGCAATCCACTTGGTATGAAAGTAGCCAAGCCGATTTCCCACTGGTAGGAACGAATAGTCATACTTTGGAAGAGGAGTGGCTGAGGCAACAGATGACTGAGACCAAGATTTGTCCTCTCCAGGGGCCAGAGGCTACCACCCCTGCCTCGAAAAGGCTGGTTAATACCCTTTGCTTGAGGAGGAGCAAAAGCTCAGCGATACCCATAACCTCTCCCCTTAGAGGAAGGGCAAACAGGAGCAAATAGCCTTCTGTTTTCTGTTGACTGCTTCATCTCCTCTAGTTGGTATCCACAAACCTTTGAAACCTCGAAGGGCACCTTCATTAGGATTTACTTTTGGGAAACATCAGCTTTCCAAGGACACATCCAGTTATGGCGACATGCAGCAACAAAATCACCTAACGCTGCTGCCGCCACACATAAGTTGTCAAAAGAGACATTGGATAAATAGAGAACTTAGAGTTCCCTCAGGGAAGCTATATCCACTAATCCACTCATTTACTGTGCTAACATCTGAAAGTCTTTTAACAGGGATTAGACCACATATGTGGTGTAGGTCGTTGCACTAATTGGGAAATTAGAAGCAGAATAAAACTGTTTATTTGCACCTTTACCTTCTTATCCACCTGGTCGGAGGGAAGGGCTGCCTCAGAGATTACCATGCCCTGAGAGGATAGGCCAGCCATCATGTTATCCACTTTGACAGAATGAGGACATTCTTCAGACAACCCCTCCAAGAGATAACATTTGCAAAGAAACCAAAGAAAGGCTGACTTGTCAATGTCCTTCCATTCATGTGATTGTACTTTGCACACCACACTGTGTAAATGCAAAGAGTCTGGGTCAGGGCACTGGAAATGTGTAAAGAAATCCTCCTCTGTCTCTTCTTCCACCGAAGTTGGGAAACCTAGATTTCCTCAAATGTGGATGAACGAATAAGAGAGCTCTGCTCCCAATCGACCCCGCCTTTGTTACTTCTCATCCAGATCATCCAGAACATACTGCGTGCAAGGTCTTGCTATTTTTGAAGGAGGCCTTTCAAATTCCATGGCTATGAATGCTGTTTCCACAGACTCATTAATCAGGAGTCCATAAAAAGTTGGGACTCCTGCTGCACTAGAAGGGACAGTAGACTCAATTGTCACCAAAAATGCCAACACAGGTGTTTCCTGCATCCATTCAGTTTCTGTATGAACAAAATTATGTGGTTTCCATAATCTCACTGAAGCTGCCCTGCCTGAGCAGGAAGCGTTTGTGATGAAGAGGAGATAAAAAGCAAGCAGCGGCTCCTAATCGGGCAAAGAAAGCTTCGGACCGCAGCCCCGAATATGCTGAACTCCCGCTGAGCAGAGCGTATGTGGTGAAATGCTGACCGGAATCATGCGGTGGCTCCCAATCAGGCAAAGGACATTCTGTGTTGCAGCCCTTGATATGATCAATGCCTGCCTAGCAGGGAGGCATGGTTGATAGGGAAAAGAAAAAGACTGCTCAGGCAAGTCTCAAGGCAAGTAACATTTCAAAATCAAAGAAAAAATATAAAAACATTTTACACCTGACCTACACAGTAAGCATCTGCTGCACAGAAAGAAAAGAAGAGGATGTCCACATGATGTACTTCCCCTTTCATGCATGTCTGGTAGTTCGGTGCTAGATTAGGGGACGTTTTAGACCTCAGCTAGGTAATTATTTTATTTAATGTATTTATTTTATTTATTTTTATTTATTTAGGAAGTTTTCTATAACGCTGTCAAGACCCGGAGGTAGCAGAGCGCTTTACAGTAATAGAATGACAAAAATCTGTATAAACATATACATAACATAAACATGAACATGAACATAACATATGTAGGATATAAGCATTCAATGAGTGACATTGTAAGCGGAACATGGGTGAGTTGCCGAGCTTCTATGGTTATGGGATTCACTGTAGTCACATAGTTCAGGGGTTGCTTGCTGACCCCGGTTATCCACAGCCAAGGGAGCGGATCAGGAACAAGGATTTGAGTTGCCTTTTGAATTCCACAAAAGAAGGAATAGTTCTGATGTGCGGGGGGATGGAGTTCCAGATTTTGGGGGCGTTTCCAGTGAAGGACCAGTCCGCTGTTCTTTTCTTTCTGGTTTTGGGTAGGATGAGCAGGAAGTAGTTAGAGCTTCTCAGATTCCTGGCTTGGCCTGCTTTTTTGAGTTTATTTGCTAGGTATTCGGGTTTGCCGGTATGGAGGGCTTTGTGGGTTAGGCAGGCCGTTCTGAAGTTACTACGCATTTCTACTGGGAGCCATTTGAGTTCCTTGAGTGCTGGGGAGATGTGATCCAATTTTTTTATGCCGGTAATCATTCTAGCTGCAGCATGTAGTGTTGTTTTGATCGGTGCCAAGTTCGATTTAGGGATGCCTGTTAGGATTGCGTTCCCATAGTCTAGTCTTGATAGTACCAGAGATTGAGTGGCCAGTTTGAGATCCTTGTTAGGAATGTAGGGTTTGATCTTGTTCAACAGTCTGAGGTTAAAGAAAGCACCTTTGGCTGCATTCGTGATGTGTTTTACCATGTTAAGTTTGGGGTCTATGATGATGCCAAGAGATTTAACAGAGTCAGCTAGCGTAAGATTTCCTTTAAGCGGATCGATTGCTTTTAGCCATTCGGTGATTTGAGGGTTGTCTTCCTTGTTCGAGATGAGGAGTGTCTCAGTTTTGTCTGGATTCAGTTTCAAGCGATTGTTTGTCAGTCATTGTTGAACATCTTTCAGGACATCATTTAGTCTATGTATGTCAGTGAGAGAGGAAGTTTCCAGATAGATTTGTGTATCGTCCACGTAGAGGTGAATGCGGATGTTGGCTTTTCTGAGTAGCTTGGAGAGTGGTTCCATATAGATGTTAAAAAGCTGAGGCGAGAGCACCGAACCTTGGGGGACGCCCTTATTGACCTGTTGGATTTCGGAGGTGAAATTCTTGATTTTTATTATTTGTGTTCGGTTGTGTATGAATGAGGAGAACCATTTGAGAACTACTTCGCCGAGGCCAGCTCTTTCTTGAAGAGCCTTGGTGAGGAGTTTGTGATCCACCGTATCGAATGCTGCAGAAAGGTCAAGGAGAATGAGGAGGCAGCATTTGTTTGAATCCAGAGATCCGTGGATATCGTCTATGATGTTCAGCATCGCTGTTTCTGTGCTGCATCCTTGTCTGAAGCCAGTCTGGAGGGGGTCTAGGAGATTGATGTTGTCCAGATGATGAGTCAGTTGCAGGAGTACACAGCGTTCCAATGTTTTGGGTAGCAGAGGGAGGTTAGATATTGGTCTGAAGTTGTTCAGGTCTGTTGAGTCAAGACCTGGTTTTTTCAGCAGGGGGGTAACTTGCCCAATTTTTAGGCAGTCAGGGACCACTCCGTTTTTTAGGGAGCTGTTTACGATGTTGCCCCATATAGGTGCAAGAGAGTGTTTCATTTTCATGATTAGTGAGAGAGGGATGGGGTCAGAGATATGAGCTGATGGTTTGGAGGATGAGATCAGCGAAATTATCTCTGCGTCTGGGACGGGGCGGAAGCTAAGCCAGGGGGTGCTCAAAGAGCCGGGAGAGAGAGCCTGAGGAGCAGCCGAACTGGTCTTCCTGGGGTGTGAATTGTTGGGGTCAAGTGAAAGTTCAATTTTTGTGATCATTTCGTTGAAGAAGTGGGCGAAATTGTCGCAAAGATCTTTGGACGCTAGCACAGAAGAAGACAGTGGTTTGGACATTTGTTGCCTGATGATGCTGTAAAGTTCCTTCGGTCTATTTTTGGCTTTGTCCAGTGCCTCGCGGAAGAAGCTGGATTTTTTGTTTTTGATGTGGTTGTTTTATTTCCTTCGGGCTGCTTTCAGTTGATCACGAAGGATGGCCGTTGGGTTGTTTCTCCACTTTCTATCCTTGACTCTTAGAGTTCTCCTTTCTGCGTTGAGGTCAGCGTTGAACCACGTTCTGGAAGGGATAACTCTGCTTCTTTTAAGCTTTAGTGGTGCAAGTTTGTCGAGTATGGACACTAGCTCGGAGTTGTAGCAGTCGATTAGCTCATTGGTGGAAAGGTGCGCTTTGTTGGCCGGAAGAAGAGAGCTTAACTGATCATCTAGGATATCCAGGGGTATTTGGGAGAGTTTTCTTGTCCATTTGGTGGGGTCTTGGGGGGGTTTATGTGAGGTAATGGGGTGATTGATATGAAAGAGGATCATGTGGTGATGTGAGGTAATGGGGTGATTGATATGAAAGAGGATCATGTGGTGATTAGTTTCTGTGGAGCAGGAGAACTGCTCATAAGTTAAGGAATGGGACTGGAAGATGGACAAGGAGGTAATAGAACTAGCTCATGTTATTCTTCTTTGAAGGTGCAATGACACCTGACTGGGAACAAACAAATTCAAGCCATGCCATGGAATTGCTAGTTGAAAACAATTTCCAGCAAGTCTCAGTGATGCTCTGGAGCTAAAGATTTCAAAAGAATCAAACTTTTTTTCTGATGCTGATAGAACCACAGTAGTACACTACCAAGGCCACCCAGGGCCTCAATGAAGACAATTGGAGACTCTCAGGGATCCAGGCAGAGTCCAACAGCAAAGTTAAGTTCAGGTCCAATTGTTACTGATCAGCTGCGCACCTCAGGAAAAAGGCATTTTGCAGCTTAAGTCCCTTTAGCCACATAGGAAGTCAGCCAACTGACCAATGAAGTTCATGTCTTTGTCTTGGGTACAATAGTGGAAAAGTCCAGTCCTTTAGGCTTCCTCACAGGTCCCAAAAAGCAGGTCTAGTCCTCTTCTGACCTTTTTCAGGCCTGATAAGCATTCTGAAAATGGTATCTTGGAGTGCCACATTGATGCCTGGCACCAGCGAGTGGTTGGAGGTGGCCCATGGGCACTCCCTAACGAGAGGTAAAAAGTCCCAGTGGCAAACCATCAGACATTTTTCAGACTTATCTAGCTATCCTACAGCAAGCAATCCCACAGTCCCCCTCACTCTCAAATTCCAAGATGCACTCAACATACAAATCCTGGCGAAAGGAAGACAAACAAACAAACGGGCCTAAGGGTGCTCTCTCAGTGCGGTTGAAAACTTTTTCTTTTGATCACATAATGTTTTGTGATAGCTGCGCTGTTAACCCAAACCTAAAAGGAAATAGCTGAAAGCTGTTAGCACCACATGGGTCATCAACTATATACATCAATCATTGCCCTATGAAGCTGGTGTAGTGCAACTAGCTGTTTGACTTATGGTTCCTCATCTTCTTTACCATGCATTGCATATCTCACAATTCGCACACCAAGCTGCCAGATCAGTGCCTCCCTTCACTTCCTAACTGCTGTATGTTTACTAAATTATGACATCAGAGTAGAATTTGTTATTCACATGATGACAAAGGAATTGTAGGAAAAAGGGAATACTTGGAGGAAAATATAAAGTATATTAATACCAGTGGCCCAGCTATGTTTCTAACTAACAGATTGCCAATCCCTATAATGAATAACCATAATATTTACAATAAATTTCAGTATAACAATAAATGTTACAATTGGTGGGGAGTCATACAAGTACAAATCTCACACACAAACTTTTCAAGCTAATTTTTACACTTTTTATTGGCAATCAAAATATTCAAAAAGCAAATCGTTTACACATTGACAATTTATCATTTGCATTTGAAGACGCTTTGCTTTGCATATTTAATCACTTACAAAACATAATCGATTAGCCATACAAAACACATAAAGCTTAAATGACAAGAGCTTAAATCTCAAGAAAACCTTGATATAATTAGGGTTCCCGGTTTTATGGTATGTTTTTTTAAACATTCTCATCTGCATTTATCTATATTTATTTTTGGGTGATTTTATCCATATTTATCCACAGTTATTTTTGTGGCAAGCGAAAGACAATGCAGCTAGTATTTTTCATATTTATTTAAATAGACAATTCGCTCTTGCACTCAGTTGTTGTTGGTGTAGATCTATTTATATATACACTAAATTAAGAAAACACAATGCATTCATCTAAACACTTTGCCATTGTTGTACAAGCAAATGTGCATTTCAAGAGACTTTGAGGATATTGAGGCTCTTTCTTGTTTGTTAATGAAATGAAGACCACTGAAATCCTGTTCAATATTTGCCAATGATACTGGAATGGCAAAAAACTTCAAGAAAATATTAGTGTTGGCCATTCTTGCTTCTGAGAATGCCAGTATGTCATTGCACCGTTCTGTTTTTGTGGAATATTGTGCATTAATATTTGTTGTATTCTTCAACAACATTAATTATGTCATCAGAAGGTCCAACCAACATGAATAAATCTTTATTGATAAAATTCTGACTAAACTGAACTTTCTTGAATGGATCCAGGTTTGAGACTCGCTTCCACAAAGCGCTATAACTCATTTGTCCTCATATGTTCCTATCTAGGACAACATCCCACTTGCTTTTCAGTTTGTCTTTAAAAGTATCACTTCTTTTATAAGGACATTTGTCTTTTTTTGTGTTAACATTGACAATAGGGGGAAAGGAAGGTGGCGGATTGATTCTGCTGTGAGAAGCAGTGTCTGACGAGTGCTCCCGACGGATGGCTGTACGTCGTAAATGCTGAATGTTGAATGCAGAGCTACACGCAGAAACACGGCATATAGAATACCGAACTGCAATTATTGGCAACTTTAAGTCAATTCTTACTCTAAACCGGCAATCGTAAGGAGACTGTACCTTTTTCTTTTCAACGCATCGGATGTGAGCAGCTAGGCAGGAAGAAGGCATATAACTTACCTTTAATGCTTCGACTGGACGCCTCTTCATGAAATACCCGGAGCTGCATGCACCGCTGGAGTGGTCAGCGGTGCTTGGTGTTCTACTGGCCCGGCCTATCGGTTCGCCTTCTCTCAGACCGACAGTCTATGGCTCCTGCTAAAGCAAATGTGTAGCGAGTTGGACGTTCAATCCAAAACTCTGCACCGGCTACTGCTGCTAGCCTTGCTACAGAACTGATCGATGGTGTAATGAAGAAGGGTGCTCCATGAGTGGGAGGACCAGTGATGAAATTGCTCTGCTCTGGGAAAGCTACAGATCCTTTCGCTGCCACTTCTGAAACCGCCATGGCAGAGATGGTCATGGAGGCAGTACAACGTGAGATTGCAGGCTCACCTGAGGGCTTACCTGAGGCAATGCACGAGGCTGTGAAGGGAGCAGAGTCGGAAGCAGATTCAGGGATCACCTTGTAAAAAGCTGCTGAGCCACAACCCGATAGGGGATTTGCTGCCGGCTCTTCGACACCTCCACCACAGGTAACCGGCGTTAGACAATCTCACTTGCTACCTACTGAAATGAGCGGCGATGCTGGCGTGTCAACTGGCTCTCTTGTTTTGCCATTAACTGATAGAGGTCATTTAAATGATATAATTGATGCTAAACGTACTTCTACGCTTATGTTGTCAGGCCAAGTTCCAGCACTGGCAGATTCTGCTCCTACTGGCTTTATTGAAACCGGCAAAACTAACTTGGAGCTTACGAATGGGGTGTTAGGTGATTTAATAAATTCTGAACTGGAACTAACCCGGCTAGGGGATACAAATTTGCTTGAATCGCCTCAATCTATGGTGGAAATAGTAGAATCACCTACATCGAGAAATATTAAAGAGAATAGCGGATATGTTGAACTACAAGTCGCTACTGTGGATGTGATATCCTCTACTCCACCATCAAGAAACATTAATCATCGGGTAATTCATTTGAGGGGATTACTGATCCTCAGTCTGTTAAATAGAAATAGCTCATTTTTTAAACCTCCCAAGCAAGCTAGAGCTGGTCAGAAAGCTACTGAATCTAATAGCAACGTTAACATGTTTCAACAGCAAGGCAATGCCACATTTACAGTATACTCAAAAGCAAAAGTAAAAACCTAAGACAGTCCTCTACGCAAGTGGGTGACTTCGAAGGGGGAAGTTAAAGCGATTGTCTCAAAGCTATCTGGATCTGGGCAAAATCCGGCAGCTGTCTGCGGCCAAACTATCCCCCTTTTATTCTACAACCGATTATCTATCAAAGAACGCTAGCACTATAAAGGGTCCTCACGCTGTTGATCCCTTTGATTCTGTACACTTCTCAAAGGATGCTCCTGCGCCGTTGAATGATTCAGCTGCTGCTAATACATCAGGAGAGGTATCAATATCAGAACTATCATTAGCCTCAATCATGCAGGCATTATCAGTACAATGGTCTGAAGCGCAGGAATACTATACACCACTCAGGATGGACAATGCTATTATCCGGCAATCACTGGTGGCAGTAACTGGTAAGGTGGCAGAGTTTACAACTGTTCTGACCACTCATTACACACAAATGCAAGCAATGAATCAAAAGAACATGTAGTCTTGAGTGATGATTATCTTCATGTTTTCTTTTAATCTCAAGGCCCAGCCAACACATGTTTCGTCAGGGCTTTAGCCCTCGACTTCATCAGGGCTCTACAAAACATACAATGGTTACCTGTTACAGGCATATAAACATGCCAAATGCAACTACATGCATCAGCAAAGTGCAACAAGGTGACTATAAGTGTGAGCACACAAACTCAGGTGAGTAAAAGAGGCCCAGAAAACTGGATGAAAGAACATTTACACCTGTGTATATACGTGTTACCTAGAAATGGCATGAGTTGCTATGAAGTGACTTCACACACTCATATATCTCTGTTCGTCTCACATTGTAAGCGCCTAAGTACAGGGCACTATTATATGTATTTACAATATCGAAATAAAAATTAAAAACTTTATTAGCAGTTTGTATAAATATGGCGGTTGTAGAGTTCGGCGGAACACCCATGTTACCAGTGAGTTAAAGTATTTAAAGTGAAATACAGGAAGCTCAGAGGTCAGAAAAGAGGAAATTATTATCTGAAATAGTTTCTCCATGTTTAGAATCTTACCCAATCGGGCCGACTTAGCCACGTAATGCACTGCAAAGATTTATAGTGCTAAGAGAAAGAGAATAAAACGCAATACTACTTAGTACACCCCTATTAACGCTTAAGTTTCTCAAACACTGCATTGCACAGAGAAAGGCAGAAAGTCTTACCTCTCCGCCGGTTATAATTCCGTCCCGGCTGCCGGGAAAAGTATATGCTGCTGCTATTTAGCCAACGTGCTGTAAGTTGGTAAGTACCAGAAATTCAGACAGAATACTACGGAGGAAAGAGAATCAAAACCTCCATTACTGTGTGTCCATAGTCACCATAGGTCAAAGTCAACACTACGACTAGCAATCACACATTCTTTTAACTACTCCACCAAAAACTCTTCTTCATGATCCAGTCTATGTCAAACTAAAGTATAATTCATAGCCCTGGACTCATAAGATACCAAAGTTCATGACGTACTCTTTTCTTATATTCATATCAACACTTGGATGTGTTCAGGGCAGGTCGGTAGAGTCTACTCGCCGACTAATCTAACTGAATAAATTTCAGCATCTGTACTTAGACTACAAAAAAATAATAATCATCCCAACAGTTGCTGACAAAGATCAATATTAACTAAATATCCCTCAGTCATATCGCCGATTGCATTTTGCTTACCAACATCCGTATTCTGACTCCCGACACGAAGAGGGGTTGTCTACCTCCGTGGCGTCCGCGTGTGTATGCGGAAGTAACATCCGATGCTCGTATCACGTGTTAAATTAACCCCATTCAGTTGTAGAACGCTGACTCCGTATTGTTCCTCGGCAGAAGTAACTGAAAGACTGTGGCCGGAAGTGAGTAAATTCTGGCACCGAGTGAAACCTTCATGGCAAAATAATCTACGTAAATAATATGCTACCAAACCATATATTCCTAAAGAAACTTCAAACCGTGCGTTTAGGCTGGAAGCACTTAACAAATCAACAAGTCCACCAGACCCGTGTATTACATTCGTCCATTAATGTGACTTGCCCCGAGACACCTAGTAAGCATAAGCACCGCATTTTTCTGTATTTGACCAAACTGACCTCCTCACAACTCGAACCTCATATTCATTGTGTTTGATTCTAAATGCTTAATCTACGAGACAGGCACGGACAAGAGAGAAGTGAGTCAAGTACTCATATCAAGTACTCATATGCAGATAGAGATGAGTCCTCAAACGAGGGAAGATAAAGGAAATGCTACAGTGATAAACACAAAAATTATATATATACTTCCTATAAGGAGTAACATATCACATTTAAAAACACAGAAGACCTTACAGTTTTACAGTTAACAGTTACAGTTTACATGGGGATGGATGTTACACATTCCATCCTAATGACCTTCATTTATTCCAATTATTCACCATACTGTCATGTTATGTCAGCTTTAGAGTTTGAATGAGGTCTGTGATACCTTAAAAAAATTAGAGCTAGCACACGCTGACGAGCTCATGTCCAATTGGCTAAATAGCAAGGTAATATATTATTTGATAAATGCAAGGGCACTCTTGACTCAGAAGTTTAAAGAGAAGGTTGCTGCTGCCTATATTAAAAAAACAATCAAATCAATAGGAGTATGGGGATCAGGTCGGGAGGATATTGGCTTACCAGATCGCAGATTAAATAGCTAGAACTCGGATTGATTCAATTAGGGTTGGAGACGGCCAGCTACATAACTCTACTATTTCAATTTTAGAAAATGTTTTCAATTTTATCTCGAGCTGTATACTTTGCCCATTCATGTGGATGTAACTTTGGCGGAAGAATATCTACAACTTGGGGATCCCCATCCTCTTGACTCGGAGGCATCTGAATATCTCCAACAAGATATAACTGAAGAAGAAATCATATCTGCAATAAGGGTGGGCAGAAAACTCCGCTCCGCCAGCAGAGCGGATAAAGCCAGCCACCCCTGCTCCTTGCTTCTGAAAGCAGCAAGGCCGGGGAGAGCCTCCCCAGGCCCCAGTGGACCCCTGTCCCCATCGCCCAGACACTCAGCTGGCTTGCAGGATGGGGACTCCCACACCCTGGGGCCCACCGGATGGTGCATGAGCCCCGGGCCCAGTCATAGCTTCTCAACCCTAGCCAGGCTGGGGAGATTCTCCCCAGGCCCCGGTGGATCCCCTTCCCCAGTGCCTGGAACCTCTGCTGGCTTGCAGGACGAGGGGCTTCCGCACCCTGGGGTCTGCCAGACTGAGCACGACCCCTGGGCCCAGTCCCTGCTTCCGAACCCTAGCCAGGCCGGGGAGGGCCTCCCTGGGTCCCGGTGGACCCCCGTCCCCAGCGCCTGAACCCTCAGCTGGCTTGCAGGACAGGGGGCTCCCGCACCCTGGGGCCCGCCGGACAGAGCACGAGCCCTGCGCCCGGTCCCAGCTTCCGAACCCTAGCCAGGCTGGGGAGAGCCTCCCCGGGCCCTGGTGGACCCATGTCCCCAGTGCCCGGACCCTTGGCTGGCTTGCAGGATGGGAGGCTGCCGCACCCAGTCACCCTGGGATGGCACGAGCCCCGGGCCCGGTCCCAGCTTCCCAACCCTAGCCAGGCCAGGGAGAGCCTCCCCGGGCCCCGGTGGACCCCTGTCCCCAGCGCCCGGACCCCCGCTGGCTTGCAGGACAGGGGGCTCCTGCACCCTGGCATGGAGTACAAGCCCCAGGCCTGGTCACAGCTTCCGAACCCTAGCCAGGCCGGGGAAGGCATACTCGGGCCCTGGTGGAACCCCATCCCCGGCACCCAGACCCTTGGATGGCTTGCAGGATGGGAGCTCCCGCATCCTGGGATCGAGCACGAACCCTGGGTGTGGTCCCAGCTTCTGAACCCTAGCCAGGCTGGGGAGATCCTCCCTGGGCACCGGTGGACCCCCGTCACCAGCACCTGGACCCTCGGCTGGCTTGCAAGATCGGGGCACCTGCACCATGGGACACTGGGATGGAGCATGAGCCCCAGGCCCGGTCACAGCTTCCAAACCCTAACCAGGCCGAGTAAAGCATCTACCGGGCCCCGGTGGACCCCTTCCCCAGTGCCCGGACCCTCAGCTGGCTTGCAGGATGCGGGCTCCTGCACCCCGGGCCCGCCGGACGGTGCACAAGCCCCGTGCCTGGTCCCAGCTACCGAACCCTAGCCAGGCCGGGGAAAGCCTCCCCGGGCCCCAGTGGACCCCTGTCCCCCGAACCCGGATCCTCAGCTGGCTTGCAGAATGGGGGCTCCCACTCCCCGGGGGCCGCCAGACAGAGCACAAGCCCCAAGCCCGGTCCCAACTTCTGAACCCTAGCCAGGCCAGGAAGAGCCTCCCCAGAGCCCGGTGGACCCCCCGTCCCCAGCACCCGGACCCTCAGATTGCTTGCAGAATGGGGGGCTCGCGCACCCTGGGACCCTTGGACGAAGCACGAGCTCTAGGCCCAGTCCCAGCTTCCGAACCTTAGCCAGGCTGGGGAGAGCCTCTCAGGGCCCTGGTGGACCCGTCCCCTCAACTGGAACCAAGGAGGGTTAAGCCCAGGCCACGTCCTCTCCCCGCCGGCCTGCCTGGGGAGCCCATTTCTCTTGACTATTAAGCCCCCAGAACTCTGGGGTAGGACAAAAGTTGGAGACATCTGTTCACCCAGCCCGCAGGGCCATCTTGTCACCAGGCTGGCAGAGCCATCTGGTCACCTGCCGGAGGGCACGTGGTGGTGGCGGCCTCCCGTAGGCCTGTGTTACCGCCTCAGCATCCCTCCAGCTGGCCCGGCGGCAGAGGGACCCACCCCTGGTTGTGGTGGAGGAGGGCGTCTGCACGGAGAGACAAAACCTTGGCTCGGAGGATGACTTTCAATAGATCGCAGCGAGGTAGCTGCTCTGCTACTTACGAAACCCTGACCCAGAATCAGGTTTACGAATGATTTAGCACCGGGTGCCCCACGAACATGCGGTGCACTAAGGGCGATGGAGGCAGCCCCCTTCCGTCCGCGCTCCGGTCCCCAAGTGAGCAGCTCTATGCACTGGCCCCAGAGAGAGGCTGACTATCCCAGGTCAACCGAGGCTCCACGGCACTGCGGTATCGTTACGGTTTAGGGGGATTCTGACTTAGAGGCGTTCAGTCATAATCCCACAGATGGTAGCTTCGCCCCATTGGCTCCTCAGCCAAGCACATACACCAAATGTCTTAACCTGCGGTTCCTCTCGTACTGAGCAAGATTACTATTGCAACAACATATCAGTCAGGTAAAACTAACCTGTCTCACAACGGTCTAAACCCAGCTCATGTTACCTATCGATGGGTGAACAATTCAACGCTTGGTGAATTCTGTTTCACAATGATAGGAAGAGCCGACTTCGAAGGATCAAAAAGCGACGTCACTATGAACGCTTGGCTGCCACAAGCCAGTGATACCTGCGGTAACTTTTCTGACATCTCCTGCTTGAAACCCAAAAAGTCAGAAGGATCATGAGGCCCCGCTTTCACGGTCTGTATTCATACTGCAAATCGAGATCAAACAAGCTTTTGCCCTTCTGCTCCGCGGGAGGTTTATGTCCTCCCTGAGCTCGCCTTGGGACACCAGCGTTATCGTTTGACAGGTGTATTGCCCTGTTGGGACGGGAAGTCTCCTGCATGTCTCTGGAGAGAGTGCTTCCCCTGCCTTATGCTAATCTCCAGGCAAGTCACTCAAAAGCTACTGTATAGTTTCTAGATCCCTACCTCAGTGAGCATGACAATCATGCATGTCCACTGAGGGTCTCCGTGTTTACATGGATTGAGACCCTAGAGCTTGGCTCTGAGGTCGAGGGGGCATGCCTAGTGTACCCCTATTTTTCAGAGAGTGGCTACTGCCCTCTCTAATAAGGCTATGGTAGACTGACAGTGGTGGCAGCAATAAATCTATAGTCAGGAGGGGTGAGTCCCTAGGCACCCTCCTGACCACGTCTGTGCAGTTTGCCATGCCTGTGGGCCTGTTGCCTTTGTCTGACTGATGTGTGTTTGAGAGCCCGTGGGTGTACAGGGTAAGAATGGTGATTTGAGCCAGTGTGAGGAATGCAAGCTGTTCTGCCGGACATCCCAGCTCCCCCGTGCCCCTCCCTATTTCCTTGGAAAGGCCTGGTGGGCTGGGGGAGACACTCAGCTCTTATCTGGGTTTAGCTGCAATAACTGTGTGGAGAGGACCCTCCCCCACTGGCCAGGGCCTCCTGGGCTGGAGTTAATTAAAGTTCCTCTCTAGGGAGTTGCACAACATGATGCCAGGAAGGGACTTGGTACATACTTTACCCATGCTTTGAACACGTGGTGAATGGTTTGTGATTGGAGGTGTATTCAGGATGCAAAAGTAGCAGACCCTCTGATTGGATGAGCCTATCAATCAGAGGTGATAAAAGTCTGGCCTGAGTGGTCAGCTGTTGTTCAAGACTGGTCTATGACCGACGAGGCGGCCACACCAGAGCCCTCTGACGATAGCCAGGTAACCCCGCAGTGTGAAGGCAGGAGATAAGACTCTGTTCACTGGGGTCTGGAAGGAAGGCGTCAGCAACATTAAAGACCAGCTGTTCTGTGAGGCTTGGGGAGCCTGCTCTTTGGACCAAGGAATTTACAGACATCTGCCCAAGGTGTGGAAAGGAAGCTCGCGGCACATCACCCAAGGTGTGGAAAGAAGCTTGCGGCACATCAAGAAAAGCTGGTGGAAAGAAGCTTGCAGCACATGACGAGAGCCAGAGAGGAGGAAGCTTGATTCTAGTCTTTGAAGGTGAGATCAAATCCCTTCTAGGCTCCTCCCTTGTGCTGTGGGAGCCTGTACAAGCAGTAACTGGGAATAGAGGCCAGTGAAGCAGGCCCCCACCTTTCTTTTTGTGATCTCTGAGGGTATCAGTGTGAACTGGCACTCTGTCCAGCCACTACCCTTCTACAGCTAGCCAGTGGCTACTGGACTAGTGGGACTCCAGTAAACTGTGCCAAGATATCGGGCACCTGTGATTAGATCCCTGACACCACTAGAGTGGTGTCCTCACTCGCAACGGGAGGGCACTTCTGTTGCTTTGGGTGGGGGGTTATGGGGCTGATCAAGAACATTTGACTTCACATCATATGCTGAAACTATATCCTTTCAATCCAAAGTTTAGTATCAAGGCTCTAGTGATTGATAGCAGCCCTGTGTAACATGATCTGTAATATGCAATGGTTACTGTGTGTTTTCATGTTAACTCTGTTTTTATAGTGCTTGGCGTCTAGGCGCTATGATACTGTTTGAGGTAAGAACTCTGTCCCAGAGGGTTGTAGAGACTTCTGTTTTTCACTGTTTATCCTGGTTTTATGTGTAGTATAATTATCTTATGTGTATTAAAGTACTTTTCTTTTATAAAAAGTAAAGCACTGACTGGACATTGAGTTTATCAGCTGGTGGTACGGTTTACACTGTATTCTGAATGTCTAATCCCACCTCACCTCCTTGAGTAAGCCTTGGACTGCTCTGTCTCGCTACCCTGAGACAGTCAAGTGCTGGAGAGGGGTACTTGGTTATCCAGTTTTGGGTCCACTAGTACTGAGGCCCCAGGTCACCAGTGAGGGAACACTCCAGTTGTTGCGATTGAAGCGCAGTTACCCCTGAGTGCCCTGGTGCCCAGGAAGCCGGGTCTAACACGCCCCAGTCAAACTCCCCTCCTTCCACTGTCCCCAGAGCGGGTCGCGGAGTCGGAGCCAGAAGCAACAGCCTCATGGGGCTCGCCTCCCTCCTCACCGGGTAAGTGAAAAACAATAAGAGTAGTGGTATTTCACCGGCAGTCCATGGGCCTCCCACTTATCTTACACCTCTCATGTGTCTTCACAGTGCCAGACTAGAGTCAAACTCAATGGGGGCCTTCTTTTCCCACTGATTCTGCCAAGCCTGTTCCCTTGGCTGTGGTTTCGCTAGATCGTAGGTAGGGACAGTGGGAATCTCGTTCATCCATTCATGCGCGTCACTAATTAGATGATGAGGCATTTGGCTATTTATGTACCACCTCGCTGTGGCTCATTCTGGGTTATTATGCTGCCCATCAGCGTCAAATCGGTGTTGCTTCCAACAATACAACATTCTTTCGCTCCAGATTACAGCCACACTGAACGCTGTCCCCACTGGAACTGGGATCACTTATAAGCCAGAGATAGTACACCCTGCAGTACTAGTCGAACAATTTAAAATTGTCTACAAACAGTCCTGAGAAATTAAAGTATGATTAGCAGGACATCAATAATCAATGTGTGGTAATTACGTGTATGTATTTATTTGCGACGTATTCACCATTCAAGATATTTCAATAATTATGATGTACACAATTGTATCGAAATTGTTATAAGCACACATGTTTAAAAATACACATCTACAAATTGCACATCTAACAGTCCTGCTTGGTGTGTTTCACTTGATGTGTAAGTAACTATGTTGATATATGACTCTTAGTAACTCTATGGGTCCGTAAATGTATATGTAAGTAGCTGTATGGACTGCTTACTATCTGTGTTAGTGACTGTTGGAGTATGTAAATATGTGTGCAACTGGTTCAGTTACTGCTGGATACATAAGAGCTGGATTGGTGTGTAAGTGCCTCGGTCTCAGTCTGATTGGGTGTGTTACTGGGTATGCTTTTGTTAATAAGTATGTGAGTCACAGTATAGGTGGGAGACCATGTATAAGAGGGCTATGGTTATGTAAGTGCACTTGTAAATCACTGGAACTTGTAAGTACGTTTTAGCTTGTAAGCAGATAGCACCCTGCCCTGTGGCCTACCTACTTATGACTATTATGACACATGTTTGTCCAACTATGTGACAACAGGCAGTCCTTTGATCAATTGCACCTCAATGTATTCGTTATATTTTAATACATGTGTGTTTGCGTAGCAGTTATCATATATCTACATGTCTGCACTTATGCTGCTATTACTGATTTCAAATAGACAGTGCTACCAATTTTTAAAATCTTGGGATTGTTTTATTTCATTGCACTTAAGCGTTTTAGCTTATATTGATGTCCATTGTTGCTGTTTGATATTTATTTTGCTTATTTATATATATTGAAAGAAATTTGCATTTAGAAAAAAATCTCACCATCAAGAGAGTAAGATGTATATACATTGGATTAAAGATTGACAATAATTTATTGTTCATTATTCACCATGTGCACTTTAAAATGTAAAAAGGAACTGAAATCAATAATGTAGCAGTCTCAAACAAAATAGGAAATTTGAATGATGTTTATATTCTATATAAAAGAGTATTATATCAACATGCCTGCCACATTTCCGCCACAGACTAGTTGTTGTGTTGACAGTAAGTGCAGACTTGGTTAAACCTCCTAATGCCTCTAGGAAGTCCCACACAGCAGGATTGTAAAAAGGTCTTTGGAGGCCACTCCCCCTTTCTCCACCACTCTGCAAACGCAGCTCGTGTTGCACTACTGGTTATGGGATGAAGTCCACTTTACTCCAGCGGGACCTTGGCGGCCAAGATGACCTCCTGGTATCTCCTGTAAGTACTACGCAGCGGGATTCCTGAGAGCTGGTCATAGGGCCCACCTCCTTTCTCCACCACTCTGCAAATGTGACTACTGCTTAAAAAACCCATAGAAATTCACTGAAAAGGCCAAAGGTTACAGGGATGTTACATTTAGGAATTACCATTTAAAAAAAAACACAAATTAACAGAAAAGAGACCAAGGTTACAGGGGAGTTTTAGTTAGGAAATGGAATAAAACAAAACTTAGAAATTCGCTGAAAAAAACAAAGGTTACAGGGATGTTATAGTTAAGCTGACATTTCATTTGCACAAAACCATAGAAATTCAGCTGTTATAGTTAGTGAGCTAGTTATAACTCACGCCCCTGCAATGCACTGCTTATGACCTCACATATTACATCACTCCTGACACGGTCAGTGACATCACTGATGACATCTCAAATGACATCATCCTGTGATTGGGAGTGTTTTTAAAAAGTGTGAGTGTTGAATAAATATACCAAGGTGTATTGGTGAATCAGTGGGTGTATGAGTGCCTGATTGGATGATTCAGTGGGTGCATGACTAACTGTAGTGAGTGATTAGGTGTCTCAGTGAATGTATGGGTGAGTGACTGGTTGTGTGAATGTCTGTATCTGTCAGTCGGTGTCTAAGTGGCTATATGGGTGTGTGAGTGGGTACATGAGTTTCTGTATGGGTGAGTGGTTGGTTGTCTGAGTAGCTCAATCGGTGTCTGAGTGTCAGTGTGGGTGGGTGAGGGGATGTGTGACTGCCTGTCTCCACACTCCACACTTTAACCATTTTGAATACAAGAAGGAGTAGAACACAGGAGAATGCTGGTGCTAAATGAGATAGTTTTCAAAATGAAAAACAGTTCAAATGGAGGGCAGCATCTAATTTAAAAAAAGAACATATTTCATTGGATGAGTGAGCGAGAGGGTGAGTCAGTGGCTTTATGGGATAGTGAGTCTATGTTTGAGGAGCTGTATGGGTGAGTGACTGAGTGTATGGCTGTGTTGATGAGTGACCCTGGTCTTTTGGGCATAACCCCAGTTTTTGGTTTACTTTTAGAAAGTTGGCATTTTCATGTCTTAGCCATTTGGTGCCTGCAGCCTGCCTCTGGGTCACATGACTGTGTGTAACTGACAGTTGGGCTTTGTGCATTCCTTCTAGACAACCGCACAGAATGGGAAACTTAGATGTGCCTGGATGGGCCATAACTGGCAGGGTGGGAGGCCAGAGCTGGCCACAGCCCTACTTATACTTCAATAGGCTGCATCCTTTCTCCACACCAAGGGATGCATAACCCCTGTAATTAGCCAGGAGTCAGGGCAGGGAATGAACCTGTGGACTTCAAGGAGAAACCACTTGAAGATTCTCCTACTTCAAACTCAACGGCAGAACGTGGTATAAATAGTGGACCTCAGACACCAACTCTTCAGTACGTTTCTGGACCTGTGGATACTCTGCCAGGAAGGAAGACTGGTGTCCTGCTGAAAGGACTGCAACTCTGCTGCTATGAAAAACTGCTGCCATGTTGTGCTAACCTGCTGCCCTCTTGTCTGGGTGAGAAGGACTGGACTTGCAACTGTTGAACCCACGATCCCAAAGTGACTTCAAGGGCTAGTTGGCTGGCATCCAGACTAGAGCCTTAGGGACAGAAGGCTCCAACAACCTTGAACCCAGCACCTGGACTCTTCCATCTGTGAGTCCTACCCTGCCTAGTGGTGCCACCCCAGTCTTGAACCTTGCAAGTGGGCCTGAAGGTGCACAGCCAGCCCATTTTTGGATCCAACAGAACTGATGGATCACCTCTGCTGTGCAGCACACCCCCGATTAGAACCGATGCACCACCTTTGCTGCTAGGTTTCTCTCAGTGCAAGGACTCTGCATCAACCTCGCAGCCCGCACCAGAACAGCCGCTGTGTGAGGCTTCACTGATACAGGCCCTTGCATAGCAAACCTCTCATCGACGGCAGCCTCCACTATGATGCAGGTTCTCACATCCAAGCCTCACAGCTCTTTGAACAGGACGCATCCCTGACACCAGACTTTGCATCACAAGCCCTTGTCGACTGGATCCTCAATGACAATGCAGGACCTTACATCGCAATTTCACAGCACCTCGGAACCAAAGCATCGCCTTGGCTGCGTGACACATACTCGGCGAGGGACCGTGCAACCGGAAATAAAGATACTCTTGTTCAGCTGGCCTAACTGGGTCCATGTAGCTGGCCTGCACCTCCTTGTGGTTGTCCTGGAGTTGTGACTTTTTCCCGGTCAGGCATGACCAGATATCCACAGCTAGTGCTTTGTGCTTTTTGACGCTATGCTCAATGAAATCTTTAAGCCTGCATATTTCTAGTTCTACTGAATAGATTTTTATTGTTTTGATCTTATTTTATTTATTCAAATGAACTCTATTTTTCTAATCTAATGTGTGATCCTTTTTGAGGTATGTTTACATTTTATTTCTGTTTGAAGTGGTGCATAAATACTTTAGACTTTGCCTCTGAGCTAAGCCTGAATGCTTTGTACCAAGCTATCCAAGGGTTGAGCACATGTTATTTTAGGGTTTGCTTGTGGCTTTACAATGACCAGGATTGTGGTTCCTGCTTGAGTAGGGTTTCACCCCCTCCACCAGTAATGCAATTTCTTAAATGAATGATGAGAAAATCAGGTTGGATGGCATGTGGGTGCAAAGTCCTCACTCAGCCATGTTTCTGTAATGATGGTGTGGTTTGGTATTTCTGAGAGCAGGTCAAAAATGTTAGTGATTTTTATTCATGGATCTTCCATTGAAGAGTAAGCCTTTTAATTATTATGTTGTGTTTCTTTCTTCAGGTCATAAAGCTTTGAGGGGGATGTTTTGTGTAGTATGGGTGGAGGAGCAGGAACATAGGGTGTTTTGGTGTGGCTAGTTTTCGGTGTTCTGGTTGCAGCTTGTTTGATGAGTATGGGAGGAAGGTGAGTTGGATAAACAAATCAGAAGTTTGAGACATGTTTATGTGATGTTTCTTTGTGGGGGGTAGTAGTGTTGAAACTGCTGTGTTGTCTGGTAGTTTGAGGGAGTGTGGCGAGTTCTGGTGGGAAGGTATGATAAGGGAACCTAGTGAGCATATGTTTGCGCCATCCCTTAATTTTAATTTTCTTCTAGTGAGTAGATTTTTTTTGTATATTCTCTGAGTTGTGATTTGAGAGTTGGTGTCTTTGTGATAGGTTGTGGTTTAATAGTACTTAAAGTCTTTGAGTGAATGTATATAAGGGGCATGTATTTACTATAGGCAGCATTTAGCGGGTAGTAACAGATCAAGTTTGCAATGCAGTATTTCTGGCCTGCCCTTTCCAGACTCAGCTCTCATAGCCTTGCACTCCTTAACTGGATGCCCAGGCTAGAGGCCCTATGCCCAAGGTTCATATAGCCCTAGAGATAAGGTGACCTGGGCCAATATAAACCCTAATCCTCCGATCCTCAAGCAAATGGGAGCCCTAAGCCCTAGGAACAATAAAAACCCTAAACCTTGCAGCCAGTAGGAACCTAGCCCTAGGTTGAATAGTAGCCCTGCCCCATGAGCCAATCGAAACCTTAGTCCTAGGAACCAATCAGAACGTAAGCCTGAGGTCCAATAGGAATACTAGCTCTAGGAGCCAATCAGAACCAAATCCCTAAACACTTTGGGCCATATGTATCAACATCCTGATTTGCGATTCTCAAATAGCTATTTTTTAGAAATCGCTATTTGAGAATTGCAAATAGGGATGTATGTAAAAAATCACAATTTTTTTGCGATTTCTTAATATTCCTTAATTGCGATTAGCAAATTGCGAATCGAAAATAAGGAATACTTTCCCATTCATTTCTATGGGCCAGGAGGCCCATAGGAATGAATGGGAAGTTATTATCAATTTACGATTCGCAATTTGAGAATCGCAAATTGAGAATAATTTCAAGGGTGCAGGGGTGTCAAAAGGACACCCTGATGCACCCAAAAAATAAGCATGAGTGCACATGAGGCGCACATACATGCCCTAAGGGCATGTATGTGCTTCACATTGCACTTTGAAAAATGCAAAAAAGTGCAATTTTCAAAGAAATCACAAATTACCACTAACTTGAAGTTGGTGGTAATTTGAGATTCCTTAGGCCAAATTGCACTTTTTTGGTGCTTCTTACATTGCATTTATGGAATAGCAAAATTTGCGATTCCTTAAATGCAATCGCAAAATAAGGAATCGCAAATTTTGCGATTCCTTATTTTGCCTTAATACATACCATTTGGCAAAATTGCCTTTGCAATGAATTTCGGCGTTTGCGAATGCAATTTTGCTTGTTAGATATGGCCCAAAGTCCAGAATAAGTCCATGCCCTAGTATCAAATCAGAACCCTAGGCTAAAAAACAATCAAAACCCAGGTCCACCAGCCGAAAATACTCTAGCTCTAGAGATTATGTGATCTTTCACTTAAGTGGGCTGTGCAAAGTGGGAAGAGAGAAATAGGGCTTGCTCAGGTGACTCTCGTGCCAGGCCAAGTCACTCAGCCTGAAACTGATGTGCAGAGGGGAAAGGGAGAGATGCTGAGGAGCTCACAATCTCCTTGGTTTCAGACTGGCCCACTATACTTTTTTTGAGGGGGTGGCAGAGTTGGTCTTTTGTCGCCATAGTACAGCTTGGAAAAAATGGGAACAAAGTTAAGCAGTAACTCACACACTAAACAGCAAAGTCAAGGTGATATTGCACAGCAAAAGTTGCCTGCTCTTACCAACTTTGCTCTGGCCTTGTTCTGTGGTCTGCTCAGGGCTCAAAGAAGCTGGGAGTGCACCAAATGCTGACGGCTACTTTGTGGAAGGGAACCCCAAACTTCCCGAATTTACTGTTCTAAGGTGTTGGAAAGTCGTCTCATAATGGTGAATTTGAACACACAAAGAATACGTGCATTTCTCCAAGCCACTTGTTTCCCCTGTTGTGCAGCAGAGTGCAGTTGCATGGCCCTCTCAAAAAAGTAATAAAAGCAATTAAATAGCTTGGAGTAGGAGTTTGACAGCAGGTGGAGTGGGAACTCAAAAGCCATGCAGCTGCTGTGCCGTTGTAAAATATTCACTGGAAGCAACAGAAAAGCAGGTTGGGTGGAAGAGCATAGGAGGTCTTATATTTTAAAAAAGAAAACACGCGTACACTGCAGAAGAACATGCACATAAGCTTCCTTGGAGTGATGTAAAAAAGTAGTTCTCTGGTTAGAGGTGGTCTAGCCACTGAAAGTTTAAACCAAGCTCGAGCCTGAAGCCTGGTTGAGGCTCAGCTCGAGGACCAATTTAAAGCTCGACTTGTTATGGGCTCGAGCTTCCATGTGGCTTCTGTCTGCGACCCGTGCTCTACCCTCGTGCACAAATAAGTAAAAACAAAGAATTAACATGGGGGGTAAAAAGAAGCAAAAAAGATACTGGTAAAGGCTGATTTTTTCAAAATTATAAAGTTTTTCTGGTTTCAATCACAGCTCCCAACTTATACAAACTGTGAGCTCTTAGGCAAATTACATTTATTGATCCAACTTTTTTCCACTACTGCATATCATCTTTAAATATGTGAGCTCAGAATACCAGCAGCACAAAAGCCTACTGTGTTTGATGTCATAAACTATAAGGTTGCTCTGTCTATAAGAATATGTGCTACATATATGGTTCACATGACAACTGTATTGCCTCTTAGTTCACTAATGGCACTCTCACCAGATAGGGAAGGAATAGTTCCAAGTTCCTGTTTAAAAACTATCACTTTTTTTTTTTTTTTATCTTTTTATTAAGATAACAGGCTCTGTGGACAATGACATAGCACATAGCAATTGATGGTAGTTGAACATACAGGTGACAAATAAATACACACAAGTCAGTGCGAACATCATGATCTGTTCAATCAATCTTAATTCCTTACACACCATCAATTCGGCATAGACACAGTTTGAGTATCCATCACCTCCCCTCTGTATCTTCTCCACGCCCCCCATATCTTTTCCCACTTCCTGGGACACCCCCTGCTCTTATATATCACTCGTTCTGCCCTTTGCACCAGTCTAAGTCATGACCCCACTCTTCCACAGTCGGCAGTATGTCACTACCCCATAACCTGGCTATATTTCGCTTGGCGACCACTTCTCAGTTCAGTGCTATATTGTGACATATTAATGTCAAAGAATCCAAATGTTAAAGAAATACACTTTCACTAATTTTGAGGAGATGTTATCATATTATATGTGATGTCTGTTGTATGATTTACATGACAAACATTTTTAGGGTTTGGCTGCTGCATGGGCTCTAAGAGCCAAGTCTGATCCTCGGCTTGGCTTTCCCTGTCAGTATGTTGGCTCGCCCAGCTCTACCCCTGGTTGTAAGCAACAAAAGGATGTGACTAATCGTAAACACTGTAACACAGCTATGCTGCTGATGAGGGTAAAATGCGAGGGAAAGGAAAGCATAGCTCTGATACTGTCACGTCTCGACTATGGTAAGTCTCTGTATAGCGGCCTCCCAGGGAACTTGCTGGCCAGAATACAGGTTATCATGAACGATGCCGCTCGACTCATTTTTAGAGTGCCCAGGCGAACCCACGCTACCCCTCTCCTAAGACAGTTGCACTGGCTCCCGGTGAGACAGAGAACAAAGTTTAAGGGCCTCTGCATCGCACACAAGGCCATCTATGGCCAATCCCCTAGCTATATTAAAGACAGCCTAGCTAAATATACTCCTAGCAGGGTGCTATGGTCCTCGGAGGTCAGCCTCCTGGCTTGCCCCCGGTTTAACTTGTCCTCTAAAGGAGGAAGAGCATTCTCTACATCCATCCCCCAAATTTGGAACAACTTGCCGGAGAATGTATGCATGGAACACGCCCTTCTCTCGTTCAGGAAGAAACTGAAAACAGTGCTTTTTTCAGACCTGAAGGTCTCTAACGCGCTTTGTAAATGCCAATTAACATTAACATTAAAAAAAGTAAGCAAATGAACCAAGGCTCATTGGCCTTGTACATAGTAGGCCATTAAACAACAGAGTTGAGACCTAAGAATGGGATTTTTGAGCTGTGGTGAAAGATTGGCATGAAACTCAGATGAAAATCAAACAATCTAATAAACTGTTTTATGATGTTGGTGGTCTTTAAGATGAGGACGATGTTCGGGTTGCAGTACTTTATGGGCAATATAATCGGGTCTTCATTTTATGAAGTGTTGAACAATGAACGAAGATTTTTATTTTTTTACTAACTCTTTTTATAGGACGCTTTAAGTAATGTAAATGAAATTATACGGTGTAATGGCTTTAAAAGACCGAACATTTGAATAAACTTGACTTTGATTAGCATGAAACTCTACTTTTTCTCTTTCACAGATTCCACATTTAGAATTATGTTTTTTTTTTTTGCAGATTTATATAGCGCAAACTCCCAAAGGTATTGCAGCGCTTTACATGAGCACCAGTTACGTTACGCAAGGACACATTCATGTTTTTTTTGTTGTTGTTTTTTTTTTGGTAGGTACGGGGAGATTAAGTGATTTGCCCAGAATCACAGGATGCGGAGTTGACTCCGAGGCACGAACCTTGGTTTCCAGCACCAAAGTCAGCAGTCTAGTCGTAAGTGGAGATGGAGAACCCCTACAACATATTAAGGCACATTACTGGGAGTAGAGAGGCAAACTCTATGGTAAGCCCCTGCCCATCCCCTTATTCATGAAGCTGAGCACAGAGCGCCGGCTTTATCCTCACCCTGTGAAGCAGCTTCCTCGCGTGTTCCTGCTGTGAAACCAAGAAGCTGGGAACTCCTGGCTGAACAACAGATGCTGGACATGGCCAAACCGCGATTCAGCAGCTCTGCAGTCCATCACTGTCACCACTGCGGCCATACTGTTATCTGAGGGTGCACCCCTTTCATCACTGACTCTCACCACCTCGGGAAAGGGCCCTCCACTGCTGGGTCAGCTGCTAGTGTTGAGCTCGCCTTGTCACTCTCAAACAGGAGGTTAAGATCTTCTGTACTGTTTCCTGATTAACATTTAATCTCTTTGGAAGCATATTCCATTGTCTACGCTCACTGGCTGTGTGGCTGCCAATAGTTCCCATCTGGTTTGAGTTTGCTAGAAGCTTAACTATGAGAGAAAGCACTTGGATGCGAAGAGCATTTTTTATGATCTGCAGCCAAAGACCATGATGTGTTTTAGACCTAAAGGTTCAATCTTTGATCAATTGTGTACTTTCCTTAGGAAGTCAGACCCTGCTTGGCTGGGAATTGCGGCTGGTGGGTAAGTGTAGCTTGTTTCTAGTGGCAATTCTAGTGCCCAGCGCCTCCAGCTACAGTGAGGACCCCAGGGCTCAAGTCAGGGTACCACGCGGGTGGACTGTGTCCCCCCACTTATTTTACCGGGAGGACGCCGTCCCCCCTGCCAAACAGCTGGACTTCACTCTTTGGCCTCTCTGGGACGAGGAGCTCTGCACCTTTTGTGACGTCACTTCCTGTTGTGACGTCACTTCCGGTGACAGCGTCCCCCCCACTTCTTTTTTTACGACTTTTGCCCTGGAGGACACAGATAGACAGGCTAAGCTTTGAAAGTCTGCCTAGGGTTGCTGGTCCTTATTTATAGACACCTATGCACACCCCTGACCCTCCATTCTTTGCAGACTAATGAAGTGAGCCAGGACTTGGGGTAGCACAAGGCATCTGTGGGAGGGGGCTTTTGGTTAGGCAAGGTAGCTAAGCCTTCAGCCTGGAGGTTATTGGCATAGCATGTGCTCCCTTGCTTCAGGGGCAGCAGAGGGTACAGAGGATGGCTCCCAAGGAGATAAAATGGAGTCCCTCTCAGCAGTTGGCAGTCATTGGACACATTTTCAATGTAGGCTGTCATTGGACACAAAAGATGTAGTAGTGGACAATGGACTATGATGAGCCAATGTCTCTGCTGACAGTGGGTTGTGTAATTGATGACCTTGTTCCCCTGATGGAGAGCAGGATGGTCTATAGTGCTGGAGGTTCATGCCATTTTTCATGCCTCGAGAGCCTGGCTGGGTTGCGGGTGGCCTTCTGTAGTCGCCTCTTTGGCATTGTCAAGAAAGCTTCTTTTTTTATTCCCCCACAATGACCGAAAGCAATATCACAGTTCTATCAACTCTACCTCTAGAGACTCGACTTAACCAACTTGTCAGCCCCAGTTACCCTGGACAACGGGAACAAAGGATACTCTTCAGAGATCTTCCTTTATGGTAAGTAATAGGTTGATTTGCGATCAATTAATGGAATAGCTTATCTGATTTAAGTAAATCCCAATGTTTCTGTAAGCGCTTCCAAAGTTTTCCAGAGTTCCAATTATAGTTAGCGATCAATTGTACCTTGTTGGTGTCATATGTGTTCCTCTGACCCTTGTTACTACATGACGTTGAGTTGCAGCCTAGCCTCTGAATTGAAGTCTAAGCAGATCTAATCACATGTACATCATATACCCGCTCAATAAACCTTTGTTCCATGTCCAGTAAGCATTCTTGAAATCCACTCTCTTCACTGCAATTACGTCTCGCCCTCAACACCTCGCCAAATATTACAGCATCAATTTGGCACTTAGGATGCGAACTAACGGCATGTAATAATGAATTACAAGATGTGATTTTCTGGAACATCCTCCGATTATGGATTTTTCTGGTGCTAACAATTTTTTTTTAAATTATCTCTGGATTTAAGCAGTTTAGATTACTACAGTGACTTTCAATTATGTTGTAGGGTTTCCACACAGAGTGTTCTAATATGATTATTATTTTTATTGTTACTTTTGTATATGGTTTTGTCACAAGGCGAAGGCTAACAGTGGTACTGTATTATTGATTATTAAAGACATTGTAGTGTGTAAAATAGTGATTTTATTTATTTTTAGCCCTGATGAAGACGTGAGTGATACACCTTCTCGATTAAAACTTATGTTGTCTAAAAAGGTTCAAAATGTGACAACTGGAAACATGAAGATTTTATTAAAAGATGGATTACTGATATAAATATAGTGGGCCTCTAGCCTCGGTGTACTCGAGGGCATCTTTTCCTTATATATTACCCACCAGCCTCCAAATAAACCTGTTCATAATTAAGCATAAATAAATTAGATAGTAGCAGCGTCTTTGGAATAGTAAAGCACCTTATCCAGATCGTGTGTTTTATTCAACACTCTAAGGTTTATTATTAACAATAAAGATTTGATTTGATTGATTTGATTTATCTATTTCTAAAGCGCACGAATGCCCGGAGGCGTCTTGGCGCTATGACATGTCCGTAGTCCTGAACTGGTCTTAGGTTTATGCAGTGAACAACCATGTTTTAATTTGCTTTCTGAACAAGTCCAAAGAAGGGATGTTTTTTATATCTAATGGTAGTTGATTCCATGTCCTTGCTGCATGGACAAAGAAACTTCTTCCCCCCCAGTTCGCTCGTTTGAACTTGGGTATTGCTATCAGTTTTTGTTGGCCAGATCTAAGTAGTCTGGATGGTTCATATTTCCTCAACTGCGTCTTTATGAAAAAAGGTCCTTTGCCCTGCAGGGCCTTATAGGTCAAACATAGTGATTTAAATTTGACTTTTTTGGCGACTGGGAGCCAATGAAGTGATGCTAATTTATGACTGACGGACTGAAACTTTGGTATGTCCAGGATCAGTCTTGCTGCTGCATTTTGAAGGCGCTGCATCTTATTTATGATTTTTATTCTGGCTCCTGCATACAGTGCATTTCCGTAGTCCAGGCGGGATAATGCTAGAGCTGTCACTACCGTTTTACGTGCATCTTGGGGCAAATATGGTAGTATTTTTTTTATCATTTTTAGTATTAGCCAAAAAGACGATGCCAGTTTGTTTACTTGGGCTTCGTATGCTAGCTTGGTGTCTATCATAAATCCTAAATCTTTGACCTTCTCCGAGGGGTCTGGGCATGTTCCCAGCTTGTCAGGCCACCAGTCTGGGGACCAGATGTCTGCATTACCTCCCAAAAACATCACCTCACTCTTTTCTCCATTGAGTTTAAGGCAATTTTGTTGCATCCAATGACTAACTTTTAACATGCAATGTTGGAATTTGTCGGCTGTTACTTTTGTGTCTTTATCTATGGATATGACGATTTGGGTATCGTCTGCGTACGAGATTGGCGTGAAGCCATTTTCCCTTATTACTTCTGCAAGGGGGGCCACGTACAAGTTAAAAAGCGTTGGGCTTAATGATGAGCCCTGCGGGACACCACATGGTACCTCAAAGGAGTCTGATTTTGAGTTTCCTAGTTCCACTGTAAACTTTCTATCCTTCAGGTATGATGTGATGAGATTGCATGTAGATTCGCTTACTCTAGCTTCTCTAATGCGGTTTATTAGAATCTTGTGGCTGACCGTGTCGAAGGCCGCCGAGAGATCTAACAATACCAAGGCGGCCTTCTCCCCATTGTCCAGTAATTTCCTAAGTTCTTCAACTGCCGTGAGGAAAGCTGTCTCTGTGCCGTGCCCTTCACGGAATCCGAATTGGGAATGGTCAAGCCAATTATTATCCAATAGATATCGTGATAGCTGTTTATTTAGTAGTTTCTCTAATACTTTTGCGGCAAAAGGGATCCTAGCTATGGGTCTATAGTTGCTAGGGACCACACAATCCAAGTTGGGTTTCTTCAGGAGTGGTCTGATCGATATAGTTTTCCAATCGTTTGGAAATGTGTTAGTGTCTAAAATTATAGCAAACAGTTTTTGTAGTACCAGTCCTATTTGCTCTGAACAGCTTTGCATCACCTTAGGTGGACAAGGATCTAAGGGGCTGCCCGAGTTAGTTACCATTATTTCTTTGCTAATTTGTTCCACTGTTGGTAGGGCCCAATGAAAGGATGGTGGGCAGATGGATGGGTTGGTTGGTTTTACAGCAATAATGGGGTCTTGAGTAGTTTTTTCTGCTTGATTATTTTTAAACAGCTCAAAGACCGGGGATATTAAGAACGCAAGAGGACAGGAAATAGCTGGCAAGTTTCTCAGGTCAATGCGTGATATGCTGCTCAAGTCCAAGTTTTTTCCCTTTGAATTCTGGGACTTGCAGTCTTTATTTCATTATAAAACAGAACTACACATCCCAATAATCAAAGAAAAAACCTGGACTGGAGCAGCACATCAAGGGTGGACTTGGAAAACTTGGAAGGGCTGAGAGGAGAATTGTCTTGTGATTAAATTGCTCACTTGGGTACCCACGAAATAAAGGTTCCAATATTGGCTCCAGTGTATGACCAAAACAGTATGGGGCTGATTCACAAAAGGCATTTATGAATATGATACGCGGTACTGCAAGGATACTCTATTGCATATTCTTACATGCCTTTGTGAATCGGTATCAAAACCTAACTCCCAATTTGTAAAAGTGCAAAGAGGGTACAGTCCTTTTTATTTGTACCAATTCTGTCGAAATATTCCCCGAACATTCCTATTTTATTCCCATTTTTTATGCTTTTGGCAAGTTTACAAAAAAATTTGAGTATGTAAACAAGAGCTACCAAAAATACTTTTGTGAATAGGGCCCTATGATTTTTGACAACTCAGTGCATATTGTTGTGTCTCAAATTAAAAAATGAATAAAGTATTTAAATACATGTAAGATTGATACCGGCATTATTCTACCTTGTATTGTACTAGGTTCTAACTCTCGCAACCCGGTCCTACATTCTATAATCTAGTTTTAATCAGACACTAAATACCACAGTTTTATGCAGCGCCTTCTGATCGAGATGACTGCCGCATTCCAGAATGTTCTCTTTAAAGCGCTCAGCTGCTCGCCGGAGCTAGGTTTAAGATTCATCAAATACTTTTAAAAGAAAATGTTTAAAAAAAATAAATAACGAACAGCCCTTCTAAAACGATAGGTATCTTTAGCACTCTGACCAGGGTCTAGCATGAAAAGGCTCACCTGACGAAAGTAACTGTTCCATAAACCAATTGGCCCGACCCCTTTTCTCTGCATCCTGTAACATGACTGACTCAGTCCCTGCCCTGATGGCCTCCAGAAGCCGAGGGCTGTCTGGAAATCTCACCAGCTGCAAGGAGCTCAGCTCTGACCGAGCAGCAGTGAGTCTTCGCGATTGGGTATTATTGCAACAGACTCACAGACCACACAGTGCTTTCTTTTTTCTACGGCATTTTTTCATTTAACTGTCTGTAATATTGAAATAATTCAGCACAACACTTACGAAAGGCTCTGGAATTTTCTAGACACTATTCAGAAAAAAATAGACCTGTCACCCCCTTTTGAAATGCAACACCCCGGGGACCTCCTGATGCAAGCACCTGTTCACTCTCAGGAGACGAAGCACACAGCTGTTGCCCGACCTAGTTTTTCATGAACATCTGGTTAGAGGTCAGTGAGTAACAGTGGGAGATCTTTGCAGGAACTATTAAAAGAAAACGACAGTATTAAACAAGCATTAGAAATGCAATCGGGCTCGGATTTATTTGAGTTTGAGCTAATGGCATTGTAAATGCCAATGTCTTTTTGCCATGTGTTATGGAGTGTGTGCATGTGGTGTGTAGTGGAAGTATGTTGGTTGAATTGTAATTTTACCAATGGTGGCATGCTGTGCTTTATATGAATATGTTTAAAAGTAAAGTGTACCATACTGCGATTGCTTGGTGGAAAAGTGCACTGCCGGCTGGAGGTGTGTGTGCCTGGTGGAAGGGTGCACTGACGGCTGGTGGGTGTGTGCTTGGTAAAAGCGTGCACAGATGGATGATGGTTGTTGGTGTTTGTGCATGGTGAAAGCATTCATTGACGGCTGGGGGGGTGTTGTTGTGTGTGTTGTTTTCTGTGTGCTTGTGAGTGTGTGCTGGTGAGTCTGTGGGGGTGAGCCTGGGGAGTGAGTGTGGTGGTGAGTGTGTTGTGTTGAGTGGTGACAAGTGTGTGGTGTGGAGAGACTGAGGTGTGTGGTTTGTGTGTGCGTTATGTGTGTGTGGTGTATGTGTGTGTGGTGTTTTCTGCACACTCACACACTGCCCCGTAACATTCACACACTGCTCACCCGCACACTCCCAATGTCACCCTGCATAGTCACACACTGTTTACCCTGCACACTCATTCTGCACACTCACACAATGTGCACCCTGACACACTGTCTCTGCAGTCACTCTGCACTCACTGTCACTCTGCACTCACTGTCACTCTGCACTCACTGTCACTCTGCACTCACTGTCACTCTGCACTCACTGTCACTCTGCACTCACTGTCACTTTGCACTCACTGTCACTCTGCACTCACTGTCACTCTGCACTCACTGTCACTCTGCACTCACTGTCACTCTGCACTCACTGTCACTCTGCACTCACTGTCACTCTACTGTCACTCTGCACTCACTGTCACTCTACTGTCACTCTGCACTCACTGTCACTCTGCACTCACTGTCACTCTGCACTCCCACTCTGCACCCCCACTCTGCACCCCCACTCTGCACCGCCACTCGCCACTCTGCACCGCCACTTTGCACCGCCACTCTGCACCGCCACTCTGCACCGCCACTCTGCACCGCCACTCTGCACCGCCACTCTGCACTCTGCACCGCCACTCTGCACCGCCACTCTGCACTCTGCACCGCCACTCTGCACCACCACTCTGCACCACCGCACCGCCACTCTGCACCGCCACTCTGCACCGCCACTCTGCACCGCCACTCTGCACTCTGCACCGCCACTCTGCACCGCCGCACTGCCACTCTGCACCGCCACTCTGCACCGCCACTCTGCAACGCCACTCTGCACCGCCACTCTGCACCGCCACTCTGCAACACCACTCTGCACTCTGCACCGCCACGGCACCGCCACTCTGCACCGCCACTCTGCACTCTGCACTGCCACTCTGCACCGCCACTCTGCACCGCCGCACCGCCACTCTGCACCGCCACTCTGCACCGCCACTCTGCACCACTGCACCAACATTGCACTGCACCGCCACTCTGCACCACTGCACCAACATTGCACTGCACCGCCACTCTGCACCGCCACTCTGCACCGCCACTCTGCACCACTGCACCGCCACTCTGCACCGCCACTCTGCACTCTGCACCGCCACTCTGCACTCTGCACCGCCACTCTGCACTCTGCACCGCCACTCTGCACCGCCACTCTGCACCGCCGCACCGCCACTCTGCACCGCCACTCTGCACCCCCACTCTGCACCCCCACTCTGCACCCCCACTCTGCACCCCCACTCGGCACCGCCACTCTGCACTCTGCACTGCCACTCTGCACCGCCACTCTGCACCGCCACTCTGCAACGCCACTCTGCAACACCACTCTGCACCACCACTCTGCACCCCCACTCTGCACCCCCACTCTGCACCCCCACTCTGCACCCCCACTCTGCACTCTGCACCGCCACTCTGCACTCTGCACCGCCACTCTGCACCGCCACTCTGCACCGCCACTCTGCACCGCCACTCTGCACCGCCACTCTGCACTCTGCACCGCCACTCTGCACCGCCACTCTGCACTCTGCACTCTGCACCGCCACTCTGCACCCCCACTCTGCACTCTGCACCGCCACTCTGCACCGCCACTCTGCACTCTGCACCGCCACTCTGCACCCCCACTCTGCACCTGCACTCTGCACCCCCACTCTGCACCCCCACTCTGCACCCCCACTCTGCACCGCCACTCTGCACCCCCACTCTGCACCCCCACTCTGCACTCTGCACCGCCACTCTGCACTCTGCACCGCCACTCTGCACCGCCACTCTGCACCGCCGCTCTGCGCCGCCGCTCTGCGCCGCCACTCTGCGCCGCCACTCTGCACCGCCACTCTGCACCGCCACTCTGCACCGCCACTCTGCACCGCCACTCTGCACCGCCACTCTGCACTCTGCACCGCCACTCTGCACCGCCACTCTGCACTCTGCACCGCCACTCTGCACCGCCACTCTGCACCGCCACTCTGCACCGCCACTCTGCACGGCCACTCTGCACCGCCACTCTGCACCGCCACGCTGCACCGCCACGCTGCACCGCCACTCTGCACCGCCACTCTGCACCGCCACTCTGCACCGCCACTCTGCACCGCCACTCTGCACCGCCACTCTGCACCGCCACTTTGCACCGCCACTCTGCACCGCCACTCTGCACTCTGCACCGCCACTCTGCACCGCCACTTTGCACCGCCACTCTGCACTCTGCACCGCCACTCTGCACCGCCACTCTGCACCGCCACTTTGCACCGCCACTCTGCACCGCCACTCTGCACTCTGCACCGCCACTCTGCACTCTGCACCGCCACTCTGCACCACCACTCTGCACCGCCACTGCCACTCTGCACCGCCACTCTGCACCGCCACTCTGCACCGCCACTCTGCACCGCCACTCTGCACCGCCACAACGCCACTCTGCACCGCCACTCTGCACCGCCACTCTGCACCGCCACTCTGCACCGCCGCAATGCCACTCTGCACCGCCACTCTGCACCGCCACTCTGCACCGCCACTCTGCACCGCCACTCTGCACCGCCACTCTGCACCGCTGCACCGCCACTCTGCACCGCCACTCTGCACCGCCACTCTGCACCGCCACTCTGCACCGCCACTCTGCACCGCCACTCTGCACCGCCACTCTGCACTCTGCACCGCCACTCTGCACCGCCACTCTGCACTCTGCACCGCCACTCTGCACCCCCACTCTGCACCCCCACTCTGCACCCCCACTCTGCACCCCCACTCTGCACTCTGCACCCCCACTCTGCACCCCCACTCTGCACCGCCACTCTGCACTCTGCACCGCCACTCTGCACCGCCACTCTGCACCCCCACTCTGCACCCCCACTCTGCACTCTGCACCCCCACTCTGCACCCCCACTCTGCACCCCCACTCTGCACTCTGCACCGCCACTCTGCACCGCCACTCTGCACTCTGCACCACCACTCTGCACTCTGCACCACCACTCTGCACCGCCACTCTGCACCGCCACTCTGCACCGCCACTCTGCACCGCCACTCTGCACCGCCACTCTGCACCGCCACTGTGCACCGCCACTCTGCACCCCCACTCTGCACCGCCACTCTGCACCGCCACTCTGCACCGCCACTCTGCACCGCCACTCTGCACCGCCACTCTGCACCGCCACTCTGCACTCTGCACCACCACTCTGCACTCTGCACCACCACTCTGCACTCTCAAACTGCACTCTCAAACTGCACTCTCAACTCTCAATCTCCACTCTGCACTCTCATACTGCACTCTCAAACTGCACTCTCATACTGCACTCTCATACTGCACTCTCAAACTGCACTCTCAAACTGCACTCTCAAACTGCACTCTCAATCTGCACTCTCAATCTGCACTCTCAATCTGCACTCTCAATCTGCACTCTCAATCTGCACTCTCAACTCTCAAACTGCACTCTCACAATTGTCATATACACGTATGTGAGTGTGACAGGAGCAAGGCGGTCATGTTTTCTGCCCCCAAGACCACTGTAATCAGATGCTTTACTGTCTGCTAGAATAGTGCAACTACTCCATATAAACAGTCCTGAAGAATTCCAGTTAGACTTCTGAAAGGGGAAACCTGTTGACAGACAGCCTTTAGAGCGAAAGACAGTTCCCCCCAGCTTATCCCAGATTTGCTGCTTTTATGAACACTACACATAAACTTTGAGAATGCTATTAGGCTTTCAACGTCTTGCCCCTTATTAAAAAAATATTATAGTATGCCACTTGTAGTATGTCATTGCTCTGCATTGTGCTGCTTTGGCATTTCATCTTGAAAAAATACTTTTGGATTGTCTTAAGATATGTAAAAAAAATATACACAAACCTTGAACACCTAAAGAGTGATATTTAAAGAGGAATGAAAGTGAATCTCTGAACTATATGAAACCAGTCAAAAGGTTCCTGTCTCCCACTTCCGATAGATGCTTGCTTTTAGAATTCTTGAACTAATGAAGCCCTTTCCCGGCCTGGCATGGAGCAGCTGTGCGCTGAGCGCTGCTGAATGGTGAACGCGCCCGGCCATCTGGATTCACTTACGGAGGCACCCTGACAGCTCCTAATTATAATTAATGTACTTCTTTGCGCGAGCACGCACGAAAAATGCCCAACATGGCGTCCGAAAACTACATTTACCCTATCACTTCAAGCCTATTAAAACGACACCACAACGAAGACGAATCACTGGCCAGATGAGATACCAGACTAAGGAATGTGTGGAATTTGTCTCGCAAAAGCCCTAGGAGATACTTTTTTTTTCTCTTCTTTAACATTAGGATCTCGAAACTCCTCCCACTTACGTGGGCGGAGGCCTCGCCCTAAAAAGAGCTGACTTGCTCATAGTTTATCTAAACCTCAGAATACATAAACCTGAATTTCAGAATTGTGTTGCTGAAAAAGAAAAAACGTAACTGCTCAAGGCTGCCATTTGTTATTTATTGTTCATGAAAATAAGTTTACGTCTACTATACTACCAGATGTGTAGCGCTGCTGCCCTCTAGCGGCTCTGAAAGGTAGTTCATACAGATGGATTTAGTGTGCCCAACAGCTCAGTGATAGACGAAAGCAGCATTTTAAAAGCCGTTTCTAAGAAAGCCAATGGCTATAGAGGACACCGAAACTTAGATGCATTGCTTGTGCATGTATCTGATTTGAGAATCCTAAAAATCTGACACGGATCGTCCCCACACCCACTTACACGAATGTTGGTAAACTTCGTGAATGTGTCACGGGGACCGTGGTGATTTTTCGGCAGGCGCGCAACGCCCATAGGGTTCAGTTCAAAGAGTTGTTTGGGGCACTGTAAGAATGTTATTTACCCAAAGGAAACGAGGACACCAGGTTGTGTTATGTAGCTCTTTATTCCCCGGAGCGCCGGGAATACGTGACTCTCATTGGAGCCGTCCGGCGCTACACAAAATGGCCTCCTTCCGGTTCCTGTATACGGACTTCCGGTTCCGGTCCTAGTCGGACGACTAGACCGATACCACATATCTCCCTCCTTTATGCATTTATTATAACAACAAAATCAAACACTCTTACTTATAGTCCATATCGAAGTCCTGGAATCTCTCGGGAGTTCTCACGATTCTCCCTGCTCTCGTTCTCACCCTTCCGTCGATCTGTACATCCTCCGGTGCGCCCAGCCTGGAGCTCTCTACCCCTGTCTCAGTTCCATTACTTCTTCTTTCCAGTTTCTCCTCCTCGCCTCTTTTCTTGCCTATGAACCATCCAGTGCCACTCTCTCCGTTGCTCCCTTCACATTCTCTCTCTTGCTCCTCCACTTGCCGTGTCCCATCTTCAACCTGCTCTTGCCTCTCTTCTCGACGTTCCTCTTCCACCGTCTCGACGTTCCTTCCCTCGCTTTCGCCAGCTTCCTTCCACCACTGCAGGATTTTGCTGCACTTGGCCATTCTATCCTGCGACCATACTTTGCCATCACTGAGTAATGCTGATCTGGTGTATGGCTCTAAAACTTGCAGAGGCGGTGTGAACTTGCTCTCGCCCTTTCTTCTCATGGTCGCTACCTTCACTCTCACCCAGTCGCCTTTCTCTAGTGACACTCCTTGTACATTCCGCCTCTTGTTGAAATGTTCTGTGTAAGTTTCTTGCGCCCTTTCCAAGTTCCTTCGTACCACTGTTTGTGACCACTTACTCTGTATAACCATCTGCCTCCACGCGATATTGTCCTTTGTGAACGGCTCTCTGCCTCTCAGTATTTTAAAGGGGCTGTAGCCTGTGCTCCCTGGAGTGATACGGTAGGCCCACAGCATCTTGAGCAACTCCTTCTAACAATCGTGCCCATCGTTTATGGCCACTTGGATTGTCCCCATGATCACACGATTAAAACGTTCCACTTGACCATTTCCTGCTGGGTGGTATATGGAGGGAGGTTTACCTAACTAAGAGGCGACTCTATCATGGACTAATTAGGAAGTCCAAAGCTGTACACTATGACACCAGAATTAGTGAAGCTGGCAACTCCATGAGGGAGCTTTTTCTGCTTTATAAATCTCTCTCGTGTGGGAAACCAGCTACTGCCCCAGATGACTGTTCGGCGGAATCTTGTGATAAGATCGCGAATTTCTTCGCCAAGAAGGTAACTAAAATCTACTCGGCATTTCCTAGTCACCCCATGACAGGGACTGAGTTCGTGGAAATCCCGAGGGATTGGGGGGATAGACACATATTGACCAACTTTGTCACCCCGACCCCGGAGGACCTCCTAAAGATTTGCAGATCTATCAAGTCTGGATCCCCTCGGGACCCTACCACGCCTAAACGGCTAGCCGACAGCTTGCCAGTATTGGAACCCTACATCAGGCACCTGCTTGACTTGTCATTTGAGACTGGGACAGTGCCTAGAGACTGGAAGCAGGTGGTGGTTCTACCCCTTAGGAAGAAATCCAACATCAGTTTTGAAAAATTAGAGAACCTCCGACCTATCTCCCTACAGCCCTACCTGGCTAAAGTGGCTGAAAAAATGATTAACGCCCAACTGATGGATTTCGTGGAGGAGGCTGTCCTCCTGCATGACACCCAGTTTGGTTTCCGCCCCACCACTCAACTGAATTGGCGCTCCTGATGGCGGTGGAGACCCTACGCCAGGGGGTGGATGAAGGGCAGACCATGGCCCTCATCCTACTGGACCTAAGTGCAGCATTCGACACTGTAGCTCATACCACCTTGCTACAGTGTCTGAATAATGGAGGAATATCGGGTACTGCACTTAAATGGTTCCAGTCCTTCCTGACAGGGAGAGACTTCCAGGTCCGCCAGGGCGAATGCTATTCCGGGGAGATCTATATGGGACAGGGCGTGCCCCAGGGCTCGTCCCTGAGCCCCACCCTATTTAACTTATATGTCTCCCCAGTGGCCTCTATTGTGGAGGGTCATGGCCTGCACATAGTATCCTACGCCGACGATACACAGCTGGTTATCTCCCTATCGCGCGCCCGGTCTTGCGGTGGACCGATTCAGAACCTGTATGCAGAAGCTGGCAACCTGGATGTCCACCAATTGCCTCAAATTAAATGGCAATAAGACCGAGGTGCTCGTGGTGGGGGGGAGCCCATCTGTGTGGTCATCGGCGTGGTGGCCCTCTTGCCTAGGCGAGGCTCCTACCCCCTGTCGGGAAGCCAAGAATCTTGGAGTTTGGCTTGATGCTGATTTGTCCTTTGGACCTCAGATAGGCCGTGTGGTGGGTGTCTGCTTCAGCATCCTAAAAAGTCTGCGGAAGGTTTTAGATCTCCTTCCCATGTCTGCCGGTAGAACGCTGGTGCATGCCCTCGTCACATTGCGCCTGGACTACGGCAACCTACTGTACCTAGGAGCAACCAGTAAGGTATGAAATCATCTCCAGGTACTGCAGAATGCAGCAGCTCGCCTCATTCTGAAGTTCCCTAAAAGATCGGCCTCCAAAGTAGCCCTTCAGACCCTTCACTGGCTTCCAGTGAAGAGCAGGGTTGAGTTTAAGGCCCTCTGCACTTGCCATCGAATCCTTAATGGGAGGGCACCAATACCACTCCAGAGTCTGGTTTCCAGATACGAACCTATGCGAGCTCTGCGCTCCTCCCATGGTGGCCTATTAAAGGTCCCTAGGACAAGAAAGTCTCGCATGGGAGGCAGATCCTTTCGCTACGTGGTGGCGAAAGGTTGGAACGCCTTACCTTTGGGCCTTCGCACAGAATCGTCTGAAGTCAGCTTCAGGAAGAAGCTAAAAACACATCTATACACACGGTAACTCGAGCTGACTCTGCGGCCTGCATGCATGAGTTTTTTCTGTCTTAGCGCGGGGACACGCTATTTGAACGTAACCGGGCGCTTTATAAAACTCCCTTATTATTATTATGGGAGTGTGCTTGACCTCTATCCCATTCCTAGCGGTGTAGGCCTCCCATTTGGTGGAGACGAACTGTGGCCCGTTGTCACACGTTATGACCTTGGGGATGCCTTCCTTCGTGAAAACTGTGTTCAAGAACGATATCACCGCCTCAGTGTCCACCGTGTCCGTTACCTCCACCTCAGGCCACTTGGAGTACCTGTCAATCAAAACTACGGCATATTTCTGTATTCCTTCCCTGTTCAGGATGGGTCCTAGGATGTCAATGGACACCATCTCCCACGGTCCTCCCGGCACGGGAAACTTCCCTAGCTGTGGTCTTAACATGGTCTGGGATTTGTCCGCTTTGGAACACGAGTCACATTGCCTCACATATCTCTCCACTTGGGCGTCGATAGCTGGCCACCAGTACGCTTGTCTGGCTAGGGCTTTGGTCTTCGTGATCCCCTGGTGTCCTTCATGTAACAGCGCCATCAGGTGATCAATGAGTCCCTGCGGAGGGATGATTTTGTCGCCTCTGAGCAGAAACAGGGGGTCTTCCCCCAGTGACAGTTTGTCTCTTACTTCCCAATATCTCCTCAATGTCTCTTTAAGGTGTCTCTTCTCAGGCCATCCGTGCATGACGTATCCTTTGATCACTTCCAATTCCTCATCCTGCATGTAGGCCTCCGCCCACTCCTGCGCACTGATCACCTTCTCCATGTCCTGTATCGTTGCCACCACGTAGCCTTCCCATCCAGGTGCCTCCTGTTCGTGCGGTCCTTCCATGGCTGCCGCTCTGCTCAGGAAGTCAGCCACTTTGTTCTGGGGCCCTGGTATGTACTCCACCTCATACACGAAGTCTAAGAGCCTTAGTGTCATTTTGGCTATTCTTGGTGTTGCATGCGCGTGGCCATTGGATGTTAAGACTTTTATCAGTGGTTTATGGTCGGTGCGGACCAAAAACTTGGCCCCCCCACAGGTACTGCCGGAAGCGTTCCATCGCCTATACCACCGCTAGCATCTCCTTCTCGATGACACTGAATCGTTCTTCAGTAGGAGCCAGGGCTCTGGACGCGAAACAGATCGTGGATAGTTCCCCACTGTCGGCTCGTTGCATTAATACTGCCCCGAGGCCCCTGTCACTTGCATCGGTGGTGAGTATGGATTCAGCCGCGGTGTCGAAACCCTTAAGTGGAATAGTTCTACTCATCTCTTGTTTCAAGGCCTCGAACTCCTCCTGCTCGTCCTTACTCCACTTGAATCCGTTCTTCTCCTTAAGCAGCTGGCGTAGACAGTGCGTCTTGGTGGCGAAATTGGGGATGATCTTGCTATAGAATTCGGCCATGCCCAAGAATGACCGTACATGTTCCTTTTTCTCCGGGGAAGGGGCGTTCTGTATTGCCTCCATGTTGGTCCTCTTCGGTTCTATTCCCCTTTCGCTAACTTCATGGCCCAGGTAGGTTACCGATGACACGCCGAATTTGCACTTGGACCACTCTGCCGTGAGCCCACTTTCCTGCAACGTGCGTAACACCACGTGTAGTTTCTCGTTGTGTTCTTGTTTGGACTTCCCCATCACGAGGATGTCGTCTTGAAAAAACTGGACTCCTTCCATCTTGCGAAAGAGTCTGTGCATCAGGTTCTGAAATACAGTAGCCGTCGAGGCCAGGCCGAAGGGCATCCTGACGAACTTGTAACACCCAAACGGTGTTATAAAGGAAGTAAGGTGGCTGCTGGAGGGATGGAGTTTAACCTGATGATAGGCTGATGGCAGGTCTACTGTCGAGAACCATTTGGCTCCTTTGGTTTTGGCAAGCATCTCACTTATGCGGGGAAGTGGAAATTTGTCGATGAGAATGTTTTTATTCAGTTCCCTGAGGTCTACACACAGCCTCACTTTCCCGTTGGGCTTTTGAGCGACCACCAAGGGCGACAACCATTCTGCACTCTCTATGGCTTGGATCACCCCGCTTTTCTCCAATCGGTCTAGCTCTTCCTGAACCGCTTCTCTGCAGCAAAATGGAATGTTTCGGACTTTGTGAATGACAGGCTGCGCCCCTTCCTTCAGTCTTATAATGTGTTTGAACTTGGTCAATTCACCTATCTGTCCGCAGAACACCTCAGGGTATTCCCTACGCCAGGCTTCCTCCTCATGATCCTCCTTCGTCTCCATTAGCAACACTTTCTCGATGCCTCCTGGATTCAGCATGATTCCTAATGCTCCCTGATCTTTCCAGCTGAGTACTGAGGGACCCTTCTCGGCCACTTAGAGTTTGCAGTGGGCTTGGCGTCCCTTGAATTCAAAAAGCAACAGGCAATATCCCAACATGGGTATCCTCTGTCTGGTGTACGTGACCGGTCTCACATCCATGGGACGTAGTTCCTCCTTCACCTTCGACCTAAACTTGTCTTCCCATATCTGTCATTGGACAATCGTTATGGGGGCTCCTGAGTCCGCTATCATTTCGATTGGTATGCCTCCTATGTGCATGTTGAGCTTAGGCTTGTCTGATTCCTTGCCACCTACTTCCAGGATTTGGGCATCGATGTAGAGGAGTTCCTCGACTTCTTCCTCCTCTGTTCGTGTCTCTTCCTCTTCCCGCTGCCCTTGGTCAATGTATTTGATGGTGGTCCCTTTAGGCTTCCGACGGCACACCTTCTCGTAATGCCCAAACACTCCGCAGAAAGCACACTTAGCACTAAATGCTGGACATGCTTTGTCGTTGCCCAAGTGCGATGCACTCCCGCATCTGTAGCAACTTGGTCTCCCCCCTCTTCCTGTCTTCGGGGTTGCTCCGCCCTGCTGCTGGTTCCTTCTGGAGTCTTGAGACCTGGGGATATCCCGATGTCTAGAACTGTCCCCTTTGTTGTGTAGCATGACTCGACATACCGTCAGTGCGCTTCCAATGTCCTTCTTGGCTGCTTGCGCGCATCTTTTGGACATCTCCGCTTTCTTTACCAGGGCCCACACCTCCTTCAGAGGGGCGTCTCCATTGACCCAGAGTTTTTCCTGAACGTGTGTGCTCGTCGTGTGCATTATAATTTGATCTCTTACTAGATCGTCGTAGAGAACGCCGAATTTGCACGTGAGCGCCAATTTCTGCAATGCTGCCACATACTCATCGACCGTCTCTCCACTCTCCTGTTTTCTCTGGAAAAAATTGTACCTGTCGATAGCCACGCATACCACTGGTCTGTAATGCACATCTAGGTCCTCTATGGCGTGTCTGAACACCTCCGTGTCGTTAGCATCCCTCGGTTCCTTGACGATGGTGTCATACACCCTCAGGCCCTCCGGACCCAGATTGTGTAACAATATTTTTCTTCTTCTCTGTTCCGTGTAAGCAACTTCACTTTCTTCCTCTAACGCCTCCAAATAATTCTTGAAGTACCGCTTCCAATCCTCCCACGGCATTGAGGGTTTGCCTCTTATGGGAAGGAAAGGCACCATGTGGGTGAAAGAACCGGACGGAGTCGCCATCTTGCTTGCGCCCCTCGGGCCTGCCTGGGCGGGAACCGCGTTGTTGGGCGGGCTGCCCGGAGCTTGCCTGGTGTCGGTGTCTTCTTCGCTCTCCTCCCTGCTGCTCATGTTTCCTGCGGCCTCTTCTGTGGCTCTGTTCGCCTGTGGTCTGCCCCTTTCCACTCTGCTTGGCCCCTCACCTCGCTTCTGCAGTTCCGCCAGCGTGTCTTGATTCGGGGCGCGCGTGTGCGTGGCTGTGCTCACCTCGGTCACTGCCACTGACGAGGGACTTATCGCTGTGCCCCCGGTTGTCGCTGTCCGCCTCAGCGTCGACGGTCGCCCCTCCTGAGTGGGGCCGCACAGGGTGGCTTGATAGCGTGGGGCCGTTGCGCTTCGGAACTGTGGGGAGCAGCCGTAGCCGCAGTTGTGGGGGGGCAGTCATGTCTCGTGTCCTCTGCCGCGCTCCGGGAATATGGGCAGTGTCTGGCTGGTGTGCGCCGTCAGCGAGGCTTTCTTTCTTTGTATCGTGGGCGTGCCCTTGTTCTTTGCTCGTTCCTTCCCGTTCTTAAGTTCGTTTAATCTTCGTTTTTTTTTTCTTCTGCCTGTTTCAGGCCTGATCCCGCCTCGTCGCCATTGTAAGAACGTTATTTACCCAAAGGAAACGAGGACACCTGGTTGTGTTATGTAGCTCTTTATTCCCCGGAGCGCCGGGAATAGGTGACTCTCATCAGAGCCGTCAGGCGCCACACAAAATGGCCGCCTTCCGGTTCCTGTATACGGACTTCCGGTTCCGGTCCTAGTCGGAAGACTAGACCGATACCACAGGCACTTTTTAGCAGTCGATGAAAAGTCTAAAGTGAACTGTATTGCACTGAAGATGATTCTCATCTAGATGGATCTTGCAGTTCTGGGGTATGTGAGGTTGGTGGTAGGTGGTGATTGCCTCCATCGTTTTTCGAATTTCCTTTCCTCGAGGCGAGCCTTATTAAACCAGGGAGCAGATGGTTTTGGTCTACTCATTTTGCTCTTATGTGGTGCTAGTTGTTAAACATTTCTGAAAAAACATTGAAATGGGCATAAACCATCTCACAGTCCTCTGAATCCAAATTAATCGGGGGAGTTCATAATGTGACCTTCTGTCGAGAATGCTGCGATCCATATTCTTATTTATTTTTATTTTGAGGGTTTTATATAGCGTGAACAAGACTCTTACGAGTATCAGAGCGCTTTACAAGACAAATGTAAGAAAGAAACCAAAATGTAACAGAACAAGAAATAGGTGAAACAATGGTACATAACTTATACATGTAAAGTCAGTTATCTTGAAAGAACAAATGACAGCTAATTGAGGACAGAGTATAGATGGGTATAATATACAGAAAACTAGCAAAACGGTAAAAGTTCACGTGAATTGAGCCATGAGGATCGCTTTCACTTCTTTTTTTATGGAGGCAGGGGGTGGGTTTGTTCTTGTTTCAGTGGGCAAAGCGTTCCAAATCCTAGGAGCCATACCAGAGAATGAACGAGTATAGGTTTTTTTTGGGCAAATCGTTGTGGTTTTAGATGAGGTGTCTTGGCACTCTTGGAGGTTCTGCTGCCAGAAGGAAGGAAGTGATCAGAAAAGGATCTTTTACAAGCATGTCATTCTTAGATATATATTTAAGTCTAGTATTTATCCTTGTATGTGGGCGGGACAGAGGCTGTGTTGTATCACATTATTTCTGATGAGGAATGTGGATAGAAGACTGACTACAGAGTCATGTTTGTTGCCACACTGAAGAGTGAAGCTTCCCAAAAAATTGACCTTGTCATGTTGAATTGAATGGTTGGTAATGAGCTTTATGCATTCCTCAATTTAAAGCTCAATTTTCACCAGGAGGGTGATTGTTACAAACTGTGTTTCTGGTTGACTGGGGTGGAAGACTTGGTCAAACAGTAACCACAATCCTAGTGATGGTAAGTCACAAACACACCCCAAATTAACCTGTCATCACCCTCTGGTAGCTTAGCACAGAGCAGTCAGGCTTAACTTAAGACGCAATGCATATGAATTTGTGCAGTACTTCAAGCAGTAAAACAATGAAAACACCACACAAAAAGATTCCACACTATGTTAGAAAAATAGCTCTTAAATTAATAAATCAATCAAGACCAACATGGCAAAATTCCATGAGGAGAAAATGAGATATGGATTTTAAAAAAAAACTCAAAAGTAAAATAGTGCCTAGAAGCCATAAATGCCAATTTGGGAAATCTGGTCGCTACGGACCGGGACAAAGTCAAAAGTTTATGCAGACCGCAATGGAGCGCAAGTGGGATACAGGGATCCGTGTCAGATACAAGGACCCGTAAGGCCTACAGAACAAAAGTACATTTAGCCTGGATGAAGCAACGAAGATTCAGGGTGCAGCCAAGCAATGTGTCGGTGTCAATCTCTCAGTCGAGGTGAACATCGATTTTCTCCACGCAATTGTTCCGATGCATCGGTTCTGAAGACGATACAATGGTTCAGAGATGTGATGGTTCTGAAGGCGATGCTCCGGATTACTCCAAGAAGGGGAGTGGATGCATCGATCGTCTCCCTGTAGTGGTAGTGATGCATTGGTTCTGAAGTGACAGTTCCAATGGCGAATCACTAAATCAGAGTGCGATGCTCCAGTCCTGTTCCTGCAACAACAGCAGTGCAACAATTCTGCTTTTGCAGCAGAGGATGCACTGGTTCCACTGGAGCAAGCGCCATAGACCCAATTCCAATGGTCTAGGTGCATGAGCAGGGTTGTTGGAAGTGTGTCATGTCCCTGAGACTTCACATCAGGAGGCTAGTCAGTTACCTCTTGGAGTTTCTCTGGGTTCAATTGGTGTTGGTCCAATCTTTAGCACCCAGGCAGAGAGAGCAGCAGGGCAGCTCAACAAGGCAGCAGTTATTCCAGAGCAGCAGTCCAGCAGAGTGACAGTCCTTTAGCACAATAGATCTTCTTCCTGGTAGAGTGGTCACAGGTCCAGAAGTGTACGAAAGTCATGGTGTCAAAGGTCCAGCACTTCTACCCAGTTTTTCCTTTGAACTGGGGGAGGATTAAAAAAAGGGTCTTCGAAATGCACATAGGTCCTCCTCTCCTGCCCTGGCTCCAGACTCACTACAGGGAGTATACAGCCCTTTGTGTGTAGACAGGGCACAGCCTATTCATGTGTTTAAGTATGAGGCTGTGTCCAGCTCCTCCCTCCCATGTCCCAGGATGGCCCATCAAGTCACACCTAATCTTTATTTCTGTCTGGCTGTCTAGGGGGAATACACAAAGTCCAGCTGTGACTCACCTCAGTCAAGTGATCAGAGGCAGATAGCAGACACCAAATGGCTAAAGTGAGAAAATGCCAACTGTTAGAAATGGGATTTCTGGTTGGCTGAGGCTTGCACCAAAGCCAGATAGAAACCACCACTCTAGTCAGGGCAAGGAAGTCACCCGCCAAAGATAACCCCTGCTCACCCCCTTGGTAGCTTGGCACGAGCAGTCAGGCTTATCCTGGAGGCGATGTGTAAAGCGTTTGCGCGTGCACCCAGCACCAACACCCAAGGCCCACCACAAAGGAAACTCCACACAAGGGTATATATAAAAATAGCCTTTGTATTATACCAAAAACATTAGATAATAAACACACACTTTACAATGTGCCACAGGCAAGGGAAGAATTTACAGGGGATTATATACACAGGACAGGGCCACATGGACCACTGTCAGGAATAAGCACTTTGTAGAAATAGCACTTTGTAGAAATAGCACTTTTAGAACATAGAATACTTGTAGCACCAAATAGCAAATGTAGCACACAACCAGTAACCACTGGTAGAAGGTAGGAACACACTACGCGACCCTAACCACCTTAGGCATATATCACGCAGGGAACCATGAACTCATTAGCATAACTATGCTAGGTAAAACAACCTCCTAAGCATAAAAATACATTTAGAGGTATAGGCATAAAGGCATTGCATATGATATAACAATCACATTAGGCAGGTAATCACATTTGCGCACAAGATCACAGAACTGACCCCAGGCCAACTTGGCCTCTCAGGGGCTCACAGGCCCAATGTCCAGAATGCCTAGGCTGGCTGCGCAGGCAGCCAAAGAAGAATGAGCAACAGTTCTCAGGGCCTAAATGTAGCAGCTACCCTCTAAGTGCTGGGCAGCTGGGGAACTGAGCCTGGCACCAGCGTGCTCCCTGGCTCTCCTCTGGGGCTCTGAAAAGGAACAGTAGGGCCCAAGAACAACGTGGGAGCCTCCTGGGCTTGAAATAATAATGGCCAACTGGGGGGAGCGGCCCGCTGCCAGCCGGGGCCGCCCTACCTCCTGAAATATCCCCTTCGTTGGTGAAGCCTCGTTGTCTCTAGATTCAAAAATGCCCCCCTTGGCGCCTCGGGGGCTCTGGACTAAATTGCTGCCACTAACGTAGGAGCCATGGGGCTCTGAACATAAATGCTCTGAATCGTAGGAGTTCCAAGCGGGGGACTCGAAAGACAACTATGCCCTGGTGGGCCCTCAGGTTCCTAAAATAATTGCGCGCCCAGCAAGGGGAAGATCTGGCCTTCTTTTTGCACTTAAGGAGCCCCCCAGCCCTTTGCACTCACCGGGCTGCTCTGGGGACTCCGCGCTCCTCTCAGCCTCCTTCAAGTGTGGCGGGGACTGGTGTCGGTCCATGCTGTACCTGCGGGGGCTCTCCCTTTACCTCGGGAGCCCCGCCGGTCTTGCGGCTGTAGGGGAGAGGTTCTGGGTTCTGGGTTCTGGATTCTGGCGAGTCCCTAGGTTACGAGGCCCTGCCTGCGGCTGAGCCAATCCCAGCGCGGGCACCTGCTCTGAAATAAAGCAACAAAGCGGGGATCCCCACGCCGGGGAATGCCTCAAGATCAGGGTCACCGCACCAGCAGCGCAACGCACTATTTTGGAGGGGGAGGCCAGCACTCCCCAGGTGCTGGTGGGCCGCAGCAGTCCCAAAAGTCCAGGGACAAGGTCTGAACAGGAATGAAGGCAGGGGAGGGCAACGGCTGGGCCCAGGGGCCAGCTCACAGGGCCCTCCAGGCACAGTGGCAGTCCCCAGTGGCGGTTCCTCCTGGCACCCAGCAGCAGCAGGCCCCCCTCAAGATAGGATCAGGAAAGAGAACCTTTTACATGGGCTCACAGCCCATTTTTATACATACTTTCCTTTGTCTCTGGCTGCAGGGTGGGGGGAAAACCAGACGCAGCTGGTTCTGAAGCACTCTGTTGTGCTCAACCCCTCTCCTCATTCACAGGACAGGCTAGGGACATCAGACGCACCACAGGGGGCGGAGCCAGCATTGTGTAGGGAAGGCCCAGACCTATTCAGGTCCCAGGTGCACCCCTCCCTCACATCCACATGCATATCTCTCCATTCACCACCGGGGCAGACCCATCCTGACTCCTGGAGCCAGGCACGCCAGCCAGCTCCAGCCAATCACAAGCCAGACAGTCAAATCACCTTTATTACACAGACATGCCAACTTCTAGAAGTGGCACTTCCACACTAGGCACACTAACGCCGCACACATCATCGCACAGCATTTAATCTCCCGAGTTCGCACATACCAAACTTGAGCCTGCACTCCCCACACATCAGGAACTACCATGGACACATACATTCCCCATGCGTTCCTATGGGAGGGCAGGCCAATCTCACACAAGCACTCAGAGAGCGCACGCATGCACTTTACACTGGTACACAGTGTTAAAGTGCGCAGAAGCCAAAAACAACCAACACCAAGTCACATATAAAAGCAAAAAGTTTAGGGGTGAACCTGCAAAAAGGGCCAAGTCCAACACCAACTTTCTTAACATAAAAAAAGAAACCTGGGACCAAGTCCTGGCCTGCTGGTACACTACAAAATCACTCTAAGAGTGTAAACACAATGTAATCCTCGCTTTGATCAACAATACAATGAAATAAACTGCATTTGACGTAGCTCAACTTGCTGAAGCAATTGTAGAAGATTGGTTGTATCTTGCAAATATGTAGAACGTCCTTCAACGATAATTTGTAAAAAAATAATCCAAATAGTGACCTAGAGGTTCATGTAGCGACCAGCACCCAGTGACAATAGGCCTAAGGGGAGGATCATTCAGACACTTATGGATTTTTAGAAGCATGTACATTGAAGGGCATCACGGGTAATGAGTGAAGAGAAATTGCCGGGCGTTTTATCTGTAATCCACCCCATGTCCTGGGATTGTGTCAAGATGTTCATGAGGGCACCTTGAAACTCCTCAGTCGGATCTTGAGGTAATGGCAGATAGGTAGATTCATCGAACAAAATGGTGTTTACCTTGTTTTCTTAAAATATGCGTTCCATGACGACCAGAGCACCCCTTTATCAGCTGGTGAAAAGGCACGTTTTTAAGGCTTGATTGTCATGCTTAGATAAATTATGATGTTTAGTGGATGCATCTGGTACAGTTACTGTTAATATTAACTTGCACTTTTGGTTGGCTCTTTCAGCTTCAATTTTTGGCATATTTGCTGAAATTGATGTTTTAATGTATTATGTTGTATGTATTAAGATACATATACCATTGTTCACAGAATTCCCTGAAGAAGAGCTATTGGTGTAAGCCCGAAATGCATTGGGATGAACATTTATCTATGCAAGAAATCTGATCGCCTCGTTTACTTAATAAACAAACTTGACGAGCTACAGGCGGAGTTTGGTCTTTTCCTCTTGAAGATTGGATCACTGTGAATATGGACATTTAACACAACGTCAAATGCAGTTTATTTCATTGTATTGTTGATCAAGGTGAGGATTACATTGTGTTTACACTCTTAGAGTGATTTTTTGTAGTGCACCAGCAGGCCGGAACTTGGTCCTAGGTTTCTTTTTTCATTTGAATTAGGAGGATTGGGTGGTCCCTCCTCTGAGGGTGCACACAGCATCATCTTACTGGTGTTTACCTTGTTTACTTGGTATAATTTGTGACACACACAAGTTCATTAGGCTGCTTTCATTTTAAACTTTCTTAACATGGCGTTATCAGAATTGCAATTTAAAATCCGGCTTCCCCTTAAGTGGTGATTTTAAATTGTGATTCCAGAGACACCAGACTTGGAGGTCTTATCTCTACCCAATTTGAAGTTACACTTATAACATGAAATAAGGTAATTGCAATGTTATCCTATGGGAGACTTAGGCCCTGCAGTAGTGAAAAAAGAATTTAAGAGTTTTTTACTAGCAGGACATGTAAACCTTAAAAGTGCATGCCTTACTATTTAAATACGCTGCTCCTTGCCCTTCGGCTGTTCAGGGTCTACCTTAGAGGTGACATATATGTATTAAATAGAAATGTGTAGGCCTGGAAAGAGGTTTAACTTGCAGGTCAACATGGCAGTTTAAAACTGCACACACAGGCTTTGCAGTGTCAAGCCTGAGATATGGTTATGGGGCTACGTAAGTGGGTGGTACAGTCAGTGCTGTAGGCCCACTAGTAGCATTTAATTTACAGGCCCTGGGCACATGTGCAATTTACTAAGGACTTATAAGTAAATTAAGTATACCAATTGGGTATGAGACAATGTTACTATATTTAGAGGAGAGGTTCCATGCATATTAACACTGGTTAGCAGTGGTAGAGTGCTCAGAGTCCCAAAGCCAACAAAAACAAGGTCAGAAAAATAGGAGGAAGGCAAAACGTTTGGGGTGACCCTTCAGAGAGGGCAATTTTCCAACACTCCCTCCCCCCCAGCCTAAAGCCAGGGTAGACTAATTAATACCTTGATGGACTTCCCTGCTTGGGGCTATAGAACGTGGACAATGGCCCACTACTGCAGGGGTACTTGCCTTTTCTATGCCTCTCTGAACTAATTTGGATCCCTCTTTCTATACTCTCTGGGGCCACGGACCTGACCCATGGTGATCCCTTCTCCTCACTTGTGGACTCCATCTTTGGAGCACTTAATCCTACTTTCCTCACAGATGCATCGAAGTAGGCAAAAGTACAGCCAATACCAACAAAGTGAAGTGGAGCAATTCACCCCTTGGGTTTGACTTCTGTTCCCAACCCATGGAAAACTTTGTACACAAATACAACATCCAGCAGAGGCCACTGGAAGCTGTCAGTGTCTAGAACCAGACCACAGACCATCTAGGTGTCCTTCTTCTGCAGTATCTCAGAGAAGGGGGCAGTAGCCCAAGGTGCCTTGCACCCTTTTTCCATTTTACCTCCCACCAGTTAGTGGGTCGTATCCTGAAACTGGTCCTTCAACCCATGGTCTGTACCCTTAAGCTGGATAGGAGTCAGGGGACAGTCCTTCCTCCCCCTGCCCCTCGATCTGGGCGTCTGTACCCTCTGTTTGGGATTCGTATACCCAGGTGACTGAGCTTTCAGGGTGCCCTGGCTAGGTGCCCCTCTCAGCTCTTCTATCACCAGTGGCAACTCCCAACCCAACTACAGGAATACCGGGGCAAAGCGGCGGACAAAGTACTGCCCCTGGGCAGGAGTTACCCTACATACCTGACCAGTGTTCTCTTCTGGAGAAACCAGGCTCTCCACTACCATGGTCTGATAGGTCAAGCAGTAGTGAAACATTAATGCGAGTGTTGTCACTACAAAGACATGTAAACCTTAAAAGTGCATGTCCTACTTTTTAAATACACTGCTTCCAGCTCGTGGGCTGTCCAAGGCCTGCTTTAGGGGTGACTTATATATATTAAAAAGGAACGTGTAGGCCTAGCAAGAGGTTCAACTTGCCAGGGCGACCCAGCAGATTAAAACTGCACATACAGGCTCTGCAGTGGTAGGCATAATACATGGTTAAGGGGCTACTTAAGTGGGAGGCAGAATCAGTGATGCAGGCCCACTTGTAGAATTTAATTTACAGGCCCTTGGCACATGTAGTGCGCTTTACTAGGGACTGAAATTCAAGGTAAATATGCCACTTGGGTATGAGCCATTGTTATTATGTTTAGAGGAGACAGAATATGAGCTTTAGCACTGGTTAGCAGTGGTAAAGTGCTCAGAGCCCTAAAGCCAACAAATCAAGGTCAGAAAAAGAGGTGGAGGAAGGCAAAATAAAATGGGGGTGACCCTGCAGAAAGGGCCTTTTCATACAGTGATAAACTATACAAACTACAGAACTCCCCTTTTCAACTTAACTTCATTAAAGTATCAGGCATTAGAACAAAGCAAAAGCAGTGCAGAAGCCCATCCCACACCATCAATTCCGCCCATTGTCATGGTGGCTAGTGGGGGATGGAGTGGCAATTGGCACGTGACACAAGGGGCTACAATTGCATATTTATGTCACTATTATTTGATAAACTTCATGCATGGTATGACCATTCCTACTATTGGGCAGTTGAGATACCTCTGAGACTGACATTACATATGAAGCAATATCATATGTTTTGTGCTCCCTTAAACCTGTGAATTGAGTGTCTACTGACGTGAGGACTATTCCTTATACACTAAACTTGTGTTTGCATTTCACTGGTGCATGGTTTCCGCTATGCTGCAACTCTTATCCTGATATGGAGAGTATGTATATTATGTCACAGGGTGGTTGTTAGACACACAGAGGACATATGTTTGGCCTATGTAAATTAGAGGCTTTTATTTTATTTTAGCCCTGATAATGTTGTGGGGCAAGATGCAGAAAAGGACAAAACATGTGTAGGCAGTGAGCGAAGGACCAATAAAGATTCAACATTTATCAATAATGCTCCTCAATTCAATTTAATCCTTGTAATGTCGTGGCTGACCCTTCACAACCTGGTGACTGATTGGAATCAAAGGAGTGTAGCATTTCCTTTGTGCTTTTGTGGAGAGGTTTGTAATAACATGGTTGACTCAACACCGACAAATACTCATCTGCACCATACCATTACCACTGCTGCTGAAAGACATTAAGCTATCAGAACAACATCAGAACAACATCAGGAATATCAAGATGTCTTCAGGCAATCTAGTGCTGAGACCTTACCACCACATCCGCCCGATTGACTGCCAGATTGATCTAATCCCAGGTGCAAAGTTTCAATGCAGTCAAATATGCACACTCAAACATAAGAAAATCTTCTTTTGAAACCATTTCTAGACAAATACGTAAATAATAGCTTCATCTGTCTGTCCTAGTCGCCTGCAGCTTCTCCTTTGTTTTTAATACCCAAGGAAAATGATGAGTTGGATGCCTGTATCAATTACAAACAATTAAATAATGTTTCTACAAAGATTTGCTATCCTCTTCCTCTCAAAACGGTTCTTTTGGATCAGGTACATACACCAAACAATTCTTCCCAATTGGATCTACAAGGGGCTTACCACTTGGTCCAAGTTACAGCTGAAGATGAGTGGAAGATCATGTTCCCTGCTTCATTCGGTTTGTACCAATACTGTGTAATGCCCTTCGGTCTATGCAATGTCCCAGAGACATTCCAATTCTTCCTTAATGAAATACCAAGTGCACACTTAGATTTGTTTGTGATCATCTATGTAGACTATATTCTCATTTATTTTCAATCTGAGGGTGATCATGTACAAGCGTTCCTGAGTTTCATTCTAACACCTCAAGGGTTGACAATGTCAGAAAGGACAGTTCAGGCAGTTAAGGAATAGCCACAACTCTAAAATGTCCAAGAAATACAAAAAATGTGGGGGTTGAAAAATAAACAACATGTGGGTCCCTTGATCCTCGTAGAAGATTGTAGTAATGCTGTATTCTGTAGAATGTTAATATGTCATTTGTAGAATACTGATGTTGCTTAGTGCTGTGGAATGTTTTAATCACTGTTGGTCTTGGCTGCTGAGCCTGGTGGAGCTTATGTCTACTGGCTCCACAACCATTTAGTTACCAATAAATATACTCAAAATAAATGCCGGTTCCCAGCGTTATTACTACAAATATTTTGGCAACGAACTGGTGAAGTACATGGTCACACTCTTCTTCACCCTGCGTGCAAAGGCTTCGGTTACACTGTATCTGAGTTTACAACCTCTTCCTAAAAGCAAAATTTTACTACCTGCCCAAGGAAGGAAGAGATCTTCATTTTCGAGCTGACCTACGCTGTCTGAAGCGGTGCTGGATTTGAGAGTGCTGACCTATGCTGTTCATTCTTACACTGTGAGTGATATTCTCTACTTTTGCAGTATGACGTTTGCGCTGTAATGTTATGAGACTTTACTGTTTTTTTTTAATTTCAAATCCTACGCGTGTCCTGGCTCAGCATCCCGTCAATAATTCTGTTACTTAACGAGCCCTTTAGTAACAGTTTTGGGGATTCTCGTTATCGGTACTGGGACACAGCATTTTTCAAATTCTCTATTTGTCTTTCAACCGCAACTAGTGTTTATTTTTTAACTCACCTGGCAACCAGTTAACTCTCTCACTCCAACATTCCGCTCCAATTCTGCACTACGATCCTCAGACTGATATTCTTCTTTCACATTGTTATGCTACGACGCGTACCAGCAACATCACCATGTCACGCAACGGCGGTCATTTTTCTTTAGGCTCATCACCATAGTAATTATCTGCAAGTTCCTTACAAAGCGTTGTCTTCGTGTTTATCTGCTCTTCTGCTGTGTATTATGCGGTGATAGACACACCTCAATTATAAGCTTCAGTTTGTGTTTCTTTGTTTAAGAAAAGCGGTGATACGCACACCAACAAGTTATTATTATTGTTTTTTTGTTTCATTTTTATCAGTTCAGGACATTTTACATTTTATGTCACGTTGTGATACAAACACCGACTTATTATATAATACACTTTATTCATTCAAGACGTGTGTCACACGGTGATACACACACCACTTACTTTAGTTCATTTCTGTTTTCTCACAGTGACACACACACTTGGTTTGTTCAATTTTTTTTAATTATTGAGCTTTTGTTACTCCAAGTTTTTCGCTTTCATTGTTTTTGTGTGTCACACATGGATACACACACCATTCCTTTTCTACATAGTGTTGTTTATCTCTCTCATTGAATTTAGTTTCTGTCTAGCTATATCATGTGCACCATGCAAGCAGTCAACCCACCACCTGCTTTTTTACACACCCCAGGTCAACCTTCCATCTGTTGGGAAATCTGGTATGATGCTTTTGTAACTTACCTAGGAGCCATAGGTGCAACTAGATTTAGTGCTGACAGAAAAAAAATTGTTCTTCACTCTTGTGGATTTGAAGGTAGATCTATTTTCAAGCATTTATCCAATTTGTCACCGGAAGAAAGTGATGGTATACTTGAGTTTCAGGAGAGTGTTTTGAAATTGAAAAACAGATTTGACAAACAGGCCAGTCTTATGGTTTTAAGACATAAATTCTTCAAGAGAAAACAAACAGATGATGAAGATGACGACTCATATTTATGTTTTTAGGAGATTGGCTGCGGTCTGAAAATTTGAAAACTTCATAGACCAGCTCATAAGAGACCAATTTGTTTGTCAATGCAAAGACAAAAACATTAGACAAAAACTTTTAAGTCTAAGTGACCGTACTCTTGATGAGATGATCAAAATTTCTAAGAGCATTGAAATTTTTGTGGTATCTTTGAAAGAACTTGAGGACAGAAGTACTGACAAAGCTAGTGAAAGTGTCACATGCCAAAGTCAAGAATGTCAGTACCAAGAGCTTTCCCAAGCCTGTCAAACCTGAAGGCTCTAATCCCAATACCTGCCTTAGGTGTGGCAACCCTCCTCATGCAAAGAATGGAAGATATCCTGCCATCACTGTCATGTATAGGTTTTGCAAGAGGGTAGGGCATTTCGCCAAGGTTTGTCTAAAAAGGAAAAACTCCCAGAAACTGGTTGTGTACATTGTTGATTCAGATTGTGAGAGCGATTCCGAAGTGATTTCTATAATTCGTGAAGAGAATGAATTTGCATTGCATGGTGCAAATGAGCATATCAGTTCTCTTTCTAAAGCCATTGAGGGTGATCCCTCCACATATGTAGATTCCACTGTCGACATTGGTGTTGGGGATAAGGTTCTTCCTTTACTTGTTGATTCTGGTGCTCGAATAACAATGATAACTAAGAAGTTATTTGAAGTGACTTAGGGTGATTCCATAAATTTGTCGCCTCCTAATCGATCTCCAGTGTCCTAGGAAGGACGCAAGATTGATCTTCTTGGATTTTTCAAAGATGAAATGTTTCTTAAAGGGAGGTGCATCAGAGGAAATATGTATGTTGCATTCAAAGGTCTAAACATTCTTGGGTGGTTTCATCAGGGCCTATTCGGTTTGATTTTAAGACCTGGCACCTTTGAACACGTGTTGGTGATGGAATGCTGTGATGATACTAAACAATCTGTGTTTTTATAATATCTAGGTATAATCAAAGGTTCAAGCACAAAATAGTGGTCAAAGATGGTGCCACACCTGTCAAACACAAACTCAGTGTTAGGTTTGACTTGGAGAAAGAACTCAAAGAATTATGTGCCAAAGGAGTCATTGAACCTGCTGAGTCCTCTTTGTGGCTTTCTCCCTTGGCGGGGGCCCGCAAGAAGAATGGTCAACTCGGATCGGTGTTGACTTGAGATCCCTTAACAAGGAGATATGGGTTGATTCACATCCCCTACCAAAAATATGTGATTTGTTTGCTGCCACCAAGGGTGCTAAGTGTTTTTCCAAAATTGATCTTGCTAGTGTTTTATATGAATTTAGGACCCTAGTGTAATTTTCCCGATTCATGCCTTTATATAGGTATAAATCACCCTATCCTTATATAGGCATAGAAATCATAACCATATATAGACTTAGCCTATGCAGTCCAAATAAGGCATGGCTACTTCCACTAGTTCCGAAAATCCACAACGATTTCTTGGAAAAACCCGCCTTCAGAAGTCGGGGACTTCCCCTTGCTTGAATATTGACTTATCCAAGAACTCATGGAGTTTTCAAAAAACTGAGTTTTGATGACTTTATTATGTTCAACCTTACGTCAAACTAGGCACCGTCAAGGTATAAATATGCCCACACTTGCCCAGGCAAACACACGGTGGTTTGGAGCAGTTCAACTATCTACCTACATGACACAGCTCGCCGCAGCAAGTGCCAAAGGAAGCCGACCCTCCAGCAGACGCACTGAGAGAGACGCTGTCTTTTCTCTTGCCGAGAAATCCAGCTCCATTGTTTCCAAGCTACCCTTGCGGGTTGTTGGGAAATCGAGTCCTGAGAGAGAGAGAGAGATAAAAGACCTCCTACATTCTGAACCATGGTACGGAGCTGATTAGACCCTTAGAGAATTCTTGGATAGATTCTTGGCAAAGAATACTGAAACTAAGCTACACCTCACTTACTTCTTCCCTCGTACTAGACCTAGACTAGGTACACCGGGGAGGCGTATTTTAGAAGCACCAGTTGAGTACTTTTAGTCTTTATTTCTTAATGTATGTATTCTATATGTTTTATGGCTTAGAAACCATACCATGCTTTTACAGCATTATTTTCTAATACTCGTCTTACTGTACGCATTGTACTTTGCAACCAGTATTACGATTGTAGCAGTTCATTTCTTCTGCATGAGAAAGAAGACTGTTCAATAAATACTTTTATTGAAAACGCCCGTCTCTCTATTTCTCTGCACCTCTGGTGAAACGAAGCATGCACAATTGACTGAGTGAAATATCTATCTATTGTTTCCGCGATTCTGAAGATACGTTTTTATCTCGGGTAACAAAGTTGTCATATTTTAAGCGGTTGTCAGAAACTAATCCCTTCTTGTTTATTCGAGAATGTTTCTAGTGACCTCTGAGCTAGCTGGCACTCACAATTAAGTCTTATATATTCGATAGAGACCTAGTCGACCTCAGTCCTACGTCTAATCTATAGTATATATTATTCCAATGCGCAGAGCTTTTTGGGAATACAGGAACTACACTACACTAGTGCATACCATCAGGTGGAGCTCCATCCTGAATTGAGACACCTCACTGCTTTAGTTTCTCCCGTAGGTACCTTTCAGTACTGTTGCTTGCCTTTTGGGCTAGCATCTGTGGCCTCCGTTTTCCAAAGGGTCATGAACAATATTCCTAAGGACTAGGACTCTGTCCTAGTATTTCAAGATGATGTCTTAGTCTTTGGAAAGGACTCTAAAACTCATGATGTTATGCTTCAGAAAGTTTTGTTCTTAATCAGGGAGCACGCTGTGTTTCTTAAATGTGAAAAATGTGAGTTTTCTTGTGATAAAGTGTAATATTTGGGACATGTTGTATCTCAAGAAGGTGCGAGTCCTAAACCAGGCTTATTGGAAGTCATAACCTATGCTCCTGCTCCTTCTGACAAGTGTGGAGTCAAATCATTATTAGGACTTTGTGAATATTATTCCAGGTTCATCCCCGATTTCGCCACCATTGTTCGCCCCATAAGTTCTCTCTTAAAAAAAGGTGTGTAGTTCGAATGGAATAATGAGTGTGTGGTTGCTTTGGAACGTGTGAAGTTTTTGTTGAGTGACTGCTAAGCACCTTTTGATACGGCTCATAAATGCTGCATTACTGTTGATGCCAATCAAGTCAGTTTGGGAGCTATGGTAACACAAACGGTTGATGGCATCAAACAAACCATTGGTTTTGCCTTTAGAGTCTTGAGAGCAGCCGAACATCAATACTCAGTTATTGAAAAGGAGCTTTTGGCATGTTGTTGGGCCATAGAGAAGCTTTGCCCCTATGTTTGGGGTAGGCGTTTTTTGCTCCTCACAAACCACAATCTTCTGGTGAACATTCTGGGTGACATCAGGAGTAAGTGCTGCACAACCAGAATTCTAAGAATGGTTACTAGGCTTCTACAGTATCAGTGTGATGTCAGGCACATTTCTGGGGGAAAGAATTTCAGGGCAGATTTTCTTTCTCGATTTCCAGTTGGTAGCAATGAACAAGAGGAAATTAAATTTAAAGATCTTGTGGGCGAAGACTGCGAAGATTGTTTTGCTGCCACTTTGGATATCCCTGAACTCAAGGTTGGTTCCAAAGAAGAATGGAGGTCCGCGTTTGTTGCCGATTCTGTTCTCCAAGATGTTAGTGAATTGGTAATGAAAGGTTGGCCATGCGAAATGGTTCTCTCTTCTTTGTTGCAACCTTATTGCAAGATTGAAAGTGAATTATCCCTAGAGGATAGTTTATTGTTGAGAGGTGAGAAGCTCGTTCCTCCTTCTTCACTTAGGTTGAACATTTTGAGAAAGGCTCATGAAGGACATCTGAGTGTCACACTTACAAAACGTCGCGTTCGTGATACTTTTTGCTGGCTGTCTATTGATGCCGATGGGGAGAGCATGGTTTGTGAGTTTTGCGTTTGCAGTACATCAGATAAGAGTCTGAAAGTGTTTTCCTATCCTTTTAATTTCCATTGAATGCCCTGATGGTCCATGGCTTAAGGTGGGGATTGATGTCCAGGGACCATATGTGGACAGAGTAAGTACACATTAGTTCTCATGGATTACACATCCAAATGGCCTGAGATAAAACTTGTCAAGGAAGCTAATACTAAACCCATAATTGATTTCCTCAGTGATGTCTTTTTAAGGGAAAGGTTTTCAGAAATAATTGTGTCTGACAATGGTAAGCAATTTCTAAGAAGCAAATTTCAGCTTTTCCTGCAGTCTTCATGTATCAAACATGTGAGAAGCTCACTCCCAGACAAATGGTCTAGTAGAGGGAATGAATCGTGTTGTTGGGGATTCTGTCAAATGGGGTAGAGCGGGGAATCATGATGTAGTGTGTGCCCTCAATGATATGATTTGGTTCTATAGGACCACACCTCATTCCTCTACTAAGGTTGCACCTTTTGTACTCATGAGGGGAAGGAAGACAAACTCCATATTTAGACTTGGGTGACTAAAGTATTGAATTCTGATACAAGTATTGATAGACTGATGCCTCTGGTCAAACAAAATGTATTTGAGACCCAGTCTAAACAAAACGAGTGGTTTGACGCTAAGCAAGGTGTTAAGTAGTCATATCTTAACGTGGGCGATTTTGTCAAAATTAGATCTCCTATGTATGCTAAGAAAGGGGAAATTACATTTTGCAAGCACTCCGTGTTATTAAAATGTATGGAAATGCTGTTCAAGTTGAAGGCGGCCACTGGTGCAATCTGTCTAAAGTTGTGCATGGCTCTAATTCATTTGCTTCTCTTAACCTTGATGATTTGTCAAATGCAGTTCCTAATTCCAATGTTTCAGGTTCAGGTGTCCAACAAAATTCATTGCCTCCTGGTTCTACTAGGAGTGCCAGATCTTGTGCAAAACCTGCTCGTTTCAGATAATTGTTTTTTGTTTTTGTTGTTGTTTTATTTTGGGAACAAGGGAAGGTGTGTAGTAATGTTGTATTCTGTAGAATGTTATTATATCATTTGTAGAACACTGATGTTTTTTTAGTGCTGTGGAATGTTTTAATCGCTGTTGGTCTTGGCTGCTGAGCCTGATGGAGTTTGTCTCCTGGCTCCACGACCATGTAGTTACCAATAAATATACTCAAAATATATGCCGGTTCCCAGCGTTATTACTACAAAGATTCAAGAAGGTTGCTGTTTCACAGGTCTCAATTAAATGTACCAACACCCTCTTTCCATCTACAGGCTATACAATAATGTCGTGAAACTCCAATGCATGGTAACCCCAGCAGAGTTAAAACTCAAGATATTGTGACAGAACATTTCTGATGTCAGGGGTAACAGCTGACGTTACCAAATGTGTGTCTAATTGTGATGTTTTTGCCCAAGCCAAAGCAGATCGTACCAGACCATAAGGGTTTCGCCTCTTGGTAACCCCTCCAGAACGAATGTGGGAAGACATCTCTGTAAATTTCATGGTGGACTTACCACCTCAAAAACATTATGATACAAAGGCTGTGAAACACAACAGCATCAGCTTCCTGTGATTCAGATGTCTATGCAAACACAAGAAACAATTTTAAAGCAGGGTTCTCGGGGGTGAGTTAATTGTGTGAAATTAACACTGGTGTATGCTTGGGTTAAGAAATCAATGGACATTCATGTGACGACTACCTTGCTGATTTTCGTGTGTGCCATAAACACTGGAAGTCATGAGTAGAATGATGTAACACTGAACCCTGATTTTTGCTATACTAATGCTTCTTGTACTTAGCTTTCTAGAAGATTGTGATAGGTTTAAGAAGCTCCTGAGATACCAAAAGATTCTCGAGATTGAGATTGATTGTACATTAGATGTGAAAAATGTATATAACTGCACTGCCATACCGTGCGCCACCATTAGAAATAACCATGTAAATATTTGAATCGGTACTGCCAGATCTGTGCATTTGTGTGTATTTTTTCTTTCTCCTCAGTATTCTCCCTAATTCCCTACTGCCTCTCTGGCCACACTGATACTAAATGCAATTCGTAATCAGGGTCTGGGCTGCGGAAGGTGGCCTTCTGGGAGGTTCTATTCCCAGAGGATCCAAGTTTCTGACAACTATTTGGTATCTCTTTGCATTGCAAGGAATTTTTTAAGAAGACTGCAACTTCTCCAATTCTCTCTTCATGGTTGCATATAATGATTAATTGACTCAGAGAGAGCAGAAGGCCTATTAAGTTTTGGTAACTATAATTGAACCATGTCTCGGTAAGAGCTAGTATATCATTGTTTTAGTGCGAGATTAAGTTTGTAATTCTCATTCTGTTTCTCTGCTGATCTACAGTTATGAAGGAAACCCTGAAGGTCAGAGGATACTGATTTGGTGCAGGGAGGATGAATGGGATCTTTTCTAAATAGGAGTAATGATCTTGTTTATCAATGTTTGTGTTAAGTAGGACTAAGGGCCTGATTTAGATCTTGGCGAATGTGTTGGTCCAGCTGCTGCTTTTCTGTCTGAATCTCTGTCCGACTTCTCAGCGGACCGCCCGTTCTATTTAGATGCTGGTGAGACGATGGACGAAAGACGGTTGGAGTGCTGCCGACTCTGTCAGTACATTCCTCCCGCATTGACAGTGCTATAGGCAAAAGTGGCTGATGGAGGGACTCCAGACAATTGTACTGCCAGACCAATCATGATATGCCTATCCGCCGATGTAACTGTGGCGGGGAAACCTCCACTTCCTATTTCACCATGAACCCGATTGTTCAAGTCCTCCTTTTGCTGCTGCTACTTCACCACAATCAACCCTTTTGTCGCCAGAACCGAAGGTAGGCTTCTTTTTTACTTGTTACCTTATTAATTATTTGTCGACTTTAGCTCTGGACCCATGCATTTTCAAATCACTCTTACAAGCACTAATATACAAATATGTAATGCATATGTGTGTATTGCGATAGTTTAAGAAATTTAAAGAAACACACCTGTATAATTGTAATTTTTTTATGGGAGCGGCCTTTGTAATAATGCACACTTACACAAAAAATCACATCAATCAAAAAGTCAAAAAGTGTCCATATAAGGGGGTTTACATATTTTTCATAAACTGTCAAACCATAAACATATGCATTGCACATTAATTGAATTAATTCAATTTAATATAATGTAGAAATTGCACTTGACAAGTCAAAACATTTATTTTTTGTTAAATGTAAAATCAATGTTAGTTCTAAAGTTAAAACATCTCATACATTTAATAATGTCAAATTTGTCCTTGTCTAGTGCATTTCCTGTAAATATATACATGTTAATTCACTCTTGTTTTTTAGGTGTAATGCATATGTGTTTATTTTGTATCACTTATCAAGTTAAAATACACACATCTGCATTAACACTCACAAATTTTGAAAAACAAATGTCCTTTTTTTGGTGTAAGTGTGCGTTTTAATGGTGAATGCTTGCACCTAAAAATCTATGTTCATTTAATTTTTTTATCACTAATCTTTGCACTGTGCAACTATGTTATCTAAATAAGTTTTGCCTTTACTGTCAAAAGTCTTATTAAGTATATGTATCTCACATTTGTATCATTAACATTGTTAGTAATCAATTACTGGCAAATGAATAACAATGTGAGGATAAACTTTGTAAAAATCTAATATTTTTCATTAATAAATGAGATACTTCTCTCATATAAAATATCTTGATTTACAAAATGCAAAACTGAAAAAAAGTCAGCTTCATCACTACAGGCGGTTGGCCTGCTACCCCAAATTTGCCGCCTAAAGAGTCTACCAAGGGGGTACTTCATGAGGAAGGGGCATCTAATGAGAACAGAGCAGGCACCTCAAAATATCTTTCTTGGGAGGAGTGGGTGTGTTTCACAAGAGTTAAGGACAGGAAAGCTCTAAATATCTCCTGAGGACTAAGGTTAAGTGGTGTGGGAGAGGATTGGGTTTGAGAGGTAGAGGGAGCTGGACTGGGTGATGTGCAAGAATCTGTATGTTTGGCAGGTGCATGTGAGTCTGCTGCATGTTTTGTGTGTGTGTTTTTGGCAGGTGTGTGGTGTTCATTTCTGTTTGGTTGGTGTTGTGTTGCATGTAGGCGTGCTTTTGTGTGAGGGTGTTGTTTTGGATGAGAGTGTTGTTTTGGATGAGAGTGTTGTTTTGGATGAGAGTGTTGTTGAGGTGTTTGGTGTGGGTGAGGTGCATGTGGGTGTCTATTTTGTAGTTGCATGTGAGTCTGGTGCATTTTTGGATGTGTGTGGTTTTGTAGGGGTTTTGTATTTGGGTGAGTGTGCGTTTGTGTTTGGTTGGTGTTGTTTGGCATGTAGGTGTGCATTTGGTTGAGTGTGCTGTTGGGGTGGTTGGTGTGGTTGTCGTGCTTGTGGGTGTCGTGAAATGTCTGTGAGTGATGGTGGTTCTGATGCTTCTGAGTATACTGGTGGTTGTGGGCAAAGTTGTGGTGGTGGTTGTGGTGCTTGTGGCTGTGCTGGTGGTTGTGGCTTTGCAGGTGGTTGTGGTGGTTGAGGGTGTAGTGTTCATAGTGTGTGTATGTTATTTAAGTGTTTGTTTCTGTTTATTTGTGTATCTGTGTTTGTGTGTGTGATTGTTCTGCTTGGGTCTGTTGCAGTTGTTGGCTACAAAGACCTGAGTGTGCTTGAGATAGGGATAAGAATTGGGACTTGAGATGAGGAAGGGGCCTGAGTTGGGCGACGATGTTGGGCTGGTTGGGATTTTGCGGTCAGTGAAGAGGCTATTTTAGCAAGCGATCTCTGCATAACAGACATTGAACTGTGAATGGCATCCAGATGTCCAACCATTTGTTACATTTGGCAACTAAGGCCCTGGATGCCATTCACTGTCACAGTCTGGCCTACAGACATGCTGTTTAGGAGGTCAATAGCCTCTACACTCAGCACAGCTGGGGTGACAGGGGTGAGGTGCCTGTGGCAAAGGAGACTGCAGCCCTTTTAAGGGAGTGGGTTTGCCAACTGGGGAGGAGAAAGAGGAAAGGTAGAGATGGGTCTCTCGGTGACAGAAAAAGGGGGAAGTTGGTACAGTTCATGTAGAGTCTGCCACCACTAGGGACAGGTCGCTTGTGGAGGCCTCCATAGATGTTAATGAGCTGTTGGCCTCCATGGGAGACCTCTCACCCTCCGTGCCAGTGTGTTGATTGATGTCCATGGTCTCACCACCTGAACCACAGTGACCAGCTGCTTCCCTGCATTCGTGGGCAACGTCCCCTTTGCCTGCTCCTGAACAATAGTTTTATCGTATCTGTGTAAATTGAACTGATCATGACGTTTTTCTATAAATAAGTTCACATTTTCAGATTAAACCTGCTTGAAGACTTACAAACTAGGCTTCATTTTCTCAACATTATCTCATGCATGTAGGGAAGATCTTCAGAAACCATTTGGTCACAGTTTTGTAATTTCCCATTATTGCTTCTAAATCATTTATGATCTTTTCTCTTAACCATGTTACATTCTTTCCAGGAAGTTTTTAGCACGCCTAAATGGTTCTAATTTGTTGTTTTGAATAGTGAACTAATGTCCCAAAAAATATTTTAAAGCAAAAAACCTTTCCACAGTGTGTGTAAAAGGCAAAATATCTTGCATTATTTCCAGCCTGTTTACCATTGTGACAAAATTGTAAACATGTGCTGACATTCACTTTAGGTAAAAATTGGTACAGCATCACAAAAACTATTTCATAAAATGATTCATATATAATTTAAAATACAAAATTAAATGCAAATCACAATAGGCAAAAGATTATACCTTGATATATTTCTACAGTTTCCTAATGAGTCGTGCCTGAATTAGGGTTTTCCAGATGGGATACTCCAACATAGCGGTGTCTGGTGGCTCAGTGAACTAATGCGTCCACTGCAGGGGCCTGTGTTCAATCTTATGGTCACAGTTTCATATCCTGGCAGGTCCACTCAGCCTTTCATCCATCTGAGGTCAATAAAATGAGTACCATTGAGTTGGGTAACAATAAACATCTGTGATTGAGCGCCAAGATGCCTACAGGTGAATGTGTGCTTTACAAATACACGTTATGTTATATATGTGACAGAACATTCCATCTGGAAAAGTCCCTTTAAGTATCCTTTTTTTCTCATGATTAATTTATCCTCTGGACATATCAAGGGACATTTTATAAATGTTTTTGGGTATGCCTACACATTCCTGTGTTTTATCAAAAAATATATGCCTATCAATTTCTTTTTTCAAAAACAGACATTTGTTGGTCCAAATAAAAGGGGTAGACAGTGCTGAAAGGTCCTGCACATATGGGTGAAAATGCCATGCAGTACCCCAGTCAGGGAGCCCAAATTGGAGTTCAGATTCTTCATCTGTAGATTGTGCTCACTATGCAAGTGCTTAATCTTCTGGAGTTCTATCAGGACCTGGCCCATCATGTCTTGGGGCTGATGTAGGACTTGGTTGAAGGTGGCCAGGGTGACAGCGAACCCAGTGGCCTGTCTTTGCTGGCCCATAGATTCCCTCCCACGGCCCCTACCCCCACTACCCTGTGCCCTTGACCCAGTGTGCTCCATCCCACTAGTTTGTGGCTGAACTGGAGGTGGTGGTGGTGGTGGTGGTGGTGGTGGATAAAGAGCAGCCAGAACTGGGGACCACAAGATTGGTGTGATGTTGGTTTAGACACAGGGAGTGGAGCATCCGTAGGATGAAGTGTGATAACAGCTGGGGTGGAAGGTGTAGGTGTGGGCTGAGTGAGACTCACTGGAGTCATCTGCCCAGACAGACCAGATGGACCAGGCAGCTCCTCCTCATCTGGAGTTTCATGAGTGGAGTCCTCCCTGAAGGTTTGATCCTAGTCTGGAGTGGAAGTATCCCCTGCAGCAGATCCTTGGCCACGTGCTCTTGGTATTGGACCTAGTATGAATTATAAAAATTAAAAATTGTAAAAGCCTGGCTTCTACATCAAATGACTTTGAAGCTTAAACTGATGCAACCTCAAAGGAAATGAATATAATGATCATACCTTTCAGTGGTATTGTATTAGATTACATAAATAGTTTAAATTACACACAAAACTACTTCAAAAAAGCAGGTAAGAAGTCCTGAACTGAAAACAAATAATTAGAAAGTATACATGAATGCAATGCAAAGGTTCAAAATAAACACTCTCCCACGGCAAGCACCCTGACAGTCTACTTTTAAGTGATGCTTTGCAAACACCATTGGAGTCAGTGACTCTGCTCATAACTCTGTGCCGGGTTGTGTGACAGGGCTACAGGTGAGCGATCTGCCGAGGCACAGTTTGCTGATATTGTCTCACCACTTAGCCTCCAACAAGTAAGTGAGTTTACTCATTTAGGGATCAATTTCTCTTTTTGAGGAACTTGACCCCACTGTCCTTGTTCACAGCGGAAAACTGATGATATCTTTAGGTTTCCTGGACAAAGGGAAGCCATAGAAATACAACAAGGACTTGCTCACCCATTCGTCTTGTGGCTACCTGGATTGGGGAAACCATGGAAATAGAAAAAGAATTCACTCACCAAGCATAATGACAGAGTGCTGCTGTCTGGGGAATTAGTGATTGGCCACCTCAAGGATACCTGGATTAGGAAATGGAAACAGAAAGAAGTCACTCGCCAAGCGTAATGGCACAGCCACTGATGTCCTTGTTTCTGAATAGGTGAGCTTGAAACTTAAATAGTCGTGGTCACTGCTAGAGAACTTTTTTCTGCAAAGATCCATCCATGTTCTTGAAATATGTGCAGGAAGTCTGAAGAAATACATGCTTAAACTTTAAATATCCTTTTTTTAAAGAAGGCTGACAAGAAGGGAGTTTCTCTGAACTCCAAGGCTAGGGATCACATATTGGATACAAATACTCCAATAACACCAGTCTCCAAGAGGAGTAAATCTTAGAGCTAAAACTTTATGCTTTACAAAACGAAGCCTATAAGTGAATTTTGGTTGTGTCCCAACAATCTGCATAGGCCACAGGATGTCCCCTCTGTAACTATAATTGTTTTCTCAGGATCTCCAGTGAAACCACCAGCACTAAGCATCTGTTTTATTAGCGTTCCTGGTTCTTTCTCAAGAATAAAGATTAGAGTGTGATTGATCGCCTATTGAGTGTGAGACACTATTTCTTACATATTTAATAAACCTGAACCTAGATATCCAGGTGGTAATGTAGTTCGATTATGGTATCAGATCTTTAGGGCTAACTCGTGGTACTTCCAGAGATACATACCTTGACTGTCACCATAACCAGCTTAGACAATTTGGACCCTCTCCATCATTTCATTGTCCAGAACCAACAATTTCATGGGATGCAATACAGGCGTTTAGTTTTGGTGTGTAAGTTTACACCTAAGAGCTTCTTTAAAGGGGGGGGGCGTATCCTACCGGGTCTCGGACCCATCAATAATTAAAAATAGACTTTGAAATTGGTCCCGATCATGCTCTATATTCCAGCCACGGCTGCTGCAGGTAAGAGCGGTGGGGCCAGCTGGGGGGGATTTCGAGAGACAAACACAAGGGGAAATTAATTATTTATTTAATTTTCCCTTGTGGTAGTCTCTCAAAATCCCCCCCCCCACCCCAGCCGACCCCACCTCACTTACCTGCAGCAGCCGCGGCTGCTATATTCATGTCTTTAACTTTACAGATAAATACATTGATTGTTTATTTAAGTGTTTTGCAGTAATGTTGAGAAATCAATGTAAAAGATGCTGGGAGAGCTTATGATCCTTTAGTTCGGGAGTCCTCTGTTGTTGCCGCCTACCAAACCGCCAGCCAGCCAGCCGTCAGCCGAGAGGAGTGCGCTGTCTAGTTCGCGGATTACCGAGTGCACCAAGGCAGCATACCCGGAGCTAACCCAGAGACTTCCCGTGCCACCTGATCTTAGCGGGAGGGACACAGCTGATTGGCGGTGGGCGGACTGTCGCGCTGCCATTGAGACGCAGCCGGGCGCCTGGTGCGATCGTGCGGTGTTCTGGTCTTCTGCCCCGGAGAAGAGGGTAGGGGCCAAATCAGCCCAGAGAAGGGAGAGGATCTCTAAGCCCCTAGTGGGCTGGAAAACGAACCCCGAGAACCCCCAGAAGGGGGAGGAGTGAGTGGAGTGGAGCTGAGCTCAGAGTGGCAGCACCCCCAGGCTGTGGCAGACGCCGGCTGGAAAGAACCGGAAAGGGGGAGGCCATCAGACCAGAGAGCAGAGTTACACAAAGGTGGCATACAAAGAGATTTTCAAATACAGCTTGGCAGGCTTTGCGGGCAAATGGCACAACAGAGGTAAGTGAGTGTGTGAATGAGAGAATAACTGCATTACCCCATCGCCCCTCTAATTATCCATCAACTGTTAATCGGTGTCGTCTAGGGGGTAATTGCAGGGGGTGAAGTTAGGATTACGCCCCATACTGCAATACCAGAGCCAAAAGTGTCCCAACAAAGAGGAAGTTGCTCTGAATTAAAGGACGATGGCTCTGAAGAGGAAGCAAAAATCACGCAAGGAATCTTTGGACGAAAGCCCAGGGAGGAGAGAGTTACCAGGGGAATCTAGGACTTTGGAAGAGAGCCAGGAAAGCCAGGCTACCCACGAGGAGAATAGTAAAGGGGCACCTAAGAAGAGGAAAAATAGAAAAGCCACCAAAAAATCCTTGCAAGCCCAAAATGTTTGTACCTTAGCATCTATCCCGAAAGGCAGCCCCTCAGCCATTAAATCTATAAAGGACTTTTTAGAGAAACATTACAAAAGTTCAGAGCAACCCGCAATATACGGGGACATTGAGAAGGCGCTCCAGACTGAGAATGGCACGGAAGTATCTCCAGAGGAGGCAACGGCGGAATCCTGTTTAATAAACCACTCCCTTCTGAGCCAAAATGAACAAATAGCAGCACCGCGACTCTCATCATCCCCAAAACTATTCTCAATGCATGCATCGTAACTGGAGAATGCAGGGTTATTGGGAAATGAAAGCCAGGGTCCAGGTTTCGCTTGGGGTGACTCACCTAACCGACTATCACAACATCTAAATGAGCAACAAATCTTAAACCAGCAGGATACATCAAGAATAGGAAGCCTAGCAGCCCCTGAGCGAAACAGCTTCCAGGACTTGGACATTTCAGCATCACCCTCCTCCTCAATGATGAACTTATTATTAATGCTACAGAAAACCCTTCATGGGATTCTAGAAGGAACAATGATGAATAATGGGGTCTTGAAATCACAAAGTTGTTTTTAAAAAGATTGAAGAGGAGCTGGTAGGAATTAAAGGGCAAATGCTGCACATGTTTGACCGGTAGTTGCCCCCCAACCCACAGAACAAAATGTAGAGAGAGAGTCAGTAGAATCCCCAGACAATGTATACATATCTAAACGCCCAATGCTGATAAAAAGAAGAGGTGAATATGCAAGGGGCCATACTAAAGGTAGGACAAGTAGGAAGAGGGTAACTAAAACAACAACAAAGGGAAAAAGGAAGGAAAGAGAGGTAGAGGAAGAGTTAAGTTTAAATGCCTCCGCCCTGACTTTTGTACCCACTAAGCCTCCGATAGCCGAGGACAAAAGAATCCCCCAATTGTTCAAGTAAAGAGTCAGAGTAGTAAGGGCCTAAAAGAGAAGATACCAAAAACCAAAATCGCAAACCAGATAGTAAATCCATCCCTAGGGGGACAAACCAGTAATTCTCAGAGGTATTATAACACAGGAGAAGTACCACATTCTCAAGGTAAAGTAGAAGTGGAAAGTAAAATGGGGACTACCGGATGGGTAAATGGTAGACCGCGAAACCTAGAAGCCCCCAAGAAAGGACTAGAGGTGGGTACTAACAAATGGCTGTACCTAGAACCGGAGCAATACGGACAAAGGGGGAAGAAGCTGAGTAAAATGAACCCATTAAATAGGGCTCAAATCCTGCTTTCTTTCTCCAAATGTCAAAGTCAAAAGATCTGAGACAGGTGGGCTTCACATAAAAATCAAATGGTAAGGAAATAACAAGAGTACTACTCTACTCTGACCTGGTGAAAAGGGCCATTGGGAAAGCGGCAAGTGAGATACTACAAGAGGGAATAAGGTTAATCCCAGAGAATGAACTAAAGGGAAACGCCCAATCAGGAAGTAGTTTCCTAAAGTGCCATGCAGGTCTTGGTAGGAGACAGGTGAGGTTACTGAGGGATAACGAAGAGGAGGGGAGTATCTTGAACATAGTGATAAACAGTTCAGTAAATGATGACTCCTGGGGTAACTGGAGCCAAAGAAGTAACCTTGGAGGCCCCTCCAAGAAGTATATGGAGGTAATGGATGAAGATGGTGGTTTAAGTGAGGTGGAATAGGAAGAGGGGGTGCCACATAGCCTAAGTCTCCTATCATGGAATATAAATAGCTTAGGAAACGAAATAAAACAAGAGCGTATAAAGAAATTAGTAAACAATGCGGAAATTGCCTGTTTTCAAGAGACTTGGTTATGCGACGAAACCCCTACTTTCGAAGGTTACCTACAACTAAACCGACCGGCCAAGAAAAAAAGGTTTGGACGTCCGTCGGGGGGAATAATGACTCTTGTATCGACAAAAGTAATCAGAAATGCAATCTTGCTAAAAGTGAAATGTAAATGGTTATTGCCATGTAGATTAGCTCTCCTGACCCAGGACAAGAAATATGAAAATGTAATTGTTATAAATGTATATATGCATTGGGACAATGTGGCAGAGTATGGAATTGAGATGGGGAATTTCAAAGAGGATATAGACTCTTTATGTGAAAAGCATGTTTTAGATGTGTTTTTCATTTTGGGGGAATTCAAAGAAGGTCGACCTTTGGCACAGGGAACTGTTGGATGCCTATGGAATACATCATGCCAGATTTCCAGCTTGTGAATCCTCGAGACAGGACATAGAATTGGTAAACTATCTAGGGACAAGGGGGTCTCTTCTGCCTCAATGGCAGATTTAAAACAGATTGCCCCACAAAGAAGACATTTAAAATAGGCTCCCCAAACTGCCCAATTGATTATGTATTTATGCCAGCTTGGAACTTCCCACTAGTATGGGGATTTAAGGTACCCCAAAGTGAAGGCAGCGATCACAATCCGTTGCAACTGAATGTATACGGGGGAAGGAGGAAACATAGAGAGAAAGTGATCCCACAAGAAGTTGATTACCCCAAGCGAGCGATAACAAGATTGACGGAAGAGTATCAGGAAAAATAAAAGACCTTTCAGTATAAGGTTGAACTGGGGGATTCTGGGAGTAAAAATCTGAAATGGTACGAGGAAAAGATAGACCAAGTAGTACAGTGTCTCCGGCTAGAAGTAAAAAAAGATAAAAGAAAAGGGACAACAATCCCGGACAGCCGGCTGAAATGGTTCTCCGTCGACTGCCAAATTAAAAGAGCATTTACAATGCAATGGTCTCGGCATTATTAAAGGTAGAGCTATTGGCATTGCTCATGACATTTTTTTTTTTTAAATCTTAAATAAATGGCATTGTCATTTACATTGCCATTAGCTTAATTGTTAAATAAATGGCATTGGCATTTACAATGCCAATAGGTTAATCGCTCGCAAATGCATGACCTATTGCATTTACACCCACACAGAGCCACACACACAAAGCCACCCACACACATACAGAGCCACCCACACAGAGCCCCCCCACACACACACACAAAGCCCCACACACACCCACACTGAACCACCCCACACACACAGAACCCCCCCACATACACACAGAGCCCCCCCACACACACACAGAACCCCCCACACACACAGAACCCCCCACACACACACACACAGAACCCCCCCCACACACACACAGAGCCCCCCCACACACACATAGCCCCCCACACACACATAGAGCCCCCCACACACACAGAGCCCCCCACACACACAGAACCCCCCACACCCCAACACACAGAACCCCCCCACACACATACACACACAGAACCCCCCCCCCACACACAGAACCCCCCCCCACACACACAGAGCCCCCACACACACAGAGCCCCCCACTCACACGTAGAGCCCCCCACCCACATACACAGAGCCCCCCCACACAGAGCTCCACACACACACAGAGCCCCACACACACACAGAGCCCCACACACACACACAGCCCCACACACACACAGCCCCACACACACACAGAGACTCACACACGCACAGAGCCCCACACACACACACACACAGAGCCCCCCCCCCCCACACACACACACAGAGCCCCCCCATACCCCTAAATCATGGGATAATTTCAACTTATGTCAAAAATATTAAAGTGATTACTAATACCATAACATAATTATATGAGTTGGAAAATATATTTGCACTTTAAGATGACTGGAGATGATTTGCTAGTAAACAAAATAAAGCATTCTGGGAGTTGTAGTCTTGGTTCAGTTTGATTCCACTAATTGGACCAGTACACAAAAAACACACAATTTGTAAACAGAAAGCTCATGACTGGCAAAATTGCGTGAGAGGCAGTCATCTGGTAACCCTAAGTAAACCTCGTGGCAGGAGGGCCGGCCTGGTGGACTCTGACAGAGCCAAAAAAAAAACACAGTTTGGGTCAGAGAGGGGATCCCCACCCACCCAGTTCTCGTCAGAGTCCTACAGGCAGTGATATATTTGGAATCTCAATAGTCAAAAAACATATATCTATAAATAAACAGTCACACCTGCCAGAAGTACATATTAACCAGAACAACGGAGCTGGAAATGCAGTTGACTGATACCCCTAACTCATGGGATAATTTCAACTTATGTCAAAAATATTAAAGTGATTACTAATACCATAACATAATTATACGAGTTGGAAAATAGTTGCCACAGAATAATGTGTATGCAACTGCTATCACATGAAGAGAAATCCACCATTAAAACTAATGAAGGAAGCTTGATTTACATTACAGCTGGCAACCTTGCATGATGCACCGAGTCTGTCACTGCTAGTAATCCTGCTTGTTATGGAATTTTGTCTGATAAGGTCACTATTATAACTCTGATAATTTGGGTCCATAGATTGGGGTGATTTTTATAGAACATACGTAGCTCTTTATCTATAAAAGGTTGTAGATACTTGCACTAAACTGAACGATGGAATATAAGGTAATGCAGGATTACAAACATAGCAACACTGTGTACGTTTATGGAGGCATTTAGATTGTTATGAGGGTTACTATCATTCATTAATAAAGTGGTAGCAACAAAATGAAGGCGAGTTAACAAGCAGACATAGAACAACAGGGAGGAGATGTGGCCTGACCACCGCTTTATAACTGGAAAACCAGATGGAGTCCAGACGTTGGCTAAGCGGCCTGTGAACCTGGGCAAATCACTTCATCTACACGTGCTTAAAATAATAAATCTGACTTTGTGAAATGTAATATGGTGATGGCATTAAATCACTCTAATGGTCTCAGAGCAAGTTTCTGATACATATAACTACAACTACAGAATAAGGTTTGGTGCGTTTGCTGTTGGAGCCGTGTTGTCAGAGGTACGGAGAAAAGGCGGTTTGAATTCTCGTACTGAGTCCTACTCCAACCTTATCACGCCAATCCGAAGGATTCATTTTAAAGCACAGGCATTTGTGTCTAAACCAAATATCTTAAAGCAAAACAAATATGCAACAAACTCAAGGTGCATTTTTTCACAGCAACTTAATAATCAATCAATTGGTTTTTACTTCTCTGGCAACTTTGGAATGGCCAATACCCTTCCCTGAATGCAAAAGACTAGAATAGGCGGTGATGTGGATTCTGGCAGTGCAGGGCTGCAGCTCCCTCTCTGCAGCCACGGGCAGCACATCCACGCAACAAGAATGAAGTGGGTTAGAGCCACACCCTCTGCCGACTCTGATTTTCATACCCCACAACCACATACTTACATGCCAGATTGCGAAAAAGATGAGAGCTGCCGTTAAGAGCAGAGCCAGCATATAACAAAAGGCCGCAAACGTAAACGCCATCAGGCAAAGTGCTGAAAGGAGATGACAGAGGCGCAGGGGGTGCTGGGAACAATCATTACATGTTTAAGTCTATGGCCCAGAGCACCGGCGCGTTAGGCTCTGTGTCAGCGAGTAAAAAGTGCATGCGTTGCAAAAGCAGTGTTCGCTGTTAGCGACCGCTGACGTATTCCGTGCCTATTGCTTTAAGAATCAGGGCAGAGCGAATGAAAACAGTACCTACCCGGAAGTGTCAAAAATGCACTTGTCTTGCACTGCATATCATATCACCTTCTCTTAAAGAAGGCGCAGGCATACCTCACGAGTGGGGCCTTTTGGCATGGCTACCATTGGCGGAGCGCGTGCAGTGGCAGCGGGGCCTAGAGACCCAAAGGGCTCATTGAACCATGACAAGTTTGGGGCAGAAGGCAAGAAAAAAACGCAACAATCAGGGGGCAGAAGAAAACTTACCTGGAGTGGCAGCGAGGCTGTTCCTGCCAACAACAACCAAAAAATGGCGGCCGCAAACGTCCGATATTTTCGGAATCGGAGCGTGTTTTTTGCGTTCTGAGTGACGGATGACGTCACAGGTAGAAAGAACGCAAAAAACACGCCCCCGAATCCGAAAAAGACGGGCCTTCAACCGAGTGACGCCCCTCTCCTCCAATGACTGACCTCCGTTTAGGAAGCCAGCCAATGGAGAAGAGGGGTGGGTTCAAGACACCCTAGCTCAAAAACATAAAATCTTCGGACTCTGCCCACTGCTACGCAGTGCGACGGTCCGAGACCTAAAAAAGGGAGAGAAGGACTGTATCAAGAAGCTTAAGGAAAAAGTTCAACCAAGCGAGGCAAAGTTATCTTAATAAGTTGAAAAATGAGTTTAAAAAGATGGTTACTGACACAAAAAGGTTGTATAAAGAGAAATGCTGGGCAAATCCACTAGAATCAATTGAAGCAAAAAATCTAAGACAATTTTGGAAGCTGGTAAAAGCAGCATCGTTTCCCTCAGCAGGAGTAATGAAATGTGTCGTTAGCGAGGCAGCTTGGGAGAAATATCTGAAGGAACTGTATGGCCTTCAAGAAGATCCCAGTCACAGAGCCCCAGCATTGGCAGGCATTAACGGAAGAATTTAAATCAGACTTCTCAGAACAGAATGTAGAAAGCACAATAAGGAATCTGAAATTAACCCGAGCAGCAGGGCCAGACAATCTCCCATCAATAATACTAAAGTCACAGATAAAGTGGTGGGCGAGATTCCTTTCCCAACTGTTCCAATTAATATTAGTAGAAGGTAGAATGCCAATGAATTGGAAGGGTGCTGTAATCAGGCCAATCCATAAAAAAGGTAGCATGGACGCGCCACAAAACTATAGGCTGATCAATCTCCTAGATATAGGAGAAAAGGTATTCTCAAAAATAGTGCTGAATAGGCTAAATGATTGGGTCGAGGAGTTTTCAATCGTACCTACTGAACAGGGGGGCTTCAGAGAAGGGCACTCCACGATAGATCATTGCTTTGCCCTATGGGCAATAGCACGAAAGTCAACGGAACAAAATGGTAAGCTTTGCTGTTGTTTCGTTGACTTTCGTACCGCGTTTGATTCAGTGGATCGGAACTGTATTTGGGAAATTCTTATAAATAAAAACATACCAAAAGACCTGCTAGCCATAATAAAATAACTACACCGAGGTAATTGGGCACAAGTAATTAAGGATGCTGAGGGGTCGCTGACTCCAAAAATAACCATCGAAAATGGCCTGAGACAGGGTTGCGTCTTGGCCCCCCAGCTATTCTCTATATTTCTATCTGATTTACCCGCCTGTCTAGAAGTTGAAGGTAGTGCAAGTCCAAGAATGGATGGTAAAAAGGTGCCCTGTTTACTGTACGCGGATGACCTGGTAATATTAGACCAGGCTGAATTGGGCCTCAAACGAAAGTTGAAATCCTTTAGTCAATATTGTGCAAGGAAATTTTTAACAGTAACTTGGACAAGACGAACGTTTTATGTTTCGGAAAAAAGTAATTACATTTAATTGGTTTTTAGGTGAGGTTAAATTGGAATCTGTTAATGAATATCTCTACCTAGGGATGTGGTTTGATAAGTCCCTAAAGTGGCACACGCATCTTGAAGCTCAGAAAGCAAAAGCCCTTATATCGATTGCAGTTCTGAACATTTTTAACCATGACTACGGGGATATGTCTCACCGACCGTTGCTAAAGGCATTCAGCGCAATGATACCTCCACAAGTACTCTATGGTGCAGAAGTCCTTTATTTGAGGGGTAAAGGTGTCTGGGACCTGGAGGAAGGAAAATGCCTGAAAACTCTGTTGTTCCTGCCATGTTCATCAATGGTTCAAGCAATTAAAACTGAATTAGGAATAACAGCTTGGGGGGTTCAATCCCAAATAGCAGTGATTAGATTCTGGAAACGTCTGGAAAATGAGAAAGACCAGAAAGTAGCACAATGGTGTAGAAAAGAGATTCAATCTAGTAATCTAAAAAGGGCAAAATCGAGTAGGAAGAAAATGGCGCAGGCCTGTGAATGTATAAAGGTGGTTATCTGCCAAGAATCCCTATGAGTAGAATGCACTAAAAGTGATTTGAAGTTTCATGGGCAAGAAGTGTCTAGAAGAACTGACATGGAATACCTGGCTAAGAAAAAATCCGTACAGTATATGATGGATTCTTGGTCTAAGGAAAACTGGTTCCCTTACCTGGATATCTTACCGAACCATTGGTACAGACAGGAGATATTAAGAATGCGAATTGGTATTAATCCGTGGTTGGTAAACGAAGAATTAAATGTTGGACCACACAGGGTGTTGCAAGTGCAGGCTGGGTACAAAAGGTGACTTAGTGCACATCCTGTTAGACTGTATAACTATTCTAGACAGCGTAAATTATGTCTTCGTCCAATATTCTTAAAATATGATATAAGAATGCGGGCCCAGGCGGTCAACTTTCTTATAGAAATGCCTACCATTGAAATTGCAATCGCTCTAGGGAACTATATAAAGGTAGTACAAACATTCCTAAAAAACATATGAGTAATCATTTTTAGAAATCTTATAAATAAATGAATTATATAGTTTTTATAAGAGAAAATGTTGATCTTAAGTGTTTATAACTTTTAATGGGCAGGGCCACCCAACGAAGTAATGTTCTTATTGGTACCTCCTTTGTAATCTACGTATCCATTTTGTGAGTTTTGTATAAATAGTCTCGTAGAATATTTTAACCTGTAATTATTTCTTTGCATTGTCGTAGAATATTTTAACCTGTAATCATTTCTTTGCATTGTTTAGAGACTATGTTCTAAATAAACATAACTTTGACTGACTATGTCAAAGATGCAGTCCATGTTTACATTTCACGCTGCGTGAATCACAGAACGTAAATTGACAGATATTTTAAGCCACGCTCCTAATAAGAGGCCACGCCTCTTGGAAAGGATTTCTAGCTATGATTCTATTGCCACGCCTCTTCTGAGAGCCCCCGCCCCACGTCCTTTACATCCCACTCAAAGCACTTCTAAGAGTTATAAAGGAGACGCATGTTCTGCTGGAAGGGTTCAGCACGTCTTCTTCACAGAACAGTGGAGGGAACAACGAGAAATATGTTATTATTAACGTAATAAATCTGGACCCGAATGAACAAAATGAAATGAAAATATATTAGCTGCCATTATTTAAGTGAAGAAAAGTATTTCTGGCATAACAAAGTGAGGCAGGGAGGAGAGGAGGGTGGATAAAATACTGGTGTGAGTAGTTGGGAAAACACAAATATTTTAAGTGGTAAAACTAGAACCAAACCATGGTTAGAAACACTGAGGCTTTTTCGAGGACTTTGAAGTTCTAGGCATCACCTAGCAGTATCAAAGGAGAGACTTGATGATTTCTGACTGAGCAGGATGCTAGACACTTGGGGGCATATTTACAAGCCCTTAGTGTCACAGGTGGCGCAGTTCCATTTTCCATATTTACAACGTGGCGCTAGCCACTTTGCATGGCTTAACACCACCTTGTAAATATGCCCCTTTCTGACGCAGTCCTCTGTGGTAAAGGGACGTGCAATGAGTGTTGCTATGGGTGCTCCACAGCAACACCCATTGCTTTTTGACGCCGCCCCAGATTTACATGGCTGAGGCAGCGCCAAAAACTAACACCATGGAATACCAGGAGCTAGAATGGCACAACGAGGAGAAGTTATTAATTTCTCCTCCTTTTTTGCTCTTTCCATGTGTTCTGCCTTCTTGTGAATATGGTGCATCCCTGTGTTTTGAAAATGTCAGAGCGCAGTGCTGGCAAGTTTGGCGCAGGTCCGCACTCTGACATTTTCTTGTGTATATGCCCCTTGGTCTGAGAAGGAATGTTGGGCTTCCAAGGCCTCCTCAGCTCTCCTAGATAGTGCATCTCAAGCAGTCATGCCTTAACGCATTAGTAGTGTAACACAACTGTTATCACATGCAATAAGCACTGATACATTACTATAAACTATAACTGTACACCTTCGTTGTTAGGGGCATATTTACTAGAAAATGACCCAGTGCAATAAATGAATACGCATTTGTATAGCGCATGGCTACCCGAGGGCATCCCATCTTGCTGCTCCGAGCTGAGACATTAGAAAAGTGCAGGGATGCATCCTATTTACAGTAATATGATTCATCGCTGTGCGTTCCTCTGCGCTGGTGCACAATTGGCTGCCTAGCACCAATGCAGGCACCCTTGCACCGTGGTTCAAGGGTGCCTGTATTGCAGGGATTTTTTTTTTGTGCAGGAAGGTCTCCATTCCTGCACAAAAACAATCATTGATGGCATTTTCCTCCTGCTATGTGTGCTAAAGAATGCAGCACAACTAAAAAGGGCAAAAAACGAGGAGAAAAAAAGGTATTTCTCCTCATTGCACCATATAACGCCTCCCCTGGGGAAGTGTTAGAATCTGACGCAGTCCCAGGTTTATGAAAATTTGTAAATCTGGGAATATGTCATATTCCATGGGTGTTGCATAGGAACACCCACAGCAACACCCATAGAACGCCCCTTTTTCACAGAGTAATGCCTGAAAGGGGGCCATTCTTTACAAGGCCACGATAAACCACCCAGGGTGGCTTTACGCAGTCTAAATATGGGGCAGCACACTGCTCCTCAGGAGCGTCACTAGTGATGCGCCGGTGGCATAAAATAGCCTATGGGGCATTGTAAATATGCCCCTTAGTGTAGTGTCTCCGATATTTAGTAAACATCTCTAGTCTCTAACCTTAACCATTGAAGAGACTTTAGGGAAAATACTGTGATGTTTAAAGCCCTGTGTTGTGCACTGCGACCCAATTTAGCTGCTGATCCATGGCTTGGTTTGGCTGACTACCTCTCTGAGGATACAATCACTCATTACTACAAATACTATCAACATTCTGCACAACTTCAACACCATCGGTGTTGCTGAGCTCTAAGAAAATAACAAATATATGTAGGTTTGCAGGGGGTACTGGAATCCACATTCAGAAGTAAGAAGTCTTGCCAAGTTCTCAAATCCCTTATTAGTGTTTTTCAGGAAGTAAGTCCATAAGTTAAAAAAGTATAACATATGTAGAATAGTTCAATAATCCTGGGTTCTACTAGCTGTAGTCAAAATCTTAGTCCTCTTTACGTATGAAGTAAAGGGGCCACTTCACACTTCAAGCACCAATCTTACAGTTCCTTTTGGCGGAAGTTAAATAATTTCAGTGTCACCCATTACTGGGGACCCAGTTTAGCCTACCATTAAGGGTAGTTCAACCTAAAACTACAAATACATTTACTTCCACTGAATTGGTAATCATGAGCTAAATTAGGCAAGTGCATTACATTGCAGGGCAGCAATATTGTCTTAGTGTTAGATCCAAAAGACTTGGATAGTTTTGCTTTAGTGTCATGGTTGCTAGCTACAAGCAGACAATCAGAACTGGGTCCTTATTGAGTCCCTATGGAAGGTGTGAGGGGTAAGGATTTTCTCTAACCTTAAACAGTAGCATTGTTAGCTTAGCATATATGGGGCCAGGTCAGTAATAGGCATTTTGACCTGCTCTAAATCCAGGTGCCTTTGAGCCAGCCAGTGTATGAACCCTTGAAAAGCCTAGATGGATTTGGGCCCCAAATGGGGCTATGTTTTTCCAAATGTATTCAAAGCACTTCTGCCAGCCATGCACAATTCTATGCTTCTCATCTATTGAGGGCAACTGGGTACTTGTTATTGAGAGAGGAGTCTTCTTTAAAATAGGTCACTTGATGCAAGGGAGAGGGCATCCGAGATTAAGCCATTTGCAATATTTTGGCATCGTTGGGCGGATCTTGATCATCCATTCAGGGATGCTCTCTAGAAAGCTGTGAAGCAAGCATGCTCAGCCTATTGTCTCCCCATGCTGAATGATGTGACTGAATAGTCTAGATTGGCAGCTAGATTGGGTAGAGACAGGACCAAGATAACATTATCAGGCTTCCTCTCAGTCTAAGGGAGATGGGCAGCCTCCAGCAATCCAGACATCACCCCCATGTCCATTCATGTGAAGTCTGTAAGAGTCTTCAAGTTGCTGGACTCAGCTTTGGAGAATAGGAACATGAATGGGCCCTTAGACAGAAGCCCAGTACTAATCTCAATTCTTGGGTATCACAGTTGAGAACTAACCTGATGCAGTGGGTGATTCTGTATGAGCGGGAAGGGTTCATAGAAGCTGTGTACGAACTCCTTCAAGATACAGTCACTGTCAAAACGCAGTTATGAACTCAAGACTGGGTCTTGCCATAGGGGAACGAGCTATGAGGTTTCGAGAGAGAGAGACTACTTCTGGCCACTCTCTGCCTTGGGTGCCTCACCTACGTCTTCTTTCTGGCAGTTCTCTGTTGTGGCCTAGGATGTTGTGTGTATCCTTACTGAAAGGTAAAGAATGGGTTATAAACTACTTGGAAGTAGGCTGCAGTACCCTAATCCATGCTTCCCTGATTAACATGCTTAACTGGATTTACCTAATTGTTCTCCCTTTCCCACTTGGGGTGGGGTGAGGGGTTACGATCCTTAACTTCAGAACTGGGGTTCTGTCATTAGCCTTTCTTTAAAAAAAAAAGAGGAAGCATTATTATTGTTATGATTATTATTATTATTATTATTATTATTATTATTATTATTATTAGTGTACCTAGAATACCCATACTTAGGGCTTTAAGTGGGATGAAAACACTGGGGGGGGTTCTCAAAGGGGCATGGCCGATATAATTAAGGGTGTGGCTTAAAAACACAAAAGCTAAAAATCAATGCTTAGCATAGTGTGCCGCCCGACTGGTATTTTGCTGTTTCAGTCATTGTATCCAGATATATAATGCAACAAGTAAGATTATACCTCCAACAAGCCATGACTATTGAGTTTGTCAATGGTTGTTAGATACTCAAGAAGAAAAAAAGCAACAACTGTGGCTTTGTTGTATACGATATTGAAAATGCCTCAGTTCTGGAATGATGAGACTGTGAAATAAATATACAGAGTCTCTTTAAAGTTATGTCAAAAGCAACGAAGAGTTTCTCTGCTGCCCAGTTAATATTTTTTTGCCACCCTGTGAGTTAGGGCAAAAATGGAGAGACCGATATGGACCCATCTCAGCAGTTTCTTTTTCGAACTTGCCGGTGCTGAGCCCCGGCAGCACCCGGCCCACTTAAAGCCCTCCCCATACTCAATCCTTTTCGTAACTTCTCAATCCTTTCCGTAACTTCTCAATCCCCCTTCTCCCCTTGTGTTACCTGACTTCCAACACATCCACCTTGACTCCACTACTTTTCGATTACTCTCATTCCTCAAAACCTCTCTGACTTTGGGCCTGATTAAGATCTTGGCAGATGGGTTACTCCATCACAAAGGTGACGGATATCCCGTCCGCCAAAATATAAATCCCATAGAGCACAATGTTCCGGAGTAACCTGTCTGCCATGATCTAAATCAAACAGTTTGAAATCGGTGTGTTCAAACAGCTAAGTGCCAAGAAGTTTAAAAAAATCCTTTAAACAGTTTTCACAGTAACCTGTTAGCTTGCTTCTTTTAGAGTAATGTATTATTTTAATCATTTCATTTTAAGGACTTCAGAGTATAGAGTGCAGATAAACAAGGAAGCATCTATAGAATCCCAGACGGTAAGTAAGGTAGCCGCTTATACATCAGCACATTAGTGCATTGCCTTTAGATACCACGGAGTTGTCAGTTGCTGAGTTGGTTTTTCTTCTGTTACAGGTGTGAAGGTTGAGGTCTTCAAAAAAGGACTCTATGACGAGCTGCAGCGGGCGACAGTGAAAGACTCCTGCAAAGGCAGGAATGATGAACTGCAGCGGATGGCGGTTGTGAATTGTGAGGATTGCTTCAAAAGCAGGAAATGAATGGATAAGAAAATAACAGACATTAGATGCTGGTCAGGAGTGGTTTTACAGCCAGCTACGTGCAAGATGCCCACCGTTCTCACAAGAGCTGCAATTCTCACAAGAGGTTTTCACCAGACCATACCAGGTGCTGCTCACAAAGTCTGTTCAGGACCTGATCCTATTTGACCACGTTCTCCTGTGATCTGTTCTGTCTTCCTGTGTGAGTTTGCTAGGCAGCCATGAGTGTAGACCACTCCAGGGGACCTCCCTCCAGAAGAGGATTTTTTTGGATGATACAAATTAAATTGTCATGTAATCCTGAAGCGTGAATATTACCTAAGTTCCCAAGTTCTACTTTTGGGTCCATAGCCCTTCCAGTCAATGAGGTAGTAAAGACGTCGCCTAATCCTTTAAGAGTCTAGGAAATCTTTCACTTCACATTCACAATGATCTCCATCTTGGACAGGGGATGGTGAAGAAAAGCGTGTTCCTTCTGTTACTGATTTCATGAAGGAAACATGAAATTTTGGGTATACAGGTAGGATAGCGGTTCACTGTAGGTCCATGGCTACTGGATTGACAATTTTGAAAACCCTAAAAGGTTTGACAAACTTGGGATAGAATTTGTAACGGCCCTTGAGACATAAATATTTTGTGGGCAGCCACACTTGTTCCCCAATGTGATGCGCCTTTTCTGGTCATCTGTGTCTGTCTGTGTAAGTCTTATATCTTTGTTTAGCATGTGCTAAATTGATGTGAGCTGTTTTCTGAATGTGGATTAGATTACCGTAAAATTGGTATGCTACGTATACTAATTTGGGTGTGTACGTTTCAGTGTTCATCACTCTAGCATGTAGACTATATCGCCATAAAACGGATAATCTCTTAGTAAATCATTCTGCATGCCATAAAGAGTCTCCTCAATTTGATCAGTCTTGTGTAGTCGTAAGGCGCAGGTATTGCTCATGACATTTACTTATCCTTTGAGCCTTTTCATCAGTTTGTGGATGATGACTAGAGGATAATCTAAACTTCATTCCGATAAAGTTACAGAGAGACCTCCAAAAATTTGAGATTAACTGTGACTCACTGTCAGAAATGACTATTATAGGAAATTCATGCAGTGGTTAATTTGTCTAATAAAAAGTGCTGGGGCTCTCCTCAGGAGCCAGCGCTAACAGGAGAAATGTGCTGGTGCAAACTTCCTCCTGACTGGAGCCCCGGCAGGTATTATTCTGGGGAGGACTTGGTCTAATGGCTAGGGCTTCCGGTTTCGGAGCTGGGTAACCGGGTTCGAATCTCGGCGTGGCTCAACATCCCATGATTCTGAGGAAAATTGAATGCCTTCCAAATTAGTGCGTCCTTAATTGGTGCTATAAGTGCCGGTGCTGAGGAATAGGTTCAGGTGCTGAGCACCGGAAAGCACCGGCACAAATTAAGCACTGATTCCGTGTAAACAAACTACTGCCTGAGCAAATATGTCAGCTAGTTTCTTAGCAGAAGGCAATCTGTTTAAGGGGTGAAATGTGCCATCTTCGTTAGATGAACTACTGTTATGAAAATGGTGTTGTGTCCTTCAGAAGTACGTGGTAGCTCAACTATAAACTCAATGGAAAGAGGGTGCCAGGGTTGTGATGGCCTTGAAATTGGTTGAAGTAACCCTGCAGAAATATAGTGGGCCACCTGAAATTATGTTTTGATAGATCTAACATCATCTTTTCTCCTGAATGGCCCTGCTAGACTGCTTGAATGGCTCCAATGTAGTGCTTGTTCCTGTAAGATACTTCCAGGAAGGTAGAAGTCCTCTTTTACATAGTATAGATCATCATTCTCCTTAACTTCTTCATATTGATGCATCACCTTTTACAGCTGGGTCATGAATTTAGTACTAGACCTTGCCCCCCATCAGTTGACCAACTAGTATTATAGAAGGAGAATCAGTAGGATGTTCTGTTGGCCCTTAACTAACAGGACAAGGCATTTGCCTTACCATTATTTTCCATGGCTGGAAAGTGATCCTGAAATCATATTCGCTGACAAATGACACCCAGTGCAATTGCCTGGCGGAAAGAGCGCAAGCTGACTTTAAAAATTGTAGATTACGGTAATCCGTCAAAATAGGTAGTGTGTTGAGTGCCAAGAAGGTAATGACGCTGTGTGGAGGGATGGGTGGGTAGGAGTAATGCTTTGGAGGATTTGCCTTTGTAGGTTTTATGATTGCTTTATTGTGAAGCCACACTTGAGAGAATACAAAATAACTGGTCTTCCTTCAGATCATTTACATAGGAAAAGAAAGAAGTTTCGAGTATGTCCTCGGCACTATTGTGGCCGCGTATTTAATAGGGTCATCTTTCTATCTCATCAGATAACTTCAGGGTGTCACCACTGACGCTTCCCTTTGGGGGGAAAAAGAAAAAAATGGAAATCACCTGGCTAAATATAGATTCTTTAGATATACTTTGGTATCTTCTTTTCTATTCCAGTCTTTCTAGCAACACCCCTTCACCCCCCCCCTTCCAAGGAGTCCCCAGTGATACCGTAGTGTTCAAGGAGAGAAAGTGCCTAGTGTTTAGAGGAAAGAGAACGCTTTCTTCCTGCAAGCTCAGTTTAGTTGTTCCTCAAGTTTTGCCGCCAAGTCTGGGCAACCTATACTAACTCAGTAGTTTATCTGTGAGATGAGAACTTTTTTCCTATTCAGTACCCTTATGAAAAGAAATCAATTACACCCAGTGGATAAGAACAAAGTTGTTTCCGAATGTCCTTTTCATTAGAAACAGAGGAAAAAGAGAGAAGAAAAAACAATTTCACCTAAATAACCTAACAATTCCTCCCCCACCCACCATGCCCTCCTTCTGATGCAATGCTACTCACCTAGGTAGCCACAGCTGTACCGGACTGTGCTGGACAACTAATACTCATCTGTGGCGTCCACCACTAATGCGATCAGGCGTCCTTTTCTAGCTCATCTTCCTCCATTGCTGCTTTCTCAGGCTCCTTAGGTCTGGCTAACTCTACTTGGGTCTGCTAATCTTGTGGCTCTCTCTCTCTAGCATACGATTTCTTCTTTGCTTTTGCTGCTCCTCATTCTCTTCCTTCTCCTCCTTAAGGGCCAGATGTAGGTATCCAAATACCTGTCGGTAAGGGCCGAAAATACCGATTTTCGGCCGTTCCCGACCGTTACTTGGATATTGAGATGTAGGGGATGTCAAAATAAAGATTCGCTAATTTTACCGAATCGGTAAATTTACGGAATCTGTAAAATTACCGATTCGGTAAAATTATCGATTCGGTAAAATTACTGAATCTGTATTTTGACATGTAGGTAGCACTTTAAACAGTGCTACAGGGCATTAAGGATTCGTTATTTACCACCAACTATTAGTTGGTGGTAAATAACGAATTCCTATGTAAATGCAAATATGTGCATTTACACCTGTGCAATGTGGCACATATACATGCCCTTAGGGCATGTATGTGTGCCACATGGCACACAAGCACTAATCAGGGGTGCAACAGGGTGTCAAAATGACACCCTGCCACCCTTGAATTTTTCGGTAATTAGCGAATCGGTATTTACCAATTTGGTAATTGACATTCATTCCTATGGGTCTGAGGGCCCATAGGAATGAATGGCAATTACCGAATCGGTAATTACCGAATCTTACCAATGCGGTAAAAAATACCAAAAATTTACCTACATCAGATTTACCGATTCTAAAATACCGAATCGGTAAAATTCGGTATTTTAGAATCGGTAAAAATGATTTACCTACATCTGGCCCTAAATGCCTTGCCCTCAGCCTGCCAAGACAAATCCATGTTTAGTTTCTTGAGCCATGTGTGTCCTTGTCTCCATCCGTACCCTTCCTGCTTAGTTTTTCCTTTTGTTTGTTTACATATCCTTTTTCTATTTCCTGGTTATGACCCACCTCGATGGAAGACATCGCAGGATCATCAGGGTCCCTGGTTAGGTAAGTCCTTTCTTTCAGACACCTGTTTTTCCTCACATCTCCCCTCCCTTACCTTCATCCGTCTGGCAGAATCTGATACTGGTTGTTAATTGACAAAAAATGTACATTGGTGTGCTCTTTACTACGTCAATGACAAATCTAAAAAGTTGTAGAGACAAAAACTATCTTAATACTCTGGTGTTGTTTCTTTTGTTTCATGCCATACACTTTATGGAGGCATGGTCTGTGCATAATTTAAAATATCTTCCTTTAATATCATATCATAAATTGTCAGTTGTTCACTTAATTGCTAGACACTCTCTTTTGACTATGGAATAATGACGTTATTTGGGGAAAAGACCATACCCAGTTAAATGCAAATCAGTCTTGACCCTGCTCCAGTATGAACAGTCTATCCTTAACTACCAAGCCAGGTCCTCCCTGAACCAGAACACAAGCAATTCAAGACCGGTTTTGCCCTAGTTGGGGCTCTTCGATTGGGTGGAGCTTGTTTCCAGTGGCAAAATGAGCACGGAACCCATGTCCGAGCATACCCATCGCATACCCTTCGCATGTAGGGTAGTCATACTGAAGTAAACAAAAAAATTATGTGACGGATGTTTGACTTAATTTCAATCACTGGTAATTACTTGGTCTACATCCCACTTCATCCTTATTGTCTGCCCACAATGCCACATCAAATTACACCCATTTTATTATGTGCAAATCAACCTTGACCCTGCTCCAGTAAGAACAGAACAGCCCAGACAGCCATGCCAGGTCCTGGGTCTGATGAACTCAGATGCAGCCACATAATTACCAGCGATATAATCCAATAATCCAAAAGAAGCTGGAATTCAATTCAAGTCCTACTCGGGTTCCGTCTGTGAGACGGAACCCAAGTAGGACGCCGTGCAACTAACTTACAGAACCATGCATAATTTGGACCGACTGGCGGTGTTTTGATTGATTAGAATCCCAATCCAGTTTCTCTCGTCCCGCTACTCACAGCGGAACTACTTGGAATTGAATTCCATTGAGGAACTTCTTCATTAAGTCTCACCAAGAATCAGCTTTTTTGGGATTATTTTGGCACACCGTAGATGAGTTGCCCACCTCACTACTGGGGGTCCGTTTCTTCTACAACCGAGATCCCCCTTCCACCCCGTCCTGAAGAAGACCCATAGCTGAGGTGTTGACTCACCCGCACTGCACCAGGGTCGAAACGTCGATGATCTCCCCCGCCCCCGTCTGAGGCCTGCACCCTTGCTGTTTCACCCCCGCCCGCTGACTAATTGCACAGATGCTATGTCACTGTGATTTGAGACTATAGTAAAACATTTCTTAAGTCTTTTGGGGCAGGCCTTGTACTTTGCTAAGAGTACTGGACCTTAGCATAAAATAAATTATTGAATTCTCTTTTTAACCTTTCTTGAATCTCCTTTCCCTTTTCACTTGAGGACTTACTTTTGCACCTTTCCCTTGCTGCACTTGGCAGTAACTCCCAGTTTCTATTGCACTGACTAAAGTTCTCATTTGAATATAATGTAAATAAAAATTACAATTTATGTTGCCCCATCAGATCCCTGTTAAAAAGTTTTTGGGTACCATGAAATTACTATTGCAGTTGGCTTTCATGTGTGTGTTTTTTATCTCCTCTTCATCTGTAGGATTTAATCACGTACAGTAATACTAATATGCTTTCATTCAGTGTTATGATTAAAAATTGCGTCTAGGACCACATTTGTTACCTTTACCGCTAGATACCCAGGTCCTTTGACTTTTTCTGGGTCCAACCCTATTACTTTAATAAATAATTACCAGCTGCTGAGATGAATTCAAGATTTCCTCCATCACTTTTTTGTATACTTTTCTTTGTCACCCTAAGTGGAAACTGCGTACTCTTACAGGAACCAAGCTATACCTGGCTGATGAGCCTCAATTAGAGTGATACCCGGTTTCTTGTGTTTTAGTTCAGTGAGGACCTGGTATGGCAGTTTGAACTGGACTGTTGACATTGGAGCAGGTTCAAGACTGATTTGCTTATAGCTGGGTCCAAACTGGGGTGGCATGGTCTGAAAAATAATGATGGACTGGGATGCAGGCTCAAATTATTATTAGCAGCCATGATTAATGCAAGCATTCCATGTATCCCTTTTTTTGTAAACCGTCTTAAACTAAGCAGCCACTTATTGGCCTCTGACTGGACCAAACATATCAATTTCAGCCTATCCCAAGGAAAAGTACACGACAGTCTAAAAACTAGTCACGTCACACCTCTACTAAAAATAATACATAAAAAAAGAAAAAAGCTAACTAAGACGATTTTAACTTCTGTCCATATCTAACCTATCCTTATTTATCAAAACCTTAGAATACTGTATTGAATCCCAATTCAAGGAGCACATTGCTGACAATTACCTTCTTGACAAATGCAATCAGGCTTTGGCACAGAAACCACAATCCTTCAAATCTTGATGGTCTGCAATCTTTGACGCAGCCACCCACGCCTCTCTCCACAAGATTCTAGAGAACATAATCAATAAATCAGGATTTATTAAGTGCAGCAAATCACCCGTGAGGGTCTCAATGAGCTGGGATTGAGTGGGGCTGTTCTCATCTGGTTCACGTCCTATCTCGGCACTTGCTCTTAAGTAGTTAAACATATTAACTCTACCTCCCTGTCTTTTGCTACAGTGAGTCTCCAAGGTCCAATCCTCTCACCTATTCTCTTCAGCCTCTATATTGAACCTCTCATCATTTTGCTGCAACAAACCAGCATTGTTACAGTTCTATGCTAATGATACAACCGTATATGAATATCTCCTCCCCAGTGTATTACTGCCTGCTTTTTCACCACCTAAAATGTACCCCTTTAAAACTGTACTGCGCCTGAATCCCACCCCAGTGCAACAACCTGTATATGTATGGTTTACACATTTCAACATTACACTAAATCTCTGGGATTCATGTTGGAAAAATCACAAAATCTGCACACATAAAAAAATACACCTGATAATATTGTCCAACACTAAATTCGTTCCATAAAAGGAGTAGTGGATGCTCCTCCACTAAGGCGGAGGAGCGTCGCCCCACTGCTCAAAAGGAAAAATAAAATTATAATAGCGTGTTATTATCATTTTATTTTTCATATTGCAGTCAGTGGTGGGGCGGGGAAGGGCGGGGCTGGCCAGTGGATGGGCGTAGTGGTTTGCACTCCCTAAGTGGCATGACTGATTTGCCGTCCCTTTGACGTTTTAGGCAGAAAGTCTCTAAGTTCAGTGAAAGCCATTTCTGTCCTGGCTGGTCCAGCTTCACTGCAGGAGGTAGAGATAGCATTGTGCAGAGCAGACACAGCCTATTCAGGTTCTAGTGAAAACTTCCTCCAACTACTCTAAATGCAAAAAATGTCTATTCAGCCTGGCTATGAGTCACCCAGGAAAGGCAGGATACACCTCAATCCCTGTTGTGGTTGTCTAGTTTGAATGCACATCCCCAGCTCCTGTCACTCCAAAACCAGACGGTGAATACACAAATAGGACCACAGGATGGTAAGTAAGTAAATGCTCACTTTCTAAAAGTGACAATATTTAAAAACACCTTTACTAAAAGATGTGTTGTTAAATTCTGAGTTCAAAGAGCATAAATGCAATTTCTGCATCTTGTCCCAATGGAGAGTTACACTTGTAAGATGTTACAATGCAGCTCCCATGTTAATCTATGGGACAGACATCCCTTCAATAGTGAAAAATGAAATTGGCTGCATTTCGCTATCAGGACATGTAAAACACACAACTACATGACCTAACTTTCACATGCACTGCTCCTGTGTATAGGGGTACCATGGTCCTACTTTAGGGGTGCCTTATGTGTAGTAAGAGGGAAGGTTAAGGTCTGGCAAGTGGGTGCACTTGCCAGGCCAACATGGTAGTTAAATCTGTCTGCGGACATTGCAGTGGCAGGTCTGAGACACCTTTGAAATACTACTTGTGTGTGGCACAACCAGTGCTGCTGGCCCACTAGTAGCATTTGATTTACAGGTCCTGGGCATACAGGGTGAACTGTACTGGGGACTTAATAGTAAATCAAATATACTAATCATGTGAAGCCGACCATAACACAATTTACAGTAGGAACACTTGCCCTTCGGCACTGAATAGCAGTGAAATGGTGCACAGAAACACTAAACTAGCATAAGCGAAGTCCGGCATACCATCAAAACAGGAGGTTAGAAAGCAATAGGACAGCAGAAACATGCCAAAAGATGCTAGGTCTAACACCCATCCATTACCCAATTTTGTGCCAGAATGTCCTTTTGATCAGCGACACTGGTGGTGTCCCTCAGCTCATGTCTGGTACCCATGTTCATTGGTCACCACGTCTCTTCCATGAAGCAAGCCTCTGGGCAAGCTAACTGTCGCCCCTGCATCTCCCAACATCTTGTATAGGGAGGCAGTGCTCTCATGGAGGGTGGTCATCTGAGTTTGCCTCTAATTTCTCTAAGTAAGTCTGCAAGCATTCTGGCGGGTCTACCCCCTCCGCTTGTGTGAAGCTTCTATGTATCGCTAGTTCAGCCAGGGCCCATTTGCTAATTTCGGTCTGCCATTGCTGCAGAGGGGGGTGCTGTAGCTGATTTCCATGCCATAGTTGAGCAACGTTTTTCTAAAATGAAAGCTAAGTTTTGAAATCTCATCAGGCCCTTCATTTTCCTAGTGATGTGCCCTACATCTAGTACTCATTGGACAGGGTCCAGTGGGAACAGGCAACCCCTTTTACCCAACACCGTCTGTGTGATGTGCAGCCAGAAGGAGGATATCATCACACTCGACCACACCGTGTGTATGAAGTCTGCCTTCTCCATTCCGCACCTGGTGCACTTACTATTTGCTCCTGGGAAAATCTTCCCTATCCTCTGCGGGGTTAGATATGCATGGTGGAGATATTGGAATTGAATGAGGTGGAACTGATCACTAGCGTCACCTGCCTAACCAATTGGAGGGATGGGGTCCATACCTTGTCTGGGATGTCAGTTGCTAGAGTCTACCTACACCAGTCTTGCGGTTTCTCGGTCCCCACAGCGGACTGCTGCTGCAACATTGAGTATAAGTGGGTGATGGCTTTAGTGGAATTCCCCCCCAGATAATACCACATTAAGTGGGGCCTCTAGGGTTGGCAAGTCACGGACAGACTCTCACGTCCTCCCCAGCTTGCTTCTGATGGCTGAGTATGATAGAAACTGTTCTAGTCCTGTTCAAATTTTAGTTCCACCTCATCAAAGGTGTGTAACCCATCGTAGGACATCAAGTCTGCCCAGGATTGGATCTCTGCCTCTCCACAATCTCTAATGAGGTATGTCACCCTCCAACCCTCACATTCCGGCACTGTCCATATTGGAAGGCTGGGAGTGTAGGGCGTGAATCTCACACCTCCACAGGCAACCATCTCCTTGTGTATAGGTCCATCCATAATATCACACTGTCCGAGCTCTTAGGGGGGATGATGTCTAGGAGTCTACGTAGAAGGGGTCATCCAGGAAAATCATTCAGGATCCCTGTGTATTTGAGTGGTTGCGCACCGGCTTACCATCGCATCAGCCACTGTAACTGGGTTGCCTCATAATATAGCAGGTAATTGGGAGTGCTTGTTCCTCCCTCTTGTAAGGGAGCATATTAACTGGTAAGGGCCACTGTCGCCTTTCGGTGGCCCATATCAGGTCACCATTATACCCTGCAGTTTCCTGAAGAATGACTTTCGTAGGACCAATGGTATGGCCAAAAAGAAGGACAACAATCTGGGAACTACCAGCATTTTGGATATTGTCATCCTGTCCATTGGGGACAATGGTAACCTAGTCCAGAAGGGGAATGAACCACATATGGAGGCCACTGCCCTCTCCAGATTCCCCCCCCATCTGGGCATGTTCCTCATCATATACCTGCACCCCCAAATACTGCCAGGTCAAACCTGTGTTTCGCCATCAGTCAGTGGTGTCAAGGGAAACAAGCAGGACTTATCCCAACTGATACCGAGTCCTGACATTTTCCCAAAGTCATCTAGTACTGTCATACCTCCAGGCAGCTTAGTAGGGTCTGCTTTCAGGTAAACAAATGCGTCATCTGCATACAGGGATATGAACTGGGGATGTACCAGTATCGCAAGACCCCACTGAGGTGCCCAGTTCTGTAGCATGCATGCTAGTGGTTCCATTGCCAGGGAGAACAGCAGCCGTGACAAAGGGCAGCCATGCCTAGTACCCCTGCCACTGGGAACTGGTGTGCTATTACTCTCCCAGTACGTACATGGGTGACTGGCCTAGTGTACAACAGTGCCACCTATCTAAAGAAGGGAGGTCCAAACCCCATATGTCTCATGGCCACCATAAGATAGGGTCATCCTAGGGTGTCAAACACCTTCTCTAAGTGAAGGAATGTAGCCCAACTCACTTGGCAGTTCGGGCTGGACTGTTCCCATGAGGCACAGGGTCAGACTGATTTGCATATGGCCATGTCTGAACTGGGGTGGCTGAGTGAACTAAAGAATGGTGATGGATTAAACCCAGATCATTTGACTTGGGGTGAGTGTTTGATTTGCTCAAGCGCTCCGTCCATCATCCCCTTTTGTATCGCTTTGTTCACCCTAAGTTGGCAGGGTATGCTCAGACCTGAGTCCCTTGTTCACTTGGCCACTGGATTCAAGATAGCCTGGCTGATGAGGATTATGAATCCGAAACTGGTCCCAGGATGCTTGTTTCTGGTCCAGGGAAGACATGGCTTGGCAGTTCGGGCTGGACTGTTCCCATGAGACACAGGGTCAGACTGATTTGCATATGGCCATGTCTGAACTGGGGTGGCTGAGTGAACTAAAGAATGGTGATGAATTAAACCCAGATCATTTGACTGGGGGTGAGTGTTTGATTTGTTCAAGCGCTCCGTCCATCATCCCCTTTTATATCGCTTTGTTCGACCAACTCACCATCTGCATATTTCTCAGCCAGTCCATTGGGTGACACTGTCGTCTCAAGTTGAAGAATTTGTTACATCCTGGCCTGAAACAGTTCTTGTCTGAGTGCACTAATGAGTGAACTACCTCAGTTAATCTGTTGGCTAAAATATTGCTGAGCACCTTGTAATCCAGGTTTAGATGGGATAGAGGGCGATAGGATGTTATGTGCAGAGGGTTACACCCAGGTTTATGAAGCACACCTATCACTGTCTCTCTCATGGAGATCAGGAGTGACTGTTAGAAATAGGGGTCTCTAGTTGGCAGATGTAGGTACCTTTGTCCAAGCAGGGACCCTTATGAATATGAAGAAGAAAACAAATATATATATATATATATATATATATATATATATATATATATATATATATATATATATATATATATATATATATATATATATATATATATATATATATATATATATATATATATATATATATATATATATATAAAACCAATATGAATATTTTTGTTGTCTAAAAAACAAATTCTGGTTGATTGTTTCCCTACTGTATTTGCTGCCAGAAATACATAAGTCAATGTTTAAACCTTGAGGTACTAACCCAAAAAAGGGGGTTCAAATAAAAGATTTGCTAATATACCCTCCTAATCAAAAAATACTTATGACCGCAAAATGTGTAACAAACCAATGTGAGAACTAAATCATGGACAAGACATGTACTCAGAGTATAGCAGTGTAAGACATGGAACCCATGCCCACCAATTGTGAAATGCTTCACCATAGAGTCCTCTACTTATTCACGACAAGCCATATGCCAGAATGGACTCATCAAGCAGAGAGCTCTTCTAAATTATCTAATAGCTCATCTCACAACTTTAGTCTGGGTGCCACTAATAAGATTAAAAATCATGATGGTAGGAGCTCCTAACATACCAACATCTGGCAGTCTACATGTTTTAGCCAGCTGTAAAGCCCAGGCGGGTAACCTGTGCAGTCATAACTCCACAGAGTGTAGCTTTGCCTTATTGGCTCCTCAGCAAAGCACATACACCAAACGCTTTATTTCTAGATATCTGGAAGACTGTGCTGTTATACCCCATTTAAAAAAAAAAAATTGAAATCCCTCAGATGTAACTAACTTAAGACCTACTATAGAGGTCTAAATGTTTAGAGAAACTAGGGCTTAGATTTACTAACACCTCGGGCCATTTCCTACTTGACATTTTCACTTTTTTTTTGCTCATTAGCACTCTCCTCCTACACTTTATAGACATCGTACTAACACTCAAGTAGGCTCCTCTGTGACTCTCAAAGATGTTTGGGAGATAGCTACCCTTTAGGGCCAAACCATGTTTTATGTTCGGAATCCTCAATCCAAACTGCTCAGTAGTATGTACATCCACTCCTGCATGATCTACTGTGCAACTCTTTAGGATAGGTTTTTACACTTTTGGCTTATGGCGGTGTTAGATGTCTACCTAGTTCATTACAGCCCCACCTCGGACTGCCCTTCTCTACTTGACAGTGTTTTCACTTATAGGTGGTTTTAGGGAAAAGTTACAAATGTTTCTGCTAACTTATTGCCCCAGGGTGGATAAGACTGTCATATTCCCGAGTAATTTGAATACATCCTTTTTATGTTCCTAAACAAACTATAGAAAGACATTGAATACCAACTCATTGTCTACCTTTGGGCCAAAGTCTGCAGTAATTCAGTCCAAAGGACCATTTCCCCATTTAAAAAAAACATATGGGCAGTGTAGATCGTCGGCCTACAAACCCCTCTTGTGGTGACAGGTCTAGCTCAGTTTACCAGAACTACTTTCGGTCCTCAGGCTGGCCCTGCAAGTGTTGCCTTTTGTCTCAACAAGGTACAGAATTATGGATGGACAACAGTGAATACAGGGAGGACCTGGATTGGCAGTTCGGGCTGGACTGTTTCCATGAAGAACAGGGTCAAGACTTATTTGCATATGGCTGGGTTCAAACTGGGGTGGTGTGGTGTGCAAAAGAGCGATGGATTAAACCCAGATCCTTGTGACTGGGTGTGAATGTTTGCATTGTTCAGCATTCCCGCCGTCCCTTGGTCCTTTTGCACATGGCCCCCATAACCATCTGACCCTGCGTTCAACTACTGCGCGGGGAAAGGAGTAATAGGTGAGCCACTAACATGGTCTCTCATCCCTGTCCAAACTGTGTTTTAAAAAAATGCCACCCACCCCCACTCTCTGTGCCCTCTCCTCCTCAAGCTGTACTTTATTGTTTCCAGACAACAGTGGGTAACAGGCACACATAACAGGTAATAAGGTTTTAAAATGGCGGCGGAGGGAGGGAAGTCCACAAAACCTCAGGTCTCGTCTCCCTGCCGAATCACAAAGGATCTATCTAGGAATGATGTGTCCGCTTAACCAAGACAGTGTTTCATTCCGAGTCTAATAGACCCGAACCTCTTTGTTCGGCAGACGTAGCAAAAACTTTTAAAAGCTTCTGAAAAGTAGTGATTTAAATAGCACGATAAAAACTGAGGATCAGCCGCCTATATAATCTTGATACTCAGCACTTACAGCCCTCTGTCAAGCAGTTTCTACTGGTCATGTTTGTAAATGCTGTAGACACCCTGGAAGTGTGTCGTGACGCTGCGTCACACGGTCTGAGCGCAGCTCCGTGTTCCCTTTCAGGAAGGGCGAGAGAGATGACAGAGAAATCAAAGCATAAACATTACCCGCATGTTAACCCTGCTAAATGTCCCTAAAAATACCCAGGCTTTCCTTGGGACACCTCTCTGCCACCATTTTTAGAACGCAAATTTAAGTCAGTCAAAAGGTGAAGCAGAGAGAGAGAGTAGTGGCAGGTGCAAATCCTAGGGGCACCGTTTTTAGACCAGGAGGGGTAGGGTGGACTTGTTAATTCTCCTATGGCAGGGTGGGCACGACAGGTGCAAATACATTCTGGAACACCGCACTAGTCTGGCACTGGACGCACAGATCACGAGTGTGCGGCGGCCATGATAACTCACTTGGTAGGCTGGGCAGAACAGGTGCGGATTAGATAAGATATTTTACCCTCCGAAAATGACATGTGACTGCCGGAAAAGCCAGATGTCTCTGCCTTGCCAGCATTAATCCTCCTTTGGAGTTCTAAGAATGTAATTTCCACGCCCTGACCCTGACCCTCGTCTTTAATGCTTGTCATTCAGAGAGTGAGCCGGGAAGGTAGTGTAGAGGGTTGAACAGCTGCTGCTGTGATCTCTCAACCACTTGCTGTTGTTGGGCCCGAGTGTGTGGACTGAACCGTTCTGTTTTCACCCAAGACAGTTTCATGAATATGTTGCCAATAACAGTTTTGAATATTGCCATATTGTATTGTAATTGCATTTATATAGCGCTTACTACCCCTGACGAGAGGTCGAAGGGCTTTTCCGGCAAGTAGCACGCTACTTCGGAACCCATAAAGGATTAGTGGTGAATTAGTGTAATGAAATATGAAATTAATTTGAGCGGTGGATATGTTAGTCTGTTATTTGGCTTGAGAAGGAACGTAGAGGGATAAAAGAGGGAAAATGTTTGTAGTTATATAGCGTTTGCTACCTCTGGTAAGTTTTGAAGCGCCTTTATGCAAGTATTTCGCTACTCTGGAACCAAAAAAGGATTAGTGGTGAATTAGTCTGGGAAAATATGAAATTAATTTCAGTGGTGGACACATTAGTCTGTTTTTTGGATTGAGAAGGATAGTGGGGGAGGATAGGGTTTACGTTCATATAGGGCTTGCTACCCCTGATAAGGTGTTTAAGTGCTTTTTGGCAGGCAGCACGCTACTCCAGAACTCAAAATGGATTAGTGGTAAATTAGTGTAAGGAAATATGAAATTTATTTGAGTAGTGGAAATTTTAGTCTATTTATTTGGATTGAATAGGAATAGCGGAGGGATAGAAGAGGGAAGTGTCTAAAAAGTTATTTTTTTTACGTCTTACCACCCCTTTACCACTTTAATAAAATATGCTGATAATAAACGCACCATTAAAATCTGCACTTGGCCCCAAACAGTGTCAGACCCTGGGGAAAGCCTTCTTTGCATCTTGCTATCAGATCCACCCCCACATCAGTGATCTAGTGGGCATGTTGGAAACTGTGCAACCAGAAGGAATGGTTTTTAACCCCCTGGCCGTGGCTGAAATTCCGCGCCTGTGTGGGACATTCCGATCGCGGGAGTGGTCATGACGGCTCCTGGACACCGTGAATCATGACGGCCGGGAGCTGTCATCAGCACCGAAGGGGTTAATCCTAGTTTCTGAATGGGTGTAAGTTGTGTGATCTTAGACATTCATTTTCTGTCTTTGGTTATCTTTACAAGATTGGAAGAATTTGGAATTCGGCTTAGAGTTTATAATAAAACTGGATTGGTGCCCACCACATGCTCATTGGATATTATGTCTTTGAAGACTAAACCCAGCCTCTAGGTTCACTCATCAACATGTAGTGGGAAAGCCAAGATCCTGGGAACAAGTAACATTTGTGGTTGTGGTTCTTCGGCTTCACCAAACTGTCTGATCTTGTGTAGATATCAAGCAAGTTGTATACATGTTTTTATGGTCGCAAACAGTCCAAATAGCTGTGTTAATGTTTTAGCTATTTCCTAAACCCATTTTAGGAATCAGAAATATTTTAACAACTTCTAAATGGGTTTGGACTCCATATCGATTCAGTACTTGGAAGGGCATATTGGGAGTGTCACTTTCAAAAGCCCAATTAATTAGTTCATCCCCGTTTACTTTAAGGAAAATGGGCCAAATAAAAAAAATAATAATTATCTTCAATTGAAAAGCTGTCAGAGACATGGTGGTCTGCTGACCCTTGCAGATCATTATTCCTGTGATTGTGCCCAATCGAATTAAGTCGTTATTTGCGACCTACCTCAAGAATATTAATTGTGACTCATTCAGATTTGGAATTTGTACAAACTGTGTCCACACAGGTAGGAAACATACTTGTTGCAAATTGAGACTACGTTATGTGATGTAATAGTACACATGACCATTAGTTATCCCAATGCCTTTGCTCCTTTACCTTTTGATGAGAAGTTTGAGACAGGCTCACTACCAAATTTGAGTACCAAGCACAGTTTTAAAACAAGGCATGTTTGGAAAGCTATTTTGTTATGGTTAAAATGGAACTGATGGCAGGTAATTACTATCTGGTACACCACAAACCCTGGATAATGAATGACCTTGTGTAAGAAAGTGCACTTTCTGAATGGTTGCCCCTAACTTTTTGCCAGCTACCTGATGCAATTTCACTGACTGTGCACTGGGTCCCTGCCAATCAGGCTCCCAGTATCTGTTTTTTCCCATACCTGTACCACTGTTTCCACAATTGGCACAACTCTGGCCTACCTGTAAGTCCCTTGTAAAGGGGTACCTATGGTACCAAGGGCATGGTAGTCAGGGAAAGGTAAAACCAAAGGAGATGATGGACGGACTGATGAACATTGCAAGTACTCACCCCCAGTCAACTGATCTGGGTTTAATCCATCATCATTCTTTAGCTCACTCCACCACCCCAGTTCAGACATGGCCATATGCAAATCAGTCTGACCCTGTGCCTCCTGAGAACAGTCCAGCCCGAACTGCCAAGCCATGTCTTCCCTGGCCCGGAAACAAGCATCCTGGGACCGGTTTCTGGCTAATCAGCCGTCCCTGCCCGTACAGGGCGGTAATCCAAAATTTAGCCTTGTATATAAAATCATCATCTCACTTGGTGATTTTTTATTCAGTTTCCTAGAGAAATTGAGCAGGGACGAAATGGTTTTAACAAATTGGAGTCTCCTGGAATTGACCGCATATGTCCAGATCCCCTTTAAGTCAAATAAAATGACTAAATATGAAAATGTTGATGATTTTGAGCTCTCAATCAATATGTCATGATATTTATTTTGTGGCTTTTTTCCAGAGTTTCATTATGAAAGTTTTACTTATGTTGACTCGTAATCCCAAGTTCTGCATAAACTTGACGATCTCGGTAAGTAGTCGCTGTAAGCCCAGGGCCATGAGCACTGCATAGTCAGCATGGAGGAGAACCGGAATAGGTTGGTGACCGACTTGGGGAAGATCATTGCATCTGCTTACTCAAACACTACCCAGTCTCTTAATATATAAATGAAACAAAAAGGAAGCAAGATCACAACCTTGCCGGACCCTTCTCTCTATTCTCAACAGCTATGAAGTACTCTAGCCTTGCTTGTCGAATATAGCTCTCAAAGGAAATTGACTACTGTTAGGTCTACATCCAGGTGTACATGATAGTCCACAGCTTATCATGCACAACGCAATCAAATGCATATGTTAAATCTACAAATGCAAGAATCATATTGCCTTGTTTAATGTGCAGAAATTTCCCAATGAAGAGATTCAGGTTTAGTGCCTGCTCGATTTCCTTAATCCTGGGCAGAATCCATATTGTAGATCTGAGATAATGTTGTCAGATTCAACCCATTTCTGCAATCTAGTCAAAAGAATACGACCAGCCACCTCAACCAAATATTCTAATAAGGAGATTGGTCTATATTGAGCAAGGTTATTACGATCTCCTTTCTTATACATGGGGACAATGAGGGATTTGGACCAAGTTTTTAAAAATCCAGCACTACAACTGGCTCTAAAATGCAGGGTCGCTAGGGGACCCCATAAATAGATGTTAGATTTATAAAGGTCGACAGGAATACCGTCTGGACCCCGTGCTTTACCCCCTTCACTTGCTTTTAAAGACAAAGTAACCTCCTCAAGGGTAAATGTTGGATAACTATGTTTGCGTGGTAGAACCTTCATTGAGGAGACGGCCATGTCTACCGGTAGAAGAAGATCAACTGGCCTCTCTACATGGTTTGAATAAACTTTTGTATAATGAGCCAACCATTCATCCACTGTGATAGTGGTCTCAAGGCGAGGACTGTCTGCCTCTCTTATAAAGGGGGAATTAATCACATACCGAAAAAACTGTTTTATCTTTGCTAAGGCATGCCTCCTGTAAATTCTCCCTTGCCTCCTCTCTCTGCTATTTTAGGGCTAGCCTGGATGCCTGTCTACAGTGTTATACTTCCTGAATATTCCTAAATTGGTTACGTAAGGCTGCTTTTAATCTCTTCTGGGCACTCGTACATGCAGAGTCAAACTAACCGCTGTTCAAATTTTTTTCTTGTTTCCGATATGTGGTTAGCCCTTCTTTGATTCTCTTGGTAATCAACATAAATTCATCAATGGCTTCTTTTGCCCCAGCAGTATACTCTAAGCAGATCCCAAAAGCTTCACTCTGAGTTGTAAATAGCTACTCTAAAAATCTATTGGGTTTTATCATAGGATTTACAACCTGTTGTTTAAAGAGGTTAATATTAAAATCTACGCTCTGGGGAAAGAGATCACTTATCAAAATGTCATGCGTGACACATTTTGTAACCAGTGCGGAGTACTGGGAACATTATATAGTCAATTACGCTATTCTTCCCTCTCCGATTAAATATACTATTAAATACGACTGGTGGGATACATAATTTATTACAGAAAGCCAAGTCATGTTTAAAAAATAGGTCATTAAGTATGTCTCCATAACATGTATGTAAGAAGTGTGTTGTATCACTTTTATCAGGATTGGCCAAGCCACATACCTTTTTAGATGGCAGGGGGTACAGGCAAAGGTTGAAATCACTCCCCTATAAAATAATAATTTCTCATTATTATACAATGACTCAAGGTCAATGTCAAGTTGTTTTAGGACATATGTTATTTCCATGATACATGCTTTAATGTAAAAATGTATTATCACCAACACAATTGACAATGACATTCTAACAGTCATGATTTGGTAATATACTTTGGTTGCCACCACAACAATATTAGTAGAAGTCACCTTATTTGATACATAAATACATATGCCTCCTTTAGGCCTGCCAACATTTGAAGGGATAGCTAGAGCATGATATGTTTTAAAGCCATTAAGGTGTATCGGTTCAACAGTCCAAGTTTCCTGTAAACAGACAATTTGAAACCTAGACACACAATCTAGCCACTCCGTGCTATTGCACTTACTTCGTAACCCAGCCACATTCCAATATAGAACAACCATGAGGGTAAGGTTAGGGCTAACCTCTGTCTGTTCGTCCTGCTTTACAATACAAGCGGATTTGTGGATATTCATGGAAGTCTTGGGGAGCAGAGGGCAACAATACGTCATCATATCTTCTTAGTACTTGTACTATGATTAGGGCCTTTATTTGAACCTTCCCACTTACCCTTGTTAGGCCGGGTGACACCCATAAGTCAGACCACTCCATTAAATGAGGATTGTTTGTCAAACCGATTATATGTCGGAATGGCATGTAGCGGGGACAAGGTTGCTCCTGATTGGAGTGTACTGTCTGATATATACTTGGCTCATATTAGGAGGTTGATAAAAATTCCCAAGTGGTAAAACTTTAGTTTGGTGTGAGTTCAAGAGTAAATAACTGGCTCTGCTTAAAATGGTTTCAACCAAGGATGGAGTTTTAAAAGGTAAAACCACACAGTCTCCCTGGAGTGATTTGTGTCCTCTTCTAACCCATTTTACTCTCCTCACCATTTTTATCTCAGAAAAAAGAGCTCCTCCTAACCCCACCTTGTTGTTTAATCAGTTTAATGATTTTTTTCTAAATGAGTCCCATGTTTCTTGTTCTGGCGTAGGTAACATTAGAACATTAGCCAGAATAATAACCATGTAGAGTGTCACTGCAGGGGGTAAATCCAGAAAATCGCATTTTTTTTACTGAAAGGCTGGTAGCGAGTTCCCTAGTGGGGATTGTGGATAAAGTCAACCGTGGAGGTAACTCTTTTTATCTGCAATTACATGGGCTTAGAAACACACTGGAGTGTGAACATCCCCAATAGAAGGCAATGGGATTTTGATTGGTGGAATGCTAGGTAATCCAGCAGCTAATGGTAAAGGTTGGGGTTGATCACAATACTCTTTGCAGGGTCTAATAGCGTCATTAGATGTCTGAAGTATTTCTCTGTCAGCCCCTGCCGGAAAACATCTGGGAGGTTGCCAGTGTACCTTCCCCAGTAAATCGACTCATGTGGATACAATACTTTCCACATGTTTTAATCTGTCAGTAAGTTATCTGAAGGAAGACTTTACCAAAGCTTCCAGCGCTTGTACCAATGTCACAAGAGTATTATGGTCCTACATAGGCATCTTTTTAGTTAGTACTCTAGTTGACGGTTTTGTGACTGCAGGATTCTGAGAACTTATTTTCCTAATAACCCGTTCTCTCCCTCCCCATTGTTCTAAATATTTATGGGAGGGACCGGTGTGAAGACAGTGTCCTTAGTCATTTCGATGGGGATTGTGAATCAGGAGCACACTGTGAGTTGGGGTTGCAAATTATTTAATCCCTATTTCTTACACTTAACTTCTCCCAGCTAGAGGATTTATTTAGGGCTGGAAATGAAATTGGAATATCCCTCAATTTTTCAGGCCCAGATATGCCCAGAGTGCAAATGGTTAAATATTCTTCCACACTAATAATCTGCTTTTCTATTGCCCCCATAGCACCCGTAATGTAGTTCTTAATTGAAGATCAGGTTTTGTTAGGTGATTTGGTAGCCATCCCAGGGTGTTTTCTTTTTTCCATGTTTCAGTGCCTAAGTGCTTGTTAAATTTTGAAACTCAGTTGAGCTATGACCGCATTTGATATATATTAAAAGGAAAGAACATTCAATCAGAACCAGATAACACTTGAATAGTACATTCATGTAAGCTTCCCCTTCCACTCCACTCAGCCCCCAGGACTGGGCCAGAGTCAAAAAAACTAGTTATGATTAATAATAAATCAAAAAGAATTCAATACAACTGACCTCAATGTGGATACTTTGTTCAATTTCCCATAGAGATAGGTAGATCTACCTAACCAAGCCAAAAGGGATGGCCCAGTCCTGCCTCTTCCAGGCAGTGAAGGGCTCAGAAGGGACCACCCTTGACCCAGGCTTTGCCCCCCCGCACGTCATGTGCAGCAGGTCTCTGGGGTACTTAGATAGGGCCAATTGCAGTCGACTGTGGTTCCCACAGGGGATTGTGGCCGTTGTAGTGCCCCAGCGGCTGCACCTCGTGACGGGTTGCCCCCTGCAGTGTCCAGAATTGCCGTACTAGAGGGATACACGTGTGGCAGGCGTCCGGTGTTTTTTTTCCTCTTGCACTTTCCCCTCAGGAGACTTCCGTTTACAGCAGGCGGCTCCCGATGTCAAGCAACAAGGCCCCCTTGTCACTGAAATTTTCATCTAACCATAACGTCACTTTAACCTTTGTTTATTCCACGGAATTTCTAGTTTTTAATTTTTTTAACGTAAAGTAATATTTTAATGCCGTATGTAAAGCCAACCACCTAACACACATGGCATTAGACCACGTATAGTGGGGGGTGGCAAAAGGGTTGGCTTGTAGCTAGACCCTGAAGTCAACCCTCTGCAAGCCACCAACCTCCAGCCAACCACCCACTGTACATTTCTTTGTATAGTAAATAAAAACCAGAGAAATTCCGTTCAGCTAACTATAACTCGTGCCCAGCAATGCACTACTGATGATGTCACATATTACATCATTCATGACATGGTCAGTGACATCACTGATGACATCTCAAATTACATCACTGATGACATTATCCACGTGAAAATCTGATGCACCTCCTCACACCCTAATTTAACCTTTGATACACCCACTCTAAAATACAGACTACCATTTTCGAAACCATAGACACACCAATATCAGTTACTACATATGCACTCATTCACCCATACAGTCACTCATATATGAAGTCACTCATATATGAAGTCACTCATCAATACAACACTATCCGATGCAATCATACACCTATGCAGACAATCACACTCCGTCACACATCCAGAGTTACTCACACACCTAGTCAGTCATGTCTTTTACATATGTAGTTACTCGCACATGTACCACTGAGACATCCATTCACTCACCTACACATTCATAAACGCACTCACCCACCCATACAGCTGTTTCCACATGCACGCTTGAACCCATACACCCAGTGAATCAACCACTCACACATCTATGCAAAGAGTCACACACCTCCTATCAAACCACACAAATACTCAGGCACCCATACAAATACTCAGGCAACCAATCAATAACCCGTATAGACACTCATGGAGCTACTCATCAACCCATGCAGCTGCTTACACAACGACAGACAGATTGAAACAGACATTCACACAGTTTAGTCACTAACCCATGCATTCAGTAAGACACATTTAATCACTCACTTATAGTCAGTCACGCACCTACTAAATCCTCTATCCAGACACTTATACACCCACTCATTCTTCAATACACCTCAGCATATATATAAAACATATTTAAACTTTATAGAAACACACAGTCACTGGATGATGTCATCAGTGATGTCATCAGTGATGTCACTGACCATGTCATGAATGATGTAATATGTGACATCATCGGCAGTGCATTGCGGGGCACGAGTTATAGTTAGCTGAACTAACTATAATGGCGGAATTTCTCTGGTTTTGTATGAGTGAAATGTTCAACTAACTATAACATCCCTGAAACCTATGTTTTTTTCAGTGAATATATATATCCATACTAATATTATAAAGAGAGAGCCCAAACCTTTGAGGCGGGAAATCTCAGTAACCACAGCACCAATCACAATACCCAATACAGCGTTGGAAAGGGCAGTTGCAGCAGAAGGACATAGGCTATGCAGACGGCCACCATATGTATATATTTTTTTGCAGAGTTTTATATAGCGCGAACTTGACCCGAACTGAATCAGGTATCAGAGTGCTTTTCATAGGACCAGTTACGTTACATGAGGACACGCATTCATTTTTGTTAGGCACGGGGAGATTAAGTGATTTGCCCAGAATCACAGGATGTGTGGCGTATTTACCAATACTTGAACCCAGATCCCCAGGTCCGAGGTTGAGCGCCTAAGCCGTTAGGCCAACTCCTCTATACATTTAAAAGGTAAAAGAACCGTGCAAGCAAAGTAGTCCCTTGTGGGCGGGTCTGCGTTGGGCTGTGGGCATGACTAAGAGTTGGGGCGTATGGTACGGCCATCACATCGTGGGCTGTGGGCGTGTGATGGGGGCGTGACAAACGCTGGGGGCGTGACAAAAACTGGGGGCGTGTGTCCGCCCTTCATGCCATGTGAGTCGTACATACAAGCGCCAATTACATTGCTGCGCAGCATCAAGGGGCATGCTGGGGGCGTGAGAAACGCTGGGGGGCGTGTGTCCGGCCTTCATGCCATGCGAACGCAATTGCGCCGCATCAAGGGGCACGCTGGGGGCGTGAGAAACGGTGGGGGTGTGTGCTACGTTCCGCCCTTCATGCCATGTGGGTCGTACATTAATCAGAAGATCATCTGCTGTGGGCGTGATAAAAGCGTTCACCTGTGGGCCTGGTAAGTAATGTTACTGCAGCCTCTCCTGCGCGCTGTTACTGAACTCTCTCATTCAACGAAATTGCACGCGCCTGCTACCATCAACCAGGGCTCTAGACGGGCTCAGGCGGAGGATCAGTACACTAATTACACGCGGCTGATAACATCAACCAGGGCTGCAGCTGGGCCTCAAGCGGGAGAACACGCGCCTGCTAACATCAAACAGGCCTGCATCTGGGAGTCAAGCGGGGGAACACGCAAATGAGCATGTCTGCGGGGACAATTACTGCAGCCTCTCCTACTCGCTGTCACTCAACTCTCTCATTAAACGGATTTACCCGCGGCTGATAACTCTCTCATTCAACGACATTACACGCGCCTGCAAACATCAACCAGGGCTGCAGCTGGGCCTTCTCCGTCCCTATTCTAATGAAAAAAATAATGTTGTCTACCGCGAGATTTTAAAATAAATTGCCCTTGCCAAATACACACATTACACACATTCTATTTCATACCCGTACAACGTCGGGACGGGCTGCTACTATATATATATATATATATATATATATATACACACACACACACACACACACATATATATATGTATAAAGAAAATATATATATTACCTACTGGCGATAGCCAGTAGGTATATATAGTTAGGATTTTTTTCCTATGGGATTTTTGAAAATTCTATGTCGAATAACTTTGGCGTTTGAGGACAGAATTGGCTGAAATTTTCAGGAAAATGGAACATTTTGTTTCTGAGCAGCCCCTGAACATTTGGGGGGGTTTCGTCAAGGGGGGGCCGAGAAAAAAGGGGGGTCCCAAAACGTGTTTTTCCCATGCAATTTTCCATAGGGCGGTTGGCCTCACTTTTAGCCTGAACGGCTGAATGGATTTACACCAAACTTGGCAAAATTGTAGGGACTGGTAGCCCGATGTGCCTTTGCTATGTCTCAAGATATAGGCTCCAGTGGTTTTTACGAAAATTAACTTTGAAAAATATATATTGGGCTACATTGGGCTATATATATGTTGGAGCCCAAATGTAGCCCAATGTAGCCCAATGTAGCCCAATGTAGCCCAAAGATGGCCACCAGAGACAAAAAAAACCAAATGTAGCCCAAATATCAGCCAGATGTAGCCCAACTATAGCCCAATGACAGAATGTCCCAGAGTGTTCTAAAGAACAACTAGAGTGCTAACAGTCCTACTTATTACAAAGGTATGGCACACCTGAAGCCATCTTGATTGGAATAAAGTGGTAACTCTTAAAACATTTAATTTAAAAAGGAACAAAATGTGGGGGTTCATTTTGCCATAGAAAGTATGATTAGCGAATATATGACGAAATCCCGCATACCATCAGTCCGCAAAAAAAATCCTGCATGTACTATTAGGCCGCAAATTAAAATAACGAAAACTTTTAGAACGAATATGCCTTTAGCATACACTAAACAACTAAACTACCCTAAACCCTAAAACACTACCCCCAGCATGACCCTACACTACACAAACAGTACAACACTACCCTAAACCCTAAAACACTACCCCCAGCATGACCCTACACTACGCAAACACTACAACACTACCCAAAACCCTAAAACACTACACCCCAGCATGACCCTACACGACGCAAACACTACAACACTACCCTAAACCCTAAAACACTACATCCAGCATGACCCTACACTACACAAACACTACAACACAACCCTAAACCCTAAAACACTACCCCCAGCATGACCCTACACTACGCAAACACTACAACACAACCCTAAACCCTAAAACACTACCCCGAGCATGACCCTACACTACGCAAACACTACAACACTACCCTAAACCCTAAAACACTACCCCGAGCATGACCCTACACTACGCAAACACTACAACACTACCCAAAACCCTAAAACACTACACCCCAGCATGACCCTACACTACGCAAACACTACAACACTACCCTAAACCCTAAAATACTACCCCCAGCATGACCCTACACTACGCAAACACTACAACACTACCCAAAACCCTAAAACACTACACCCCAGCATGACCCTACACTACGCAAACACTACAACACAACCCTAAACCCTAAAACACTACCCCCAGCATGACCCTACACTACGCAAACACTACAACACTACCCTAAACCCTAAAACACTACCCCCAGCATGACCCTACACTACGCAAACACTACAACACTACCCTAAACCCTAAAACACTACCCCCAGCATGACCCTACACTAAACAACCACCACAACTCTACACTACACTAACACAACACTACACTACACAACACTACACTACACTACACAATCACTAACCCACGAAAAAATTAACACAAACCCACTTACCTCTCTCGTCATCGTGGTTTTCACAACGCAAATGCATTTACCATACATGCCTTTAAAACGTAATTCTTTGTAAAGGCATGCGCGATAAATGCACATGCGTTTTGAAAAAATGCGGGATAATGGTATGCGAGGTCAATGACCTTGCGGGATAATGGTATGCGGACTGAAAGTCTGCGGGATAAAAAATGCGGGAAAATGGCTGCAAACCATGATTAGCAGCAGACTTCCCTGGTGAGCACTAGCTTTACTACAGTGATCTAATGAGCAACTAGAGTGCTAACATTCAGAATTTATGGCAAATGTGTGACACATCTGAATGCCTTCTTGATAGAACCAAAGTAAACAAGCATTGAAAATACAATAGATCTCGCCCTCGTTTAAGTTAAAGCCATTCTGTTTGTAATGAGGTGGCTTTTTAGCTTTGCTTTCATTAGTGTTTTTAAAACTTTCATGTAAATAACATGCATATGTATGCATATATGTATATGTATGCATGCATTTATATTTATATAGATATGCAGATTATATATGTTTATATATGTATATTACCTACTGGCGATAGCCAGTGGGTATATATAGTTAGGATTTTTTCTCTATGGGATTTCTGAAAATTCTATGTCTAATAACTTTGGCGTTTGTGGACGGAATTGGCTGAAATTTTCAGGAAAATGGCACATTTTGTTTCTGAGCAGCCCCTGAAAAATTGGGAGGGTTTCGTCAAGGGGGGGCCGAGAAAAAAGGGGGGTCCCAAAACGCGTTTTTCCCATTCATTTTTCCATAGGGCGGTTGGACTCACTTTTAGCTCGAACGGCTGAATAGATTTACATGAAACTTGGCAAAATTGTAGATATGGTTTGCCCGACGTGCCTTTGCTATGTCTCAATATATGTGCTCCAGTGGATTTTGAGAAATTAACGTTTAAAAAAATATATATATCTGTGACAGCGCTCCGGTTAGCGCCCCGGTTCGCGTACCTGACGCGTAACGGAACTTCGCGAAGCTGATTGGCTCTCCGGTGTCTGTCAACATTGTAAACAGTCCGGAGCGGCCGCCATCTGGTCTCTCGGTAGGTTCGAGAGACAAGATGTGGTGAAAAAAGAAGGGGGAAATGAAGGAAAGGGGGCAAGGTAAACCCCTCCTGACCCCCTAGGATTGATGAGGGGGATATTAAAGTCCCCCGCGATTTTTCGCGGTAGAGGCGCTTCCCGGTACGCAAACCGGGCAGCTAACCGGCAGCGTAACGGGAGTCCGCCATCTTGTGTTTTTGGGTAGCGTCCCGGTAAGCGTAACAAGGGGAAAACCAAGAGAAACAGTAAAAAAAAAATTAAGGGAATAGATTTCCAGCAAACTTGGCAAAATTGTAGGGACTGTTTGTTTGATGTGCCTTTGCAAGGCCTCAAGATATGTACACGTGTGGATTTTGTCTAATTAAGGTTAAAAAAAATATATATATCTGTAAGCGTGCTCCGGCACGCTTACGTTACGGGTTTTGTTTGCGCTGCAGAGCCGATACGTCACGGTTATGCGATGCGTCATGAGGCTTCTCACGTGGCTACGTGATACGTCACGTAATAAAGAATATATTTTACAGCTATAGATACTAGCTTTTAAATAAACCAATGAAATTCACTGAAAAAACCATAGGTTATAGACCATATATAGTTAGGAATTTGCATTTACAAAACCTTGAAAATTCACTGAAAAAACCATAGGTTAGAGACCATATATAGTTAGCTGGACATTTTATTGACATAAAACCAATGAAATTCCATATATAGTTAGTTGCACTAACTATATATCGTGCACCCGCAATCCACTGCTGATGATGTCACATATTACATCATTCATGACATGGTCAGTGACATCACTGATGACATCACTGATGACATCTCAAATGACATCACTGATGACATCACTGATGACATCTCAAATGACATCACTGATGACATCATGACACACCAATACCAGTTACTACATACGCACTCACTGATTCCTACGTCTACACACACATTCACTCATTCACCCATACAATCACTCATACATACAGTCACTCATTATTACAACACTATCATATGCACTCATACACCTATGCAGACACTCACACACTGCCACTCATCCATGGAGTTACTCACACACCTAGTCAGTCCTGTAAAGAATCAATCACACTTCCATTTCCTCATCTATACAGTTAAACACAGAACACCATACTTCAGTGACATCACTGATGACATCACTGATGACATCTCAAATGACATCACTGATGACATCTCAAATGACATCACTGATGACATCATGACACACCAATACCAGTTACTACATACACACTCACTGATTCCTACGTCTACACACACATTCACTCATTCACCCATACAATCACTCATACATACAGTCACTCATTATTACAACACTATCATATGCACTCATACACCTAGTCAGTCCTGTGAAGAATCAATCACACTTCGATTTCCTCGTCTATACAGTTAAACACAGAACACCATACTTTTCACACATATACTAACACATACTTACTCTCTTATTCAATCACTGATACAAGTACACATTGATATGCACAGAGTCACACACCTCCCAGCCAGCCACACACACACTCAGTCTTCCATACATCCACTCATTCTTCAATATGTAAAACATATTTAAACTTTACAAAAACACACAGACACTAGATGATGTCATCAGTGATGTCATTTGAGATGTCATCAGTGATGTCATCAGTGATGTCATTTGAGATGTCATCAGTGATGTCATCAGTGATGTCACTGACCATGTCATGAATGATGTAATATGTGACATCATCAGCAGTGGATTGCGGGTGCGCGATATATAGTTAGTGCAACTAACTATATATGGAATTTCATTGGTTTTATGTCAATAAAATGTCCAGCTAACTATATATGGTCTCTAACCTATGGTTTTTTCAGTGAATATATATATATATATACATACATACATACTGTAAAAAAAACAAAGGTATTACGGATGTTATAGTTAGGGAAAAGTATTAAATAAAACATAGAATTTCACTGAAAAAAACCCAAACTTTTCAGGGATGTTATAGTTAGGAAATAGAATTTGACAAATCTTAGAAATTCACTGAAAAAAACTAAGGTTATAGTTAGGAAATAAAATGTAAAAAACCGTAGAAATTCTCGGAAAAAAACAATGGTTACAAGGATGTTATAGTTAGGCTAAAATTTCACATGTACAAAACTCGAGAAATTCAGCAGTTATTGTTACCTGAGCCAACAATAACTTATGCCTCCGCAATGCACTGCGTATGCCCTCATATATTACATCACTCATGAAATGGTCAGTGCCATCACTGATGACATCTCAAATGACATCATTAATGACATCACTGATGTCTAAGCCTGGGCTGAGTACTGGAACTCTGCGAAGTGACAAAAAACCTCCGTCGAGAGTTTCAAGAGTGCCTTAGGGTCATGTCATTTGCGGTGATTTTAAGCACTGAGTGTTTGTCCCGCACTGGAAAATCATTGAAAACAGCACCATGCAAAACGCAAGAGAGCCCAGCTTCCTTTCTGCTGCTCGAGTAGATTTTCTACTTGAGCAGCAGCTTTCTCAATGTCAACGGAAGGTTTCTCAATGTGAGTGCTCGCGACCTGCAGCGACCACTCACATTGAGAAATCTGACCACCACCATTGAGAAATCTTGCCGGGAGGTTGATTTTCCTTGCTCACATTCACCAACTAAACCTTGGCGAGCACGAGCAAGAAAAAATCTCGCTTGGAGGTGGATATTCCACGCTCATCAACTTGACATTGATGAGGAAAAAAACTCTGCTCCGCAAAACTCAGTGTGCTCCGTGGAGCACAAAATGCAGAAAACTCGGCAAACTCTGCGAATGGAGCAGAGTTCACTGCCCAGGGTTACTGATGACATCATCTACAGAACCACTCACATACCCACTCACATCCCCATACAACCTCTTGTATGCACACTCACACACCCACACAGCCACTCACATACCCATTCACAGACCCATCCCTGCACTCATATATCCACTCACTCACCCATAAAGATACTCACGCACCCACTCACTCACTCGTACAGCCACACACACAACCATTCTCTCACTCATACAGCCTCTCATACTACCAGTCACTCACCCATACAGCCACTCACATAGTCACACACTCACCCATACAGCTACACACACACACACACGTATTTACCTTTACAGTCACTCACATATACAGTCACTCACCCATACAGCCTCTCAACACAGCCACTCACTCACCCATACAAACACTCCCACACCCTGTCACACTCCCACACAACCACTTACATACCCATTTACACATCCATACAATTACTCACACATCTGCTCATTCACAGAGACAATCACTCTGCAATACAGCCACTCAAACAGCCACATACTCACCCATACAGCCAGTTACACATGTAGTCTCTCACTCCTACCACCATTCAGACACCTACTCATTCGTCCATAAAGTCACTACACACCAACTTACCCACCCTTAGAGCCACTCACACTGCCGCTCACTCACCCATATAGCCACTGATATACCCACCCACTCACCAATACAATCACACAGCAACTCACTCACCCACACAGCTACGCACACATCCACTTATACGCCTATACAGCCACTCATACACCCATACACACAAGGATTCATACAGTGACTCACAGACACTCACATAATATATGCTAGAAGTAGTATCACTCAGTAGTAGTTTACCTAGTTTACTCATTTAATGTTCGTACTAGGTTAGTATATATGTTTAACAATCACAAACTCTAAGAAAATACTTAGTTTCACCAGTTGATATCCTCAGTAATGTAATTTGATATGTCATCAGTGATGTCATCAGAGATGTCACTGACCAGGTAATGAGTAATTTACTATGTGAGGCCATAAGCATTGCATTGCAGGCTCATAAGTTATAGTTAGTTGGGGTAACTATAACTGCTGAATTTCATTTTTTTGTACGAGTAATCTGAGCCTAACTATAATGTCCCTGTAACCTTTGGTTTTTTTCAGTGAATTACTAAGGTTTTCTTTAATCTATTTCCTAAATATAATGTCCCTGTAACCTTTGTTTTTTTGCAGAGACAGTGGAGGGGCAGCATAGCCTGATGCCAGTTTGCCAAGTAGGGTATAGAAGCCCCCAGGACTACATGGACAGACAGCAAATGTTATGCTCCCTTTATTCTTTCTCTTCCTGGTATTTGGTTGGAGTAATGCTGGAGGACTAAACACCCTTATAACATTCTTTAGAGGCCTGCCAGAGTACTTAGTGCTTTGGAGACGGGATCCATGCCCTTGGGAGGCGTGCACAGGCTATCTGATAGAGACCTTTAGCTGTATATCCCTTACCTTAGACTATTCCCCAGGCGTCAGACTGGATCTGGAAGATTTTCAAGCAGAAATGAAGAGTACAGTACCTACATCAGTATCACCCCAGTGCGCTGACATCATTTATTTCCTTTCTATGCCAGACAGAGCTTATCTGATCTGAGCTACCACTTAGTCACTTTTTGACTCTTTTAATGTTTTGTCAAAAGGTTTTGAGATCATTTCTCCTGGTATGAGGTATGTCATCCAAGTACCTTTCTGGTTTAAACCCATGTGGGAGCTGTCACAGGCAAATGTCAGTGATAGAATCCCCTTTGGTGTGTTTGTGATGGCTCGAGAGGGACCATGACTACAAAACCTGCAGGGATTGCCAAGCCATGCTCCCAAAGGCAAAGAGGGAGAGCTCCCTCATTCTTCTCACTGCCTGACATCGGTCAGCTCAATGAGGCTTGATGTACCAATCAAACAGAAAGGTCCCGGAACCAGTTGTGCAGCCCATCTTGACAGATGTTGCCGCATTTCAAATCATGGGGAAAGTCGTGCAAGTCCCACAAGCATAAAAAAATGCAAGAAGTTGAAGAAGTCTTTGACTTCTCTGCATCTGTCAAAGTCTTCCAATAAAATGCAGGAGCTTTTCTCTCCCACATCGCGCCGCCTGCTGAAACAGCGCTTCTTGTCTTCAGGACTCCAGGACCTCGCCGGACCCGCTACGCGGGTACCACATCGCCCCCAGACACCGGCGATTGCTCTCCCACGCTACTGACCACCAGGGGCACTCTCTCGGCAACCGGCAGGGCTGCGAGCATCAGCAGGGACTCCAAGGACCAGGAGTCCCTGCGCGCCCTTGGGATCAGCTGGGCTGCTCTCCCTGCCGGCCCCGCCCACCCGCTAGTCCTCACAGTTGTGAGCTACTTAAAGGTGGTGTAGATCCCGCGGCGCGGGAGCGCGCCGGGAGAAGCCCGGGACAAGGGCGGGACCGTCTTTGGCCGTCCGGGCCGATAGAGGCCGGGCTGGGCCTACTCTCTGTGCCTCACTTTTTCCTTCTCAGACTGCCGTGCTTTAGAAGTACCACACTGTGATATACTTGTCTCTGCCCCTAGTCACTGTAGTGTCTGCTAGTGCTATACTTTATAAAGGTCACTGTTATACCTGCATCCTGTCCTCTTTGCGTAACGAGATGTCAACCTCTGAGGCAAACTCTGCTTCAGGAACGCGAGGGCCTTCCATTTTAGGGCCGTTGGATAAATTCTTCGCAAAAATTAAGAATGAGGTCGACAGGGAGCTTACCCTTGCAGAGAAACGAGCTGGGCGACGCCTTTCTATCGAGAAGTTAAAGCATAGACCCCTCCAGCCCCAGGATGCTGATATAGGCCCCCCAATAGATTTAACTCAATCTAAAGAACACGATAATACCCTTTTTTCCATAGAAGACATCCCCCTCATTTTTCAGACTAAGCCCCCTGATCCGAAGGAATCTATAACTATCTCTGACTCTATTCCTTGTCAGTCTCCAGACATTCAGCTTATAGACTCAAGCACCCCTCTAAATGAACCAGCCCCTCTTTATGACAAAAATATACTTTCTGCCGTATTTACCCCAATTGGGTGTGATCATCATCCTTTTAGTGTTCCTGATGGAAAGCCCTTAAGATCACTTACTAAGATTCCCAACAAGCGCCCTAAGGGTTCCTTTGGCTCTCCGCCGAGGAAGAGAAGAAGGAAGAGTGCATTAAAAAGGAGAATTGTTCCTTCCATAAACTCTATAAATTCTACACACACCCTGCACACTATTCCCCAAAAGGAAGGGATAGCGGATACCACGATAGACCGGACTTCCAATTCAATATCTGTTCCCAGTTATGCAGGGTTATTGAATGATATCGATTGTCTCATAAAGGCATTGATCCTTCCCCTCACTGAAAGGATCAGAAGATTAGGGGAGAAAGTTGATCAAATCCTTCAAGAGCAGAAGGGCATACCTTGCCACAAACCTAATGATCTTAGTAACATAACCCAGTCCATTAAACAACTTAAACACCTTAAGCCACTGACTGGTACCCCTAAAGCAAATTCAACACCTATAGCTGGGACCCCTAAACCCGTGCGGGACAATAAACCTAACAACAAAATTAATAATAAATCTGCCTCAACCAATAACATCACAAGCAAAGATATGCCTCACCATAACATTGGGACCCAAAATAGTCGCCCTAACAATACAAACCCTCCAGGTAATATTCCCCATATTTCTAAAAGTAGACCAAGAAATACTGTTGACCTACCGCCAGAGTGCCTAAACTATGTCATCGTACTTACAGGTGTTCCGCCTTTGCCAGATGGTAACCCGGAACATCAAGCTAATTTAAAAAACAAGGTTATTTACTGGCTGCGGAAAAACAGACCACTCCCTTCACACCTAAACGGCGACATCGTTTCGGCCAGGCGATGTAACTGGGTAGGCACCAGACCTAAGGACATCGAAGGTGATGTGATCATAGTCAACTTTAAAGATCACAGACTGGTTACATACATCAGCGATTGGTTTCCTGGGAAGGGCGAGGGGGGGATCTCAACGCATAATCTTAGTTATTTCTATCCTGAACCGTTGGTGAGGCTACCACCATCTAATAAATTACCAACGAGGAACAGATCATACCTTCCCATGAACAAATGGAATTCAAAAGGCCCTAACGGACCCACAAAATCCTTGTTCCCAGCTCAAAGACGTCATATGGAAAACAACCCTCCCTTCTTTCAATCAATGTCCATCCCTTTCCAACCTACGAGCCATAAACCCCACGTTCCCTATAGATTTGATCACTCTCTGATGACAAGGGGCCAGAATTTTTACGACACTACCAGCGACTGCTGTTTTCCACCTCGTCAGTTAACTCACCCACTCCCAAATTACCAAAACTCCATCTCTTATAACCATTGGGACAACCTTCAATCCCACAACCCTAAGGACTCCTGGAATATACCGCTGACTAATTTATTCCATCCTCTCTCCGGACTGGATGAGAATGAATGACTTTATGAGCCTATTAACCTAGAAAAGATGCCAGAGGGATATCATAAGTGTCAGTGTATTCCCACCCAAAACTTTCCAAGAAGTCCGACAAGGGAGTATCAGGTCATCTCGGGGGTGGGGGACATCTCTTTAGGAGATGTTTTGACGCCTGGTTACGTTTTTCACCCTCCTCAATCAACTCCTCATGATTCTTTTAATGCTACCCCTACGACTCCTCACGCCACCTTAAACACATCATCCCCGGGACGGCAAAATTCTTTGGCAAGCAAAGGCAGCTTACATGTGGCCACTAGTAGGGTACCCCATTCCCATTTTTCTCTCCTAACTTGGAACGTGGCGGGGCTTGGCAGTAAAGTCACCAACACAGCTTGGTTAGATGTTATACATAAGCATGGTATCCTGTGCTTCCAAGAAACATGGCGCTCTGAAGAATTACATCTGTTAGGGTACCAGACCTTTCATTCCCCGGCCAAGCCGTCAGCACAGGGTCACAATAAGGGTGGGCTTTGTGTCTATGTTTCTACAACTACAGAGGTCAAGGTTCATAAATTTTTCTCCAGCCCTTATTTCCAAATCCTATCTCTCAAATGGGGACAGAATGAAAAAATTTTATTGGTGAACTTTTATAACAACATGCCTAACAGTGAAATGGAGTCCACCATGTCTAATATGTTGTGTCACATGGCTCGATTTGCTGATCATTTTAAGGGGGCAAAGATAATTTGGGTGGGGGATTTTAATTGTACTATTTGTTCACATACTGATTCAGCCCTGTGTGGTTTGGCCGACTATGGGGCGGAGGACCCAACTCATTTCTCTCATACAAAGATGGGGTCGCTGTTAAATGGTATCGTCTTTAACTTTGATTTCTCCTTTGCTAATCAGAACTGTGCATCACCTGTGCCTTTCGAGCCAACCTTCTTTGGTAGAGGTTGTAACTCGATTATTGATTTCATATTAATAACCCATGCCAATCCAGGGTTTATAACTTTTTGGGAAGTTGGAAAAGATACATCTAGCGACCACTATCCTCTGATAATTGGCTTAAATATAAAAGGGCGGTCTGACATTAAGGGAATCCCTCGCACGTACCCGTATAAGATTGACTTATCTAAAACCAATGGCTACGTGGTAAAGTGGGAAAAAATTGTACCTAGCGTGTTCCTACAAAAGTTGGTTACTCACTGTGCTGCTGACGTTAATGTCTGTTTGGAGGAACATGGGGAGCCCATTAACGTCATGTCAGCCTTTGCCAATATTCAACACCGCATTAAAAATATGTTGACCCGCGCGCCTAAAAATAATTCAAGAAGTATTGAAGGGTGGTTTAACGGGAAGTGCACGAAAGCACTGAAAGCCCTAAAAGAAGCACTGGCCCTGAAACCAAGAACCCCCCGTATAATACGCGAGGCCAGGAAATTATATAAATTTGCAATTAAAGAAAGAAGATTGGCTTTAAAAAAGCAAGCATGGGAAACACTGAGAGAAGCCTCTATACAGAAAAATAGCTCTCAGTTCTGGAGGCTGGTTAAAACCCTATACCAACCGAGGGATAGCGGTAACAAAATAGATCTCGCCATAACTGGTGATAGATGGCTAATCCACTTTAGGCAATTATATAATCAAACGAGGATAGTAGACACTATTTTACCATCAGGGGCAAGCCCTACTATAGATAAAAGGATAGTTAATAGTAGAGGTACACACCCCTCATCTTACCCATTCCCGTTAGATTTAACTTTTACAATAGGAGAAGTCCAAGACGCAATTAGGGAAAGTGCACCAGGTAAAGCAGCGGGGCCCGATTGTACCCCGGTGGATGTTTATAAAGCCGAACCGGATTTTTGGGCTCCCCTGCTCACAAACGTTTTGAACAAGGGAAACCGAAGTGGGTTCATTGAAACCTGTTCGGACGCCATAGTGGTCCCTATATTTAAAAAGGGCAGCAGGGATGACCCGACCTGCTACAGGCCAATATCCTTATTGGATGGTTTAATGAAAGTAGCAGGAAGGATCATTTTAAAAAGACTCCAAGCATGGGAGGAAGACCATAACGTTGTGTCACATTTGCAATACGGGTTTAGGAAAGGAATAGGGACAACTGAACAGTGTTTAAATCTGTCCCTCCTTATTTCCAAATATACCCAGGCCAGAAGCGGAGCACTTTTTATTACCTTTGTTGATTTAAGCTCCGCTTTTGATTGCGTGGACCATATGTTATTATGGACCACGCTGGGTGATCTGGGCATTGACGCCCGTATAATCATCTTCATCAAAGAGCTGTACAATAATTCTGGGGCAAGAGTGAGATATGGAAAACAGGGGGAATGTACTGATAAATTTCCACTATCAAGAGGGGTAAGACAAGGCTGCATCCTTGCCACTCGGCTTTTTACATATTACATAAACTCAGTTGGACAACATCTCTCGCTTTTTCCAAATGATTACCCCACTGTGAAAGGACTATCAGTACCAATCCTCTTGTACGCCGACGACGCGGCCATAATGTCCCAGACCCAAGTCGGCCTACAGAGGGCGGTTACCAACTTTGCGGGTTATATGCAGGAAAGAGGTCTTAAAGTAAATATCGCCAAAACATACACCATGCCATGCACTAGAAAGCTCAATAGGGCCCCTTGTAACATATTCCTGGACAAACAAAAAATATCTACCATTGGTAAGTTTTGCTACCTGGGAATTTTGTTCGACAGGCGGTGCCGTTGGAAGCTGGCGATTGCAGCTAGAAAGCTGGCTTTCATCCGCACCATAGGCGCCTTGCGCGCTTTTTCTGTCAGACTCGGTGGCAAGCCAATCAAGGAGCTGATCCAGATCTATCGGGCCAAATGCGCTTCCACAGCCACCTACGGTGCGGGCTTATGGGGTATCGAGAAGGATTACTCCCTGCAGGGTTGCGAAAATCAATTCATCTGCTACCTATTGGGAGTACCTAAAAGCACATCTGCATTTATGACGCATATTGAGACAGGAGTTAAACACCTTAGTGACATTATTAAGATGTCCCCAATTCTCTTGTGGCATAAAGTGTGGACAACACACGAAGCTAGTTTTAACAGGGACCTCATAGAAGACTGTTTAGCCCTAGATGGGGCTGCAAACTTCAGATGGTTATCATATGTAAGATTATTACTTACTGAACTAGGACACCCAGAATATTTTGAAAACCCAAGATCTATGGAGGGTGTTCCTAGATCAGTTTTAAAAAAAATAATAACCATCCACCTGGAAACTGCGAGATGGAATCTTGAAAAATATAAACATACAGTTTTAAAATTCCAGGAAATCACTCCCAAAGAAGGCTTGCAAATTTACCTGAATGTCGACCCCAGCCCATATCACCGAATGCTTCTGTCTCGTCTCCGTTTAGGGTTCTTTTACCGCATGGTAACCCTACCTGACATGACTAATTGGACATCTACTAAGTTGATCTGTCCATGCGACAACATCGCAGTGCAATCTAACATGCACATAATGTTCTTTTGCACATTTTATTCTAACCCCAGAAAATTATATTTGAAACCCTTATTAAAACGATGGGGTTTAAGAAATTGCAGGCCAGCTTTTTTAAAATTGTTAAAATTAGAAGATGACCATGTGATTTTTGTTGTGTCATGTTTTTTAAGAACTGTTATAAAGTATCGTAAATCCACGTGGCAAAACATTTCCCTTCCCGGTATTTCGATGCCCACGGTTGTTTGAAGATATTGCACTTTAATTCTACAACAACGAATGTTTTATCCTGTCGTCTATATAAATGTTTTAAATGACTGTTTTTAAGTAAGCTTCTATTGTATTAATCATGTATATGAGCGTTTAATTGATGTATTTGTTGTGCTTTTGTGATTTTACTTGAAAATCGAATAAAGCTTATTTACTTACTTACTGCAGGAGCATCAGCTCTCCAGGCCCTGCGAGTTGGCGGAACCTGAACCTGTGTCTGCTCCACGCTTTCTTGATTTTCAAGCACTGGGGCACTTACCCAGTTAAAGGAGTTTAATAAGGCCATGTGCCTCATATTTGGGTGGCCCAGCCCCTCTAGAGCAGCCTCTGACCATACAGGAGCAGGAAGGGCCACTACTGGATCCAAGCTGGTGGGTTTGCCCTCGGCACCATTCGGGCCCGATGTAATCCATGCTGAATCTGAAGTGGAGCCACTGGCAAGACTGAGAGCTTCCTCAACACCTGCTCCAGTGCTGCCACCCCTAGGCAATGCCATCCCAGATAGATGTTGTCCAAATCCAAAGCTGACCAGGCCATTGCTTCCTGGAGCAAAGCCAGTGCTTTGTCTGTTTGATAGGCCGGGTGACGGGAGATGCCTTGGGAGGGGTCTTTGGACCTTTATGATTACCAGCTCCCCACAATGACCAACAGAACAACAGGTATGAGGAAATGGTAGAGACCAGTGGATATGGCATTCCACATGACACTGGTCTGGTCTCTTCTCCTACCGTGACTATGGAAAAGGGAGCCTCTTTTGCAGTGGTGGTTTGTAGGGCGACATAGGTCTTGGACCTTAAGTTACACATGATCGCAGTAGTGACTAATGTCTTGATGGATGTGCTTTAGCTAGAAGTCACCACTTCTGAACCCCTACTCCCCATTCAATGAAGCCCTTACAGACCTCCCACTCAGGGCCTGGACCGAACCCTGATCAGGGACTTCTGTGCATAGGATGATTGCCCTCCTCCATCACCCCCCTCATGGGGACCCTAGTTTCCGTACCCAGCATCCCGCCCCGGAGAGTTTGGTGGTCCAAGCCTTCACAGCCAGAATTAAATTTGGCACGTTCACTTCCACTCCATCACGTAGGGAGTCCAAGATGCTGGATAACTTTAGTGAGAGAACGTTCTCTTCTGCCTGCCTAGCACTATGGTCGGTGAACACCACATGCCTATTGGGCCATTATTCCCATATGATATGGGACTCAGTTGCTCAAGTGCTGCCTATGGTCTCTGAGGAGGCCTGAGCCATACTTACCCAGGTTACTGCTGATGGGAGAAATACAGCTAAGTTCAGCTTAAGGTGTGGACTTCACACAAAAGACTCACTGGGCAAAGCAATGTAATTGTCAGTAGCCTTGTAGTGCCGTGCCTGGCTGAAAAGGACTGGTTTTCCGGGGATGTCCAGACTTCCTTCATTGACATGCCCTATGATGGCTCTTGTCTTTTTGGAGAAAAGGTTGACTCAATGCTAGAGCACCTTCAAGACAGCAGAGCTACAGTCAGGTCCTTGGGATTGTCTCTGGCCCCACATCACCACCAGTGTGTCTTCCGCCCCTATCGTGACTACAGAAGGGACCTCCAATAGCATCCATACCCTCTCAGTCACCACAGCCAACAGGCTTCCTAGCCTTTTTAGGGCCAAGGACGTGAGCATGGGTGGTAAACTGTGCTCTGCTTGTGGAGATTGCAGAGTTTTCGCACTCCGTAGCGCACAGAGTTCCGAAAAACTCTGCATAGCGGTGCAGAGTTTTTCCTCTCTTGCTGCTCACTAATGTTAAGTTGGCAAGCGCAGGACAGGAAAACCCAACTCTAGACTTCTAGATGTGAGATTTCTCAATGCGGGCTGTCGCGGCAGGTTGCTACCACTCATGTTGAGAAACCGCTGCTGGTGTTGAGGAAGCTGCTGCTCAAGTAGAACATCTACTCAAGTGGCAGAAAAAAGCTGTACCCTCTTGCACTGCACGTGGTGCCGGTCGAGCTGACTGAGTCACTTGCGGAGTTCTCTGTTTAAGTCACCTGCTGTGGTTAGGTTCTTTAAAGGCCTGTAGTATATGTTTCCCTACACACCACTCATCATGCCTCAGTAGGACCTCAGTGGAGCCTAAGTTGGACCGCAAAGTTGTCCTCACCTATCTAATGTGTGCACATTTTGAACCTCTGCCCAATTGCCCTCTTAGGCTATTGACTATAAAACTGCCTTTTTAGTGGCCATAACATTGATAAACATTGATAAAGTAGTAACACCAGGGGGGTTTTAGGACTGGAGATGTTCAGCTGCCAAGCATCTGCATCAGATCTGATGCATTCTTCAATAAGTACCTGTGGGTCTTCCACTCCAAGAAAGAAGAATTTCTGTACAATATCTTTGACATGTTAGTCAGATGGGAGCTGACGTCAAGAGAGAAGAGGATCATCATGGGAAATGATGAACCCCCCACATCCAGGACAAGAACACTGCATCCCTGCTCATTTTGCAGAATCAAAAAGAGACTCACCAAAGTCCTGGCTAAGGAAACAATATGGAGCACAACTTGGGCAGTGTCCCTACAGTTAGAGCAAGACCCAGCAGTGAACGATGTCCTCCTGAGGCACCCACTGGCAAGCTTTCACCTGGGAGCAGACGAATGCAAGATCAAGTACCAGACACAATCTTTAGACTGCAGGAAATGCAACTCCATGGGGCACAAAGCCCAAGACCGCTTGGAGAAGGTATGTTACCTAAGCGGTGCCAAGGGACACATCTAACTCTGATGCCCAGAGTCAGCAAGAAAGAAGAACTATGCACTGGCAGAAAACCCTGCTATAAGAAACATCAGATTCTAGCTGGACCCAGCAGGTACATAGTGCTTTCTGGCAACCAGACCCAAGACAACTCCTTTCTGCAGGAATGTGGGTTTCTGTTCTCTCAACTGTACAGCCAACTTGAGGGGCAGTGGATACACAGCTTGTCCTTTTGGGCCAGAAGAAATTACTGGTGACTCGTTGAGACTTGCATTCAGACAAGCGGGAAGCATTTCACTGCTGAGAGGATTACTGATCAGGTTAACAACAGAGTTATAGAGGTGGACAGCTTGTGGTCGGAAGAAGCCAATGAGGCTCACCTGCGTGTATGCCCCTTTACCCAGGGAAGAATGACAGGCTCAAGAATGTTCCAGGTCCTTCTGCTGTAACTTAAGACCTCAAGGACTATATTGGGCAGCTATTTCAACTGCATCATAGAGGCAGCTTAACGTACTGGAGCACATTCGGTAGGCATGGATGCAACATCCAGGCTGATCAAGGAGACGGTGGGTGAGGCAACCCTGCAGGACATCGTCGGAGATATGGGGGTGTGCTAGGAGTTGTTCCTGTAGTCACACCATCAGCTCAGTGCATTTCCAGAGTGACTTCCTATTCACCACCTCAGCAGCAAATCATGTGCAAACCTCCATTGTTACCATCCACTTCTCTGGCCAGAAAGCAGTAACTTTTGAGGGGGAAATCACAGGGAAGGTCCCCACAGGTCCAGGCTTTTGAAAACTAAACTAAAATGCTGACTGTTGGAGAATTAGGAGTCAGTGGTGAACCTCAGAGTTGTATATGTAGAGTTGGGTAGCATGAACGACCACTTTCACTGTACTAGCTAGTTTTGGGAATGGGTGAAGGGAGAAGAAGCTTGAGTTCAGGAATCTGCAAAAGCAAACTACAGGAACTGTTCAAATTTAAGCTGGGACATAGGTGGTGACCTGGAGGAAACCTGAAACCTTCACTCAGCCCACACTCTGTTGGTGGAACTTTGTGACTCAGAGGGAAACCTTCAAAGAGGGAAAAGAGCAAGCCATGAGAATCATAAGGAATACTTATGGCAAACTTTACTCATTGAAGTTGGCTGAGAGAGAACAGATGGACCGTCTCTTAGAGGGCATCTCAGTGACACTAAGCCATGAAGAAAGTACAGGCTTGAATGCACCCTTCATGCTGCACGAACTACACTTGGCAGCCTCGAGCCCTCCAAGCAAAGCAAAACCCCAGTCAGTGATGACCTCTCGTTAGAACCCTATGTTAAACTGTAGGGCCTGATTGCACTAGACTTGCTCAACCTTTACGAGGAAATAGTGGAAAAGGGCAAATGCCTAATCCCTTCGAGAAAAGATGATAATGCTTTTGTACAAGCAGAAGGGAGACAGATAAGACCTCAAGACTCAGAGGCCTATGTATCTACCTAGTGTGGACTGTAGAATCGTAGCAAATGTAATGGCCAACTGTCCGAAGAGAATAATTGCAAAGATAGTGACACTGACCAGACCTGCGGGATATCAGGACTGCAGATCATGGACAGTCTGGCTCTGGTCTGGGAGACGATCAAGTATGCAAAGGATGTCAGTGAGCAGATCAGCGCCTTTCGATCAGCAACAGCGGGCTACATGTGCAGAAAATTGCCTCCAGATGCTTGACCAACAAGCACATGGACATCCCCTGAATCGCAATTCAAGGAGATCTGCCACTGAGAGCGTTCATGCATATAACAGCGCTCACCTGCATCAAGTCTTGCCCAAGAGGTGCACCACAGACAAGATAACCTACCACCAATTCTGGGAATGCACCTATGCCGAGGACTTGCTGGGGGCCTTCTGCATGGAGCTTGGGGCCCTGATACCCACAACAAGCATCACCAGAGACTTGGTAATGTATGTTTTTTTCCCATAAATGCACGCACTTGGAGACCTCTAGGACTGCTGGAGCTTCCTGTACTGGTTCAAATATTTTTTGGGGTTTTCCAGAAATTATCTAGAAGTAGGGAAGAATGAGACATCAACACAGTCCTCCTGCAAGATGATCTACAGCCTCCTGCATGATTATGTGGCAATCGATGGATCGGACAATGACAGCAATGAGGATACATGAGCACCTAAAGGGATTCCACTAGCTCTGCTGGGGAGCCCTAATGGGGTATCCAACATTGTTTCTTCTCTGTTTTCTCTAGGAACTGAAAGCTGACAGGGAAGAGGAGTACATTGATTAAGACATCCAAGTATATATTTTTTTTTCTAACATTAACATTTCAGTTCATAGGTCAAAGGGATACCAGTTGTTAAAGGCTCTAAACCCAAGTTATAATGTGGGAGAGGGCCTTCAACAACGGGATAGCCCGAGGTAGCAGGGCTATAAGGTTATTAGAACATTCCACCCACTAAGGGTAGAATGTTCTAAACTAAAAAGGGAGAAACCCGAAGATAAACATTGGAATGTTGGAGCTCTAGGCTTATACCAATCATTATAAGCCTGGAGCTACTCCACGGTTTTCAATGGAGCTCTGAGCATTGCTATGTTCTAATAGGTCTTTTAGACTTGAGCTTTTCAGCATGCATCTCTCAAGAACCAGCATTCTGCACTGAATGAATGTCTCAAAAGCATCTTTAAACATAAAAAACTAAATATGAAACAAATGATTAACTCGCCTATTTTCAAGAAATGTCTGTAAACCAATTATAATACTTGTGATATCTCAGTATTTATTAAAATCAAATCATTTGTTTTTTTCTGTAACTGGATTAGCAACACAAAGCGATTTTCTTGAGCAATGCGTCCTAACAAATATTATAGTGTCTTCACATAATCATTTAGATAAACACACAAAGGAGTGGTTACCATTTGCAGTACAGCACTTAGTCTGGGAAGACTTTAGTGAACATGGTGTTTGCATTCAGCAAATAGACTATTCTAGATCCTGAAAACAAGGCACCTCATGAAATGCGATGCAAGCTTTCCCTTGGAAGCAGAATAGTACACTTCAGCCCAGATTTACAAAAATCTCATGCAATGCAACACAATAGCCAAAACGTCGGTGCTGTGTTGCGTGAGAAGGAGAGCGCAAGAGAGCACCATATTTACAGAAATATGGCACTCCCCTCTCCCTAACAACTGAGCAAAAACTTGCTGCCATGAGCTACACGCACACCTTTGTACCATAGTTCAAGTATTTCTGCATGAGTCTAACATAGGTTTTTTACTGGAAGTATACTCTTCCAGTACAAAATACTATATTTAGACTAATTTAAAAGGTTTCCCTCTTTGTAAGTGTGCTGTACAGTGCAGCACACAAGCAAAGTCAGTAAAGAAAGGAGAAATAAACGCATTTCTCAGTGAGAGCGCCTATTTGAAATGGGTGCTGTTTTTAGCCGCTAAATCTTGTCTACTTTTTGGTAAACATGAGTTTGAATAAAAAAACATGGGTGGTTGCATGTGAACGCTCATGCACCACCTATGGAATGCCTCCATGGTGCTAAGTAATGCAAAGAAGCAATATGTGCTGATTTGCGTTAATTTCAAGTGATTTTCCAGCGCAAAACAAGTTTTGTGCTGGAAAGTAAATTGGTAAAAAAAGATTTTGTGTTAATTTGAAGCACTTTGTGAGGCAAACACGGTGTAAAATTAGTAAATATTCCCTTTCATATCAATCACATCTTGGATCACATTAGAAACATATTTCTGCCTCAGTGTCGCGCTATTTGCTGTTGTTTCGAAGTACTTGCAGACTGATGGCAGTCTCATAGCACCCAGTGGTTGACTGGAGCTGACCTAAATCCCAGTCTTTATTACTTTTTTCAAAGGAAAAGCTCTTGGCCATGCTAGACCTAAAAAAGAAAGGCAGAATATTGGCACATGTTTTTTATTTATGCACTAAGGTTCTCAACTTAACAGGCCAGCTGCTGCTGGGTTCTGCCAGCCCTGGCTTCTGCCAGTTTACACCAGCTGTACTCCCAGTTCTACTTCCGACCCGGATATGCAGTGTTTAGAGTGCACTCGCTCAAACATTAGGGGAGGAGTGGCACTTTTGCAGGGAGGCTCTCTTCACTTGTGAGAAACCTCTCAATTTAAGATGAGATACGATTTAAAATATGGATTGTGGATGGAATATATTTGGAGGATGTCGGTGACATCTGTGGACAACAATTTGTTTTTATGTGGAAGGAGGTATAACCGGACGTATAGGAGAAATCTAGAACTTACATCTTTCGCTGGACAGCCCTGAGGAAGTTGTGGGGTACGCGCTTGAACGACAAAACACGTGTTGGTTTGTTAAAGGCTAAAAACAAGTAGAGGCCAGTAGGCCAAAAAGACAAGAAAAACTTCAAATTAACAATATTGTTGATGAACAGGTGAATCTTGAACTATTATGTATACTGTGGTGTGTGCTTGAGGCTGGAGTGAACGCTCTATTTGAGTCAGGGAAGAAATATCTTGCATGAAATGACACTTCTTGCGTTCAGGTGGGCTGTCACAGAAGAGCCACAAAAACCTGTAAGGCAGCAGAATCATGTAAGGATGGATAACTACCCCTTAAGCTGTGTCCTGAAGTGAGTCGCACTGGAGAAGGTGGCTATTTGGCTTTCCAGGTACAGATTTCAGCTACTGTGAAGGCCAGCAACAGTGAACATGTATGTACATTCTCTGACCAAGTGTCCACATCTCAGGATTCTGAATCAGCTTCTTTGATTTGAGAGCCATCTGCAACTATGTGAAAGCCTGCTGGATCACGTCATGAAGAAATAGCTTTGTGCTGATGTAAGTCAAGGCATCAGCACTAGTGAAATCGCATCTGCTTCTGCCAAAATCACACATCTGTGTGGCACATCATTCCTTAGGCTTTGCGGAGAAAACATGAAACCAACTCGGTTGAGAGCTCCCAATAATGTTTTCATTTCTGTGAGCTGGAATGCATAGAAACTGTAAAAAATCACAACTTCAAACATTAGAGCTCACCCCTTTACCTTATCCTGTGGACCTGAATATTTGCTGTGTGCTAAGAAGTGTCTTGTACTCTGAACATTTTCCCAGTGAAATTGTGGGTTCTTGATTCGAATCATGACTGTCCAGCTGAACAAATTCGTGGCATTTTGGCTTTTATATACAAGTGTCAAATTTCTGAAAGTTTCTTGATGCAGCATAGTTAAAAATTGCCAAGACCTCGCAGGCTAATGTCCAGTCAACCCGGGCATCCAGTTCTGGTGATTTGTTTTGGCTGCCCTACACTCCTTCCCTATTCCCTGATACAGAGAGACTTCAAAAGTCACTAGAGGACTTTCCCAGTCCCTGGTGTCCCTTTGGTGGATTTCAAAAGTCCCTGGGGGGGGATATCCTGTATTGCAAAACATGATATGAGTGCTCCGAGGAAAGAGTAAGGTAAGAAACTGCTGTTCCTGGCCTTGAATGACAGGGGAAAAGATAGTGCAGCTCAGGGTACTTTTTAAATCAATTTTCGTTTCCCCTCGAAAAAGTATCCAGCTTGACATTTGGTAAAAGCAAAATGCATATTTATATCAACAAAGTCCATTTTGTCATGTCAAGCAAGGCCTACCCTATGCAAAGATTAGAAAGTGAACACTGTGGCAAAAGTACCATGGGGGATGTTTGTGATTATATGTGGCAGCCAGGTCTGCACAGAACATGATGATGGTTCTCTAGGTGAAAGTGGAGTGAATGGCATTTGGGTTGGGACGTCTGAAAAAATTGATACAGCCCAAAAGCTGCATCTTCTGCTCAGACATCAAGAATGCTTCTCTGCAGTGGCTGCTTATGGTTTTCCTGCTGAGGAACCCTCCTTTCTCATTTTGCTACTGGATTAAAGCTAGCCTGGCTGATGAGGGGTGTAACCCCGAAACCGGTCCCAGGATGCTTGTTTCTGGTCCAGTAAAGACCTGGCTTGGCAGTTCAGGTTTATCTGTTCCCATGATGCACAGGGTCAAGACTGATATGCAAATGGCTGAGTTTGAACTGGGGGGGTGAAGTGAGCTAAAGAACGATGACTGATCCAAACCAGATATGTGACTGGGGCTGAGTGTCTGAAACGTTTCAGTGCTCCAGCCATCATCTCCTTGTATTTCTTTTGACTCCTCTTAATAAGCAGCATCTTTTCTATTGCTATGCTACTAGTAGAATTCAGCGGGAGAGGAGGTGAAATGCACAAGAGGTATACTTTTACTCATAAGATAGTTTTGCTGAAAACTATTTCTTCTGCTTGGAAAACAATTCTGTGCATATTGATATTACTCTTAAGGAAGTCTGCTTGGATATGGGTTATGGTGAGCTCGAAATATTGTGGTATCTCTACTAGGCATGGAAAGGTGATAGTAGATCATGAAAAAACATTTAGACACCCAAAGAGAGATAGTGAACATATATTATTAGACCTCCAGAATTCTCAAATTTGTAAGATAAGGAACTATTTGTAGGGCAACGAGGAACGTAGTGGGACAGGTCTAGATTACTGAACAAGATTCTTTTTTTTTTTACTTTTGGTGTTTTTTCTTACATTTACATATGGTGGTTGATTAGCAGAAGTAACTGCCAGAGCCCATTTCCATATGGGTAACACACAAACATCACCCAGAGGTCGTGGGATGGAAATGGCTGATGAGCCACAATGTTCACAACTTATTATACATCTTTCAAACTGGTGCCAGATTTGCAGAGTTGAAGAAGCAGTAAAGTGCATTTAAAAAAACAAAAAACAAAGAGAGAGCAAGCAAAATCGATAACATTGCTTGGCAGCTGTTAGGAGACTTTATAGACTTTATACTGTTACGGGTATGCTTAGTTTGTATTCTAGGTGCTATTATAGACAGGAGAACAGCATGGTGGCATGGTAAGCATTTGTTAGAGGATTGGGATGAAGCAAAGTTTGAGGGTGTCCAGGCCTGCTAAGATGTTTGTTGCTCTTCCATGATATGCATCATCCTGATATATATATATATATATATATATATATATCTATTAGAACATGAAAAATCACAAGACAAGAATAGCCAGCCAAGACAAAAATCCGGATCCCAAAGGATATAATGAGTTAAAAATAAATGAAATATCCAAGAAGGAAATCTTCATCTGTATATGCACACACACGAACACACAGACACATACACACACTGTAACCCTAAAGCGAGCGCTAACATCAAATAACCCCATTAATAATGTTTATTGCACTAAAGGAAGGATAACTAATTAAGGCAGACAGGTGTAAGATTTGTAGGGTACTGAACAAGTATTGTTGTGTCTTTGAAAACACATGCTTATGGAATGCCTACTACTAATTGGGGCCTTTATTCGCTCTTTGGGAACACACATACTGCCGGTGGGCAGACTCAGACCAGGAGGAAGAGGCAGCAGCATGGTTACGAGCCTTGATACAAATGGTGGTAAGGCTGAGCCACAATAATTCCTTGACATCACATTATCCTACTGCCAGCTGGAGGAAGAAGAGGAACTGATGCCATCAGAAATGCCTCCACCATCCAGTGCCATACACCAGCTGGCAAGTAAACAGAGTTGCCACACCCCCAACATTCAGAGCATTTTATTTTTACAAAAAACATTTTAAAAATCATTAAAATGTACTTACTTTAATAGAAGTCACATATGCAATACGTATGCACAGCGTAAAAAAAAAGGAAGGAGTCACAAAGAATATTGTAATAATCACAGCAAACAAACGAATAGATACACATACATCAACAGACTGGTCGTAAAAAAACGCTTATGACAATCTGAACTAAACGCAATTTGCTAACTTACAGACACACCATTGCTAGGAAGTCAACATTGCAATCCTAGCCATGTTGTCTTGAAGAACTATCATTTAGACATTTGAGAGCTGCTAGTAGTAATAAGTTGTTCTGCAAAGCTTTGCTACATATATCACCTATTTTACCAGATACAACCATCTAGTCAAGCATCAGGATAAACACATGAGTCCACGCTCAAATTCCCATCTTCTCAAACATTTCCCAGATGCACCAGCAAGATTAAAATATATTGCCACAAATCTTCATTTGGAGAATCACATACGGCAGGGGAATTCAATTTTTTTCTTTATTTAAAGAAACTGAAATTGATAACTAGAGTGCAAACCGACTCTAATGGCCATGGACTTAATTCAAACAAACAATGAATAAAGAAAATTGGGTGAGATAAAACTATAATCATACTCCTGGGGCTTGTTACGACGTAGAGGGGGTATCACCATGCCTACCTTCAAAGGTGCACGATGTCTGTGTGGCCAATTGGTAAAGGCATAAATGGATTCTCCGATTGATTCCCCGAAACCTGCTACTGTAAAAGACTTATACACGGGATTGAACCTGTGTGTGACAATTTAACGTGGTCATTGTGCTGCATAGCGTACCTGACTTTTAGCTGAGGATCATCCGTTGTCGAATGTTGGCTCAGAGTAATCTTATTGTGATACACTAAATAAATATTAATAAAAGCCACGCAAATATACACCAGGAGACTTGTGTCCTACTGTGCATGTAAAGCAGCATTGAACTATCCCTTTTCTAAATGCAAACTACATTATCCTACCCAATTATCCACCCTCTTTCCCTTAACCAACCCTTCTCTTATGCTAGCACCCAACTTAGATGTGTGTTTGCCTAGGACAACTGGTCCTTTCTGTCTTGGAGGTTTCCCTGAACCAGAGCCTATATATCTTGAAGCCTGGTTGCTATAGGTTGTAAAGAAAATAATTACAAAAAGGGGTGGTGATGGACAGAGTATCTGAGTTAATCAGAACACTTCTACCCAGTCAACAGATCAGGGCTTGATACATCACCGTTTTTTAGCTCACTGCACCATCCCAGTTCAGAACCTGGCTATATGCAAATTAGTCTGTCCCTGGCCCAGTGCATCATGGGAACAGGGCAGACCAAACTACCAAGCCAATTCTTCACTGGAAAGAAAACAAGCTTCCGGGGACCGGTTTCTGGCATTACAGCCGTCTTCGGCCTGGCTTGCTTGAATCCTGATGGTGCAATGAGCAAGGGACTCATGTCTGAGCATACCCTTCCACACTCATGGTGGCCAAAATAATTACAAAAAGGGGTGGTGATGGACAGAGAATCTGAGTTAATCAGAACACCTGCTTCTACCCAGTCAACAGATCAGGGCTTGATACATCACCGTTTTTTAGCTCACTGCACCATCCCAGTTCAGAACCTGGCTATATGCAAATTAGTCTGTCCCTGGCCCAGTGCATCATGGGAACAGGGCAGACCAAACTACCAAGCCAATTCTTCACTGGAAAGAAAACAAGCTTCCGGGGACCGGTTTCTGGCATTGCAGCCGTCTTTGGCCCGGCTTGCTTGAATCCTGATGGTGCAATGAGCAAGGGACTCATGTCTGAGCATACCCTTCCACACTCATGGTGGCCAAAATACTTACAAAAAGGGGTGGTGATGGACAGAGTATCTGAGTTAATCAGAACACTTCTACCCAGTCAACAGATCAGGGCTTGATACATCACCGTTTTTTAGCTCACTGCACCATCCCAGTTCAGAACCTGGCTATATGCAAATTAGTCTGTCCCTGGCCCAGTGCATCATGGGAACAGGGCAGACCAAACTACCAAGCCAATTCTTCACTGGAAAGAAAACAAGCTTACGGGGACCAGTTTCTGGCATTACAGCCGTCTTCGGCCTGGCTTGCTTGAATCCTGATGGTGCAGTGAGCAAGGGACTCATGTCTGAGCATACCCTTCCACACTCATGGTGGCCAAAATAATTACAAAAAGGGGTGGTGATGGACAGAGTATCTGAGTTGATCAGAACACTTCTACCCAGTCAACAGATCAGGGCTTGATACATCACAGTTTTTTAGCTCACTGCACCATCCCAGTTCAGGACCTGGCTGTATGCAAATTAGTCTGTCCCTGGCCCAGTGCATCATGGGAACAGGGCAGACCAAACTACCAAGCCAATTCTTCACTGGAAAGAAAACAAGCTTCCGGGGACCGGTTTCTGGCATTACAGCCGTCTTCGGCCCGGCTTGCTTGAATCCTGATGGTGCAATGAGCAAGGGACTCATGTCTGAGCATACCCTTCCACACTCATGGTGGCCAAAATAATTACAAAAAGGGGTGATAGCCAGAAACCGGTCCTTGGATGCTTGATTCCGGTCTGGGAAAGACATGGCTTGGTAGTTCGGACTGGACTGTTCCCATGAGGCACAGGATCAGAACTGATTCGCATATAGCCAGTGTCTAACCCAGGGTGGTGTGGAGTGCAAAAAAACAATGGATTTAGGCCCAGATCCTTGTACTGGGGTGAATGTATGACATTGTTCTACATTCTGTCCATCAACTGTGTTTTTTGCAATTTTCACCCCGAGTGGGCTGGGTATGCTCAGACGTGAGTCCCAGGCTCTCCACACCACTGGAGTCAAGCTATCCAGACTGATGAAGGCTGATAGCCAGAAACCGGTCCTTGGATGCTTGATTCCGTTCTGGGAAAGACATGGCTTGGTAGTTCGGACTGGACTGTTCCCATGAGGCACAGGATCAGAACTGATTTGCATATAGCCAGTGTCTAACCCAGGGTGGTGTGGAGTGCAAAAAAACGATGGATTTAGGCCCAGATCCTTGTACTGGGGTGAATGTATGACATTGTTCTACATTCTGTCCATCAACTGTGTTTTTTGCAATTTTCACCCCGAGTGGGCTGGGTATGCTCAGACGTGAGTCCCAGGCTCTCCACACCACTGGAGTCAAGCTATCCAGGCTGATGAAGGCTGATAGCCAGAAACCGGTCCTTGGATGCTTGATTCCGGTCTGGGAAAGACATGGCTTGGTAGTTCGGACTGGACTGTTCCCATGAGGCACAGGATCAGAACTGATTTGCATATAGCCAGTGTCTAACCCAGGGTGGTGTGGAGTGCAAAAGAACGATGGATTTAGGCCCAGATCCTTGTACTGGGGTGAATGTATGACATTGTTCTACATTCTGTCCATCAACTGTGTTTTTTGCAATAGGTTGTAAAGAAGCATACATTTCAACATTCATTTTGCACCAATGTACATCATGCAGCCATCCCTTGATCTGCAAGATGAACCCTTTAGAGCACATATACCCCCGAAGAACCCCCAGTGCAGAGCATGTGACATAATGCCCCATAAATGTGATAGCACCTGAGTAACTTCTACCCAAAAGCTTTTAATTTCTGGGCAGATCTGTGCGACATGAATAAAATCAGCCTGCTGGGCTCCACATCAGCTGCTTTTGTAGTCTGCATTTGAGTCAATATTATAGCGCATAGCTAGGCTGAAGTAAAGCATGCGTAGTAGTTTAATTCCATCTGTAGATCATGGAAATGAGAGTTGTTAGTGAGCAGCAGTATGCCCACTTTTCTGCTGAGCACCGCTCCTCAATATGCACCTTCCGTCGCCGCATAGCTGGGACTTCAACATTGTCCCAGGCCGAGTTAAAGAAATGGTAGAGTCTGGCAACCAAATCTGGGGGTTTTTTTCAGTTCAATGTTTCTAGTCAAGCCTTTAAATTGTGGAGACTCTTCTAGAAAGGAGGGACATTGGACTCTGACTTTATCTTGGTCTGAAATATATGGAATGTAAAGCAGGCTGGTCATTGCTGACTCTCTAAACTATTTTAAGTAAAAGAACGCTCCATGCGACACAAAGGACCTTTATGTGTCAAGCCGTGTCTCCATAGTGTTTCGTTGCCCACTTGTTCCTATGAAAGTAGCAATGTATGATTATCCAGGAGTGGGAGTTCAGGTACCCAGGTCGTCTACCTAAAGTACACCCAGCTCTGATGGTGGCTGCAACTGTGTTGAGGTCAGTGTTGGGGTAAGGTTTGTGTACAGAGAGTGCACCTTAAGACACCCACTATCAAGCACAGCTGTTTCCACTACTGTACGGGGCATAAGGAGCGCTGGGTAATACCAGTATATTGCAAAGTGAGCCTAGGCCAAAAGAAAATATTTTTCAATGTATGGAGCTGCAAATTTCAGGCGGGCTCTTTTTCTGACCCACATTAGTCAAGCTAGAAGTGCACAGGCATTCTAAAAAAAAAAAAAAAAGCTATTCAGCAAAGGAACTGGAATGTTTGCAAATAAATAGAGGAATTTGGGCAGTACAAACATTCTAATTAGGGAATTCTACCTGCAATTGACAGGGGAAGGCTAATCCATCTGTCAACCTGGGTCGAGAGCGTTTCAACAGCTGGACCACAATTGTCCCCAGTGATAACTGCCTCCCCAGATGTGTGTATCTTAACCTCCAGGTACTTGACACAATCTGCGCTCCAGTTCAATGGATAGTCCAAGTCACCCGGCTCAGTAACGGAAGTAGTAGGAGTAAATTAGAAGTATTTCAATGTTTCTTAATTCCTGATAAGGTATCAGATCCTACTATCTCATATATCCGCAGTGCCTGTGCATGTTTGGATGGCGTTAGACCTGGAGGTGGTGGGTGTGTAGGTGGGGTTATTTGTGGTGCAGTCGTCTGATGCTATGATTATGTGATATTACACATTATTGGTAATTCTCCTCAGGGCTGGTAGGCTCCTGAAAGGAGGGCTGCAGCTGGATTCAGCAGCAGGGCTAGTCGGCTCCCGTGGGTCGTGCCAGCCCTGCTCACCAGGCGGTGGGAGCAGCGGTCCAAGCCTCGCAGTCTCCCAGAGACGCCCTCCGCTGCTCGCCGCTGTCTGAGAAATATCGTGTTACTCTCTGGGAGGAAAAGTGGCCCAGCCGGGGCCGTGACTCACATAAAACAAGAACTTTTGCAGTTTTATGGCTTTTTTCCGTCCTCCTGTCGCCCCCCCCCCCCCCCCCACCCCCTCCGTGACCTTGAAAGATGCTGGAAGGCGTCATGTCATCATCCGTCAGTGGTTCCCTGGCGCTCGGAGGGATTTTTTGGGGGGAAGCTTTTCTTCCGCGGGGCCGCCCGCCAAAAATAACAGCCGACTCCAGCAGGTCGGCACAGGAAGAGAGGCAGGGAGGAAGCCGGGCCGTCCTCGGAGCCAGCAGACTTTTATTGAGCACCCCCGCCCCACAGGCATAAACATTTGCAGGCAAGAAGTGCTCTAACCCCCCCCCCCCCACTTCCCACCCAGAAGGCCCAAAGTTCGCATCCGAGAAGACCCTCTCTCGCCTCTGTCCCCTCCCGATTTAAAGAGAACATTCTGCCCAGATGTAGCACAAATATTCACAAGCATAGAAAGTCCCTTCCTGCCCCCACTGTCTCCCCTTAGAGAAGTGCTTTCAGGGGAATGAAATCTCCAGCTCCCCCACCCGAGACAAAATTGAACATTGCGTATACCCCTGTAGGCGCTTTTCCCCCTCCCTCTCGCGCCCTTCTTTCCCTCCAAGGTCCCTTCCTTTGCCTTTTCATTTCCTCTCATGTTCCCCACAGCGCTTCAAAATTGCCAATGGTTGGCACAGGCGCCTCACAAGCACCCTATGCTCTGTTCCCCATTCCCTTCTTCTGATTCATGCCCTCGCATGCTCTCTGGCCTCTTATGCTCCTGCTATCCTCATAGCCCTCTCCCCCTCCTCTCCTGCAAACAACAGGACACAGCACCATATTCCCTCCTCTTCCTTTTCCCCATTCCATCTAATACCCCCCCTCTTTCTCATGTGCACCCACCTAGCCACACACACAGTCACTTCCCTTACAACCACATAGGCGCAATGCAACGTCTTGAAGTGACTTCGTGTTGCACCAGGGCTATAAAATCATAAAAACATATAAATTGACATTGTCATGGTTCCTTCTACCAGCTCTGCTATTGCCTCCTTCCATGAACCCCTTTCTCTTCTTCCTAGTTCCCTCTTATACCCCCTTTTCCCATGTATGCTCTGCCATCCCCCTTTTGCCCTCCTACTCCGTATTCGCCACTTTCCCTTTCACACTCATCACTCCATCTCCAGCAACCCCCAGGGCCTCCTTCCTTCCAATGCTCCCTCGTCCTCCTCATGTTACACCACGTCTGGAGCACCATGCAAGCCTTTTGAGGTGTCCCTCTCCACCCTTTTAGAGGTTTGGTGCGACCTAAAGGAGACCTGACCCACTGTACCCCAAACAGATACCCTACCTTCACAAAGCGTGACAGGAAAACGACCTGGCAATTCACGGGAGGCATTTGGTGTATGTTATCCCCATCACAGGAGAAATCTCTGTGTAAACGCTTTGTATTGCAATTTGCACCTGGTACATTCCAAACCAGGGGGGTGTTGAACTTTATCGCCTGCGATAGATGCTGAACACGCCTCTGGGACACTTCTAATCAAATATGCCTCTCTGACCGCCGTGATCAGGGCCAAAATGCTGTATTTCCCTTTCACTTTCTTCTCTTGCACTTTCTCTCTCTGCTCTTTTCCCACTTGTCAATATACACCCTCTCTCTCACTTTCTCTCCCCGGTTCTCACGTCTGTCTCTGTTAGTTGTCTGTTATTCGCTTGTATTTTTCATAGTCTGCATGTCTCTCTCCCTCTTTAGCTGTCTCTTCCCCCCTCTCTCCCTTCTGTGTTCACATTCAGCGACTTTTCTCTCCTACCCTCATTATAACCTTGTTCTCGCTCATTCTCTTTCTTATACTCAGAAGTCTCTTGCACACTTAACTTTTTATAGCTCTCTCTTTTACTCTCTCTGCACTCTTCTAGAGGCACCACTCTTCATTTGTCTTTCCCTGTTGGTTCTTACTCTGTTCTCTTTCCTGTGTGAAGTGACAGTCACATGGGTGCTTCGCGCAGGATTTTCCACATTGCAATAATAAATCAATAAATGTTGCAACTCTGTTACTTCCAGCAGACTGCCAAACACGCATAGGAGGACAGAGCAGGATTTCACAGGCAGCACCACGAGCGGCTGTGCTGTATGTTCCCAGATCGTAGTGCATGGGTGTTCGAGGGCCCCCCTTCAGTACCAGGGTCCCAGCACCGCAGGGGGTACTCCGTCACACCCTCCCTAAGTGTGGCTAAAGCTCAGGACAAGCAACTGACATGAACACCAAAAGTAGGAAATCTTTACGGAAATCCCTCAGAGAGGCATATTCACAATTAAAAACAATCAATGGAAAATCCAGTGGATTTCTCTGACGAGAGCTATTTATTGCCTTTGTCAATGATTTTGAGTAATGCTGTATAGTAGCGTGGCTGCTGTGGAGCATGTCTAGAAAAAGTTAAAAGTGAAAGAGAAACACGGAGGAGGGAGAAGTACATGAGAGAGACAGCTGGAAAACACATACTTTTAACGAGTGCTTAAACTAACAGGAAAAAATAGCACCTGAACAATAAGCAAAGGACAAGTAATGCGAAAGGGACAAGCACGATAAAAGGAACAATAACCTATGGAAGCTAGCTGAGGAATAAGAAACTATCAAATGAGTGACAATGAAGACAACTAACGGTAAGCAATGGGTGGGGCTCTAAACCCACTGTAAGCTAACTACATGTCTCGCTCTCTGTGCATGTGCTTTCTTCAGCAAGACCTAAAAAAAACACTAAGCAGAGTTTTAAGTGGGAAGGGTCGTGTCAGTTCTCAGAATAGCACTAATTAAATACTGACTTTTTAGTCCCTAATAGGCCATACATTCACGTCCGTAACTTTACATATAACATACAGATGATTTTTCAATAATGACTGTAAAACCCCATCAGGTAATGCATGTCCGTAATGCAGTCACTGTTTACATTTCACGTGTCACTGAATCTTACATTTCCTCAATTTATTTGCTTTCCCTGACATGTTTCTGTATATTTTCAAGTAACTTCTAGGTGGGTGATATTAGGATGTGAGTGTGTGTTCATGATGGGCCATGATTGGCACCTCTTGAGCTGAGGTTGAAGGTCATAAAGGTGGGCAGGCTACATCTTCATCCAGTTCTTGACCCCTCTGCAGAGCAAAGTTGTATTTGTGACCGCTGTATTTATCATTTTTGTGAAAGCCTGTGAAGGAGGTATACACCGCCGTTGAAATACTGACTGCACCAAAGAACTAGGCTGCTTAGAAGTGAGAAGAGCGAGAGAGAAAGAGTGAAAGAGTGTGTGCATGAAATATATGAGGGATAGTGAAGGGGATGTGACGAGAGAGTGTTCATGCAGAAGAACAGGGTGAAGAGATAGAGAAGAAGAGGAAGGAGATAACGTGTGAAAAGGGAACAATTGTGTAAAAGAGTGGGAGACTGTACAGGCGAGTGGTGTGAGGGCAACATTGGGAGGGATCAAGATATTTATAAGACCAACACCCCTTCCACAGTCCTTAGTATTTTTTTAATGCGTAGTCTCTTATTTTCAAAATTGAAACATTTCCAATTCGATTTATTTGCAGCATTATTATTGTTGTTACTCCTTTATCTGATACTACTAACAAGCACTGATGAAGCCAATTGTTAGACCCGGCTTCCTGGGCGCCAGGGCACTCAGGGGTAACTGCGCTCCAATCGCATCAACTGGAGTGTTCCCTCACTGGTGTCCTGGGGCCTCAGTTCAAAGAGATCCAAAACTGGATAACCAAGTACTCCTCTCCAGCACTTGACTCTCTCAGGGTAGCGAGACAGAGCAGTCCAAGGCTTACTCAAGGAGGTGAGGTGGGGTTAGACATTCAGAATACAGTGTAAACCGTACCACCAGCTGATAAACTCAATGTCCAGTCAGTGCTTTACTTTTTATAAAAGAAAAGTACTGTAATACACATAAGATAATTATTCTACACATAAAACTAGGATAAACAGTGAAAACCAGAAGTCTCTACAACCCTCTGGGGCAGAGTTCTGACCCCAAACAGTATTATAGCGCCTAGACGCCAAGCACTATAAAAACAGAGTTAACATGAAAACACACAGTAAGCATTGCATATTACAGATCATGTTACACAGGGCTGTTCTCATTCACTAGAGCCTTGATACCAAACTTTGTATTGAAAGGATATAGTTTCAGCATATGATGTGAAGTCAAATGTTCATGATTAGCCCCATAACCCCCCACCCAAAGCAACAGAAGTGCCCTCCCATTGTGAGTGAGGACACCGCTCTAGTGGTGTCAGGGATCTGATCAAAGGTGCCGGATGTCTTGGCACAGTTTACTGGAGTACCACTAGTCCAGTAGCCACTGGCTAGCTGAAGAAGGGTAGTGGCTGGGCAGAGTGCCAGTTCACCCTGATACCCTCAGAGTTCACAAAGAGTAAGATGGGGGTCTGCTTCACTGGCCTCTCTTCCCAGTTACTGCTTGTACAGGCTCCCACAGCGCAAGGGAGGAGCCTAGAGGGGATTTAATCTCACCTTCAAAGACTAGAATCAAGCATCCTCCTCTCTCTGGCTCTCGTCCTGTGCTGCAAGCTTCTTTCCACCAGCCTCTGTGATGTGCTGTAAGCTTCCTTCCCACACCTTTGGTGATGTGCCGCAAGCTTCCTTCCCACACTGGGCAGCTGTCTGTAATTTCCTTGGTCCAAAGCGAACGCTCCTCCAAGCCTCACAAAAAACAGCTGGTCCTTGAAGACCGCAGTGAACAGAGTCTTATCTTCTGTCTTCACACTGCGGGGTCCGTGCCTGGCTATCTTCTCTGTCATAGACCAGTCTTTGAACAACAGCTGACCACTCAGGCCAGACTTTTATCACCTCTGATTGATAGGCTCATCCAATCAGAGGGTCTGCTACTTTTTACACCTCCAATCACAGACCATTCACCGCGTGTTCAATGCATGGGTAAAGCATGTAGCAGGTCCTGTTCTGGTATCAGGCTGTGCAACCCTCTAGAGAGGAATTTTAATTAACTCCAGCCCAGGAGGCCCTGACCAGTGGGGGAGGATTCTCTCCACAAAGTTAGTGCAGCTAAACCCAGATAAGAGCAGAGTGTCTACCCCAACCCACCAGGCCTTTCTAAGGAAATAGGGAGGGGTACGGGGGAGCTGGGATGTCCAGCAGAACAGCTTGCATTCCTCACACTGGCTCAAATCACCATTCTTCCCCTGTACACCCACGGGCTCTCAAACACACATCAGTCAGACAAAGGCAACAGGCCCACAGGCATGGCAAACTGCACAGACTTGGTCAGGAGGGTGCCTAGGGACTCACCCCTCCTGACTATAAATGTATTGCTGCCACCACTGTCAGTCTACCACAGCCATAATAGAGAGGGCAGTAGCCACTCTCTGAAAAATAGGGGTGCACTAGGCATGCCCCCTCGACCTCAGAGCCAAGCTCTAGGGTCTCAATCCATGTAAACAGGGAGACCCTCAGTGGACATGTATGATTGTCATGCTCACTGAGGTAGGGATCTAGAAACTATACAGTAGCTTTTGAGTGACTTGCCTGGAGATTAGCACAAGGCAGGGGAAGCACTCTCTCCAGAGACATGCAGGAGACTTCCCGTCTCAACATATGCCCTCCCCAGATCAGAATGGCCGGTACTTACTTCCCAATGGGAGAAGACCGATCATCTGATTGGATAAACCGGCGGGAAAGTCCATCTGCATTACCATGCTGTAAGCCTGCTTTATGTTCCACTGTAAAATCTAGTCCCTGCAGAGATATGGACCACCTGAGCAACTTTGGATTCTCACCTTTCTTTGCCATAAGCCACTTGAGGGGCTTGTGATCTGTTTGAACCACAAACTTTGCACCAAACAAGTAAGGCCTGAATCTTCGAAGGGCCCACACTATGGCAAAGCATTCTTTTTCAACTGCAGACCAGTTCTGCTCCCTGGGGAGTAGTCGGCGGCTGATAAAGGCCACCGGATGCTCCCTTCCCTTTTCATTGAGCTGGGCAAGAACTGCCCCAACTCCCTTGTCTGAAGCATCTGTCTGCACAATGAAGGTCTGACTGTAATCAGGGGCCTTCAGCACAGGTGCATTGCATAGTGCAGTCTTCAATTCATCAAATGCCTTCTGACACTCTTCAATCCAGATCACCTTCCTGGGCTGCTTCTTAGAGGTCAGGGCTGTCAATGGAGCAACAATGGTCCCATAGTTTGCTACAAAGTTCCGATAGTAACCAGTAAGGCCAAGAAAGGCCCTTACCTGGGTCTGAGTAGTGGGAGTCTCCCAGTCCAGCACCGCCTGGACTTTAGCCTCCAGGGGGCGAACCTTCCCATTACCCACCTGATGTCCAAGATAAACAACAGAGGACTGCCCAACTTGACACTTGGTTGCCTTGATGGTCAGCTTGGCCCCCTGCATCCTCACCAACACCTGCTCCAGGTGTCCCATGTGGTCCTCCCAGGAGGAGCTGTAGACAGCAATGTCATCCAGGTACGCCACACAGAACTCTTCCAGGCCTGCCAATACATGATTGACTAGGCGCTGGAAAGTGGCGGGAGCATTCTTCAATCCAAAAGGCATAACTTTAAATTGGTAGAGGCCCCCTGGGGTTGAAAATGCTGTTTTCTCCTTGGCACCAGGTGTTAATGCAATCTGCCAGTAACCGCTGGTTAGATCAAAAGTACTAAGGTACTTGGCGGCACCCAACCTATCCACCAGGCCATCAGCTCGGGGAATAGGATGGGCATCAGTTTTTGTCACAGTATTTAAACCGCGATAGTCCACACAAAAGCGCAGGTCAGCTGACCCCTGCTTAGGCACCAACACCACTGGACTGGCCCAGGGACTACGGGAGTGTTCAACAACCCCCAGGTGAAGCATCTTGGCCACCTCAGTCTTGATGCACTCTTGAACCCGGTCTGACATCCTATATGTCTTGCTCTTAACCGGCAGGGTGTCCCCTGTGTCTATGTCATGCACACACACAGGTGTCAGTCCAGGGGTAAGTGAAAAGAGATGGGAGAATCTCCCCAGCAGCTCTTTACACTCCACCTGCTGTTCAGGTGTCAGTTCAGAGGCAATCTTAACTCCCTTAACTGAACCATCCTTCTCATCACCTTGCAATAAGTCAGGGAGGGGCTCACTCTCTTCTTCCACCTCTTCAGCCATTGCAAGCAAAGAAACTGTGTACTCCCTGCGAAGACACGGCCTCAGCCGATTGACATGGAATACCCTTTGGGGCTCCCACGCAGCACCTGTGTCAACTAGATGATTGACATCAGAAATCTTCCTAACAACTTTGTAGGGGCCACACCACTTGTCCTCTAGAGCCCGGGGACAAATCGGCTTCAGGACCCAAACTTCCTGGTCCTCCGGGTATCCAGTCAGCATAGCCTTCTGGTCATACCACTCCTTCATGAGCTGTTGGCTGGCTTGAAGATTGTTCTTTGCTTTACTCATGAGCTGGTCCATCAGCCTACGGAGGCCCAAGACATAGTCCACCACATCATGGGTAGGGGACTTAGGGTTGCCTTCCAAGCCCTCCTTGACCAATGTCAAGGGACCTCGGACAGGATGCCCAAAAAGTAGTTCAAAGGGACTGAACCCTACCCCTTTCTGTGGTATCTCCCTGTAAGCAAACAACAGGCATGGCAAGAGGAGATCCCACTTCCTCTTGAGGGGATCAGACAGAGTCCCCATCATGCTCTTTAAGGTCTTATTGAAGCGCTCCACCAAACCGTTGGTTGCGGGATGGTAAGCGGTGGAGAAGTGGTAAGTCACCCCGACCTCTTCCCACATGGCCTTCATATAAGATGAAATGAAGTTGGGTCCCCTATCAGTCACCACGGACTGTGTAAATCCAACCCTGGAAAAGATCCCTAGAAGAGCCCTAGCTACCACCTTAGCAGTAGTGCTCCTCAAAGCCACAGCCTCAGGGTACCTGGTGGCATGATCCACCACAACAAGAATGTATTTGTTGCCCGAGGATGATGGAGGGTCAAACGGACCAACTATATCAATCCCCACCCTTTCAAAGGGCACCCCCACAACAGGTAGGGGCACCAAGGGTGACTTTGTCTGACCACCAGACTTGCCACTGGCCTGACAGACCAGACAGGTTCGGCAAAATGTCTCCACATCCTGACCAACACATGGCCAGTAAAACAGAGGTGCTAACCTGTCCTTTGTCTTTTTGATGCCCAAGTGCCCAGCTAGGGGTACTTCATGGGCTAGCTGCAGCAGGAAATTCCTGTGCACCTGAGGAACCACCAACCTTTTGCTGGCTCCTGGCTCTGGGTCAGCAGGCTCACTGTAAAGGAGTCCATCTTCCCAAGCCACCTTGTGCTTTCCGACTACTCCAGTAGAGACCTGTTCCTGAGCAGCTTTCCGCAGGCCAACAAGTGTAGGACACTCAGCCTGCGCCTTACAAAACTCCTCACGGGACGGTCCTCCTGCCGCAAGCAGCTCCTGCAGCTCTGGCAGGGACCCAGACTCCAACACATTATCCGCCTCTGGATGCTCACCCTCCTCTCCCACTGGAGCAGGAGGTGCCGACACCAGGACAGGTGCCTTCTCAGAATCTGCCCTTGGTCCTTGTTCTGGCCTGTTCCCCTCTAGTGTCTCTTCCTCTAGAGTTGTCCCCACTTCACTAGGAAGCAGTTTTACCTTCTGTGCCCTAGTGAGCACAGCTGATGAAATCCAGGCCATATAGGCCTCAGGGCCTGGTACTAACCCAGGTTCAACAAGATCATTCCCCAGAAAGCACCCAGCACTCTGCTTCTCTCGCACCCCGACATTGACCATGGCCTTCCTGCCATTCACCCCTACCTGCACTCTAGCAAGAGGGTACTCCATGTCATCACCACTAGCTACAAGTCCATACCCCTTGGAACCAGGAATGATCTCTTCGGGTTTGAGATATTTGCGTTCAACCATAGTCCTGTGGGCACCAGTATCCCTCATGGCAGGAACCTTCCTTCCATTGATACTTGCCACACTCATATACCCCGTTGAGTTAGGGTGAATATGCTTAAGGGCTTCTGGGTCAAGTTCCCAGATGTCCCTGGTGACCAAGTTAAACTCACTTGGGCCTCCCTTCATGTCTGCCCCCACTGAAAGCACACTTGCTATCACGGGTGCCACTGGCACCACATCCTTCACTGGGCAGTCGGGCTTTAAGTGTCCCTCTCGGTGGCACTTATAGCATTTAATCCCCTTCGGAGTGAAAGGACCCTTTCCTCCTTTCCCCTTCTGGTACTGACTAGAGGCCCCGTTCCCCTTAGACTCTTGTCCTGACTGAGAGCCTTGGGAACCGTTCTGGCCCTTCCCCTCTGGTTTAGGGCCAGCCTGTTGGGAGTTCTTCTCCCCCTTGGGCTTGGAAAGGGGTTGCCCCTGCCCCCTGTTCACTCTGTTGGCAAGCCACTTATCTGCCATCACTGCAAGTTTCTCAGGATCCCTCTCAGGAAGGTCAGACAAATACTGTCTGAGTGGGGCAGAGCACTCCTCCCGTAGACGCTCTGCAATCATCACCTGATTTAGGGACTGGTAATCATTTGCTTCCATCCCTCACACCCACTCATTCCAGTCTCTCACTATGTCATGGACCCAATTCTCAAAAGGAACCCCCTCTGCCTTCTTGTTCTCACGGAACCTCTGCAAGTACTGGGCTGGTTTCAACCCAAACCGCCTAATCAAAGCATCCTTCATCCATATGTCAGACTGTCTTTCTCAGGCATCCTTTCAATCACTTCAGTCCCTTCCCGAGGGAGGCGACTCAGTAAAGTCGCTGCTTTGGACTGACCATTAAGACCTTGAGCCTTACATGCTAAATGAAAGGCACGCATCCAACTGAGAATATCAGTACCAGGGACATACATGTGTATCAATTCTTTTGGTACCTTGGTGGTATTTTCCTTTCCCTGGGACTTTGACGTGGATGCACCATCCACAGAGCTAAGCCCTCTATCAGCTGCTAACTTGAGCTTCTCTTTCTCTAGGGCTATCCGCTCTTTCTCCAATTCCCTATCCTTCTCTTTCTCCTGTCTCTCCCTTTCTTTCTCCAGCATCTCCCTTTCCCTCTCCTTCTCTTTCTTCTGTCTCTCCCTTTCTTTCTCCAGCCTCTCCCTTTCCCTCTCCTTCTCCTTCCAAGCCCACTCTTCCTGTCTGACCCTTTGCTGCTCCTCTTCTGCCTGGCGGGCCATCCTTAGATTCTCCCTTTCAAACTCCCTTGCTTTCTTCTCTGCTAAATCCTTAGCTTCCTGGAGTTTCAGCTGAAGTTTAAGGGTCTCTGCTAGCTCAGTTCCTCCTAAGGAGGCGAATCCTGGGACAGGGGAAAAGGTAGCCCTGGAGATAGGGGGAGGTGAAAGTCTAGGGGCAGGTCTAGGGGAATACCTAGGAGAAAGCATGGGGGAAAGCCTTGGGGAATGCCTTGGGGCTGGTACAGGAGAAGCCTGCACTGACTGACTGACTTGGCAGGCTTGTGGTATCAGTGCTCTCCAACTCTTGCACAACAGTGACCTCTTGCTCATAGCATTTTGTCATGTGGCTAATCAAGTGCCCCCTGTCCTTAGACCTTGGGACCTTCCACCCCCTTTCAGCACACATTTTCTTTAATTGCTCCACAGTTAAGTTCTGCAATTCCAATTCCTCTCCAATGCTATCTGCCATTTTACATATAACTTATGGATATCTGCTGGAATTATCAACTGGCCTCAGTGTCCACTGAGCCTGAAGTCTAGTGATCCGTCACCGCTTGCCACCAATGTTAGACCCAGCTTCCTGGGCGCCAGGGCACTCAGGGGTAACTGCGCTCCAATCGCATCAACTGGAGTGTTCCCTCACTGGTGTCCTGGGGCCTCAGTTCAAAGGGATCCAAAACTGGATAACCAAGTACTCATCTCCAGCACTTGACTCTCTCAGGGTAGTGAGACAGAGCATTCCAAGGCTTACTCAAGGAGGTGAGGTGGGGTTAGACATTCAGAATACCGTGTAAACCGTACCACCAGCTGATAAACTCAATGTCCAGTCAGTGCTTTACTTTTTATAAAAGAAAAGTACTTTAATACACATACGATAATTATTCTACACATAAAACTAGGATAAACAGTGAAAACCAGAAGTCTCTACAACCCTCTGGGGCAGAGTTCTGACCCCAAACAGTATTATAGCGCCTAGACGCCAAGCACTATAAAAACAGAGTTAACATGAAAACACACAGTAAGCATTGCATATTACAGATCATGTTACACAGGGCTGTTCTCATTCACTAGAGCCTTGATACCAAACTTTGTATTGAAAGGATATAGTTTCAGCATATGATGTGAAGTCAAATGTTCATGATTAGCCCCATAACCCCCCACCCAAAGCAACAGAAGTGCCCTCCCATTGTGAGTGAGGACACCGCTCTAGTGGTGTCAGGGATCTGATCAAAGGTGCCGGATGTCTTGGCACAGTTTACTGGAGTACCACTAGTCCAGTAGCCACTGGCTAGCTGAAGAAGGGTAGTGGCTGGGCAGAGTGCCAGTTCACCCTGATACCCTCAGAGTTCACAAAGAGTAAGATGGGGGTCTGCTTCACTGGCCTCTCTTCCCAGTTACTGCTTGTACAGGCTCCCACAGCGCAAGGGAGGAGCCTAGAGGGGATTTAATCTCACCTTCAAAGACTAGAATCAAGCATCCTCCTCTCTCTGGCTCTCGTCCTGTGCTGCAAGCTTCTTTCCACCAGCCTCTGTGATGTGCTGTAAGCTTCCTTCCCACACCTTTGGTGATGTGCCGCAAGCTTCCTTCCCACACTGGGCAGCTGTCTGTAATTTCCTTGGTCCAAAGCGAACGCTCCTCCAAGCCTCACAAAAAACAGCTGGTCCTTGAAGACCGCAGTGAACAGAGTCTTATCTTCTGTCTTCACACTGCGGGGTCCGTGCCTGGCTATCTTCTCTGTCATAGACCAGTCTTTGAACAACAGCTGACCACTCAGGCCACACTTTTATCACCTCTGATTGATAGGCTCATCCAATCAGAGGGTCTGCTACTTTTTACACCTCCAATCACAGACCATTCACCGCGTGTTCAATGCATGGGTAAAGCATGTAGCAGGTCCTGTTCTGGTATCAGGCTGTGCAACCCTCTAGAGAGGAATTTTAATTAATCCAGCCCAGGAGGCCCTGAGCAGTGGGGGAGGATTCTCTCCACAAAGTTAGTGCAGCTAAACCCAGATAAGAGCAGAGTGTCTACCCCAGCCCACCAGGCCTTTCTAAGGAAATAGGGAGGGGTACGGGGGAGCTGGGATGTCCAGCAGAACAGCTCGCATTCCTCACACTGGCTCAAATCACCATTCTTCCCCTGTACACCCACGGGCTCTCAAACACACATCAGTCAGACAAAGGCAACAGGCCCACAGGCATGGCAAACTGCACAGACTTGGTCAGGAGGGTGCCTAGGGGCTCACCCCTCCTGACTATAGATGTATTGCTGCAACCACTGTCAGTCTACCACAGCCATAATAGAGAGGGCAGTAGCCACTCTCTGAAAAATAGGGGTGCACTAGGCATGCCCCCTCGACCTCAGAGCCAAGCTCTAGGGTCTCAATCCATGTAAACAGGGAGACCCTCAGTGGACATGTTTGATTGTCATGCTCACTGAGGTAGGGATCTAGAAACTATACAGTAGCTTTTGAGTGACTTGCCTGGAGATTAGCATAAGGCAGGGGAAGCACTCTCTCCAGAGACATGCAAGAGACTTCCCGTCCCAACACCAATCAGTCTGGCTTGTTTTAGGACTATGGTTGTCATTTTCTTAGTTCAGTGACAGATCACAAAGAGAGGCGCCTACATATTGGTCAGGTAGCATGCCAAGCACAATATTCTATTTCACATCTTATAAGCCACTGCCTTAATCAAGCAGGCCAAAAGATCAAGCTTTGCTACTATAAAAACGCTGCAACAAATTTTCCCTCATTTGGGATTTCCACACAAGGTCCAAGCTACCATCTCCCTTGTTCTGTCCAAACTCGATTACACCAATAGCCTCTACCACGGATCAGCTTTAACGACCATGAAAAGACTACAACGGATTCAGAACTTGGCTGCCAGACTACTCTTGCATATCAAACTGCAAGAGCACATCCCCTGCCTTGAAAGCCCTGCATTTGTTGCCGATTGCCAGAAGATCCACGTTCAAGCTGCTTTGTATCACCCACAAAGCAATACATGGAATAGGACCACTCTTCATCAGGAATAAAATGACCAAACACATTCAACAAAGGAACCTCCGCTCTAAAGGAGCATCTCGCCTCAAAATCCCACCATACAAGAAAAAAAAACATGGGTGGCATCTCCTTCTCTGTTCAAGCAGCCAAACTATGGAGCTCTTTATGTTGTGCTGTAATTTTCACCCCTGAAGCCTTGCCACGTCAACTCTCTCCCTCCTTTGCCTGAGGTGGGCCCCTGCACACGAAGACAAGCTGCACACACCCACCTTATCTTCCCGCATCCCTCTCTGTTGACAAGATTACGAAGACGAGCTGCACACACCCACCTTATCTTCCCTCATCCCTCTCTGTTGACTAGAACAACATGTGCGGACAATCGACCTGTGGCTCCATGTGCATCATAAGAAACGACCTCCAGCTGATTGCATTATCTGGACATTGCAGAGGTTCCTGAGTCATCTGCCTTACAACCTTGAGAGACCACCCCCCCCGGTTGATTGCATTATCTGGACAATGTCAGAAGCCCCTGAGTTATCTGCTTTGCAGCCTTGGCCACCACAGCCCAAGACACAGTGACGCATCAGGACTGATAAGGAGAACTCCACATCCTATAAAGACTGCTGCATGCACTGGAGAAGAAGCAGCCTCCGTAGACTCACCTAGGTGACTCTGGGACTCTTTCCAATAACTCGAGTTATACTCAGTATATTAAAATATCTTGTTTCCCTCCGCACTCTAGAGTCTGCCTCCCTTCTTTGGTAAGGGAAACTCCTGTGGACCCGTAGATTTTAGGTGAAGCCCTCCACCACTGGGGGTCCCTTTGGAACCCAGTTCTACACTTGGCGCCTGAAAAGGGACTCCATCAGAGGTCCGTATCCAGCCCGGGAGGCTTCAGGGGGCCAGCGAGTGGAACCCCGGAGGGAGTGTACCTATGCGAATTTGAAGACCCTCATCTGCATAGCCCGACTGACTTCTGACGCTGTTCCACCTTCTGCTCCTCGGCCCTTCAATGTCGACACTGACTGGAGTCCCAAGTTCTGGTTTCTAGATTCCTGTTATACAGAGGCAGATCTCTGTGTGAGGACGGACACTAATTATCTGGTAAGGTCGAACTTTCGACACCCATATTCTGTTAGCAGTAGTCAGTAGTTCTGTATATTCGTTCTTTTCAAAGACCGAAGGTGGGTATATAGAATCAGTACTAAATTGTACATAGAAGTATAAAGGTGCGATATTTCGCTGTTGGTTTTCTGTCTTCAAAAATGCCCGCTTTCAGTAAATGTAGGATGTTTTGTTGCTGTTGCTGTCGACCCGACCTCTATGCCTTGGCAGAAAGTCAGCCGGCTCCTCCGGAAGGTACCCCTTCTAAAGAAATGTATGTAAAATATGGCCTGACAGCGGCAATGTACAATTCCCTATGGCACCGTTACACAAAAAAGGAAAAGGAACTGCAGTGGCCTGAGTGGGGCTCTTTTGAGCCCGCTAAACTCGAAGCCCTTGAGCGTAAATTAGACAAACATCATCCTCACGCTTCCATGTGAGAGGCTTTCAGTCTCTGGAAAAAGGAAATACAGCAGAGAAAAAAGAGGGAGGGAGCTAGGGAAAGAAAAAGCCTTAAAAACACTACCCACTCTGAAAGAACGCATGAACTTCCCCTCCAGGCCCATAAAACAAATATAGAACGAGCTGACCGACAGCATCGTCTAGAGATGATGGGCCAGTATCCTGTCCTTCCTCAGAAAGACCCCCATGACTATCTAGATAATGAGCTTCTCCTTTCCTGACCTAATCCACCACCTCCCTATCCAATGCTGCCCTTATTACCCACCCCCGATCTAGACATCGACTACCAAGCATTTCCACCTCCTCCACCTCCAATCCCTGATCCATTTGCAGCGGCACCAGCCCAAGCTTCGGCCCCACACTGAACAATATCCAAACCACCCACGCGTTACCTAGTTTTTCTCCCGAAGGCAGACTGCCCCGTCTAATGTCCACTGAAAAAACCTGTCTAGACCTAAAAGCCCAAACATTGACCGTGCCAGGTTTTACCAGAGCGGCCCTAATTAAGGCTTTAGATAAACAACCCGTGCACCTCCGCCACCATCTTCTTCAACAGATTGCCTACCACACATTAGCACGACTGGAAAAGGAAAGACCCGACCTTACTAGGCAGCGCCTTCAGACCCTTTTCACTAAATCGACCCAGGGTTCCTCCACCACAGTTGAACTAGAAATCCTGTGTAGATACTGTATCGACCATCTGCACCTTTTAGAACAGGATTCTCATCCTGGCCATGAGTCAGACGGTTCAGAAGACATAAAAGAAGGGTTGTTAAGCAGCACCAACATGTCTCTACGCGAAGCTGCCCCTATCTATGTTCCGGCCAGAGGGGACGGCACGGGGACTGATGACGCTAATGCCCGCGAAAAATTACTGTATAACTGGGTATATACCCCTTGGACTCGCGCTGAGGTCATGACCCTGAGGTCAGGGATTTTATAAAGAGATGCAACAGATACTGGACACCTACGACTTAACACTACAAGACACCCTACAGATATTTGGCAGTGTAGTACCCCCCGAGATATGGCACTCAATTAGACACAGCGACGATACCCTAAACCTAGGAGATACTAGGACTAACTTGCGTGTCCTCGACACTGAGCCTAAGCCTGGGGAAAAACCAAACGCATTGGTTTTACAATTACCAAACAAAGTATTGACTAAACTACAAACAATTGTCCCTGAACGCAAGGTTGATTGGCATGTGTTGACATCCTGCAAACAAAAGAGTGACGAGACTGTGGCCGTTTTTTTCTCTCGGTTAAATAGAACTTTCTCTGATTACAGTGGCCAGGACATCGCATCTGAGACAGGTCGACACTTGTTAGTTCAAACCTTTGTTGACAACCTTTTACGACTATTCAGAATAAACTCCGGGCTAGCGAAAGTACCTGGCAGGCAGCAACACCCCAGACTATTTTATTGACAGCCCAGTATTATGAGGCCCTTAAGGACAAGGTCGAGGAAAATAAGGAAAAGCGCAGACAGGAGCCTAAAGAATCTGTCCTTCTCAGCCAAGCGTCAGACGCGAGATACACCAATACCCGTGTCCCGCCCCATGCGCAGACCTGACTCTGGCCCTACACCGCCTCCCCAACACACTCGTCAGCAGTATGGAGATGACTGCAATTATTGTCAAAAGCCCGGCCACTACAAAAATGAGTGCCCTGTGCTAGCAGACAATATCCATTCAGGAAAAACAATTCCCAAAGACAATTACAGGGGCCCCCAGAATCGCCCAGCACAACCGTTCCAACCCCGCTCTGCTAATACTTTTGATAACAGACAACGGAATGTTCAAGACTTCACATCTGACTTTTCAGAGACCATGGGCCGATTCTTTTCATAGGGCTGTCAAGGGAGGGGTTCCTGACCACTTGAAGTACCTGTAGATCCTCGGGGTCCCTACGTATCCGCCTACTTGGCGGGCACCCTGGCGACTTTCCTGGTTGACACGGGCATCTAGGAGCGCCCTGGCGGGTAATTTGGTCCATCGGGCTGCCCCTTCTGGCAAAAGAATAACATCGACCGGTTTCAATGGTAAGCCCTCACTTAACGCTTTATCACTTCCAACTACATTCACCCTGGGAGGAGGCACCACTGAATCTTCATTCCTCTTGTACCCTGCCTGCCATGACAATCTTCTAGGTATTGACCTTCTGAAACATTTTAGAGCCACTATTCGTTGTTCCCCTGATAATGTTCGAGTGATTCTTTTTGACAATACAACGGGTACCAATTAACTGCCCGTCACCACCCAAGACTCCATTAACCTTTCCGGCCTCCCGTCCTCCCTTTGGTCTCAAAGCGACACTGATGTTGGCACCATGAACATTGAAGCGGTCCACATCACTGTCCGTCAAAACGCTCCCTTACCTCGCCTTCCACAATATAAAATATCTCATGAAGGAAAACAAGCACTATTGAACATCATAAATGACCTGATTGCAGTCGGAGTGGTTCAGCACTCCTCTAGCAACATCTGTAATAGCCCTATCCTTCCTGTCCTTAAAAAGAGTGCAAAGAGAGAAAAGATCTATCGATTTGTTATTGACCTTCGAGAAATTAACAAAATAGTAGTTCCCCAGTACCCAGTGGTCTCAGACATTACCACCATACTGACTATGATCCCACCAACGGCCTGTGCGTTTACAGTCATTGACTTGAAAAATGCTTTCTTTTCTATCCCAATCCATCAGGACTCACGTTACCTTTTCGGATTTACTGTCCGGAATAGATCGTATCAATTCTGTCGGGCTCCTCAAAGTTACACCGAGAGCCTAGCATCTACAGTCAGGCCCTCAAGAAAGAACTAAATGAGCACACTTTTCCCCCTGGTGTGGCCCTTATTCAGTATGTAGATGATCTCCTACTGGCCGCGAATTCTATGCCTCTCTGTACCTCTGCCACTTTGTCCCTGCTACATTTCTTGGCCCTCAAGGGCCACAAGGTCTCCTTTCCAAACTTCAATGTTGTAGACCACAGGTGACCTATTTAGGCCACCTGCTGTCTAAGGAGGGGCGATCCTTGACACCTGACAGAATACACACTTTGCGCACTTCCCCTATACCACGCACACAGAAGGATGTCCGGGCTTTTTGTGGGTCTCACTTCTTTTTGTAGACAATGGATCCCTGCCTTCTCCCAGCTCATCAAACCCCTCCTTTCTCTTCTCACAAATGATACTCCCTACCCTCTCCCGTGGACAGACGAGCACACCACGATTTTTTACACCCTCATTCAAGCCCTTTGCTCCGCTCCTGTTTTAGGAACCCCTGATTACACAAAACCTTTTTTTCTTTTTTGCCACGAACAGGGTGGTTGTGCCTCTTCCGTCCTTTGCCAGATGCATGGGCTCTCGAAAAGACCCTGTGCCTACTTCTCTGCCATCCTTGACCCAGTCGCATGTGGTTTACCACCTTGTTTGCGCGCTGTGGCAGCTGCCGCTGTTTCCATTCGGCAATCTGAAGGGATAGTCTTGGGCCACGATCTTGTACTGTTCGTTCCCCACTCTGTCGACATTCTACTTAACAGAATACGCACTCAACACCTCACTAGTGCCCGACTTACTGGATATGAGTTGACCCTCCTCTCTTCCCACATTACTATCAAACGATGCACCACCCTTAACCCTGCCACTCTGTTGCCACAACCTTCTAGAGAGAGTGACCCGCCCTTACATGACTGCATTTTACAAACCGAAGCTGACACTAAAAGCAGGGTTGATCTCACAGACACTGCCTTATCAGACACTGACGGCCAGCTCTGGGTCGACGGTCCTGTTTGAAGAGACAGGACGGCACCACTTCTGCTTCTTATGCTGTAACTACGACCACCACAGTGATTGAAACGGCCCGGATTATGCAGACTTCTGCGCAAGCCGCGGAACTTGTGGCTCTAACTAGAGCCTGCATCCTCGCTACAGACCTCAAAGTAAACATATATACTCACAGTCAGTATGCTTTCGGAGTGGTCCATAGTTTTGGTAAACTCTGGAAGGAGAAAGGATTTTTTACTTCCCATGGTACGGCCATACAACAGGCTCCTCTTATATCTCAACTGTTGGAAGCTATTACACTCCCTAGAAAATTGGCAGTGATTAAGTGTGCTGCCCATAAACGAGTTACTGATGATGTGGGCAAGGGCAATGCTTTAGCAGATGAAACAGCCAGGCTCACCGCCATGACGGCTGAAGCCACTGTCTACGTCACCAGGTCACAGACAGAAAAATGGAGCGACAGCAGGTCACAGATTCGGGAGATACAGAGCATGGCCACGTATGAGGAAAAACAAAGGTGGGAAAAGGAGGGGTTGAGAGACGAGGAGGGCTGCTGGCGGTCAAGGGACGGAACAAAATGGAAGTTACCAGCTGCCTACCTCCTTCCGGTGGTACAATCAGTCCATTTGCTGGCCCATTTAGGGCCAGGTGCCATGATCTCCCTTTTAACACCTGTCTGGGACAACCCTAAGTTACGATCAGTAATGGAGCATTACACCGCAAACTGCCTGGTCTGCCTCCGACATAACATTGGAAAAGGAGTGAAATGTCCCAAGGCTGGTTTCGCCACTCCTATGGCACCTTTTGAAGTCCTCCAAATGGATTACATCCAGATGGAGAGGTGTCGAGGGATAAAGTACGTCCTAGTGGTGGAATGTGCTTTCTCTCATTGGATAGAGGCTTACCCTGTCAAAAACAATACCGCCATCATCACAGCAAAGGTATTACTTAAGGAATTCTTTCCCCGGTTCGGGCTCTGCAAACTCCTGTGAAGCGACAGTGGGAGTCATTTTATCATGCAGTTTTCCACCCACAGTCTGCCGGGTTGGTGGAACGCTACCATGGCATCCTCAAGAATAAAATAGCAAAAATAACTGATCACACTGGCCTCAAGTGGCCAGATGCACTCCCTCTAGCCCTGCTGTCAATCAGATCAGTTCCACATTCCCGAACTGTGTTCGGACAGGATGGAGCGGGGTCTGCTACCTTGCCCTTATCTTGCTGCTCACCCAGATCATCATCGAAGCAAAAGGTCACTGGAGGTGGACCAAACAGACACTTTTGCTGAACAATTTCTGGATGCTATGAAGGGCGTAATTCCTCTGTGGGGCCCAATGATCAACAGCCGGGCTATAAGACATCTGTCCCGGCCTGTGGAATCTGCAATTAACATCACCGCTGGCGTACTGACCAACAACACGGCTGAACTTCAAGTGGTCCGGTTGGTGACGCTCCAAAACCGGATGGTGCTGGATGTTGTCCTGGCAGCCCGAGGAGGAGTGTGCCGCCTGATCGGGCCAGCTGCTGCATATACATTCCTGACGAAGCCCCCACAGTCTTCAAAGCTATTGAGCGCCTACATCGAGTGTCCTTCGAGATCCATGAAGAAACAAGCAACTGGTCCCTTACCAACTGGTTTTGGGGCATGATGGCCACCTAGGGCTGGAAGATACTGGCTGGCCTCTGCATCATTACTGGTCTACTGTTCTCGTGCTGCCTTTGCATCCAATGTGGCCCGGCCTTCTGCTCCATGTGCCTGTCAGCCATTAGGCCAGTCTCAGTGACCCAACAGTTTGAGAACGATAAAATAATGTTGCAAATGAAAATAGACTATATGATGAACATTGACATTGATTAAAAGAAACTGAGAAAGTTGCCATGGCAAACGGAGGGACTGTTGTGCTGTAATTTACACCCCTGAAACCTTGCCACATCAACTCTCTCCCTCCCTTGCCTGAGGTGGGCCCCTGCACACGAAGACAAGCTACATGCACCCACATTATCTTCCCTCATCCCCCTCTGTTGACTAGAACAACATGTGCGGACAATTTACCTGTGGCTCCATGTGCGTCATAAGAAACTACCCCAGCTGATTGCATTATCTGGACATTGCAGAGGCTCCTGAGTCATCTGCCTTACAACCTTGAGAGATCACCCCCCCCCCCCGGTTGATTGCATTATCTGGACAATGTCAGAAGCCCCTGAGTTATCTGCCTTGCAACCTTGGCCCACCACAGCCCAAGACACAGTGACGCATCAGGCCTGATAAGGAGAACTCCACATCCTATAAAGACTGCTGCACTTTTGTCACTCAACACATGTTTATATACGAATGTTATTCTAGAGCATGCGATGATATTCACTAGTGTGAGTATGCATTTTGGGTTTCAGAATAACTTTTCTCAGAGAACAGTGACTGAAAACCCTATATCATGTTATGTTTTGTGTGCTCTCTTCATCCTACAGATACTGGCCAGTATACCCAGGACTAGTGTATATCAGTGACTTGAATTATGAGGTTCACTCTATACATTTACACTTTAGCAGTAGTAGTCTTTTGAACACATAATACAGGATAGTGTCCACCTTTGTATCTTAAATTTTGATACATAGGGGATCTGTCATAGTCCGGTTCAGAGGAAACCTACGAGACACAGTTTGGGTCCAGCGGGCTGTAAAATGTCCAGTATTTGTAAAACGCGAACAATTACCCGAAAGTGTAAAGGCGCTGGGGGCCATCAGGAAGATTAAGCAAGCTATTACCCAGAGTCACATGCTGCTGGGCTGAACCGGGGATCGAACCGTGAGCCCCCGTGTTCCGGCGTCAGTTGCCCTGGCCGCGGCGCCACACCTCTTCCCATGTAAAATGTAGACCATAATCACATAGGTGATATCAGGGACGATTATCATCCCTTGGTTCTTTTAACCTTACCCTTTTGTCCTGGATATACAATAAAACCTGGTTTGGGATTTCAGAGGTAATTTTAATACACATCTCCCAGATACCACTCACAATTCCATTTAGAAGTGCCAGGGCCGGCTCTAGGCTCATGGAGGCCCTGAGCAGGGAGTGTAGGTAGGGGGCCCGAGGCCGCCAAATCCCTGCCAGGGGCCGCCACGCAAATATGTATCTAAGGATATATATTGGCGTGGCGGCCCCTGGGGTTTGGTGGCCCTGTGCAGGTGCACAGCTTGCACATGCCTGCCCTGGAAGTGCTCCCACCACCAGAAGCAAAAAGAACCAATGATGGCGGAATGATGACCAGTGCAAATATTCTCTCCAGTCACAAAGATATGTGTTTAATCGGTTGCTTTTTTGCTCACCACGCCACCCCAGTTTGGACCCAGCCATATACAAATCAGATTTGACCCTGCTCTTCATGCGAACACTCCAGCCTGAACTGTCAAGCCAGGTCATCTCTAGCCCAGAAACAAGCATCCTGGGACTGCATTTGGGGTATCAACCCTCATCAGCCAGGCTAGCTTGAATAAGTGGCACAGTGAGCACGGGACCCAGGTCTGGGCATTTCCTTCCCACTTAGGGCGACAAAAGCAAAAAGAAGGTTGAGCCCACTCAGTCACATTAGGTGCCTAAGTGTCTCCCCGATGATGAAGCATGCCACTGGGGAACTCTGGTGGGTGAGGGTGTCTTAGTTCAAGTAGGGTTCTCCGGGGCAATCTATTCCCCTTAGATCTTTGTAATAGACTAGCCAACTCCCTTTGATTCATTCTAATTTATAAGCCAGACCTAGAAGTCCATGTAGCTTTGTGTGGCCTTGGCATCCTATACTGTTGTCAAATACAAAACTGCATTCTGAAGTCTAAATTTAATTACTGAAGGTGAGAGATCTGGAGCTGCAATGCATTCCTCCTGGTTGGCCTTCTATCTCTGCTACTGCCAGAGAAAAACAAATACCATAAAGTATCAAGTTATTTAAGACACTGTACTGCATTACAATGTCATGTGTGGAAGTTGAAGCAAGGGACGCTATAAGGCTTCTGGCTCCTGCAGCTTAATAAATAAATAAAATATTCACAGCTGCTTGGAGGGGATGTGTGTTTTTTTCTGCTGAAGCACATAGCTTCTGCCCAATCAAAACGTACTCCTGGCTGACAGCATGTGGGCCGAGCCAAAGTCTGCCTCTAGTACTCCTGGAATCACTTTTTTAGACTGCTCACATTACATCTAGCCAGCCAGAACTAAATATTTGTCAGTTAATATTGTTCCTTGACTCTACCTCACCTGAGACGGAGAATCATATTCATGCAAGACAAATACATCCCACTGAGAGAATTATTTATATGTACGAAATGGTGAAGCTCTCACTCCTCAGACTAGCAAAAGAATGTACATCCAGGAAACATCCCGATCCTTCAGCACAAGCTCTATTGGCATTGCTCATGACATTTTTATTTATTTTTTAAAATCATAAATACATGGCATTGTCATTTATATTGCAATAGCTTAATCGTTAAATAAATGGCATTGTCATTTACAATGCCAATAGCTTAATCGCTTGCAAATGCATGACCTTTTGCATTTGCACCCACACAGAGCCACACACACAAAGCCACCCACACACACATACAGAGGCACCCACACAGAGCCACCCACACAGAGCCACCCACACAGAGTCACCCACACAGAGTCATTCACATAGAGCCACCTACACAGAGCCACCCACACATAGAGCCACCTACAAAAAAAGTTATCCACACATAGAGCCACCTACAAAAAAAGCTATCCACACCGAGCCACACACACACACACACACACAGCCACACACACACACAGAGAGCCGCACACACAGAGCCACACACACACAGAGCCACACACACACAGAGCCACACACACACACAGAGCCACACACACACACAGAGCCACACACACACACAGAGCCACACACACACACAGAGCCCCCCCCACACACACACACAGAGCCCCACACACACACAGAGCCCCCCCACACACACAGAGCCCCCACACACACACACAGAGCCCCACACACACAGAGCCCCACAAACATGCAATATCAATAGCAGGAAAGAATAGGGAACTAAACTTCTCTGCAAAGGAAGCGCTCGAAATAGCCTTCTTAAGGTGCCAGTGAAATGCCTGTCAGTCCGGAATTCCTTGGCGACGCCTCCTCTTTCATGACCTTTGACCTATCCTCACAGGAGTCACTTCCCTACAGCTGCCCACATAAACTAAAACTACATTTGAAAAACACAGTATTTTGAAACGAGGCCTGTGGCAATCACCATAACCAAGTTTCCTGATCATTAGGTAGAAAAGTCCTCTTGCGACTAAGCGGATCTTGTGTAACACATTAAGGTGTTTGCACAGTGGGCGTGGCTGCTCTCGGATGGTCAGCCCAGATCACATCCAACAGCTACACAAGCGGCGCTCTCTCGTCTGCAGTCCAGAGGAAAGTTTCAAACGAACGACTCCTGGGCAGTAGAAGACTTTAACCTGCCTTAGTTTCGTCCAATTATTTACGGGTTTTTAAGCGCTACATCATGTAGGCGCTTCAGTAATAATACATAATGAAGATAATCACTGAGCGGGTCGCATATGCCAATCGGGGGCCTGAAGATGGCAGATATAAAGAAAAGTTGCAATTTAGCAGCCCCAAGGGAAGCTATCTGTCTGTCAGTCTTTCTTACGATGAACTCGGGAATTTTAAGCATCTGAAGGGAGAGCCTTTAGGAATACTTTTTGTCAGAGGTGAACTTGAGAGCTGCCTGGAATGAGGAGGGGGGTCAATTTAACCCAGCAGTGGTTTGTCCTGTAGCCTCCTGAAATGTACGTTGGACGGTTTACCGTTTGCTCCCAGCTCAAGGGTCCTTATGTCACCGGAAATAGACAAGGATTAACATTATGAAGAGCACAAGCTGTTACTTTCACTCGGACACCAACCAGTCTAAACCTTGTTTTGCAAACATGGCGCTGCCAGAGGAGCGGACAGAAGTTGGCCGCGGAGGTCGGTCAGGTGAGGCAAGGCCAACAAGCAAAGGGGAGGGTGTTAAATAACCTATCATCACCCTCGCCAACAACAGAAACCAGCCAACTCTGGAACTCAGATTATAAGCAGCAGCATTAGTATAACCAGCAAGGCACCAAAGGAAGATCTGAGAAAAAGAAAATCAAAACATGACAACTTCCACCTCACTACCCCGCCCCCCACAACTTTGAGAAATGCACTTTTCCCGCAGAGAGAGGCTAGTAGGCAGACGGCTGGTGTACCTCAGTCTTTTCTGGGGACCCCTCGGCGGTGGGTATTACAGTTTCTCGGCAGCAGCTGTCCTCCGCTCTCTCGGATCCCTTCTAATCTCGACGCAGGAGCAGGAGCAGTCTCGGGGAGAGGCGGAAGGAGGGCGGGCCGGTGCTAAGGCCGAGGGCTGCGCACCAGCCCTGCCTGCTCCGACGGATCTGTGCAGCACTTCCTGCTCAGCCAGAGCCTCTTACAGGCCACGGGACCCGCCCACAGCAGCCCCCCTCCACACACTTCCGCAGGGCAGGGGCTTGTGGGAAAGCCTCATGTACACACAGACACTCTCCTGCTTTACGTACAGAAACTATTCACGGTTGGAATAATAGCCCTACCTACGTTTACCCAGAGTTCTCCAGATGACAGGCCAGGGTTTAAATTATGGAACTTGCAGTCCTGACTCTAAAGAGTGGATTAAACAAGAAAAAAAAAGAGTGGATTAAACAAGAAAAAAATGGCTGCCGCAAAGCTCCGAAATTTTCGGAATCGGGGGTGTGTTTTTGGGTGAGTGACGGATGACGTCACAGATAGAAAGAACCTAAAAAACACGCCCCCGAATCCGAAAAAGACGGGGCTTGAACCGAGTGACGCCCCTCTCCTCCAATGGCTGGCCAGCATTTACTAGGCCAGCCAATGGATAAGAGGGGCGGGTTCCAAGCCCCCTCTAAGAAACATTAAATCTTCGGGCTCCGACCACACTGCTTACGCAGTGCGACGGAGTCCTTGACCTAAAAAACTATCACCAGATAGAACCCTGCTCCAAGCCTCACTTTCACACTGGACAAGTAGAAGAATTCACATGCATGAAATGTCAGCAGTCTTCAGCACCTGCACACAAAACAAAACCAGTCACCTGATAGAACCCTGCTTTAAGCCTCACTTTCACACTGGACAGGTAGATGAATTCTCATGCATGAAATGTCACCAGTCTTAAACACCTGCATTTTACTCGAAACTAAACTAATTACCTGATGATAGAACCCTGCTTCAAGCCCAGAAGCAGCTGGCACGGATCAGGAGTGGCGGCCAGGCGGGGGGATGAGGGGGTGATTTCAAAATAGAAAGTAAAAAAACGTACCTTTTCGCTGCTCTCCCGCACGTCTTCTCAGTCTTTCCTCTCCAGGGCTGGTACAAAAAGCAACCAGGATCCCTCCCCTAAGGAGTGGGCAATCCATTCCTACCCTGCTCTGAGACCAGAGCAGCCCGCCCGACCTGCAAAGCTGCGCAGCAGGAACAAATACAATGAAAATAACCTCAAGTCATTATCATTGTAATTGTTCTTTCTTTCACTGCTATACAGCAGTGGGGCGATGCTCCTCCGCCTTAGTGGAGGAGCTGCCACTGCCCAAGCCTCACTTTCACACCCGACAGGTAGTACAACGCGGTCGTTACACCGCGGTATGTTTACATCACGGTCATTACAACGCAAGTCGTTACAACAACTTGCGCTGGATGGCGCTATACAGTATGATTTACTATTCCAACACCTTCCCTACTGTTACGTAGGCTGAAATTTGAATAGTAAATCATACTATTCCTAAGTCCAGTGCCCTCCAGCGCAAGTCGTTGTAATGACTTGCGCTGTAATAACTGTGATGTAACGTACTGCGGTCTAGCGACCGCGTTGTAACGTCACATATTCGCATAGGCAAAAGCTATTGGATTGGCCAATGGTCGTTGTTCATTATTATGAAGAGGGTCCTAGAGGAACCTAAAGCTGTTTACATAAAACTGGTTAACAATGCAATATGAAATTATTGCTGCAGAAATAATCTGATGCTAACACATGCACATTCCACTGCCTTTTGGTCTATTCCTGAATTTTAACATTGTTATCAAACAGCACTGATTATTTGGAACCATACAAAGTATGTACATTTTGCTCCTCCATTACAGATGTTTTCCATGGTGACTCATTGGAATCAAAACATGGAGGTTTACCAGCTAAACAACTATCAGATTCAAACCATAAAAGGAGCTTTGATTAGAATTGAAAATACATTCTGTTCTAATCAAAGCTTATGAAATATACATTTTTAGTGTGTAGGCCAGCATGTCAGAGTGTATTTTCCTATCTCAGAAAAAGAGAACATGAAATAGGCTTGCACAATCATTTTCATTCTTTTTTTTTCTTTTCCAAGAATGGAAGTGCTGTTTAGGTCATGCCTACCAGACAGTGGAAGCTGTCTTGTTGTAAAAGACCTATTGTTAGCTTACCATGAATTTACAGTGGGGTTAAAGCTCGCCAAGTGCTTACCAGTCATTGACTTTATTGTCAATCTAATTTGCTTGCTTCTTATTAGATCTCTCGCCTTGTCCATCCTGTGTATGTCCCACCCCTGGATCATATCCTCATTACTTGTGTTCTTCCACTGCTCATTTTTAGGAAACACATTTTTTGTTTTTACTTCAGCATCCCAAGAGGGTGCATGTGTTTTCCAGCTGTCTACCTCAAGTGTTTTGCTGTTCCCTCCCACTCTCTTCCTCTCTCCTGTCCATGCGTTTCCACCCCACACACTGCTTACTTTCGTCGAGTACTTCTCATTCCAGCACCACGCTGCATTTTGCTCTCTCTCACTTGTTAAGCTTCTGTGACGTTCACTGCCTCTGTGCTTCCCTCTTCCACCCACTCCTACATAACCCTCTCGACGCATGCGATCCTTATTTTTTTAATTGGTGTGTTCCCACTCTATCGTTTTTATTTACCAATGCAAATGGCATCTATCATCTTGGATAAGTAAATAAAAATTAAAAGCAAATGGTGCCCTCATTATTCTGCATGCACTGCAGTGCTTAATGTGAGCTGGTGTTTTCCAGTGCTCAGCACCAGCATTTAATCATCAACACCGACGTTCCATGGGCACCAGTATGTACACATTCATTTATGGGGAGATTAAGTGATTTGCCCAGAATCACAGGATGTTGAGCTGATGACTCGAACCTGGTTACTCCGCTCTGAAATCGGCAGTCCTGGCCATTATGCCACATCCTCTCCCCACTTTCATGGTTAGTAGTTGGTTCAGTTTTAGGCAGTGCTAGCAGGACATTAGGCTAGTGCAAGCTGTCGCCTGACGAGAGGCCCAGCACTTTTTTTTTTTTTATACAAATTAACCACTGACACATGCACAAGTCTTATGGGGCCACAATAGCACTGGGTTGTAAATTGTATGACTAAAAACTTCCTTTATGCAATTTAGTGAGATAGAGCAGTCAAGGCTTACTCCACGAAATATTAACTACTAATAAGTAACTGCCAGTAACTGCTTTACTTTATAAAACAGTTTTTATAAAACAAAATGATGCCTTGGACTTAATTAGAACAAAACTTATTTCAAGAATGGGATCACTTAATTATCTCATTCTATACTTGATGTATTTGTATGAATCTAATTCTTATGTTTCAATTCACAGATAACCCCGCCCTGCACAAAGAACACCAAATATTTTTCTTTTGATTTTCAATTTATTTTGAAAGGAAAAATAGATTTTTTGTTTATCTTTTAGAGTCTCTTTTTACCTTATTTCGACCAACCAATATATATACACACATACACATAATATTTTTACACAGACATATACAATATATACAACAATGAACAAATACTACAAGGTTTTTTTGTAGTTAGCCCAACTTGTTTTACAGGATGCTTTGCTTTTACTTTAGCCTCAGCATTCCTTTTAAACAAAGTAAGTACCCCAAACCTATTTAGCAAGGAGTCTAGCAGATCATATAACATTTTTGATCTGTCGCAAGTCTTTTTTTACTCCTTGAAAGGTCAATTGTCCCATTTACAGTTTCCCAGTCTTTCGGTTGGGGTCTTCTTTTAAATAAAGGTGTCGACGCGTTTCAGCCCTCTCATTATGGGCCTCATCAGGACTTGGGCCAATACAGTATTTCCGTTATGTTGTGGCTTCTCTCAATCCCCAAAGCGCTACTTCCAAGGGAGTTAATCCTCTTTAAAATTCGTCATAACCACGTAAGTCTGGGTATATGGTTCTGGAAATCCGATCCAACGGGCTGTTTTCGGTGCGGAGCGGCTTCTCAGCCTCTTACTTGGGAAGTACGAGGCTGAGAAGCCGCTCCGCACCGAAAACAGCCCGTTGGATCGGATTTCCAGAACCATATACCCAGACTTACGTGGTTATGACGAATTTTAAAGAGGATTAACTCCCTTGGAAGTAGCGCTTTGGGGATTGAGAGAAGCCACAACATAACGGAAATACTGTACTGGCCCAAGTCCTGATGAGGCCCATAATGAGAGGGCTGAAACGCGTCGACACCTTTATTTAAAAGAAGACCCCAACCGAAAGACTGGGAAACTGTAAATGGGACAATTGACCTTTCAAGGAGTAAAAAAAGACTTGCGACAGATCAAAAATTTTATATGATCTGCTAGACTCCTTGCTAAATAGGTTTGGGGTACTTACTTTGTTTAAAAGGAATGCTGAGGCTAAAGTAAAAGCAAAGCATCCTGTAAAACAAGTTGGGCTAACTACAAAAAACCTTGTAGTATTTGTTCATTGTTGTATATATTGTATATGTCTGTGTAAAAATATTATGTGTATGTGTGTATATATATTGGTTGGTCGAAATAAGGTAAAAAGAGACTCTAAAAGATAAACAAAAAATCTATTTTTCCTTTCAAAATAAATTGAAAATCAAAAGAAAAATATTTGGTGTTCTTTGTGCAGGGCGGGGTTATCTGTGAATTGAAACATAAGAATTAGATTCATACAAATACATCAAGTATAGAATGAGATAATTAAGTGATCCCATTCTTGAAATAAGTTTTGTTCTAATTAAGTCCAAGGCATCATTTTGTTTTATAAAAACTGTATATACCCAGATGCCATAGGTTTACCGGGTTACCCCTGTTGTTTAAGGGTTACTTTATAAAACACACATACTTTAATAAACATATTAGAATAAACTACATACCAAATAATGTCCAGTAATGAAAACAAGACACCTCTAGCTCCTTCCTGGCCAGAGATACATCCCCAAACATTATTATGGCACTTATGCACTACAACATGTGATTCAATGTAACTTGACTGTCAATGACAATGTTAACAAGTTGATAATGTTCATGAAGCTCCAGCCCACAATTTTGGAACACTACAGGTACTTTAGCAAAGCTTGCTAAACAATCCACCACCTGAAGTAGCAGCAAATCTCAGTCTTGCGGTGCAAAACTGAAAAGCATAAGAGTTCCCAGGGCCACACTTCAATGCATGAATGCATCTGTTGCTTCAACTACAGAGATGAATTTCAGGTGCTGATGCTGAGATGGTAACAGAGCTTTGATGCACCTGCTACAAAAGACTTCTGGACCATTGAACTGCACAAAGACCCCGCTAGGAACGATGTGCCCATCCAATCCTGACAAGCAAAGCGTCTTCTAGGAAGGCAGGAACACTATCCGGTGTCTGGTTTTCCAGTGCCAGAGTAAGGGGCATCGCTCACTGGAGTCATATAAGCCGCAGTCTCAATATTCCTGTGCAGGAGTTACCACAGGACTGGGGACACCAGAAATGAACACTGGAACAACTAAAACATAGTTGGAGACAATGTACTTTTTGGGATGCTGACCGGGGATGGGGTGCTCAGAACTAAATATCTCAGCAATTGCTGAACCTACCAGGATGAAGTGAATGGTGACTATTTCAGGGCAACCTCTTCTATGCCACCTTTCTGAATCCACAGGACAAGGAGTAAAGTCAAGGAAAATTCCAAGAGCTCTGGAGTCAGCCAGAGGGTATAAGCATGCTCCACAAGGGCAAGGATGAATGATGCTGTGTGCAGCAGTTGGTGAGTATGACTCAAGCAGTGGAGAACCTGACCTTATGGGCCAGGCGGCGCAGGGCACGCCTAAGATCTCCGAGTTCACCTGCCTCGACCGACAGAGACACGAGACACTCTGTTAGGCGTAGAAAAGTAGTTTTATTAGCTGCAGCTAAGCACAGTTATCTAAGAAGTACCACACAGGTAGGTTATCAAGAGACTGCCACTTTAATCCGTGGCGCACAGTCTATTATACAACACAAGTTTACAATGACAACTCCCAATATACACAAAACTGACAAATAGGAATAGTTAGAAAACAAGCTATCGGATGTCTAAAACACACCCTCCTTTCAGACCCCCTGTGCTCTCCTCCCCTCAGGTTAATCAACACTAGTGCCCGTAATTCAATTTGCAGGTGGCAAAACATGTGTAGAATGCTTCAAAAGAAGGGCTATGTAACAAGAGAACACACAAAGAGAATAGTGAAGGCCAGTTAAACAAGATAAGGTAGAGAAGAATGGTGGGACCCAAACAGTGGAGTAAGACATGGATTAATCAGTCTAGACATGGCTTTGCGAACTCGGCCAGGCCCTGACATCAGTATCGCACACAAGGACAAAGGTTTGTTCTTTGATGAGAAAGACATGGAGCAGCTGAAAAGGCAGAAAGACCATTTTACCGCGTTAGCCGTGCTGCCTGAGTGAGGCAACCTAAAATGGCGGCTAAACACAAAATGGCGGCTGTAGCGAAGCGGGGCCAAAAACTACGTAACCTCAGGCCCTCCTTTTGCCATACTCAGGCAATGCACAAAGGAACCCATGTTAGTCTGAGTCGTTATCAATGGTCATGAGGTCATTGAGATGTTGTTGCACCATCATCTTAATATGTTCTGTCTGCTGTGCTACTGGTAGAGTCTCTTTATACGAACATCCCCCAAAGAGACTCGTTGTATGTTATGGAAAATATCCTGAACGAAAGGCCACGTCCACACCGTGTACCCACTCTCTTCATTATTCAGCTCCTGGAAATTTGCCTTACCAGGAACTTCTTTATGTTTGACAATGAATATTTTCAACAAGTTAAGGGGACGAGCATGGGGGCAATTTTTGTCCTACCCTAGCAATCCTGTATATGGACAGGCTTGAGTGTGATACCATCCTCTCCCCGTCCAATCCGCTTCATCAAGGGGTCCATATGTGGAAACGGTACATAGACAACGTTTTCATGATATGGGGTGGCCCTGTTGAAGTCCTTCCGACCTTTCTGCATTGGTTGAACAACAACTGTAACGGCTCACATTTACCTTATCCCATGACAAAACTAGTATGCCCTTTCTGGATCTCTGTATCCAACACAAGGATGGTCTACTTTTTACCTCCTTGTTTCGGAAACCCACGGAGAGAAATACTCTTCTCAGCTATAATAGTTGTCACCCAAGAGCCCTGAGAGACAGCCTGCCCTATTCCCAGTTTCTTAGGCTGCGTAGAAATTGTTTCCAAAAAACTGATTACTTTTCTGAAGCAAACATACTTGCCAGCAAATTAAGATTCAGGGGTTACCCTCGGCGCCTTGTCAGGAATGCCATGAAAAGGGCCTGGTATTGCCCACGTGAAACACTACTAGAACCTAGGGCGAAGAAAACCTCAGATAAACTGGTCTGTGTGACAACTTTCTCCCCTGCATCAAACAAAATATGTAACAGTATCAAAAAGAACTGGCATATTCTCAACTCAGGCGACCCAACATTAGAGACTCCCATGTTTGCTTTCAAACGGAGTAAAAATCTAAGGGACCAGCTGGTAAGGGCTGCTCTTCCTTCTCAAAAAACATCGAATGCTACCTTGAACGACCTCTGGTTACTCCCTCCTCTAAGGGGACACTGTAAATGTGGGTGCTGTGTGGTTTGTGATTTCTGTATTGAAAGTAAAGAATTTGTGTATAAAGAAACCAGCAATGTACTGAAAACTTTCACCAATTGCAATAGCTGTAATTTGATCTACGCTATCTTTTGCCCTTGCGACATGATCTACGTGGGACAAACGAAACAAAAGATCAAACTCAGGATTTCCCAGCACCGAAGTCGGATTAGATGCAAAACTGCAAATGCCCCTTTGGTCGAACATTTTGTTGATAAGGGACACTCTGAGAGTGAAATCAGATGGACTGTAATCAGCCAGGTAATTTTACCTCCAAGAGGCGGCGACTTGTCTAAGCTGCTGAATAAGGAGGAACTTAAGTGGATCCTGAGAACTGATAGTCTGAATTCAGGGCTCAACTTGCAAGAGGACTGGACGAACCTAATGTGATGCGTTAATCCACCAGATATTTCAGTACTCGTTTTTAAACCCTGATCAATCTCTTGTAACCTTTTTTCATTCTTTTTTCATTCTATCATTTTCTTTACTCTTGTCCCTGTTTCACAATGTGCTTTGATATAGCCTTACTCACCTAAGATGGCCGCCGGCCAGTCCTACACTTATTTTTCCTTCTCTCTGATTAGTATTCAACCGTCCAATCGTTCACTCCCTCACTACCGGGTGGTGTTTATATTCGGTCGATCCTGTGCCTGGCCACAGCTACCGTCAGGGAAGACCATTGCGGGCTTAATTACGGTAAGTCGAGCCCCTGTCCTTGTTGTTATCTGTGAAAACCGTGTGCAGCAGTGTCACAGGTTTTCCCCCCATTTTCTCGCCCAGTAATCGTCCTTTGTTTAATTTTTCTCATAGCCCCCCTTGCGCGACCAAGCAATCCGCTGGCGCGTCTCCAAAGTTTCTCTTTAATTAAAAGAGTCCGACGGTCCATTCGGACCTAGTAGCAAGAACTAACTTCTGCCCCGATCTGAGGACAGATCCTGATTCTCCCGGAGCAATCAACCACGCCTATTCCAGCCCAAGGCAGCCGCGGCTTCTATCGTAGCCGTTATGGTGAGTGGTATGCCCTTCTACCAGGATACCTGGCTCCGCCCTTTAATTATTAATCATTAGCCTCACGTACTTTCTCTACTTGCAGATGCGGTGGTGACACTTCCCCCGTGTATGAGAAGGCTGCTTGTACTGCCCCCCATTACTGCCCCCTGGTAAGCTTCCCTGCTCACTTGGTCCCATGTGTCACGATTGGGTATTTACACACTAATACCGCTCTGCCGTCCAATGCACGCTTTCTGAACGTCTTTGAGAGCACGCGCCCGTATACCAGGTCACTCGGCTGTGCATGCGATCATCTGTGTGCCATTTTTAGTTCACCTCTATGACCGAAGGCAAGGCGGCCTTGGACTTATCCCACATGGGCCACCACGCAATAGGCACCTATGCGTCGTCGCCGGCATGAGTTCCTTCACTGCGGAATTGATAATGATGTCCAACTGTATGGTTTTTAGCCGTCCTTGTGAGTACTTGCTCACACACCAGATCACCTGACCTCGCATGCGACCCTCCGGGCTATTCACAATTAGGGACCACTTCAATGGTTGAAGGTATGGTTCCCCGGTATAGTCACAATTCACCCGGCAATAGACACTTACACGTAGTCGACGGGACGAATTCACTGCGGCATTGATAATGCACGCATGTATACTTCACGAGAGTGACTCCACGGTCACTCTTTGTCACGTATTGTTGCTTTTCCTTTTTACTATCTGGTTTCAAGCTGATCCCTTTTTCTCATTTCTCCATTTCCCTTTTAGGCTATTGTGGCGTATACTGTTTAGGCAATCATGTTGTCCTGATGATGATCCTTTTGATTTTTCTAAATGGGATCGAAACGTCGTCGACTTTGTTGTAACACCATATACTATGAAATTTACAATGTATGAAATACGTATGTAATGGTGTGACTTGAATTTCTGCATATGGTTTATGGTACAGAAATCCTTAGCTTCTGCCTAAATGCCTTTCTTTGCTTTTTAACTATCTTTTCACCATGCCAATTTGATAACGGTAGGGTACAGGCTTGTGCTCTACTCCTAAGGAACTGTGAAGGCATCCTTTGTGAATTTTTTACAGTAAAAATTGTGACCTCTTTCCGGCTGGATAAGTCACCCAACCAAATATAGTTTCCATTGTGTCTATATTGTATTGTGTGCTCACCACTAAAAGCATGGGACCACTGTTGTGTTTATAAACTGGTTTGGAGACACAGACCGTGGCACAGAGTCCACAAATGGCTGGACCACACTGTAGACAAAGACAACAAGAAAAGACGATTGCTAAAATCATTCCAAGGAAAGTTAGCACTTTCCATCCCCAAGTGGACAGTAGTCCCCAAAACCATCCCATCACAGACCAATCTCCAGTATCTTGGTGAATAGACTCAGAGATGACATGTAGCTTAGAGATGGCTTGGTATACTGTAGGGGCATTGTCAGGGATATAAATGCAACAACTAGATCCAATCAGTTTACAGACTCCTCCTTTATCTGCAAGGACTATGTCTAAAACCATTCTATACTGTAAAGTCATAAGTCGATCCGCCTGAAGCTCGGCGGTCAAATTATTTAATGCTCCGGAAGTTACATTGATTGTAGCATCAACCACGCGGACCAACTGTCTGATATTTTTGCTATTGGCCATCGGACCCCAAAAGGGAAGAAACCCTTTCAGAAAATCCCCTCCTTCTTGTCCTGCTGTATCTTCCGAATCTACAACTCCTCTAGCAACTCTCTTTTTATGATAATCAGCAGGAGCAGTATATGTAGGGGGGAGGAGAAAAGCTATATAACACGTCCCCGAGAAGTATGTGGGAAGCCATGTATAAGCTTTGTCATGACAGATAAAATATGTACCTTGCGATGCCATCAATGGTGCGGGGGTAGAAGGAGTATAGACATAAGTATGGGAGCAATTACTCCTCTCTTGCTTAGTTTTGGTATTCTGCCCATTTATTTGCAAGCACAAATGACCTCTCTGGGGTAGTACCCAAATTGGTGTAAAACTCTGTTGCTTAAGCTTGTCGGTGAGGCTGAGAGTATAACGAGTTATATTCCACCCATCGTATGCTCTCTTCTCGTCTTTGGGATTCTTGATAATGTCAGCAATCTTTGCCATTGTTACAATACCCTTTATCAAAGAACTGTGACTGAAATTCCCTCCACCATTATAGGATCCACCAGAAGGATATCGAAGTAAGTTCTGGTATGCATTGGAAAACATAGCCAGATAGGCCCAAGCAGAACCTTCGTATGAAAAGGGGAGGACTAGATACGACATCCCTCTTTGTGTATTATGTGGTATGAGACCACAGACCCAACAATCAGTTACATTTACTATCAATTGATGCTGGTGTAATAGTTGAATGAACGAATTGTTAAGATATTCCATTCTTCTCATTTGCTCGTGGTCTGGGAGTGAGTAAAATTTATGCGGAGAAACAGTAGTAGAGGGAGTTAGAGGGACAGAAGCAGGAACAGGTACTAACTGTAGGACGTGAATAAGCCATCCCATGCATGCTAATAAACTACATAAACATACTAAAATACATAGTGCTACACCACAACGACTGAATAATAATTTCTTATAATGAGCTCTCTTCATCATTTTAATATCACTTCCTTTCCCTGGACTATCCATTACTCTAAAGGCGTTGCTCACGATAATCTTCCTTAATCACTTGGCTGTGATTGTTAGCCGTCCTATGACACTGCAAGTCCTGTTGACCTAGTCACTATTCAGGTCACAGCTCAAGACTCCTACCGTGACCCTGCAACTTGATGGATAAAAGAACAAGCATTGGAAATGCAATAGGTCTCGCAATAGAATAGTTAGACATTTTTCGTTTTGCAAATGGAAGAGTGGCGTTGCGTGGATGAGTGGCGTTGCGTGGATGAGTGGCGTTGCGTGGATGAGTGGCGTGTGTGAGTGGCGTTGCGTGTGTGAGTGGCGTTGCGTGTGTGAGTGGCGTTGCGTATGTGAGTGGCGTAGCGTGTGTGAGTGGCGTTGCGTGTGGGAGTGGCGTTGCGTGTGTGAGTGGCGTTGCGTATGTGAGTGGCGTAGCGTGTGTGAGTGGCGTTGCGTGTGTGAGTGGCGTTGCGTGTGTGAGTGGCGTTGCGTGTGTGAGTGGCGTTGCGTGTGTGAGTGGCGTTGCGTGTGTGAGTGGCGTTGCGTGGATGAGTGGGGTTGGAATGCAATAAGTATCGCATTGGAAAAGTTGTAGTTATTGTTCTTGTAAATGACATAATTTATTTATTTTTGCGATGTTAAAATTGCTATATTGATGGCTTTGTCATTTAGTGAGAGTGAGGGTGAGTGAGGTGTTGAGGGTGAGGGGTTGAGGGTGAGTGAGGGGGAGGCTGAGGGGATGAGGGTGAGTGAGGGTGAGTAGTTGAGGGAGGGTGAGGGTGAGTGAGGGTGAGTGAGGGTGAGTGAGGGTGAGGGTGAGTGAGGGTGAGGGGTTGAGGGTGAGTGAGGGTGAGGGTGATTGAGGGTGAGGGGATGAGGGTGAGTGAGGGTGAGGGTGAGTGAGGATGAGGGTGATTGAGGGCGAGTGAGGGTGAGGGTGAGGGGTTGAGGGTGAGTGAGGGTGACTGAGGGTGAGTGAGAGTGAGGGTGAGTGAGGTGTTGAGGGTGAGGGGTTGAGGGGGAGTGAGGGGGAGGCTGAGGGGATGAGGGTGAGTGAGGGTGAGGGGTTGAGGGAGGGTGAGGGTGAGTGAGGGTGAGGGTGAGTGAGGGTGAGGGGTTGATGGTGAGTGAGGCTGAGGGTGAGTGAGGGTGAGGGTGAGTGAGGGTGAGTGAGGGTGAGGGTGAGTGAGGGTGAGGGTGGGTGAGGGTGAGTGAGTGTGAGTGAGGGTGAGGGTGAGTGAGGGTGAGTGAGGGTGAGGGTGATTGAGGGTGAGTGAGGGTGAGGGTGAGTGAGGGTGAGGGTGAGTGAGGGTGAGTGAGGGCGAGGGTGAGTGAGGGTGAGTGAGGGTGAGTGAGGGTGAGGGGTTGAGGGTAAGTGAGGGTGAGTGAGAGTGAGGGTGAGTGAGGGGTAGAGGGTGAACGGTTGAGGGTGAGTGAGGGTGAGGGTGAGGTGTTGAGGGTGAGTGAGTGTGAGGGGTTGAGGGTGAGTGAGGGTGAGGGTGAGTGAGGGTGAGGGGTTGAGGGTGAGTGAGTGTGAGGGTGAGTGAGGGTGAGGCTGAGGAGTTGAGGGTGAGTGAGGGTGAGTGAGAGTGAGGGTGAGTGAGGGGTTGAGGGTGAACGGTTGAGGGTGAGTGAGGGTGAGGGTGAGGTGTTGAGGTTGAGTGAGGGTGAGGGGTTGAGAGTGAGTGAGGGTGAGGCGTTGAAGGTGAGTGAGGGTGAGGGTGAGTGTGGGTGAGGGTGAGTGAGGGTGAGTGAGGGTGAGTGAGAGTGAGGGTGAGTGAGGGTGAGTGAGGGTGAGGGGTTGAGGGTGAGTGAGGGTGAGTGAGGGTGAGGGGTTAAGGGTGAGTGAGGGTGAGGGTGAGTCAGGGTGAGGGTGAGTGAGGGTGAGTGAGGGTGAGTGAGGGTGGGTGAGGGTGAGTGAGGGTGAGTGAGGGGGAGTGAGGGTGAGTGAGGGTGAGGGGTTGAGGGTGGGTGAGGGTGAGTGAGGGTGAGGGGTTGATGGTGAGTGAGGCTGAGGGTGAGTGAGGGTGAGGGAGGGTGAGTGAGGGTGAGTGAGGGTGAGGGAGGGTGAGGGTGATTGAGGGTGATTGAGGGTGAGGGTGGGTGAGGGTGAGTGAGGGTGAGTGAGGGTGAGTGAGGGTGAGTGAGGGTGAGGGTGAGTGAGGGTGAGTGAGGGTGAGTGAGGGTGAGGGTGATTGAGGGTGAGTGAGGGTGAGGGTGAGTGAGGGTGAGTGAGGGTGAGGGTGGATGTTGTGCATACAAAGAAGAATGGTCGGGCTGGAAAGATGATTGACTTTGTACATAAGTCAACCATATTCTCAGAACTATTACAGGGAAGTCGTTGAGCATACGGGAAGGCGACTTGCAACATAAAGAGAGCAGCACGTGAATAGTTCTTCAGGTATGATTGTGGGGGTGAAAAAAAGGAGAAAGGGCAAGCTCACAGTGTGTGGTCAATAGTGCGTAAGATGGAGAGTACATGGGTGGAAAGGACAGGTACGATTGAAAATTGGGTTTCCCTCATGAAAGAAAACACAAATTGATTATTACCACGGCCCATTTGATAGAGTTGCTGTATCAATAAACCAGTGTTTATTTACCTAAAAAAGAGTTTAGAGATCCCTTTTTATGTTCTTATAACAAAACATGCACACCATGTGTTTCTTTGAATCTGTAGTAGAGCAACCCCAGTGGAAAGAAATCGAAATCAAAAAGATTTGGATGATATGCAGTCTTGCAGCAGAAGTGGAAAATATATTTATAACTTTATTTACAGGAATGGATTAGTGCTGAACGGGGACTATGGGTGAAGCTGATCACATTTTCACAGTATGTTAGCAAAAGGTATTTTGAAAGCCAAGGGAAAAAAAACTTGGTACAAAACGATGTAAATCAGAGAAGAAAGAAAAAAGGCATCTGAGGGCTTACATTGTAGCGAATCAAGACAAGCGGCACAACAGTACGACAAACAGGAGATGGTGACTAAAGTTTCAACCATGAGGTTGGAAGGCAGTGAAGTGAAATGTGAGGAGGCACTCCGATTACCTCTTCAAATTGTAAAACAGACGGAGGGCATTGCTGTGGGGAGGGGGTGTAGGAGAAATGCACACGGCGGGCAGGGGAGGGGGCGGAGCGGGGAGAGCGGCATGTGGGTGTGAAGAAGCCGGGGCCTTTGAAGTGAAGCTAAGCTTCACTTCAAAAGGTGTCGGAGGAATGCGGCTGAGGGAACAGATGGCGATTGCGGCTGAGGGAACTGATGTGCACGCGCTTTTAAGCTCAATGCACATGCGCATTGAGCTTAAAAGTCACGGGCACTGCAAGGAATCGCCACGATTCCTTGCTTGTTAGTTAAAGGTTGTTTAAGCCGCAATAGGCTCGCAAGCTCGATGCGCATGCGCATTGACAGGCGAGACCTAAAAAGGAACGTTTCTTTTTAAACAAAATTAAGGAAAACCAAAATTAATTGTCTTTAGGCAATCTCTTTCTCAGATTGTATCGTTTCTTTCCAGGTGTCGTTTGGTCCTTAAACAAATGTTCGGGATCAGTTGTGTCAAGTCTCAAATGTACAGGTACAGCTTCCTGTAAGACGTCATCGTCTTCCTTCTCTGAGCTAGTCCAATCCAGGCGTGCACTGCTGAACGGTACGAAGCTGGGTACCTTCTCGCACTCACTATCACCGACACCTTCTCGGACCCACTGGTCATAAGGTAAAGGCAATGGTACCCTTTTGCAATGCAAGCCGTGGATCCAGTTTTTCTTTCCCAGGACCTTGACAGCTGTACGAGTTGTGAGTAGCACTTGTCTCGGCGGCCCCCAACGAGGTTCCAAGTTCTTTTTCCTCTGGAAGTTCTTAGACACACCCAGTCCCCAGGCTGGATGGAGTGTCCGGGATCTGAGGAGGCCTCCGGTAAAGCGTTTTGGACCTGTTGACGAATAACATGCAATTTAGTGGTGAGATCATGCAAATAGTCAACCAACAACGGGTACGGAATATCTGAGTACTTTTTGGGTCTGGGGACTCCCCAGACATTAGCTGGGCGTCCGAACACAATCTCGTATGGGCTAAGCCCCAAACGAGAATGAACAGTCGTTCTAGTTGAAAGGAGTGCCAAAGGCAAGGCATCAGGCCAAGAAAGGCCTGTGCTGGCCTGAATCTTTGCTAACTTAAGTTTGAGAGTGCCATTATAGCACTCTACCAGACCCGCTGACTGAGGATGGTTTGCCGCATGGAATTTCTGCCTAATGCCTAGACCTACACACACCTTTGCATAATGTGACCTAAAAATTCACTTCCATTGTCACTCCAGACAATGTGCGGCAAACCAAATCTCGGGAAGAATTCTTTCAAAAGTATTTTTGCAGTGGACAAGGCAGTGTTGTCCTTTAGGGGGTAGGCCTCTATCCACCTGGAAAAGGCACAAACCACCACCAGGACATACTTGAGATTGTTAAAGCGTTCCATATGGATATAGTCTATTTGCAGTACCTCGAATGGGTACGTAGGGGGTGCAAAGTGACCTGCTGGAGTTGGGGTTCCCTTTCCTGGATTGTGCATCAAACAAACAATGCAATGTTTCACAACATTTTCTGCACATTTAGGAATACCTTCATTCTGCCATACTGGAGCTAAAAGCTTGCATATACCTCTTGCATTAATATGGGCTGGTCCATGGGCCATAGTAACTACAGGCAGTACATACGCATCTGGTAACAACCATCGTTGATGCTCTGACAATTCCGTCCAACATCCCATACTATCCAACATTCCCGTACTCTCTCTCCACGTACTCAATTCTTTCTCGGTGGCCTCCTTCTGAATCGTTTTCACACTTTCCACTGTGTCTTCACACATACCACCTTCTGCGACCCATCTTGCAGGGCCCGCAACATACATGCGACTTTCAACATTCCTCGCTGTCTCCCTCGCTATTTCGTCTGCAAATGCATTTCCTTGACCCACGTCATCAGTAATCTTTTTATGTGCACTGCACTTCACAATCGTTATTTGAGTAGGCAAAGCAAGTGATTCAAGAAGGTCAGTTACCAACTAACCATGCTGTATCTTGGTGCAGTGGGAGGTAAAGAATCCTCTTTCCCTCCACAAATGGTCAAAACTACGGGCAACGCCAAATGCATACTGACTGTCAGTATAGACAGTCACTCTTTTCCCTTTCGCCAACACACATGCTCTTGTCAACGCAATCAATTCTGCAGCTTGCGCTGAATTGTGCGAAATGCGTGCAGTTTCTACCACTGTGTACAAAGTCGTTACTGCATAAGCAGCTGTGGTTTCGCCATTAGGAAGTTTGAAACAAGACCCATCTACCCATAGGATCCCATCCGGATCCACAAGTGGTGTATCCTTCAGATCTATTCGACCCTTCGTTTCTTCCTCAGTGCGAAGAAAACAATCATGCTGATCTTGTACATGTTTCGCATTCAAAATAGGCAACAGTGTTGCTGGATTCAGAACATTACATCTTTTTATGTGTATATGGCTAGCTAGAAGTGTCAACTCATATCCAGACAAACGGGCACTCGTTAAGTGCTGAGTTTTCGTCCTGTTAAGAAGAGTATCTACTGCATGTGGTACCATAACATTAAGAGTATGATCTAGCACTAGTCCAGCAGATTGACGAATAGAAATTGCCGCTGCTGCTGTTGCTCTGAGGCAACTAGGAAATGCCTTAGCTACTGGATCTAATGTTGCAGAAAAATAGGCACACAGCCCTTGTTTGTCGCCAAATTGTTGCGTCAGTACTGATAATGCGCAACCTTCCCTTTCATGGACATAGAGCGTGAAAGGTTTACTGTAATTTGAAGTACCCAACACAGGAGCAGAACACAAGGCAGTACGTAAGTCTGAAAAACTCTTTTGACATTCATCAGTCCAAGGCAGGAGCTGGGGCGTATCTTTAAGTGTAAGTGCCAACAGAGGTTTAGCAAGTAGGGAGAAATGTGGAATCCACTGTCTACAGTAAGAGGTAATGCCTAAGAAAGCACGCACTTCTCTTTGTGTGGACGGTACAGGCATCCGTGCAATTGCATGAATACGTTCTGGGGGTCAATCGCCTTCCCTCCTTCCACAAGAGATGACCTAAATAGGTGACTTCTTGTCTGCAATATTGCAACTTAGAAGAGGATACTTTATGATGTAAATCAGACAAATGTCGTAAGAGCGACACAGCTGCAGGTTTACAGACATTTTCCGAATCAGCAGCTATCAACAAATCATCCACATATTGGATAAGAGTAGCACCTGAGGGTAAAGAAAAGGTGCCAAGCTGAGACTTCAAAGCTTGGCTATATATGGAAGGACTTTCACAATAGCCCTGAGGTGCACGCTTAAACCGGAAGCTTCGGCCTCCGAGAGAGAAGCCAAAGAGATCCCTACTTTCTTCAGCAATAGGATTGCTAAAGAAAGCATTCTTAAGATCAATAACCGAAAACCAAACCGCTGAAGCAGGAATCATAGTAAGCAAGGCTGTGATATCTGGCACAACAGGTAACTGAGGGACAACAATTTTGTTGACCTCTCGAAGATCAATTACAAAACGGTACACAGGTGGCTGAGAGGGATCAGTATGTTTAAGAATAGGCAAAACAGGGCTATTGCAAACATTCCCTCTAGTCTCTTCAACCACACCCTTCTGAACCAAATCATGAACAATGGCCAACAAAGCTCTCTCACCATCACTAGATATTTTATATTGAGGAACACGTAGCATCTTAACATTGTTTTTAACAGTAATCACATATGGTGGAATTTGCAATAGGCCAACATCATTCGGACCCGTAGCCCAAAGTGTAGCAGGAAGTGAACGCAATTCAGGTGGTAGCTGTTCTTTAGATACATACATCAGAGAAGTCAATTTATCACCCAAAGTGAGGTGCACACCAGAGGGTGAACAATACAGCGTAGCATGTAAATGTTTCAATAAGTCCAAACCCAATAAATTCTCTCCGCAACTTGTTGTCAAAAGGAGTGGAGCTTCCAAATCGTATCGACCAATGGAAATGGGCAAAGGACAAGAACCGGATTTGAAAATGGGGCGCCAAAGAATCCCACAGAAACATTTGTTAAGCCAGACAAAGGTGCCCCAGGGAGTTTAGAATGCATTAAGGAACTTCTCATAGCACCAGTATCCAAGAGAAATGGTTCTGTAACACCTAATGCCATAACGTTAACATAAGGTCCTTCCTGATCTACTGGAACTGATACGACTCCCTTACTTTGGCTATGGCTGTCCTAGCTAGTATGAAAATCAACGTCTTCATTATCGAGACAATAGTCATCATTGTAATATTGTGCAGATTGAGAAGTCTGCTGATCAAAGTAATTTGTAGAATCCTGAGGGGGAGAGGGACGTCGTTCCTGAGTCGACGCACCACGACCCCTACCTCTGGATATGGACCGAGAATCACCACGACCCCGTGGTGCTAATGGTCCACCATATCGCTGCAATAAATTCGGACAAGTATTCTTAAAATGACCATCTTCCTTACAGTAGGCACACTGATGAGGGCCCAATGGAACTCGTGGAACTGAGGGTACCGGCTTCTGCAACAACCTCTGAAACTGCGGGGGCTGTTGAAATTGGGGCTGAGCAGAACGAGGGGGATAAGCCTGTTGCAAAAGAACCTTTGTTTTTAAGTCGTTAGTCTTTTTCTCCGCTTTCTCCTTGTCTTCCTTATCCCTATTCTCATAATACTGAGCTGTAGCCAATATCTGAGCAGTGGAAGAAACAGCCCACGAACTCACCGATTGTTTTAATTTACGCGATAATTCTGGAAGTAAATTAAAAACAAATTTTTCTACGAATAATCGCTGTCCACCTTCAGTACTCATGTCTTGACCACTATGGTCGATGAAAGTCTCCTCGAAACGAGTAAAGAAGTCGGAGACACTTTATTCCGTCTTTTGCTTACACGCCGTTAACTTATCCCAGTTAACGCGCACCGCAGGCATCATAGTTTTCATCAAATCTATTATTCTTCCAGGTAGTTCCGTAATCAAGTCATCCGGTTTGGCACCACCTACTTGTCCTGCATCCGCAGCTGTAATGGCAGCCCAATCACCACCTAAAGCTGCAGCATGATCCTGCCTACAAATCTTGGTCCATATTGCTTGTGGGGCTACATTTCCCATAAGTAAGTCAATATCTGCCAAATTCATAATACAAGCGTCAAAAGTCTGGGACAGCTCTTTATAATACCCAGCAGGATTCTTACGAGGGTCCGGTAAAGACTGTTTAAGTGTCATTACTTCTGACCTTTTCCAAGGGTCATGTACCCATATACGCTGAAAATGAGCAGGAACACCAGGAACATTACCTGCTTGTGGAACCTCATCTCTCCATATTGGAGGAACTTCTCGCATAGGATATTGTGCCATATTACGACGAACCGCGGGATCAGGCTCAAGAGAATTTTGAGAGAAAAAGGCGGATCGAAAAGTAACAAGCTTCTGAACAGCAGTCTCTACAGCAGGACCCACAATAAGTCCCTTATCAAATTGATCCTGTATTTCGAATAAATCCTGAGGAGGTGAATCTAGATCCACATCTCCCCATTCTTTATTCAGAGTATTGCAAATAACATTAAATACGTATCTCTGTGTGGGCGCGTTCCATTGAAGGAAAGTATCTAAAATATCACGTACACTATATTGTACACTACTCATAATCCAATTCCGAGCAAGAAAATCTAATTTAGTCCGTTCTTCCAAATCCGGAAACTGACTACGGGATTGTCTCCTAGACGACGCAGGAGAAAAGTAAAGAGGCCCAAGAAAAGGCGACAAAAGACCTGAAACAGTATCGACTAAACGTTGTCGAGCTGTAGGGGAATCTGACACCAACACAGGAGACAACGTATTCTGTAAAACAGAAGAAGAATCTGTAGCAAAGGAAACGACAGATGGAGGAGGCTGAGGCACAGGAGATTGGGGTACAGATGTCGCTGGCAAAGGGGGCGGAACTGGAATCACAGGAATAGGCAACTGTGCAGGAACCAAAACAGCTGGACTAACAGCAGGTTGCAATGGCGGTGCATTAGCACCTAACACATAAGGTGGATGTAATGTCAACAAATGGGACATAAAAGAATCGTCATCAGGGGTTTTACTCTTTGATACAGTAGGTAACACAGGATAGCATCTATCTACTACCATATGATGTTGTCTTTCTGATACCTCAATCACCTGATCAGCTTCGTCATTTTTAAATTGTTGGGCAGCCTGTAGAATCGACATACTCTGCTCTTTCTTATCTTTCTTCATTTGCTTAATTTCTTTCTGTCTGGCTTCCTTACGCCATAGGCGAAAGGAGTCAAACATTGCCGGCCGGGATTTCTCTTGAATAGAATTATTTCCAAATTATCTAATATATCTGGCTCAAAAGAACCATTTTGTGGCCACTGCAAAACACCATCCTTTTTAGTATGTCGGATCCATGTTTCATTAAAAACAATAGGACCCAGACCATGTTTCGAGTACAGCTCATAAGTAGGAGTTCCAACTGGAGAAATCGGACAAGAATCCTCTAGCCGGGAATCCCTGGAACAACCAAAACAGCAACATTTCTCAAACTTACTAAATCCAGGCATTTCGTAACGAACTGGACTTCCTTACAAACGTCAAGGGATTTTCAGACAATAGAGTCACATTACAAGCGTACTTATCCCTTGGCTTCGGTTAGCGCGCTAATCGAATACCAAATACAAAACAAAGAGAGTGGGCACTACCCACAAATACTTAACTAAATGCTTTTCTCACGCCAACAGATGTCCGTCTAACGTCTCGCGATTCCAATCGTCACCAAAGGGCGAAGGCAGGGTGACAGTCAGGGCAGCAGTCATCAGCAGCCGTCGGGAAGGAGTAGCCACGCTTCAAAAGACCTTCGGTCCACTTCGACATGCAGGGGTCGCTCACGTGGTTCGCGAAATCCTCCGGAATTTTTCTTGCGAAGCTCCTCACGACTCTCGGGCAAAAACTACCACTACTGAAGTCGCCCACACGTTGGGCCGCCAATTGGAGAACTTGACCTTATGGGCCAGGCGGCGCAGGGCACGCCTAAGATCTCCGAGTTCACCTGCCTCGACCGACAGAGACACGAGACACTCTGTTAGGCGTAGAAAAGTAGTTTTATTAGCTGCAGCTAAGCACAGTTATCTAAGAAGTACCACACAGGTAGGTTCTCAAGAGACTGCCACTTCAATCCGTGGCGCACAGTCTATTATACAACACAAGTTTACAATGACAACTCCCAATACACACAAAACTGACAAATAGGAATAGTTCGAAAACAAGCTATCGGATGTCTAAAACACACCCTCCTTTCAGACCCCGTGTGCTCTCCTCCCCTCAGGTTAATCAACGCTAGTGCCCGTAATTCAATTTGCAGGTGGCAAAACATGTGTAGAATGTTTCAAAAGAAGGGCTATGTAACAAGAGAACACACGAAGATAATAGTGAAGGCCAGTTAAACAAGATAAGGTAGAGAAGAATGGTGGGACCCAAACAGTTGAGTAAGACATGGATTAATCAGTCTAGACATGGCTTTGCGAACTCCGCCAGGCCCTGACATCAGTATCGCACACAAGGACAAAGGTTTGTTCTTTGATGAGAAAGACATGGAGCAGCTGAAAAGGCAGAAAGACCATTTTACCGCGTTAGCCGTGCTGCCTGAGTGAGGCAACATAAAATGGCGGCTAAACACAAAATGGCGGCTGTAGCGAAGCGGGCCGAAAACTACGTAACCTCAGCAGCTGCTTGAGGTGACCACTTAGTCCTGGGGCAGGCATAGCCTGGTGGTAGATATTACTATTTTTCTTTTAGTCAGCTGCACATAACAGGCACTGCTCCCGATATTTTGCCCACAGACATGCAAATGTTCTTCCTCGCGAAGGTCAGTCACTGAAGCTGTTTCTTCAGGCCCTTGGCCTAGACTTATGCCAAGTCTGGAAGACTATAGCAGCCGGCAAATTTGTATCCCTTGATCACCATCCACCTCAGCTGCATTGATAAGAATCTCCAACTTGAATGTTGCGATATAGTGGAACCCTAGGAGAAGCCAGTGCTTAAGGTCAATCTAATATTTTGCCAGCTTTAAATCTTGGGGTGATCCTACAGACCTGGATGGAACCCCCTGCTGCATGATTAGGGCATTCAGAGACTGAGATTGATTGTAGCCTCTCATGAGGCTGTTTGAACTGGTCCAGGGGGAGTATATTTCAACCCCTGTCATGAGGCTAGACTCTAAAGGTATCAAGAAAGGAGGAGCAGAAGCGAATGGTGTCACTCTTGCGGACGCATTGCAGCAACTGCAAAGCCTCACCTACTCCCTTCCCCAACCAAACAAATAATTATGCTCCGGCAGGGAAAAAAGGAATGCACAATGTGCAGGCTCCCAAGTCCAGGATGGAGCTGGCTGTCCTGCTTAAAGCCAGCCATCATATTGAATGGAGCACAAGCAAAATCTAATGGACCTAACCATGGACATGGTCACAAATACCAACACACCTCACACTTAAATCACCAGCAAGACACGCGGACATTATCGATTCATGTATCATATATAATGGAGGTAAAGAACCATGGTTGTGGGAAACTGGACACACCTGTACACAGGGAATCCTATAGGCTGCTCTTCCACCGGAGTACGGGTAAAAATCTTAATCTCCTTACTATAAATATGCTGCAAACGCCACTGTCTCATAATCTAGTAGCCTATAGAGCCAGTAGTCACTCTCTATAAAAGGTGGTGCACACTGGGCAACCTTCTTCCTCTGTAAGACCAAAGTACCTTCAGTTGGGTCACGTTTGTCATGTCCACGGAGGGAACCATAACAGCACCATGCAATAAAATGCATAGGGTATCACAGCCACAAAGACTCATGCAATTGGTGGGGGGCTTCCATTCGTTAACATCCCTTGCAATCCTGTTACCCCGATTACCTCTCACTCTCATTTATCTTCTTCCACAACTCACTGGACAACACTGTCACACTCAGAATCCCCTAGCCGCACGGTCATCCTCCCTTACTATGCCATCTTATCCCCTTACTACAGAAACGTACCACAAAAACATGCCCTCCACTCAGTAACATTTGGTGTGAGGGCCCTCAGATTTCATTTAGGTCAACCACCTTTGAAATGTGAAAACAAAGCCCTGAACTGAACAGGTGACTCTGAGCCATTGGGGTTTATCTGAACAGTACACCAAGGCTTTACCACACATCGTCACTCAGTAGCAGCTACTATTGGACATGAGTGGCGGGGCGGGGGGTTTAAAGAAATAAAAACACTTACTTTTTTCGTTGGCCGCTCCTCAATTTTCTTCAGCTTCCTTCTTCCCGCAGTCCCGGCACCAGGAAGCACATGGCACCCTGCCTCCCCACAGCCAATCACAGCCAATCACAACACTGCAATGTAGCATTGTGATTGGTCTGAGCGCCATGGATCGGCACTCAGACTGGGACGGTTTGCATGTTCCTCACCAGGCTGTGTAATGCAGCCTGGTGAGGAAGATACAGAGTGCGCATGAATGATGCCCACGTAAGGAGTGAAAACCACTCTTTCTCTGATCTGCCCAGCCCCGCCCCGAGAGCCACTGTATTCAATAGCAAAAATACAACGATAATAACAATACAGATACATTATTATCATTGTATTTTTCCTGTTGAGCAGTGGGGCGATGCTCCTCCACCTTGGAGGAGCCGTCACTGTCCACACTCATGGCTTTACCTTAACTTCACACTTGCGTCTTCTTTTATGGACGGACAGAGAAGCCCCCAATGGCCCATCGGAATAAAATATGTACAGCCCCGTGCTCTGTTAGTGTGAACTGTGGAGGTAGATGAGCTAGCAAGTGAATAGTGAGAGGATACCAATCCAAGGGGGGCTCTGTAAAAAAAAAAAAGTCATTGCATAGGATAACACAAAGTTGGCAAAAGGAAACCTGAATTGATACAGCCTCAGATTAGCTCTTTCCCGCTCCCATTTTACATTTGTGTTTCATTTTTGAGGTGCATTGTGTTAATTAAATAAGCCGATTACGTGATAAATCAGGTTAACACAAGAAGTCTTGCAACAAAAAAAAATTACGTCAAGGGATGTCAGATACTCAGGTTTAATGTTGACATCACTGGCTCCACCAAACTTCACAAAGAGACTCATTTTAATAGAGGCTCAACGCCTCAGTGGAGGCATTTACACATGTTAGCATAACACGCTCTTTTTATTTTTTTATTTTTTTTTAACAAGCTCTTTAATAGGAGTGCATGGTTTTTCAGCATCTTACCATGTATAAAAAAATATCAATGCAGCACAGCACAACGTTGACAGATGAGCAGTGGTTGGAATGGGATTAGAGAAGAAGGGTGTGTACTCATTGCGCCAGAATAATTGTGCATTACTGAGAAGTGCTGATACTCTCCCATGAGAAGTATTGAACTCCCATTGAGAATTGCAGGTACTCTCCTTTTAAAATTTAAGATGTGCAGGTACTCTACCTCTATAATGAAAGAAGTGCAGGTACTCTCTCTTTAAAATGTAAGAAGTACAGGTACTCTAACTCTATAATGAAAGAAGAGGAGGTACTCTCTCGTTAAAATTTAAGAAGTGCAGCTACGCTACCTCTATAATGAAAGAAGTGCATGTACTCTGTGCCTCTGAATTCTTGCCCTAGTAACGCATTGCCAATGAGGCTTCATGAAGCTTTGACTCATGTTTGGGCTCAGGATTCCAAAAGGGCACTGAGCTGAGCCAAAGCCAGTCTGCATTCTTCGGTGGCTCGCCCAGTGGCGTTACAGGGGCTGCAGGAGACCCAAGCTCCAGTCCCCTCAGCACCGGACCCTGGCCTGAGAGCTCCTGATTGAGCCCACAGGGGGGCCCTTCCAAGTAGCTTGAAGGGGGTTCCCTTCAAGTTTCGTTACACCACTGGCTCGCCCACTTCTAGTGGGCTGTGCAGAAGAGCCTACCAGAGACCAGCATTTGTTTCCACGAGGAGTTGCAGCACAGAAGATGTCCTGCTCAAGGCAGCTTTAGAACCACATTGTCACCTTTAACAAAGCTAACAAAAAGAAGCAAGAGCACCCGTGATGAAGCAGCCCTGAACCAGTGCGACAGTAACAGGGAACCGGCCCCAAAGCCACTAATCAGGGCCACTGAAATTATGCAGCAGGAGAGGACCGAATTATGTCGCTGGGCCGACTAAATTATGCGACAAGAAAAGGCTAATTATGTGCTAAAATGTGGCACATTTTCTGTTAGTGCTGCCTAGTTATTTTGCATTTTATATGTTAACACTATCTGGGCATGGATTTCATCCCATTAGTACCCCTTTAACACCCAAGTACAGAAATTAGCAACAGAAAGGTGACCAGTCCACATTTGTGAAGGGCATTCCACTACATTGGACACATGAGACATTTTTCGTCACTTTTGATCCACTTGAATTCGAAATATGTGTTGTTGTTGAAAACTGCAGATCATGCAGCAGATGGTGAATTATGTGGCAAGGTGCAGGCAATCCATAATTATGGGGAAAACGCAGCGGCCGAAAAATCACATAATTCCAGAGGCCCGGTCTATAACACAGCTGATAAATCCGGCATTAGCCAAAGTGAGTTAGAGGTCAGCGTGTCTCCCGTGACATCTCGTCCCTCTAGGTGCACCTACAGATGGATACATGTGTGATCATATCTGTCGTCCCGGCCGGAAACTGCGTCACCCTCGAGGGCGATGACAGGCAGCGCGTGACAGCGTGTCCCTCCATCACTTCACACCCTCCTGTGAGGAGTTCAGCTTCCAGCCCGCATCAATATTAACGGGCGACCTTCAGTTAAGTGTTTGCACCAATGAAAGATGTTCTTGGCAGAGACTTTCCGGCTAAAGACGACCAGTGATTCCGCCCCCGGGTAAACGATAGTCGCGGGTGACCTGTCACTCTATACTGGGCCAGGGGAAGGAATACTGTCCTCGCGGCCCTTATCTCCTATCTCTCGCGATGTTACCGAAGACCTTGCCCGGAAGGATAGCTCGATGACCTCTCAAGGATTTTCACTTTAAATGGAAAATCACTGTTTTAAACATCAGCTGCAACTTGCCAGGAAAATACTCACCGTGAGTCCGCCATCTTAAAATATACCCCCTAACGTTCAAAGAGTGCACGCCCCTGCTTGCATTGAAAAGTTCAACAGCCTTAGTGAAGCGCATTGTCTGTACCACAGGTTAAAGGGGGTTGTGGGCAAGGAAGAAATATACATTACAAACGGACCATTTTAGATCTCAGAATCCGGCCTATACCTGTTAAGGTTGGGGGTATATTATTGAAATAATGAAGAGTTAGCCATTTCCAGCCTTTATCAATTGAAAGCTATTTTGTTTTTGGTACCCTTGCTCCCCACCAACAAAATCAATTTTTACTAGCTGTTTGGTATTTTCAAACAAACTGTATATATTATTATCATAGGTGGCTTGGCCAGCTGGCGCCTGGCCATTATTAGTCACACAGAGGATTAGCCAGACTGAAGTCACATGCCTTTCGCCCCCTCATGGCATCACTAGGAATTGGATGGCATGGCCGTTGCACCCAGTAATATCATAGGTAACACATTTGTATTGGATGAAATCACTGAGTGACTATAAACGTAATAAGCATATAATTAATGAAATAACTTTGAAATAGGACAATCCTTATTACACTTTATTTTTTGCCCTAGTAGCCAATTTTATATTCCACTCACACATTCACAGCACTGCACTCCATCAGTATCATCTGAATTGCACTGTGGCTAGAGTTCCACCTCAGAAATCCATCCCTGCACCATCAATGGATGGGTTGGGCGAGGTTTGGATTTACTATTCGTATCCAACATGATGACATTCCGCCATAAGGGTGGGCTGATGGGAGTTTCTCAGCCCTGTGTGATTTCATTTGGTTGCTATATGATCCCACCTTGCCTTTAGCTTCTAGTACAGCACACACATTCATTTGACCAGACATCTCATTCCTTTGCTAATATAACTTTGAAATATCCAAGGTTCAGGTTAAAAGTTAGGCATTGCAGAAGTAACCATAAGAACCGCAGATGCGACCCCATAGTCAAGGCAGCTGGAATTATGTGGCAGCGGGGGACCAATTTAGGCAGCAAGGTTGAGTAAATTATGTGGCAAAAAAAGGGAAATTATGCTGCATAGTGGGGCACATTTTACTATCGTATTACTTAATTTCTTTGTCATTTCTATTGCTTATGTTACCACTCTCTAGGCAAATGTTTCACCTCATTACAGCCTGTTTAAAAGCCAATACAGCAATAAGCAACTGAAAGGTGAGCAGTCAACCTTCACTAAGGGCCTTCCTCTGCGCACCAACATGATGCCGCATTTTCATAACTTTTTATCCCTTTGAGCTAAAGACAATTTTTTTAATGGTTAAAATCTGCTAATTATACAGAAGAAGATGACGTTTGAGTCAAATAAGTAATTATACAGAAAAAACGCTGTGTAGCAAAATCCCATAATTTCAGTGACACTGCTCATAGTGCTGAGAAAGTAGAATTACTTGTGTCAGTGACTTAACACCAATACTTTATTATGAACTAGCGGCCCGTCCCGACGTTGTCCGGGTATAAAAAAGAATGTCAGACGCTGCATCCGATAATGACGGCGCCAGCGTTCAGCATGTGTGGCCTCACAGTGTCCCAAAGCGGCACTGCGATGCTGTGCTGTGGGCGATGCTGTGCGTGTCTGGAATTTCCCCCAATGACACAGTGCGGAAACACGCCTCATCTGTCCTGGCCTGCACAATGTGCCCGGGTGCCTCCGTACGCGATGCTGTGTGTGTCCCGAATTTCCCCCAATGCCACAATGTGCAGACGCGCCTCAGCCGTCCTGGCCTGCACAATGTGTCCGGGTGCCTCCATACGTGAATGCACTTCTGAAACAGCACACACCTGCATTGGATGTGTACGCGATAGGACGCTATTCGCACACACCATAGGACCCTATGCTCACGTGATAGGACGCTATTCTCACACACCATAGGACGCTATTCCCACGCTGCAGGCGGCGTACGCTCCTCAGAGCTGGTGCTACTTCCAACGGACTACTTTGTCCCACAACGTGCTTTGTCCCTTGCAAAGTATATGTTGCGCTGGTGTATAGCCTATGTCCGACTGCTTTGCCTCACCTTTCCAATGCTGCATGTGGTGTCCCGGTTGGCGCTGTGTTTCCGGAGCTTACCCGCCTCAACGGTTTGTTCTCTCTCTTTATATTATTAGTATGGATTTGCCAGTGCTCATGCACGCCTTAACATGTACTGATACATTTGCTTCTGAATAGCAATGTTGTTTTTATTTTAACCCGAAGAGCATGTTAATTCTAGTATGCCTGCTGTGTTTCATGTATTTCTAAAGCGCAGAAGCCATTTCATTTACTGTTGCACAATTGCGCATTTTCTGCACTGTGTATAAGTGTAGCCTCATTTTGAGTATTGGCAACAAAGTGTGAACTTAGAAAGCAGTGGAGTCAGCACTTGTCTGTGTCTTCTGTATCTAGTCTCCAAGGACATTTTAAATCATTTCTTGTGAGAAGTTCCTGCCATCTGCTCATTACTAAGTTTCATTTAAGTAGCAGAACTGATCATGTGCTCTCGTTTTCACTCACTTGTATTGAGAAAAGCTGCATAAATGTATGCTCAGAACATTTAGATTTTATCAATATATGCACCGACTTGATTGAGGGGGGAGCTCTGGTATGTTGAAATGACAATTGGCACACATTGTTTTGCTTGTGTACTGGCTATTTTTGCATTAAATATGTTAGACTTTGTTTAAGCTTCTCTGAAATGCTGTGCTCTCTTTCATGGTGTACAGTCAATGTGAGTCCCTGCCTGTCCGCACATTCTACAAATAGGAGAGATTCTGTGCATAATGCCCTGAAGACTGAATGGTCCAGTGCATTAAATCCTTTTCACTATGCAAAGCCTGCACTGCATGGAATAGCAAGCTTAACAGGATAAACAAGGGAGAAAAATCAAAACACAATGTACTAAAATGGCACCGCGAGCTGCAAATGACAATTTCCACATTCGAGATACCTTGCTAATCACAAGAACAAGGAGAGTAGTACAGAAAAGACATTTCCTCTCTCCTTTTTGCGATTTACAAGAAAATGTATAATTGGTTTGCATCCCTCCAGAAAGAAGGAGATATACCTTAAGATCGCCCAATGTAAATGCCAAGTAGAAAGTTGTCTTACGAGGATAGCTTCCCATTTGCCAATCATTTATCACCATATCTTGGATGTTGGTATCTGCTAAATATTTTGTGACCATAATTGGCTTCTCAAACCTTTATTGAATACCTTTGCTACTCGTAAATAAGGGGGCATCTTTTTCACTCCCTCTTCTATATGCAATTTGGATAGACTTTCCTGAGTCATAAAAGGGCTTTTGTATATTGTAATTAGGTAGTTTGATGGTCCATAACCTATGATTATTTTGTGAATTGTAGGTTTTGTGGCCACAAAATATCTTAGTACATCAGGCGTAAGGAACAATGAAGAAATCATTAAAATAGGCGAATACCAGTTGAGCGCAAGGTGAGTCAAATAATATAAAAAATATATTATCAGCAATATGTTTGCTGAGTGTCCACATGAAACATGGTGACCACTCAGAAAATGTACAGTGCCTTCACAGAAGCTGCCAAGGTGGCGGCTCCTTTGACTGTGAAGAGATCCCTGATATAAAGGCGGACATCTATAAATATTTTGGGCCGTAGTCCACCAGAAGAGTGAAGTGCATGCCTCCACTGCCTTGGCGGGATGGTGTATAGCCCTCCAAACACTGAATAACACCCTACGTTTTCTACTTATCAAAGAAGCTGTTCCTCTACCATGACATTCATGTCTATTTCACTCTTGGATAGATGTATGAAGCAGTTTTTATTTGCCAACGCATTGGTACATAATGTAGAGTTGTGATCTGAAGTTCCTTCTCTTGCTAAGATTCTTTTAGTTTATTGCTATAGATCCTTCTGTCTCCTTGAATTTAGATCACCTGGCCACCAGGATATTTAAATACTTTTGTTCATTCCTCTTCAATAATTCAAGCTTTGCCTTCTTCTGTGAACTTTTAGACCCAGGTATCTATGATGTCTTTATCAGCAACACTTCTTCTCTTCTCCTGTCATTCGACCTCCCGTGGAACAGATTACGTCCTTTGCAGTGCATGACCCAGCTTCGCTTGATATGAACTGATATGCTGCTCCTTTCCTGGCAGGCCTACCTAGTTGGGTCTAAGAGTTCAAGCAACAGATCTCTCAACATGAAGATATACCTGATCCGTATACAGTCTTAGGCAAATACTCCAGGTGTTCTTTTCATGCAGAAGGGAGAGGTCAGCGATGCTAAGTGCTGGACACAGAAAGACCATGTTCTCATCTGCTGTACCTGCATCCTGTTAGTCAGCTTACTTGATTGTCAGGGATTAGCTGTAACTCCTGCAAATTGTGGTATACTATTTTATATAGTCAGTTTGAGAGCGGAACTATGGACTGTCAAAAAAGGGACACACCCTTTCTGCTTGTGATATTTAGGGACCCCGTGAAGCCTCTTCTCTGGGATTTGGGCTGTGAATAGTTCATGGGCAGTACTTATAGCTTGGTACTTTTGATGATCACTCGAGTCTTAGAGCCATGGCTACTAGCGTGCTGCAATTGTCTAACCAAATTTACTTCCGTAATACGCCTGACTCTAGCAAGAACCAGCAGTCAAGGGTTGGTCAGAGGCAGTTGAGGGTTTGTAACTCAGCTACTGTATAACACAAGCAGTTGCATCCACTCACCTGGCCCAGCAGGGACTACATCTTTAGAAATATCAGGTCTTGATTTACATGAATGACATGGTAGGGAAGTTAAACAGAGAGATGTCTATGTAAGAAATCTATTTGTTAGGACTTTAAAGTCCAGCATAGATTCCCTGAGATGTCAGTGGTAGTGAAAGTGATGGCCAGTGCTCTTTTGCTGAGAGGATTAAAATTCATTTGAGAGGATTCAAATACATTTAAAATATCCCTTCCATATAAAAGATGAGACCCCACAATTGCAGAAAACCCCCATATTTATTACCGTTGAAATGGCTAGGGCAGAAAAAACAGAACTTGTTCAGCAATTACAGGTGTCTACTTTTCAAGTAAATAAAGTGGAGTGTAAGACACAAGTATTTGGCACTAGACTTGGTTTATGATACAGTTGACTGCTTAGTGATGGCTTACCTCTTTGTCAGTGTTTTGAGAAGTCAGGTGGCAGGCAGCAGGTCACAATCTTGTTCATGTCCTCCTATAAGATGCACACTCTATTTCACTGGGATCTGAGACGAGGATCAGGAAACCCAAAACTGATATGTGGTCTACATCAAAGTAAAACACTTAATTACAAATTCAGTTCGAAGCCCTTTTGAATTACCCATGAAGTGTATTCTTAGCCACATGGACATAAAGTGCATAACAGGTCTCTGCTCCGTACACGACTGCCCAGTAACCTTCCTTCTGTACTCTTCCAGGTTGGTACCTAAATATTTTCCCTCATAGCAAAGGATAAAACAAGGGGCATTGTTACTGCTTCAATGATACTGCTATCACAAGCTAAAAACTATATAAAGTGCAATTTTAGGCAGTCATAATCACCCAGTCCTTGTTTGACCACAGAAAGAGGTCTGTAAAAAATGTCTACTGCCTAGTGTACATAATCTTAAACCTAGAAAAATTGATTCGGAGGTGAGCAAAATTGCTCTATCTAATAAAGGCTTCAACCAAAACATAATATATATTTTTAACAGTTTTAATATATTCAAATCATCTTTAAACATGAGAAAGGACACAGATGTCCTTCTGCACAATGGGTGTCTGCATTAGCTATAATGAGTTCTTCCAAATACCATTAGAATATTATTTAGCAATCAATGTAATTAAGGATGCAGCTCAGTCAAACACATACATTTACAGTAGGGGCTCAGCAAGACAGACGTTATTGCTAAATGTAACCCTGTTGGCGGGGAAATTTTAGCTATGACACAATAAAGATAGAGTCAACATGCAGCCCTAAGAAAGTTTGTCACTGCTTCGATCTGCTGACAATATCAAGCACAGGCCACAAATATATTGGTCGTTTTGCTCATCGTCCACCTTCAATGCTAGCATTCAGAGGTTGAAAGTCTGGTTCCCTGTCCCAGGGAGTTTCATTCATTAAACCCGCATGCAGTTGAAAAATGGCTGAGCCAACTGTGCAATCGAATGAGTATGAGTTTGAGTTTGTTTTAAAGTTCAGAGGTAGCTGCCAGCAAGGAAATTGGAGGATCTGAACTAGGGTCTTTACAATCCCCTTTTGCTTTAAAATGATATGATCTACACATATGGTGGAGTCGGCAGCTCCTTTCCCCTGCCACCAAGATGTAGCTTAACCAATGAGTGTGCATGGTGGCTTTCTCCGATGCTGCTGGAACGCTGCTCACACATGAGCACACCGGGTGGCTCGGACCACCGCTGCTGTTAAGCGCACCCAACTTAGTTTGCTCCAGTGATCCACATCTTCAGACATCATCTGGGGAAAAGTATTTGACAAAGCCTCCAGTGAAGCCAAAGGGCCTTATTGTAAGTCGAGACATTATTAACTTCCCCTGACAAATAACAATACCATGGGGGACATTATTTATCAGGTGCGGTAAATAGCACTTAATAAGGGTTTATGGGGAATAACATGCAGATTTTGATGTTTAACACACAAAAATCTGCATGCTTTGATAAGTACTGTATGTTTTCCCCGGTTAAATTTAATCAGATTTGATCTGTTCAAATTTAACAAACGTTGAGTTATGTAACATTTCCAGTAAATATCCGATGCGTTAAATACCTTCAGTCTTGTAATTCCGACCCATGCATAAACTGGGGTTAACGCATGGGTTGTAGTATTACGAGCAACCCGCAATCAGGCCCATTGTGGTAAAATGTCTGCTTAGGACTATGGGAAGATTGATTCATTTTTGGGTGGTGGCTGAATTTAGGAACCTCTTGTTGAGCTACGGATAACTAACCACGATATTGGGCTGTGCTTTGTCTCTAGCCATGCATAGGAAATTCATTGATTAAGTTGATGCATTCTTATGTCATTGTTTGCAATCTGGTGCTGCTGCTAGTAATCATAGTTTTGCTGCTGCAGAATCTCTATATGCTTAATAATAATGCGATTAATAAAGTGCATGGCTAACTCAATGCGAGGTGTCCTAGTTCTGGTGAGGTGTCTTAGCGCTGGTAGGCTTTCTTGTTGCTTACCACCGAATGCAAATTCAATCATCTCCAAACATTACAAATCATTGCATTAGAGTAGTGTGCTACCTCAGAAACTCTTAGCAGCGTTCTGAACACCATCAGTGTCTTGGCTGGCTGCCAGGTAAGGTCCTTCTCCTTAATTGGGCCTGGTCACAAATTCTCCAACAGATTGTTTCCAGCACAAGCAATACCCCAGAGATCTTCGCTCACCATCTGACCCTAAATAAGCTTGCTCTAGATGCAATCCATTGAGTGGCCCAATGTTGAGTGCAGCTGGTGTTGCCCTGTATTTGGAATATGCCGCTTTCTAAATTTCGTCATATCCCTGCGCCCTCATCTTTTAACCGAAAACAAATAAAATATTGCTGGGGAAAAATTGGCTTAGTCAATTTTTTACTGCATGGATGCAATATTTTTGTTTCATTTTTACTGTTGGTATTTCTAGTTTTTTATCCTATGACCCTGTTTTCTGTCTACTGGTTTTCTACAGAAATTATGTGTTTAAAGCTTGTTTTATCTGCATGCATTCACTATATAAATAAACTAAGCGAAACGAAGCCAATTGTTTGTATTTGATGCTTGTGATTCCATTATTCATATTTACAAAATGTGAAGTATAATTGGTTTTGTATTTAAAATTGTTAACATATAATCTTTTTCGCATGGCTTGCTTAATTTTGGAACTGTATTTTAATGAGCTTTGATGTAAAAAAAAATACAAATAAACATATCCAAGTAAACTAAAGACGATGTCGAGATATTTTACTGACTAACCATGAGTTAACTAGAGTACGGGCATCGTATGTCCAGTTAAAAGAAACATATCCACATGCACAAAAAGTACATGATGTGTGTAGCTTCATATGTGCACGTATGACCTCATGTGCACAGATATAGCTTCAGGTACATTATAGGCTCATAAGCACACAGGTGTATCTTCATAAGATCAAGTAGAGCTTCGGCGCATCCTCATTAATGGATGCATAGTTGTATATGTGCCTGTGAAGGCTCATAGGCCTGGCCCACCCTCCTTTGCTCAACTATTGCCTTAAAAGCACAACAATTTAACACATTTTTATTTTAATACTGTGTACTATTAAATAACTCATTATTGGTAATAACCTTTATTTTAGTGGGGTCTCCTATGATGATGGTACCCGCATCTGCACAGGTATAGTATATTTTTAGTTCACCTTCATATGCAGATACAGCCCCATTGTCAGCACATCCTTGTAGGTGCTGCAGCCTCAAACGCCCTTGGCGCGCCCCATATGTGCAGGTATAGATTCATGTTGCCAGCAGAGATTACTGTGCTTTTACCCGGCTTTCGGCATCTCCGAGGAGTCCTCCACTCCAAGGCCAGTCTAGCTTTAAATACAAAGACCTGTGGTCACATCTCCACAATTCCTCAGGTTATGCGCTGGATACCCATTGTCTTCATGGCTCTATGTTTCAAGTGTAAAGCAGTCCGCTATCACCCTACCTGAATAAAAATCTCGCCATTCCTGATTCAGGAAATACAAAATAACAAAAAAGCAAAAGCATTCAACCAAGATCTCTCAAGCTATGTGCCAAAGTGTACTGCTCTGATCCTGAAGATTTCCGACGCGGCCACCACTCCTGCCATCGGCAAGTACTCAAAACTCATGTAAATGTAAATGTACAGGAATTTATATAGCGCAAATCACCGAGCGGTTTCTAAGCGCTTGCTTAGGGAACCCGTCCTGGTATTCCCCTGTGAGATAACCCCGGCAGGGTATCCGCAAGGTGAAAGCCAGGCATCCCGCCGCGAGGGGCCGTTGTGGAGATTAAGCAAACTCATCCACTCAAGGACTGTCCACGAAACTACTGATGTATGTTTTATTGTCTTTTTATTTTTCTATGTACAGTGCTATGATACCTGTAGTCTGGGTCCACACTGAATACATTAATATATAAATAAATAAATGAGGTTAGCATAGCCTCGTATGTCCAGCGCAGCCACGTATCGGGTATAGCGTGAAACTCCCATATGCGAAAGTATATCCCCACCAAGCCAGTGTGCTGAGCAGAGGTATCACCTCATGGACTCTAGTATGATCTCCCCAATCCTGCCTAACCCCTTCCATGACTGCTCAGTCTCCTGCTCTTCATAGTGAAAGACCAGAATGATGAGGCCTGATGTGAATGGCCTCTAGAATGTCGGGTGGGAGAGTGCATGAATCTTGCATCAACTGCGTGGCCATGAGCAGGTGGAAGAGGCCCACTGCCATGTGTATGTGCTTCACCCCCATCTTTTACATGCATATATGTAATCCTGGTTTCCCATGTAATCCTGGTTTCCTGGGTAAAAATTATTTTGAATTTCCCAAGTGGAGACCTACAAAGTTAGATGTGCTTCATAAATAGCCATTGTCCTGATGATGGTCCACCGCACTTTTAGTTAATGACCAAAACGTCATTGATCCATATCATCGAAATTGTGGTTTTGATTGTCATAATTCCATGCTGTGTATATACAGAGTGAATTGACAACTTAGTACAGGTGTACAACCCTGCATTCAGCTATGTCACAGTATGCATGTATCAACTTATAAAACATGTTTTGCAGATCCACTTGTCGTTTTTCTGTGATGTATGTGTGTTCCTTGTCCATACTAAATAGAACATTTTCTCTTACCAACTCCATGATTCTTGTGCATCATTGCAAACAGTCATGAGCTCTATCTGAGGGCTCAGCCCCTAATTCAGTGCTAAGTTGCACTCCAGCAAGCAGGGTCTAACAATAGACTACAGTACTGCCGAGCAACCATTTGTCAAACATGAAACATTTGACCAATCCTGGCCTTTTAGATAACATCACTTTTCATTCTTTGACTTCTAATTCCTCTCATTACAACTAAGAACCAAACGGTCCAGAATACAGCATGCAATTTGACTAAAAACTGGACGCTGGTAGAAAGTGTCACAGAAGATATGGGGCCACTTGACATCTATAGACTGTGCACTGGTCGCAGCTGCTGCCAATGGACAGTAGCAGGGGCGGGGGGGGGGAGGGGATTAAATTTTTTTTTTAAAGAGATTACCTGATGCCGACCAGCCCGCCACCTTGTGCCTCAGTGCTCTTCTGTTCTTTCTGCTACCAGCATGCCCATCACGGACTCCCCATCCAATCCAGATGCTCCTCTCATGCTATGAGAGCAACTTGGGGATTGGCCTGAGCAAGGTGGTTTGATGCTCGCTCAGGCACAACGAGTTTGTGCTCTTTCTCCAAACACAGCCGAGTTCGAGAAACTTAAATGTGCATGTCTGTTTGACCAGCCTAAGATGGCCGGCCAAACAGACATGCACATTTACAAGTACTCACCACTCCTCCTCCAAGTCCCTGTCCTGTCAACAATGGATTGCCTGGCCCCGCCCTAGACTCTGCAGCATCAGCTAGTGAAAAATAAAATGATAATAAAATTGTTATCTTATCGTTATTATTTTTCATTCTAAGCTAAGTGGGAGGACGTTCCTCCGACATTACAGAGAAGCTGCCCCTTCTGCGTACCTGTGATTATAGTACATTTTGCACTAGATCTGGCAGCAGGTGCTTGCATGTGAACCTGGGGCTCTACAGTAAAATAATGCTAAAGTGAAAAATTGTACAAGGGAGGACTAAAGAATCAATTTCCAGATTGTGCTGGTTTTGCATTTGTACTTCATGGTTTTTAATCAACAACAAAAATCCCCTTCAGTAGTCTTACCTGTAATGATATCGTAATTAATGGAGTGAAAATGTATGCTAATTCACTGTATTATAGTGTGCAATCAGTTACATATGCAATATTTTATAATAGAATTAACTGATCCATGTGTTGAAAAACAGCACACAGAACATTTAAACATATTTTGTGCAATAATTAAAAATTGACACATTAAATTCCTGATTTTCACAATTTTTGGAAGCAATGATTTTTTTTCAAAATCTTCCCTTATCAGATTTCTTAATACCCTACTCTTTTTTATCATCATACAATCTATGATCTGTACCTCATCACAAACATCGTAAGAGAAACGTATAATGTAAGAGAAGGATTCCTAGACATCAATGTGGCGCTTTGGTGGCTCTGTTGGTGAACCCCATCTTCTTATGGGCACAACAAATATTAAAATTTTAGAAGATTACTTTATGGTAATGGTCTGACCCATATTAATTCCATTGATCTTGTTGCAATCACTGTGTATTCACATGTGTCACCTTTATTAACTGTACAAATAGCACATTCCTGAGGTCAGAATCATATACTGCCAAATTTCTATGTACCAATATATACACATCCTTGGGAACTATTTATAAATCCTTCTCCTTCTCCTATGTGGACAAAATTCAACCAATTTTGGTGGAGTTTCTCTTGATTCATCCATTCAGCATTTCTTTACTATCCAACCATTTATTAAATAAGCATCTTTTTGGGATCCACCACCTGCCTTCTATCCATTCACTATCCGGTCCCATCCAATCATTATCCGCCATTCATTTACAATCCACCATTCATAGATTCACCATCCATCCACCAGTTCGGATAAAGCTTCTGGGACTTGACACAATACTACACACTATTACTGATGATCCATCTAGGTTGGACAAAAGTTGACATGTATGACCTCCACAACTCACCACAAAAATCCAGAGGTAATCCCAGAATTGGGCAAAATATACCAGAAATGCAAAGGTGCCCTCAAGAGTTGGGCACAGAACTCTAATGAAGTTACCTGTACCAAACAAAACAATGCAAAAGTGGATTCAAGATCAGGACTCCTAATAGAGGAGGTGGCCTCAAAAGCTATCCAGGTGATGCATCAACACCAGATCACAAGTATCTAGATGGACTTAAAGCAATTTTGTGAGAGCTCCAGAACTGTGCACAATAGGTTAGAAGGGCAGTACTCGTGACTGTACAATTCGAACACAATGTCCATTTTCTGGCGGTTTCATTATCGCTCCATCTGAACCCTGACATTATGTGCGCCTCTCTGTGGCTTTGCCATATTATGAACTGATTTTGAGGTTACTCAGTATACTTGAGGATAAGTGAAGTTTGCCCTGCTGCTGCGTTTTCTGTTACTGCTCTGACTGTGCAAGAGGCTTGTGATACACCCTGTGCTGTTACAGTTGTTTTCTGTGACAGGGAGGTTTGTGCTGTAGCATGTACTGTTACTGTTGTGTTCTGAGACAGTGAGGTTTGTGCTGTAGCCTGTGCTGTTACTGTTGTATTCTGTCACAGGGAGGTTTGTGCTGTAGCCTATGCTGTTAATGTTATGTTCTGTGAATGGGAAGCTTGTCCTGCCGCCTGTGCTGGTACCTTTCTGTGTGTGGGAGTGAAGATTGTTCTGCAGCCTGTGCTGTTACTGTTCTGTATGTGGAAGGGAATCTTGTGCTGCACCCTCCGCTGTTACAGTTGTGTGTGTAAAAGGGAAGCTTGTCCTGCACCCTGTGCTGTTCTTTCTGTGTGTGGGAGTGAAGCTTGTACTGCACCCTGTGCTATTACTGTTCTGTGTGAAAGAGAGGTTTCTGCTGCAGTCTGTGATGTTACTGTTCTGTATCTGAAAAAAGTGTACGTGTGTGTGTGGGTGTTTGTGTGGTGTTTGCACCAATGCTGTTCATGCTGTGCTTAGTGTCCTACTGAAGCTTGAGCAAATTAGTTTTTTAGGGTCGAGCCTGGTATAGCATGCACAAGTGCATCCATCTCGCTTGCCAGACACTCCTGCATATTGAAAAGGGCTTGGAGCCTGCCCGTTGCTTACCATTTGTTGGTTGGGTGACACTCTTCTTTACAGCTGCGTAATTCATCAAGGCAGGCCTAATTTCATTTTCATTCCTCTCTGTGGAGCAGTGACCAAGCACTGATTGATTCAACTCCATCGAATCCATGCCTGCCCACTGCTCCCAATGTGATTGAGGTACTATGTTGTTCTTTAAAAATGTTAGTGCCCTGCACACAGAAAGTTTGCCCACAAAATATCACCTATGAAAATATTGCCATACCAAAATATTGTGACTAAAATATCATTGTAAAAAATATTGTCATCCTATACTTATAATGGTTAGTACAAAAATGTCCAAAAATAATATTGTTGTCATTAATATTGTTGTATTAAATATCACTTTTATATATACCAATAACATAAAATACTAAAAAAACAAACCATTGTAATTGTTATAAAAAAATACACAGGATAGTGGAGGGTGATATTTACTATTCCCTCTCCTATTACTGTAACAGTAGAGAAAGTATTGTATTGCGGAGGGGTAAAATGTACTAGTCCCACTCCAGTCAGCGCAACAGCAGGGAAAGTGTTGGATTGCAGAGGGATACAATTTATTTTTCCCACTCCAGTCTGTGCAACAGAAAGGAAAGTTTGGATTGCAGAGGGTTGACATTTACTATTCCAACTCCAATAAGTGCAATAGTAGGGAAAGTGTTGGATTGCAGAGTGGTGATATTTCCTATTCCTGCTCCAATGAATGTAATAATCGGGAAAGTGTTGGATTAGGGAGGGTAATATTTACTGTTCCCACTTCAGTCAGTGCAACATTAGAACTAAACAAATTCTCTTCAACACAATATAATAATTCAAAAAACATAGTAAACAAATAAAAATAAAAATATTTAAAAAAAGAAATACAAATCTATTTTATATTAAACATCAAATAAAATAGGTACATATTACAATGTTAAATACATATAAATAGCTACAAATTTTATTGTAATTAAAACACAAAAATATTTTTCATTTAAATAAATAATTTCATTTAAAAATTATTTATTAACAAAAATATTTATTAAATAATTATTTTATTTACTTCCCACCCTATACCCCTATAAAACCCACAACCCACACCTAAAACTTAGCTTTAAGAAACAAATTATTTACAGTATTAACATAAATATTTATCAATAAACTTATTATCATTTTAATTAAAAATGAATTATTACTTAATTATAATTAATTTACTTACCACAATATACCCCCACAAAACACACAACACGCTGCTATAATTTAATTTAGCAAAAAATGAATTGCATAATTAACATAATTATCAAATTAATAATTGATATCAATTACAAATTATTATTACTTATTTACACTTAATTTACATCCCACCCTATACCTCTACAAAACCCACACTAAAATAAAAAAATAAACAATGCCCAATTAACATAATGAATTATCAATTCAATAATTATTATTAATCCTAAACTAAGTATTAATGAATTAGAATTAATTACTTTGCACCCTCTGCCCATACAACCCCACAACCTGCACCTAAAATAAAAAAATATTTACACAATTAACATAATTATCAATTAAATGAATAATGTTAATTAATAAATCATTATTAATTAATTCAAATTAAATTACTCCCCGCCCTTTACCCTCTAAACCCACAACCCGCTATGGTACTAAAAAACACACACATATAACAATTATATTAAAAAACATAAACAATAATTATCTAGGAAATGTACATCATATACATTTTCAAAATATAGTAAAATACAACATAATTATCAATTTAATAATATAAACAACTATACTTTTGTAAAGAATATTAATGACTTTGATATTTTTTAAATTGGTCTTACTTACCTTAAAATCGATATTCTTGCAGACAATATTTCCATATCACGACATATTTGGACATGATATTTTGGTAGGACGATATTTTAATTTCGATATTTAGTCTGAACACTCAAACAGAATGCATGTGATTGGCAAAAAACGTGCCCAGCAGGGATAACAAAATTGAAAAGATGTATTTCTGTAGTTAGCTATCATTTATTTTGCCAAGTCTTATTTTCTCACTTAGCACTCATGTTTTATTTTGTTTTTGATCCCGGGCGCTGTTCTCAAAGAATGAGGACTATGGTATTGCAAAGAGACTTTGTTTCTTTTTTTTTATTTCAAAGAAATTTTATTGGAAGAATTTGTAGATACAGTACAGATAAAGTGAAGGCAATACTATGTCAATGTGCGCTGGTGGGGTTACATCAGGCGACTCACTGGCCAGGTTGGTTACATGAAACATACCCAAAGGCTTGGCGTTTTCTGTCATCGATGGGCTAGTGTATTGCCCTCGAGGGGGAGAAAGAAAGTGGGAAAGAGAGAAGAGAAAAGAGGACAGGGTGGGTGAGGTTGTTTCCCGATTTTGGTCTGTAAGGAGGATGTGTGTTGGGTGGTCTGGCCCTCTGGTTTGCCTATGGAGGTTTGTGCAAGCCCAGGTAGTTGTCTAATGAGTGCCACATCGCTCCCTTTGTTGTTGAGTTGGGTGATTGTTTTGATGTTATGTTGTGCGCCCCTCTGAGGTAGGTGATCCAGTTGAACCAGCTTTTGAAGGATGCTTTCCCTGTATCTTTCCAGTTGTTTAGTATGGTTTTGACAGCCGCTGTGAGCAGGAGATCTATCAGTTCGCTGTCATTCCTAGATTGAACTTCCGGTGACATGAAGGCGGTGACCACCTCTAGGAAGTCTGGCTGCAGTGAGTGACCGGTTATGTTATTCATGAATTCCCTGATCTTACCCCAGAATGATTTGACCATGGGGCAGTAGAAGATGAGGTGCGCGAGGTCACCTTTTTGTTTGTGGCAATTCCAGCACAGGTCATTGTCTCGGAGCCCTACGGCTGCTAGGCGAGCTGGGGTCCAGTACGTTTATGGAGGAGCCAGTATTTAGTTTGCGCTAGGGTAGGGGTGACTTTGTTTGCGGCTGCTGATGTCCAGAGGCGAGTTATTTCTTGCTCACTGAAACGCCTAGCGTGTTGGGCTTCCCAGTATTCTAGTGTCTTGATGTGTAATATTGTAGAAACTGGGCTTAGCAGTTTGTATAGGTGTGATGTTTGGTGGCCAATTTTGTTTAGGTTCGCTAAGTACTGCAGAATAGATGGGGTCTCTTTTTTGGGATTCGCCCTAGTGAGTGCCGCTTTAATTTTTAGAAAGTTGTAGAGTTCAATGTCAGGTAGGTTGTGCAGCTGTTTTAGGATGTCAAATGTGAGTGGGGTGTTATGCTTTTCTATCTGGTTGGGAGTGGAGATGCCTCTCTCGTACCAGGGGCTGATGTTGAGTGTCTTGTCTTTGTATTTTATTTTAGTGTTGAATCAGATGGATTCCCATCTCGTATTTTTAATGCCCCTCTCCATTCTTTTGTAAACTTTGAGGAGGGCATTCTTGGTGTTTTGAGTATGATGTTGTTGGACTCGGTGTGTTTATTTGCTGTAAGTAGGGCTAGGAGGTCGAGTCCATTTAGGATTGCTCTCTCGAGCGTCAGCCATGCCGGTGTATAGTCTTGTCTTGGTGAGAGCCAGTGTATTCCTTGTTTGGCCAGGCATGCTGTTTGGAATATTTTGAAGTTGGTAAGGTTGAGACCTTCTAAGTTTTTACTTAGTTTTAGTTTCTGTAGGCTTATCCTGGGTTTTTTGTCCCTCCAGATGAATTTCTTTGTTAGGCTATCCAGTTTTTTGTGGAAGTCTTCTGTGGTAATGAGCGGGAGCATACTAAGCAGGTAGTTAACCATGGGCGCTATCATCATTTTATTGTTTCCACTCTGCCCCACCAACTGACAAATTTTGGTGACCATGTGTCTAGTTTCTCTTTCACCTTGTTGAGGATTGTCTTTTCATTGTGGTCAAGTGTTGATTTGAGAAATCTCCCGAAGTAAAGCCCAAGGTATTTCAGAGCTCCTTTTTGCCAAGCTAAACCTGAGGTTCCTAATACTGCCCTGGTTGTGTGTACATTTAAAAGTTTGCATTCCGATTTGTCTCTGTTGAGCTTGTATTCCGATACCTGTGCGTATTCCCCCATTAGGGCTGCTATTGAGGGACCCGGATTTTCTGTTGTGATGAGTATGTCGTCCGCATATGCGGCCAACTTCACCGTATTGCCCCTTATCTGGATTCCTTTTATTTCAGAGTTGGATCTGATCATGGTCAGCAGTGGTTCTAGGGAGAGTAGGAAGAGCGCTGGGGAGAGTGGGCATCCTTGTCTCGTGCCTCGTCCTAAAACAAGTGGCTCTGAGGTGTCCCCGTTGACTACCACCCTGGCTTTCGGCTTGTTGTAGAGTGCCATCACCATTCTTCTATAGTTCTCTCCTAGTCCGAAGTTTTGCATACATTGATCTAGGAAGGGCCACGACACTCTGTCAAACGCCTTTTCGGTGTCAAGTGCGATCATAACAGCTGGTTTGTTGTTGGAGGAGGCGTGGTTAATTAAGTGGCATAAGAGTCTTGTATTGTCTTGGGACATCCTGTTTTTGAGGTAGCCCACTTGAGAGTTGTGTATTAGGTTTGGGAGCAGGGCATTTAGTCTTGCTGCTAGAACTTTTGCATAGATTTTGCAGTCTACGTTAATTAGGGAGATGGTACGGTAGTTTTGCGGGTGTTGTGGGTCTTTGCCTTCTTTGGGGATGATTATTATGTTTGACTCTGCCATTGGGCTTGTCATTTTCCCTTTCTAGATACAGTGTGTGAAGACCTCTACCATTGTGGGGTTAAATAGGCGTAGGAAGTGTTTATAGAACCTTGCTGTGTAGCCATCAGGCCCGGGAGCTTTGTTGTCTTTGAGGGCTTCTACCGCTTTCTCTATCTGTTCTAGTGGTGCTCTTTGTGCATCTGACAGCTTGGGAAGGTCTAGCTTGTCTAGGAGGCTAGCTCCCCCGTCCGTTTTAAGGTTCTTGTCCTCCCTGTATAGGTATTCATAGAAGTCTCTGAAGACCTTGAGGATTTCTCTGTTTGATGTTTGTGACTTCTTATTAGTGTCAGTTATCGCTGAAATCGCGTGTTGCCTCTGTTTGCTCTTGAGTAATGAGGCTAGTGCTTTCCCTGCTCTATTCGCTGTGCATAGGTTTATTGCTTTATACTTGTTTATCCACATGCCTGCTATCTCACTCAGAATCCTGTTGAGTTCGTATTTCTTCCTAGCTAACTCTGTCAGGGTGTTTTTGTTAGGTTTGTACTATGACATCTTTCCAGGTCTTTAATCTGAGTTTCGAGCTCTGTCACTCTTTTATTTCTTTCTTTGTTCATTCTGGACTTGATGCTAAATATTTTCCCCCTGACTGTGTCTTTCAAGGCGTCCCAGAGGGTGCCTCTGTCTATGTCTAGGGTATCATTGAACTCTAGGTAGTCTTTTATTGACTCCTCTACTTCGGCTGTGATACCCGGGTTTGTGAGGATGTCGCTATTGAATCTCCACCTGTGTCTTGCTTGCACATTGTGTCTCCCGCTAAGTGTTAGACTGATGTGTGAGTGGTCTGATATCGTTCTTGGTGCAATTTCTGTGTGGTCTATGAGGTGTTTGTGAGAGGCCGAAATAAGGATGTAGTCAATCCTGCTGTATGAGTTATGTGGGTTAGAGTAGAAGGTGTAGTCTCTGTCGTCTGGGTGCTGGAGTCTCCAGGGGTCCTTCAGGTTGAGTTTGGCACACAGGTTCTTCGGGGTATTTTGCTCTTCCGAGCAGTGGCTGACGCTTTGCGGGTGTCTGTCTATGGTATGGTCTAGTACTTGGTTGAGGTCTCCCGCTAGTATCAGTAAGTCCTCCTGGGGAAGCTTATCCAGTCTATTTTCAACATTTCCCCAGAACTCCTTGTCCTCTGAGTTGGGCCAGTAAATGTTGGCAATGTGGATTGTCTCCTCCCCCCGCTTGAGGCTTGTTATTAGGATTCTCCCTTCCTCATCTGCGTAACTGTCATGTAGCACTAGTCTGGATTTTTTGTTTATTAGTGTAATTACCCCCCTTTTTTTGTGGACCGCTGGCGAGCATAGTGAATGCTCTATCGAGTTCGCCCTCAGTCGAAGTGGATCCCCTGCTGCCAGTTTTGTTTCTTGGAGCACGCACACATCGCTTTCCAATTTGCCTAGGTACTCTATGACTTTCCTTCTCTTTACTGGGTGGTTGAGCCCTTTGATATTAAAAGAGACTACCTTAATGCTTGGGAGAGTTTGGTTTAGCGTATTATGTACCATTTCCTAGGTTGGGTGTCGCTTGAAGATCGGATGTCCTTGTGTGTAACTGGTATCTCTACATCAACCCTCCGCCCTTCTATATATGATACTTCTCTGTGTGGCTTGTTGTGTCGTGCTGGCTGGTTCGGTAAGCGTTTGTGTCTGTCCATGAAGATAGGGGAAAGGCTAGCAGCAAGAACAAGAAAAGGAGAGAAGAAAAGCATGGAAAATAAAAGCACCTGTACCGGGGTTCCTCCCCTCCACCCCAGGCCCCCCTCCCTCTCCTCCCTCCGCCCCCCCCATGATTGCATTATGAGCGTGCGACAGCAAGTTCCTATCCCTCCCTCTCCCAGAGGCTTGTGTTGAGCTTAGTCCAAGCCTACTTTAGAATTGTCATTTTTGTGGTTAGAGCTTAGCACCTTGGAGCGCATACAGTTATAAGGGATATTTGGGAGGTCCTGATGCTCTACTGTGTCCACAGGTATGCGCTCGGTGCGTCCGTATTGTAGAGGTAGATTGTTGCTTGTAGAGGTAGGTTGTTGTGTCTTGAGGTAGATCAGTTGCTCTATTATTGCCTGTTGATTTGTGTTGTGATGTCTTGTGGATCTGGTTTAGCGCTGCGTCTGAGTCTCAGCTATGTTAGTTGTTCTTGGCGCCTTCTGTTTCAGTGTTGTCTGTTGATGCTCTCCTTTTCACCGTTCCTGGTCTCTGGGCTTCCATGTCAACTGGTGCCGGGCCTTGGAGGTATCTTATCAGTTCGTTCGTGTCCTCAAAGACCAGCTGTGATGGTTGGGAGAGGGGGGGGGACCCGTAAACGAGAAGTACCACCACTCAAGTAAGTTTTTGAAAGGGTTTGCACTTTTATTCAGTGGTTCAAAAAGTCCAGCGCTTAAAACATAGCAAACAGGGAAACGTCTTTGTCCCAAGATAGCAGCGCTGGTGGTAGGGTAGCTGGCGACTGTCGTTCTTCAAGGGTCCTGGCCTTTTGGGTCCTTGACGTCAGGGGTCCGTCAAGGCACTCGAGAACAAAAACAACAAAAAACCTTGGTTACTGATTGTACCGGGGTTCCGGTTCTGAACGAAGGGGGGTGGGGAGTGAGAGGATCACCAGGGATTGCCACCAAAACACATCGAACAATGCTAAGGCGCTATTAGGTGTGTGCAGGGGAAGGTATGCGGTTTCTGACCTTCACCACGCAGACCCGTTTCGTGACTTCCCTCAACCACCCCTACCCAGTCCCTCTCCGTGCGAATACGAGTCCCCTTATGCGGGCCCGTACCTTGTGGAGCCACACTTCTCCTGAAGCGTGGCGGGGCGGCTCGTGGTCTCGTTGGCCTCCTGGCTTTCTCTGTTCCTGGGGCTGCGCAAGATTCGACTCCTCCGACTCCTCCGTCTTCTCCAAGCAGAACGCCTCCGTGGCCACGTTGGACGACTCTCTCTCCAGACCTGCTCCGGCAGTCAATGGCGCGTCCTTTTCTTCCGGGTATCGCTCTTTCAGCTCCTCCTTTGCTCCTGATAGGAGAACGGCTGATGACGTCAGCGGCGGAGTTCCCACCTCCGGGAAGGACCATGCAGCGTTAAAGGGACCGTGGCCGTCCTGCACTCGGGGTGGAAATGAACAAACATTAAAGTCCTCACCCGGCCCCTGGCTGACAGGCACCCCCTGACACATCCCTCCCCCGGGATTTCCCGGATCGGAGGAAAGTGGAAACCGGGACAAAAAGTCAGCATTCCCTTGTTCCAGGCCTTTTCGATGACGAACCTCAATCTGAAAGGGTTGCAGAGCCAGAAACCACCTGAGAATGCGATCATTGTGACCACGATTCCTTTGAAGGCAGGTCAGTGGGGCATGGTCCGTATACAGAACAAAGGGTCGTCCCTCGAGATAGTATCGGAGCTTGTCCACACTCCAGCGGACCGCCAGACATTACTTCTTGATAGCAGAGTAGGCAACTTCTCGGGGGAACAGTTTACGGCTAATGTAAAGAACCGGTCTTTCCAGCCCATCCGCGTCCTCCTGTGAAAGAACCGCCCCAATACCTACGCCCGAGGCATACGTCTGTTGGATGAAGGGTTTTTGGAAGTCCGGGGAGATCAATACTGGTGCGGTAGTGAGGACAGTTTTTAGGGCCTGAAAAGCCTTTGTTTCTTTGGGAGGGAGGGGCTGGTAACCTGGGAGAAGACTGGGTTTTCTTCAAGAGATCAGTGAGTGGTCCGGCCATATCAGGAAATTGAGCTATAAACCTCCTATAGTATCCCACAAGGCCCAGGAACGCTCTCAGATCCCTTTTGATCTTAGGATAGGGGACTTCTAAGATAGCCTTAACCGTCTCTGTTTGGGGTTCTATCCTTCCATTACCTAAGACATATCCTAGATATTTTACCTTCCTAAAGACGATCCTAGTCTTTTTGGCGTTTATGTGGAACCCTGTAGTTCTCAGACTAGTGAGTACATTGTCTAGATGTTTGGTATGTTCTTCCCACGTCTTACTGAAAACGACGATGTCGTCCAAGTAGGCGGAAGAATATTGTTGGTGTGGTGACAATACTGTATCCATAGCCCATTGGAAGCTTGCCGGAGCGCCGTGCAATCCGAACGGGAGAACAGTGAAGTGATAATGACCACAGGGTGTAGAGAAGGCTGTCTTCTCTTGGTCTGCGGGGTCTAGAGGAATCTGCCAATACCCCTTGGTGAGGTCTATAGTGGTAATATAACGAGCTTCACCAAGGCGTTCTAGCAGTTCGTCCACGATAGGGAGTGGATAAGCATCTTGTTTGGACACCCTATTTACTGCTCTGAAATCGATACAAAACCGAATACTACCATCCGGTTTTGGAACGAGTACCACTGGGAAACACCAATTACTGTGTGAGGGTACTATCACCCCAGAGCGGAGCATCTGGTTGATCTCATCTTGGAAGGCACGTCTTCTGGCTTCGGGGACACGGTAGGGCTTTTGTTTAACCACTGTCCCGGGAGGAGTGTGAATGGAATGCACTGCAATGTGCGTTTTCCCAGGTTGGTCTGTGAAAACGTCAATGTAACGGAGATGAAGAGACAGAACTTCTTCTCGTTGTAACTCTCTTAAATCTGGATTGATGGGAGTGTCATAAACAGTGTGCTTGGTAGTTGTAAGGGTATGAACTGCTTGGGGAGATTTTCCCAGCCACTTCTTTAACAAGTTTATGTGATACATTTGAGTCTTAGTACCCTTAACTTGCAAGAGATACGTGGTTCTACCGATCTTTTTGAGAATTTTAAAAGGGCCTTGCCATTCTTTTTTTAGTTTATGAGTGGATGTAGGCAACAGGACCAGAGCCCAATCACCAGTTCCCTCCATTTCTTGCCCTTGTCATAAAATGTTTTTTGTTTGGTCTGAGCGATGGCTAGGTGATTATGGGCCATGGTTCGAAGCTTATGAAGCCTGGTTTGTAGTTGTCGGGTGTAGTCCAGCAAGGCTTCTGCCTCATGTGCTCCTTCTCTTTCCCAACTATCTTTGGTTATTTCCAAGAGAGTTCTTGGACTCCGTCCAAAAAACAACTCAAAAGGGGATGCTCCTAAACTGGCTTGTTTTTGGCTGCGGAGAACAAAAAGAGCCAAGGGTAATAACTGATCCCAGTTTCTACCATCCCCGGATAGAAGTTTCTTCAAGGTGAGCTTTAAGCTACTATTGTATCGCTCAACCAGTCCGTCTGGGGATGGTAGACCAATGTTTTAATGTGAGTGATACGAAGTTGCTTACAGACCTGTGTCATTAAACGCGGAACAAAAGGCGTTCCTTGATCTGTAATGATTTCGCGAGGAAAACCCATCCGCGAGAAGACCTCGACGAGCTTTTGGGTAATGGCGGATGAGCTAGCTGCCCGGAGGGGAAATGCCTCAGGGTAGGGAGTGGCGTAATCCACTAACACTAAGGCGTACTGGTGACCCCTAGCAGACTTAGGAAAAGGGCCTATGAGGTCCATCCCCAACCTATCGAAAGGTTTCCCTATCAATCAATCAATCAATCATAACACTTGTATACTACTCACCCGGAAGGGTCTCAAGGCGCTTGGGGGAAAGGGTCCACTACTGCTCGAACAGCCAGGTCTTGAGTTGTCTCCTGAAGGCGAGATGGTCCTGGGTCAGCCGAAGGTGGATGGGGAGGGAGTTCCATGTCTTGGCCGCCAGGTAGGAGAAGGATTTTCCTCCGGCGGTGGCTCTTCGGATGCGTGGTACGGCAGCGAGGGCGAGGCTGGTAGACCGTAGCTGGCGGGTGGGCGTGTAGAAGGTCAGGCGGTCGTTGAGGTACTTGGGGCCCAGGTCGTGGAGAGACTTGTGTGCGTGGGTGAGGAGACGGAACGTGATCCTCTTGTTGACGGGGAGCCAGTGCAGGTCTCTCAGGTGGCCGGAGATGTGGCTGCGTCGGGGGATGTCCAGGATGAGTCTGGCGGAGGCGTTCTGGATGCGTTGGAGTCTTTTTTGTAGCTTGGCTGTGGTTCCGGCGTAGAGGGTGTTCCCGTAGTCCAGTCGGCTGGTGACGAGTGCTTGGGTGACCGTCTTCCTGGTTTCGGTCGGGATCCATCGGAAGATCTTGCGAAGCATGCACAGGGTGTGAAAGCATGATGAGAAGACGGCGTTGACTTGTCTGGTCATCGAGAGTGAGGAGTCCAGGATGAAGCCCAGGTTGCGTGCATGGTCTGTTGGCTTGGGTGTGGTGCCCAGGGCGGGGGGCCACCAGGAGTCGTCCCAGGCGGAGGGCGATTGTCTCAGGATGAGGACTTCCGTCTTGTCTGAGTTCAGTTTCAGGCGGCTGTTCTTCATCCACTCGGCGACGTCTTTCATCACTTCGTGTAGGCTGGTTCTGGCGGTGTCGGGGTCTCTGGTGAGGGAGAGGATCAGCTGGATGTCGTCGGCGTAGGAGATGATGTTGAGGTTGTGTTGGCGTGCGATGGCTGCAAGAGGTCTCATGTAGACGTTGAAGAGGGTGGGGCTGAGTGATGATCCTTGCGGAACGCCGCAGATGACTTCGGTAGCCTCGGATCGAAACGGGGGGAGGCGGACTCTCTGTGTTCTTTCGGCGAGGAACGAGATGATCCACTCCAGTGCCTTCTCTTGGATGCCGATGTTGCTGAGGCGTTGAACTAGGGTGCGGTGGCAGACAGTGTCGAACGCTGCAGAGAGGTCCAGGAGGATGAGTGACGCTGTTTCCCCGTTGTCGAGCAGGGCTCGGATGTCGTCGGTGGCTGCGATGAGGGCGGTCTCGGTGCTGTGGTTGGCTCTGAAACCGGACTGCGAGGGGTCGAGGGATCCGTTCGTCTCGAGGAAGGCGGCAAGCTGTCTGTTGACGATCTTCTCGATGACTTTAGCAGGAAAAGGGAGGAGCGAGATGGGGCGGATGTTTTTGAGGTCGGTGGGGTCCGCTGTTGGTTTCTTCAGTAGGGCGCTGAGCTCGGCATGCTTCCAGCTCTCCGGGAAGGTGGCGGTGTTGAAGGAGGTGTTGATGATGTTCCGGAGTTGGTAGAGGGTTCAGGGGTACAGCAGGGGGAATATATGGGTTTCGCCGCTGACAGATGTGACATTCTTGACAATAGCGTTGAATTTGTGCATAGACGCCCGGCCAAAAGAAGTGTTGCAAAATTGCCTGCCTTGTCCTTTCTGCGCCTGAGTACCCTGCTAATAGATGTGCGTGTGCAAAAAACAGGATTTGGTCTCTGGAATTTGCGGGTACCAGGAGCTGGGGAACCGCGTCGTGTTTGGCCAGCCTATACAATAACCCATTTTTTTTCGATAAAGGTGGGATAGGTTCTAGTGACAGGGTCCTGATCTGAGCGAGCTACTTGCCAGGCGTTGGTGAGAGAGGCATCGTTTAGTTGTGCCGTTCTGAAATGAGTATCCCTAGCCCATGGCTCTGAAGTAAGGAGGTTATTCCGGGGGATGTTTTGTATGGCATCAGACATGAGGGTGATGAAACCTGGGTTATCGGTTCCAATAATCACCGGTTCAGGGAGTGTAGCCAAACCCCCAACCACTACTTCTGTCCTAGTCCCTGAGGCAGTGCAGAGGCTGATTGTAGCTAAGGGATATTCCCTAACGTCCCTATGGACACATCTGATGTGAACACTTTTCCCTGGCATAATGCAGGAGGGGGGAACTAATTCCTGTCTTACTACTGAATGCCTGCAACCAGAATCAAGTAACGCTCGAACCACCCTGCCATGTATGTTCACACTCACGTAGAATACTGGACCCGTTTCCTGAGCGTATAGAAGAGAATGCGGGGCGTAGCTCACATCCATGGGCTCCTCCTCCTTCTCCCTCTTTTTTCGACAATACCTCACTATATGACCCCACTCACCACAGTCATAACATTGGGGACCTGGAGTGGGTGGCAAATCAGGTCTAGGGAACCGTGGTCGTGGAGGTTCTATTGGTATCTTTGGGTATTTCTTCTCTGGTTTTCTGGGGATATGTTTGCTGAGTTTTTCGGGTTCTTTTATGGGAGGTCGTCCTTGAGCACGGGCATATGATGTGGTCATTTCAATTGCATGTTCGAGGGTTAAACCTGCATGTTGTTTTAGCCAACGTTGGGTCCCACAGGGCAGAGCCTCCAAAAATTGTTCTAGTTACATCTTATTCATCACGTCACCCATGTTCCCTTCTTGTGGTTTGAGCCACAAGTCAGCTGCTGCCTTTAACTTATAAAAGAGAGTCTTGGGAAGATCTCCTGGGGTTCCACATTCTTGTCGGAATTTCAGTCTATGGGTCTCTTCATCAACACCCAGACGGTCTAGTATGTACTGTTTTACGACGGCGTAGACGGAAGTGCCATCCTTATTGACCATCTAGTATGCAGCTTGGGCCTCACCCGTTAAAAGAGGGGCGAGGTAAAACGGCCACCTATCACCGGGCCAAGCACTGGCCCTGGCAGCCCTTTCGAAATTCAAAAAGAAAGCCAAAGGATCATCCCGGGCTTAAACTTCTGGAGAGGTACCACCGTTCCTGGGGGAGGGGCACTTGTTCTCCCTTATCCCAGAATGACCATTAGCTGGTTTTGACCCTCAGCAAGCTTCAGTAAGTTGTCCGATTGGGCTTGTATAGCAGCAGTGAAGGCTGTGCGGTCTGCTTCAGCCTGGGTAGACGTTTGTCCTATTGCCCATTCAAGTTAGTCCTGCCCCTCCTTCATTTGTTGAATGAGGGTTTCCATCTTGTATCAGATGCTGGCTCTTCCTTATATGCTCCTATCTGGCTCGACACTTGTGATGGTTGGGAGAGGGGGGGGGGACCCGTAAACGAGAAGTACCACCACTCAAGTACGTTTTTGAAAGGGTTTGCACTTTTATTCAGTGGTTCAAAAAGTCCAGCGCTTAAAACATAGCAAACAGGGAAGCGTCTTTGTCCCAAGATAGCAGCGCTGGTGGTAGGGTAGCTGGCGACTGTCTTTCTTCAAGGGTCCTGGCCTTTTGGGTCCTTGACGTCAGGGGTCCGTCAAGGCACTCGAGAACAAAAACAACAAAAAAAACCTTGGTTACTGATTGTACCGGGGTTCCGGTTCTGAACGAAGGGGTTGGGGAGTGAGAGGATCACCAGGGATTGCCACCAAAACACATCGAACAATGCTAAGGCGCTATTAGGTGTGCGCAGGGGAAGGTATGCGGTTTCTGACCTTCACCACGCAGACCCGTTTCGTGACCTCCCTCAACCACCCCTACCCAGTCCCTCCCCGTGCGAATACGAGTCCCCTTATGCGAGCCCGTACCTTGTGGAGCCACACTTCTCTTGAAGCGTGGCGGGCGGCTCGTGGTCTCGTTGGCCTCCTGGCTTTCTCTGTTCCTGGGGCTGCGTGAGTCTCGACTCCTCCCTCTTCTCCGTGCAGAGCGCCTCCGTGGCCACGTTGGACGACTCTCTCTCCAGACCTGCTCCGGCAGTCAATGGCGCGTCCTTCTCTTCCGGGTATCGCTCTTTCAGCTCCTCCTTTGCTCCTGATAGGAGAACGGCTGATGACGTCAGCGGCGGAGTTCCCACCTCCGGGAAGGACCAAGCAGCGTTAAAGGGACCGTGGCCGTCCTGCACTCGGGGCGGAAAGGAACAAACATTAAAGTCCTCACCCGGCCCCTGACTGACAGGCACCCCCTGACACCAGCGTGCGCCATTTGTCAGTGATTCTTAGCTTGGCTGGGCCCACAAAACTGAAGGTGACATTGTCTTTCCGTATCCTATCTCTTAGCACTAGGAATCCTTTTCTGGTTTCCACTGTTTGCCTTGAGAATTCCTGCGTTATTATTATTTTGTTGCCGTTCCATTTTAGGTTCGGGTTTTTACGTGCCATTGCAAAGATCGCTTCTGTTTGATTTGATCTTTGGGGCTTACAAATGATTGGTCGTGGGTCGCGGCCTAGAGGCGGTTTAACTGCTGGCACTCTGTAAGCTTTATCTATTTCAAATTGTCTATCAATCTTGATACCTGTTAGTAGTGGTATCAGCTCTTCTATTAGGGCTGTGCAGGATCCCGGTTTGTCTTCTTCTCCTTCTGGGATCCCCAGCAGTCTGATGTTCCCCCTTCAGCTGCGGTCGTCGTGCTCTGCTAATTGTTTCTGGAGTGTGCTGGTGGTTTTGGCAACGGATTGCAGGGACTTATTTGATTGGCCGTTGTCGTCCTCTATGTCACTGATGCGCTTCTCTGTGGCATCTATCCTGCAGTTGGTTTTGTGTTGGTCCGCTCTGATGGCTGCTAGCTCCAGTTGCATATTGTCAATTGTTTGTTTGGTGGATTTGGCCAAGTCGTTAACCTTGTTGATTTTTTTGAGGATCATGTCCAGAGTTATTTCATTTTTTTGCTTTAGTGGTGAGTCAGGTGTGTCTTTCCTGTATTTCTTGATTTCGTTGGTTAGTTTGCTCTCGTTCCCTGCCATCACTGCAAAGCCTCTTCTGGCTAGGTAGCTGTCCAATCTTCAGTCTTTCTGTTGTTTTGTGGGTAGCTTGGTTGTCCCTCTACTTCGTTCTGTATCACCCTTCCCTGTGACTTGGCGATCTGGTCTGTACCTGCTCTGCTCCCGGAGGGTCCTTGTCCTGGTCTTTGCTCCTGCCAGTTCTCCTCTTATGTCCGCGTTCTTTGCTATGGCTTGGCTTTTGCCCTGTGTGGAACCCGCTGTTTGTCTTGTTGCTTACTTGTTGCTACGTTGGCATCCCAGCTTCTGTGTGGGTTCTTCTATGGCGGTATTGTGTTGGTTATTAGGCCAGTGAGTTCGCTGTTTGTGTCGGTCTCCTTCCTGCACATTGCAACTGCCGGTGGGTTACTGCCTCCAGGTGTTCCTTTGTTGTGCCCAGTGCCCCTGTTGGCCCGGGTTTTCCCTTGTTCAGAATTGTGGCCACTTATCCCGCACTTCCTGACCTCCTCCTCTGTCGTCTGACTCCGGCCGGAGTGAGCTGTGCGTCTGTGTCAGGATGGCTGTCCTAGCATCGCACTTCCATTCATTGTGTGGTTACATTCTTGTTTGCCGCTTACTCCAAGCCGCCTACCTCATCCTTTACCCCCTTTCTGGCTGCCTTGGCGTCTGCTGGGGCTTGGGGGTTAAATGCACGTTGTTGGCTCCTGTGGCCTTCTGGTCTCTGTAATTTCGCCGTGTGCCGGAGATAGGGAGTTGGTGGGTCACTCCTCCCTGCCCTTTGTCTGTATGGCGAGAGTGCGTTGTTTTCCCCAAATAAAATGGCGGCCCCAGCGCACTTTCTGTTTTGGTTTCGTTTTCTTAAATGTTGCGTTCCAGCGACTCCGTCGTCACCTTTGTGGGGTTTCCTCGGCTGTCGGATGGGGCATTTAGGGGGTTAAGTGCGCGCTATTTATCTCCTGTGGCACTCACCGCAATCTTGGGCTCCCGGCGTCTCTCCATTCTCTCACTGTTTATCACACGGGCTCCGTTACAAAAGATGGCGGCCCTCAGGAGCGCACTTTCAGTTTTTGTTTTCCGCCTTCCCCTTGCCGCCTACCACACTCTTTACCTCTTGTTCGGCTGTCTTGGCTTTGGCTGGAGCGTTGGGGGTTAAAAGCACATTGATGGCTTCTGTGTCCTTCTGGTCGTTGTAATTTCACCGTGTTCCGGAGCTCGGAAGCTGGCGGGTCACACCGGGGGACCGGTTGTTTCTCTTGCATTGCCTGTTTGTCCCGTTAGCTGTCTGTTTCCTTGTGTGCCTCACTTTGTGCTTTTTTTTTCCCGCTTACGTGTGGTGCTGGTGGGTATTCAGCTGCGCTGTGCTTCTTCCCAGCCCCTTGTCTGTCCGCACGAGTGTGTTGTTTTCCCCGTACAAAATGGCGGCCCCCAGCGTGCTTTCGGTTACAGTTTTATTTGTTTGTGTGCAGCGTTTCAGCGACTTGTGGGGTTACCTCGGCTGCTAGTTGGGGCGTTTGGGGTGTTGACTGCGTGCCTTTTATCCTCTGTGGCACTCACCGCGTTCCTGGGTTCTCAGCCTTTTTACCCTCTCTCGCTTTTTATCGCACGGGCGCAGTTTTGCTGGGCTCGCGTCTTCGTCCCCTCTGCTGGGAATTAATGGCAATATCTTCCCGTGGTTGGCTCTCGAGGGGGGTTTACGTATCGCCCCCGTGCACTCCCGGTGTTCCGACGTTTTTTAGCTTCTGGCTATGGACGGTGCTCGTTTCGCTGCTTATTTCGCCGTTATTTCCCTCGGGGATGCGGAGGTAATGGACCTAGGCGCCCGTCCTCATTGCCATCCAAGCCACGCCCCCGAGACTTTGTTTTTTATGTGTAATTTCTGAAATGATTCTTTAACCGCATGCGTGCGGCGGCTTTTCCAGCTGTGCGGGCGGTTTTTAAAAATGCGCGTTACATGACGAGCTTAGGTACGAGAGGCGTAACTCATGACGAGCTCAGCTCGTCATCAGCGTCGAAGTGGTTAACACATATTCATGCACTACACCCCAATCTACCTTGCTTCAATTTGCCCCAACTTCCCCACACCAATCCAACCCACCTCACCCCTCATCAATCTTCCCCACTCAATCCAATACACCACAGATAATCTAGTCCACCCCACTCCAATCCAACCACTCACCCCAATCAATCCACTTCAATCCATCACACTCAAATCCTCCCAAGCCACCCCACTCCAATCCAAAACAATCTTCTCCACTCCAATCCAAAATAATCTGCCCTCACTCTAATCTTCTGTTCTCCAGTCTGCCCCACTCCAATCAAAAACAATCTGCCTCACTCCAGTCCAAAACAATCTGCCTTCACCAAAACAATCCTCTTTGGTCTGCCCCACTCCAATCGAAAGCAATCTGCCACACTCCAAAATAATCTGCTCCTCTCCAATCTGCCCCACTCCAATCCAAAGCAAAATGCCCCACTCCAATCCAAAACAAACTGTCCCACTCCAGTCCCAAACAATCTTCTGTACTCCAATGTAAAACAATCTACCCTAATCCAAAACATTCTGCCCCCTGTTATCCAAAGCAATCTGTCCCATTCCAATTCAAACAATCTGCCCACTCCAATCAACCCCACTCCAATCAAAACAATCTGCCCCCTCCAATCTGCTTCACTCCAATCTTCCCCAATCCGATCTGCCCCATTCCAATCTGCCCCATTCCAATCTGCCCCACTCCAATCTGTCCCACTCCAATCTGTCCCTGCCCAATCCAGTCCACCTCACGTCACCCTAATCCACCCACTCCATCCCAATTCACCCCGCTCCATTCCACCACAATCCATCCCACTTCAACTCAATCCACCCACACCAATCCAATCCACCCCAATCCAATTGGCCCCTCTCCAATCCTATCTACCTCAGCCCATCCAACCCACCACACTCCTTCCCTGATCCATCCCACTCCATTCCAATACACCACAATCCACCCAACTTCAATCCAAACCAACCTGCCCCACACCAATTTGCTCCACTCCTATCCAAAACAATCTACCCCATTCTAATGGGGCAGTGTGACGCAGCAGCCAGGTTGGCTGACTCCTGAGCATGGGGCTCACGGTTCAAGCCAAAGCGCTGGAGGCAGATCAGCTCACCATCATGTTACTCTGGGCAATAGCTCACTTAATCTCCCCGGTGGCCCCCAGTGCCTTAAGACCATTAGGGGTGATTAGTTCACACTAGTACTGGGTTAATATCGATACAAAACAATCCGCCTACTGCAATCTGCCCCAATCCAATCCAAAACAATCTGCACCACTCTAATCCAAAATAGTCTGCCCCGCACCAATCAGGCCCACTCTGTTGGACCTGGTCCTTTTTGCAGGATTATCCCCAACCTTTTTGTCTTCTTCCCCAAGTTTTCTGACCCTCTTTTTGTTGGCTTTAGGACTCTGGGCAGTTTACTACCGCTAATCAGTGCTACATTACATATTCTCTTGCCTGAAAAACATGGTATTATTGGTTTCTCCATGATTGGCCTATTTGATTTACTGATAAGTCCCTAGAACAGTGCTCTGCATGTGCCCAGGGCATGTTAATCAAATGATTTCAATGGGCCTGCAGCACTGATTGTGCTACCCATGTGTGTAGCCCTTTAAACATTTCATAGGCCTGCCTCATAGAGCATGTGGCAGGCCTGAGTAGAGCATGTGGGTGCAGTTTTAAACTGCCATATTGACCTGGCAAGTTCAACTACTTGCCAGGCCCAAACCTTCCCTTTTATTATAGGTAAGGCACCTCTGGGGGAAGGCCCTAGGTAGCCCCATGGACAGGATGTAGTTTATTTAAAATATAGGATATGTACTTGTGAGTTTTACATGTCCTCTTAGTGCAAAACCTGCTAAATTCGTTTTTCACTACAGAAAGGCCTATCTCTCCTGTAGGGTATCATCGGAGCCGCCCTGTAACACTTTACAAGTGTATCTTCCAATTGGGAGCAGATAGAAAATTGGAGTTTGGTGTCCCTGGACTCACAATTTAAAAACATATCTTTTAGTGAGGGTGGTTTTTAAATTGCAGTTTTTAAAATGCCACTTTAAAAAGTTGGCATTTTCTTACTTTAACCATTCTGTGCCTCTCCCTGTCCGTAGAATACACGTCTGGGTTGGATGACATTTGGGCTTTGTGAGTTCACTCTAGACAGTCATACATAAAGGCAGCTGAAGTGTGTTGCATATTCTGATGGCCCATTACAAGGCTGATCGGCCTTCCTGAGCGACAGTGGTGGGATGAGTTGGCACTTGCACCTGAATAGGGCTGTGCCTGTCCCCACACAAAGAGCTGCATACCCTCCTTAGTTTGTCTGGAGCCAGGGCCCAGAAGGGCAGGGTCTTGTGCACTTCAAAAATCTTTCTTTGAAGTCTCCCTACTTCAAAGGCTAAATAGGTATAAATACTGGACCTCTGACACCATATACCCAGAATACTTCTGGACTGTGGATATTCTGCCAGGAAGAAGAGTTCTTGTGCACCCAGGAGGGACTGCCACGTTGCTGTGTTGGCCTGCTGCCTCCTGGTCTGGGAGCAGGAGGGCTGGACTTTTCTCTCTGCATCCTGCTTTCTAAGGTTCTCCAAGGGCTTCACTGAACTTGCCTCCTCTTGCTGAAGTCTAAGGGATATCAAAGACTTCACCTGCATCTTGCTATCAGCACCTGGGTTCCTATGATGTGAGTCCTGACATGCCAAGTGGTGCAAACTGAGTCCTGAGCCCTTAGAGGTGGATTTGGTGCTGAAACCAAGAAGCTGCTGCATTGACTAAAAAGCATCAGTTCGAAACTGGCACATCCCTGAGAAACCGCTGCATTGCCTCTGCCTGCACTGAAGCTGTAAACACCGCTCACAGAGTGCGCCACACAATACCCTCGACTTCAAAGCAGCCCCGACTTTGCTGCAGCAATTCCAAAGAATGGCCACAGTGTTAGTATCTCCAACGCACCACCAACATCCGTGGTGCACCTTCTCAATTCTAACGCATCCCTGTGTAAATCTTGATCAATGCTTCCCCTTTTGTCCAGTGGTTCGACTTCAACACAGAAGAATCAATCTTCCACGCTCTCGACATCGACGCATCATTGATGCCACGTCACCTTCAGGAATTGAAACCTCGCAACAACAACTGATGCATCACCTCCTCTGTGCAACACATCGTCCCAGAGCAGCAAAGCTTCAATAACTCTGCACTGCATTAAAGAAACAACAACTCACCTGCATCTGTGACACCTCACCTCCTTTGCATGATGCACCTTCTTTGATATCCGACACATCCAAGGTACTGTAAGGGGATCTGCGTGATTCCTGCCCACGTTCCATCGCGGTCAGACTGAACTTTTGGATTTGTCCCGGTCAGGCGTGAGCAGATAAGGGGATCTGCGTGATTCCTGCCCACGTTCCATCGCGGTCAGACTGAACTTTTGGATTTGTGCCGGTCAGGCGTGAGCAGATAGCCCCAGTTGGAGCTATAGACTTCTTAGCATTGCATTTTGATATACTCTTTGAAAAATTCAAATCTTAACTTCCGTCCATTGTATTTTTGTCATCTTGGTCTTGTTTTACTCAGATAAATATTGGCTAGTTTTCTAAACTGATGTGAAGTACTTTTGTAGTGTTTTCACTGTGTTACTGTGTGTGTGTGTGCGCGCGCACAATTACTTTAAACATTGCCTCTTTAGTTTAGCCTGACTGCACTGAGCCATGCTACCAGAGGGTGAGCGCAGGTAAACTTAGTGTGTACTACACTTACCCTAACTAGGATTGTGGGTTCCTACCTGGACAGGGTGCATATCTCTGCCAACTAGAGACCCTATTTCTAACACACTCCAATCCAAAACAATTTGCCTGACTCCATTCTGCCCCACTCCTATATGCTCCAGTCCAATCCAAAACAATCTGCTTCACTTCAATCCAAAACAATTCGCCCCACTCCAATGCAATCCACCTCACCCCAGTCCAATCCACCTCACCCCAATCCAATCCACCTCACCCCCATCAACTCTACCTCATCCCAGTCCAGTCCACCTCACCCCAATCAAATCTACCTCAGCCCAATCCAGTCCACCTCACCCCAATCAAATCTACCTCAGCCCAATCCAGTCCACCCCACTCCAATCCACCCCACATCAATCCAGCGAAATCCAATCTTCCCCAGTTAAATCCGCCCCAACCGACTCCAATCCACCACAATCCAATCCACCCCCCAATCCAGTTCACGCCACCCTATCCAATCCCCCTCAATCCAATCCAATCCACCACACTGTAATCCAATCTACTCCACTCCCCCACCCCACACTAATCCAATCCACCACTCCAATTCACCCCACTCCATTCCACCCTGTTCCAGTCCAATCTGCCCCATTCCAAACCACCCCACTCTACTCACACCACCCCATTTCATTCCACCCCCTCTAATCAAATCCCCCAACTCCACCCAACACCACTCCACTTCAATCCACTCCACTCCAATGCACCCCACCGTAGTTCAGTCCACCCCATTCAATCCAAACCAATTTATCCAGCCAACCCCAATCCAATCGAATCCTCCCCACCCCAATAAATTCCACCCTGCTCCAATCCACTCACTTCAATCCACCCTCCTCCAGTCCTGTCCAATCCACTCCCTCCACTCTACTCTAATTCACTCCACTCAAAGCCCGTTTACTTTAATCCAATCCACCCCAATCCAATCCACCTCACACCATTTCAATCCACCCCATTACAATCCAGCTTAATTTAATCCAATCCACCTCACACCATTTCAATCCACTCCACTCCAATACACCCCATCCAGTCACACACTACAATCCATCCCACTCAATCCAACCCGCTCTACCCAAATCCAATCCACCTCAATCTACTCCAGTTCAATCCACCCCACTACCTCAATCCACTCCAACCCACTCCACGCCACTCCACTCTACAACGTTTTACTCTATGACACTGTACTCTACGACACTGTCTGCCACTGAGCCACTGAACTCTACTCCTCTACTCCACGACACTCTACTCCAACAAATCCAGTCTACGACACTCTACTCCCTTCACCACATTCTAGGATACTCCATTCCACTAACTTTAAGCTATGCTGAACAGCAGCCACGCTGATGTACAACATAGCAGAATCACATTGCCAAAGCCAATAGCTCTTGTATAGGCGAGACCTATTGGATTTGCCAGTGCTTGTTTCACTATGCAAAGGTGTTGGCGTTGTCTACATACTCTGCTGCTTGCCTGCTAAGGACTGTATGCATCAACGGTGTTGTTTTCTTTGTTTTGAACACTGCTACTGACTGATCATCATGTGATGATTTAACCCTTTCCGTTAAGGTTGTTCTCGCTGACTACCACTTAGGCAGCATTGTGTGTGTAATCACGCTGCATGTGAGGCAGAGCACATCACTAGCTGCATAAATCAATCTAATTCTATTATCATAAATCGAGACTTTAACGCGTTTGCTAACTTTGCTCTGTTTAGTATCTCACAGAAAATGTTTCCGAAATGATTATATTAAATGCAAACAAGTTTTACAAGTTTCTTCCACAACTGCGTTTCTCTTTTAAATCCATGCTTGACACATTCACTTGCAAATGTAAATCTGCCCTGGGTCGATGTTTACAACATTGCACAATTTATTTATTTTGCTTTCTTTTCACTCATTTTTCAGTCTTGTTCATGGGGGTCTTACCCTTAAACAAAATATGTATGTTGTTGGTATTAACCGTGAAAACAGGATTCCATCTTTGTTTTTGCCCCGGAAGCGCTTTTTGACAGACTGTGCATATTTCCGGCAGCATAGAGAGTGCACATTGTAGCATGCAACCGTTGTCAAGGAAGCCTTCTATAAGGGTGAACTTGAGAGCTGGTCAAGAAACAGGACAGACTGCAGCTGTATGTGGAATGTTTTCCGTATTTACAGATTATAAACAGTTACCAAGAAAATATTTGCAGCTAGCCTTTTCACACACAGGCTAAGATTTACTTCGTCTGGATCACCAAAATTATGCAAGCCAGTGCAGAATATTTATTTTTAATTTACATTGCACTGCAAAACTTGTTTTATTATATAAAGTTGCCTGAAAGCAAGGCAAAGCAGCACTTTACATTGTTTTGCACTACTTTGTATTAGGGGTCATTTCATGAGTGGTACATGGGTGTTCTCATGCAACCCATGGGTTTTGACGGAAAGATCTATCTACTAACAATAGTACAGAGGGTTTTCGGCAAAAAAAGCACATTTTTAGAGTGGGGTTAACTGTGAAAATAAATGTTTCTCCAAACTTTTGCGACTTTGCATGTGTGCTGCACAGTGCAGTGCACATCCAAAGTGAGAGAAGTTTTAAAGTTTTGTTTTTTGAGGCATAGCATTTTATGCTGTAATGATACCCTTCCAGTGCAAAACCTATGTTAGACATCACGGGCCAGATGTACGACCAATACATTTTGCGTTTTCGCAAATTGTGAGGCTGCAACTCACACAATGGAACATCAGTGCCTCAGACACTGTTTGTGATTCCTAATGGGGTTGCTAAAGACCTACCCCTTTAATATTGATGAGGTAGGTCGCAATTTGCGACCCCTTAGGAATCTCACCTATCAGAGGGATGGTGGCCTGCTCGGGACAGCAAACCACCAAGTCTGTGTTTGCGTTTTTAAATAAAGCAACTTTTGTTTTTCAAATGCAGCCCGTTTTCCTTAAAGAAAAACGGGAAGCGGTTAAAAGAGAAAAATTAAAAGTTTTCTTTTCATTTTTTAAGGGCAGGCATACATCTGGCCCCACATGCACATACAAGCATGTGGTACAAAAGTGTGCGTGTGTGTGTGGCAGTAGTCAGTCAAATTGCGCGCCAGCTCTAGGGAGCATGCAGGAGAGTTCAATATCTTACGCAGAAGTGGCATTGTCCAACTCTCAAGCTAGTTACTGCACTGCGTTGCGTCACAACTTTGTAAATCTGGGCCTGAATGCGCTGAACACTGTAAATTGTGCCTTGCTTCCAGTCTGGCCTTTGTTCTTGGAACATTGCTTTGAAGTTTCTTTTATATAGTGCCTTCTCTTCCTGACAAGGCTTTGAAAAACTTTACAATGAGGAGCACGCTAGCAGGGACACAAGGTTAGTGGTTAGATCCAACAGGCAATTCAGTTTGCTAGCTTTGAAAAACATTATGAATACACATCTTCGCGGAACCATTGGCAATGCTATCCCTTACAAATTAAATCATACACCCCCTACAACATTGCTTAACATTCAGGCTTTTCACTATAAACGCTTAGCCAGGCCTATGTGCTTTATCACTGTCTGTCCTGCAGATTGATTCATCTAGGCATCAAAGGATGAACACATGTTGAGTCTGGTCTCCCCACTCTTCTGCTAGAGAGGGATTCCTCTCAGAGGGCATGAGGCCTCTCTACACACTGGCACATTGTGGGAAGCCTTGGCAGGAATGTGTGACAGCTGTAGCAAAGGATAGGTCAAATCCGTGCCAATTAATTGAGCTGTCTGCTGGTGTGCGATAAGTGATCCTGCATCGCCCCTTGCATTGCTGTGGTCTGCCATGGATGGTGAAAAAGCATGCCTCTTCTACTGCTGCCAGACTAACTGGCCACTAGCAACTGATAGTAGTATTAACTGGTCTGTTATTACTAACAAAGACTTTTCTATATGGTACTCAATTTACCATGACCTGGGAGAGTGATCAACTCCTCCCAGCAATAAAAAATTACATTTGTGTTAGAGTGTAAAAACAAGCACTGGCAAAGGCAGTAGGTCTGGTGTGGCTGCAAGCCCTTTGTCACCTCAAGGCCGAAGAATCTGCACAATTAGCTTTTTCCCTTTTGGTGGCTGCCATTGTTCCACCTATGTCTGAGGGGAGCGCCCCTTGCACCCTATTAACTGGTCTGTAGCCTATTGCAAGACAATGAAATTGAAGAGCGTAACTTCAAACTCGAGCGCACTGCATTTGCCAGAACGGTGTATATCAAAAGTTCACCAATATCTTCAGGTTTTGATCCTTTTATTTGCAGATGAATTTAAATAGTTTCCTCGGTTGTGCTTGTTACAAAGTAGACCGTAAAAAGTAACACTGCTTCTACACGGCAGCTGTGTTAATAACCTCTTGCTGTCGCATGCTTGTACTTTAAAACAAATCTTAAGTGATTTTTCTTGATTCCCAATGCATTTCGGGCTTATCGTGTAGCCATTCTTCAGGGGTCACTACAAATTTAAACAAACATAACTGTTAGGTGTATTCGTATCTCACTTCATCGGAGCCGCGTTGAGGGAAGGCAGGGGATTTGCCAATGCAGTAACCGTCTTTCCTGAGCAGGAAGGAGGGATCCCCAATACACGCTAAGGCTCATGAGGTCTTATACTGTAGAACTCTAAGTTCTTCGCCAACTGGGCGCAACTGCATTCGCTAACACTATTAAACACTGTTAGGAATATTACACATTGTGGTAATTTTGTTAATTTTTTAATACACTTTTACATTTTGCATGTGAGTAAGGGGAGGGTAAGTGCACAACCCTTGTCCTGAAGAAGGAGGCTGTGACCTCCGAAACATGTTGACACTCTACTAGTGGTTTTTGATACCTTAACTCGTATCTATCTAACCACGCCCTGCACTTCTTTTAGTAATACCAGCCGGGGATTAAATTAAATAATTTTCCTTCCCACGTGCCAGGTATTTTTTAACCTTTCACTTTTTTCACCTCACCTCACTCACATTTATATACACACACCCCCACACATAGTTCACTTCAAAGTGCTCCTGCGTATCCGCGAGTCGTAGCACGCCGCATCCCGTAGAGGGGTGCGAAGGCCCCGATGATGAAGCATGACACCAAGGGGCCTGTTGGTGTGTGAGGGGCATTTAAACAACACTGTGTGTCTCCCCTTCACTTTAAGGATCACCACCACCTTGAGTGGATTCCACTTTGTTTATGTATTCGTATCTCAACCATGTTATTAAAATGTCATTACTACATGTACTGATAGACATTTTCCCGCTATACGCTAAATTAAGCACTATAACCTTTAACCAAAAGTCATGTGAATGACGATCCCCTTTACACATATAACCATATTCAAATAAAATTTGACGGTTTCCTACCTTCGATCGTTGTCTAAACGGCCTTCCGTTTCTAAAATATGTCATTACTCTACTTCCCAACATACTCGATATTAATAGGTGCTCCTCAAACTCCGCCCTGCTATTTTTTAACCAATACAACGATGGGTAGAACACACTTATACTACGAATCCCACAATGCCTTGTTTACAACCCAGATCATTCCACATTATTCAAATATACATTATCAACGCTGTTACCGTAGTATGGCCTCGATTTAAAGGTAAAGAGCTTGTGTACCCCGCCCACCCTAAAGTGTATTACACATATCAGTCAGAAACTTTTTGGGCGCGAACGCCCATGTGTAGTAAGTCTATGATGAAATATAACATAATTATTTCAAAGTCCCACGTGTTGGAACAGGTGAATAGATGGTAATTCTTCAAAAGACGTTCTTTTCGTAGATTTTGTCCTCGGTAATCTTGGGTGCAACGTGATTAAGACAAGGGTAAAATACAACATTCAAGGTCAAGTGCACTCCCTAGTGTTAAAGCAATTTCTCTGTTTATCCAAATTTACAACTTTTTAGCGTGCTGCTCAATGGTGGTCTGTCCTGGAACCACGTGGTGTATACAAGACAATGAAATTGAAGCGCGTAACTTCAAACTCGAGCGCACTGCATTTGCCAGAACGGCGTATATCAAAAGTTCACCAATATCTTCAGGTTTTGATCCTTTTATTTGCAGATGAATTTAAATAGTTTCCTCGGTTGTGCTTGTTACAAAGTAGACCGTAAAAAGTAACACTGCTTCTACACGGCAGCTGTGTTAATAACCTCTTGCTGTTGCATGCTTGTACTTTAAAACAAATCGTAAGTGATTTTTCTTGATTCCCAATGCATTTCGGGCTTATTGTGTAGCCCTTCTTCAGGGGGTCACTACAAATTTAAACAAACATAACTGTTAGGTGTATTCATATCTCAACCATGTTATTAAAATGACATTACTACATGTACTGATAGACATTTTCCCGCTATACGCTAAATTAAGCACTATAACCTTTAACCAAAGTCATGTGAATGTCGATCCCCTTTACACATATAGCCATATTCAAATGAAATTTGACGGTTTCCTACCTTCGATGGTAGTCTAAACGGCCTTCCATTTCTAAAATATGTCATTCCTCTACTTCCGGACATACTCGCTATTAATAGGTGCTCCTCAAACTCCGCCCTGCTATTTTTTAACCAATACAACGATGGGTAGAACACACTTATACTACGAATCCCACAATGCCTTGTTACAACCCAGATCATTCCACTTTATTCAAATATACATTATCAACGCTGTTACCATAGTTTAGCCTCGGCTTAAAGGTAAAGAGCTCGTGTACCCCGCCCACCCTAAAGTGTATTACACATATCAGTCAGAAACTTTTTGGGCGTGAACGCCCATGTGTAGTAAGTCTATGATGAAATATAACATAATTATTTCAAAGTCCCACGTGTTGGAACAGGTGAACAGATGGTAATTGTTCAAAAGACGTTCTTTTCGTAGATTTTGTCCTCGGTAATCTTGGGTGCAACTTGATTAGGACAAGGGTATAATACAACATTCAAGGTCAAGTGCACTCCCTAGTGATAAAGCAATTTCTCTGTTCATCCAAATTTACAACTTTTAAGCGTGCTGCTCAATGGTGGTCTGTCCTGGAACCACGTGGTGTATACAAGACAATGAAATTAAAGCGCGTAACTTCAAACTCGAGCGGACTGCATTTGCCAGAACGGCGTATATCAAAAGTTCACCAATATCTTCAGGTTTTGATCCTTTTATTTGCAGATGAATTTAAATAGTTTCCTCGGTTGTGCTTGTTACAAAGTAGACCGTAAAAAGTAACACTGCTTCTACACGGCAGCTGTGTTAATAACCTCTTGCTGTCGCATGCTTGTACTTTAAAACAAATCGTAAGTGATTTTTATTGATTCCCAATGCATTTCGGGCTTATCGTGTAGCCCTTCTTCAGGGGGTCACTACAAATTTAAACAAACATAACTGTTAGGTGTATTCGTATCTCAACCATGTTATTAAAATGACATTACTACATGTACTGATAGACATTTTCCCGCTATACGCTAAATTAAGCACTATAACCTTTAACCAAAGTCATGGGAATGTCGATCCCCTTTACACATATAGCCATATTCAAATGAAATTCGACGGTTTCCTACCTTCGATCGTAGTCTAAACGGGCTTCCGTTTCTAAAATATGTCTTTCCTCTACTTCCCAACATACTCGATATTAATAGGTGCTCCTCAAACTCCGCCCTGCTATTTTTTAACCAATACAACGATGGGTAGAACACACTTATACTACGAATCCCACAATGCCTTGTTTACAACCCAGATCATTCCACTTTATTCAAATATACATTATCAACGCTGTTACCGTAGTTTGGCCTCGGTTTAAAGGTAAAGAGCTTGTGTACCCCGCCCACCCTAAAGTGTATTACACATATCAGTCAGAAACTTTTTGGGCGCGAACGCCCATGTGTAGTAAGTCTATGATGAAATATAACATAATTATTTCAAAGTCCCACGTGTTGGTACAGGTGAATAGATGGTAATTCTTCAAAAGACGTTCTTTTCGTAGATTTTGTCCTCGGTAATCTTGGGTGCAACTTGATTAGGACAAGGGTATAATACAACATTCAAGGTCAAGTACACTCCCTAGTGTTAAAGCAATTTCTCTGTTTATCCAAATTTACAACTTTTTAGCGTGCTGCTCAATGGTGGTCTGTCCTGGAACCACGTGGTGTATACAAGACAATGAAATTGAAGCGCGTAACTTCAAACTCGAGCGCACTGCATTTGCCAGAACGGCATATATCAAAAGTTCACCAATATCTTCAGGTTTTGATCCTTTTATTTGCAGATGAATTTAAATAGTTTCCTTGGTTGTGCTTGATACCAAGTAGACCGTAAAAAGTAACACTGCTTCTACACGGCAGCTGTGTTAATAACCTCTTGCTGTCGCATGCTTGTACTTTAAAACAAATCGTAAGTGATTTTTCTTGATTCCCAATGCATTTCGGGCTTATCGTGTAGCCCTTCTTCAGGGGGTCACTACAAATTTAAACAAACATAACTGTTAGGTGTATTCGTATCTCAACCATGTTATTAAAATGACATTACTACATGTACTGATAGACATTTTCCCGCTATACGCTAAATTAAGCACTATAACCTTTAACCAAAGTCATATGAATGTAGATCCCCTTTACACATATAGCCATATTCAAATGAAATTGGACGGGTTCCTACCTTCGATCGTAGTCTAAACGGCCTTGCGTTTCTAAAATATGTCATTCCTCTACTTCCCAACATACTCGCTATTAATAGGTGCTCCTCAAACTCCGCCCTGCTATTTTTTAACCAATACAATGATGGGTAGAACACACTTATAGTACGAATTTCACAATGCCTTGTTTACAACCCAGATCTTTCCACTTTATTAAAATATACATTATCAACGCTGTTACCGTAGTTTGGCCTCGGTTTAAAGGAAAAGAGCTTGTGTACCCCGCCCACCCTAAAGTGTATTACACATATCAGTCAGAAACTTTTTGGGCGCGAACGCCCATGTGTAGTAAGTCTATGATGAAATATAACATAATTATTTCAAAGTCCCACGTGTTGGAACAGGTGACTAGATGGTAATTCTTCAAAAGACGTTCTTTTCGTAGATTTTGTCCTCGGTAATCTTGGGTGCAACTTGATTCGGACAAGGGTATAATACAACATTCAAGGTCAAGTGCACTCCTTAGTGTTAAAGCAATTTTTCTGTTTATCCAAATTTACAACTTTTTAGCGTGCTGCTCAATGGTGGTCTGTCCTGGAACCACGTGGTGTATACAAAACAATGAAATTGAAGCACGTTACTTCGAACTCGAGCGCACTGCATTTGCCAGAACGGCGTATATCAAAAGTTCACCAATATCTTCAGGTTCTGATCCTTTTATTTGCAGATGAATTTAAATAGTTTCCTCGGTTGTGCTTGTTACAAATAGCTTTCATTAACAGGAGTTTGCAGAATGGAAAAAGAACCATGCTGAGAGATTGATACAGTTTTTTATGGTTACAGACAGAGGACACCCGCCATCCTCACGCCTCATCTGGCTCGTCTATGAGTCGCCTCAGTGCTCTGAACGAATTTCACCGGGCTGGGCCCAGGAATTAACCTTCGAGCCCTACGCACTGACTCTATCATACATGCTCTCTATATTGTGTAGAATTCCGCCTGCAGGCAACTGAGGATTATGAACGCATAGTCTTTCATCATCAAGTGAAAGAAACCCCCATGCCCGAATACTTGTCTCCAAGCCGTGAGTGATCCAGCTCTGTTGACATCACGATTAGGCGGCTCTCGTTTGGGAATATTGATCTGTTCCTCACCGCTGCTGTTTTAGAAAGCAAAATGACAGATGTGGAAAAATAAGGGGAAACTGCGAAGCATGTGCCGCTGATGAAGTGGCTGCGACCTCCATATGTGGATGTATGATGATACATCGCTAACCAAAACAACACGCGCCTTTACAACGCAGTTTTTAGTTCGCGATAGACATCACAACGCATGCTATTACAATGTATGGCATTAGTTTGCATGTCCGTAGAAATGCATACTAAATGCCTTTACAACGGACCCCATTTTCCCGCATCCTAAATAAAAAAAAAACTGACCCTAAGCGTTCAAACATGACCATAGACTACGACCCCCTGCCCATAAGCCCTAACAGTAGCATGCAATACTACCCTCTAACACTACCGCAAACCCTAAGCCCTAAACACCAAAACAGTAACATACACTACCCCAAACCCTAAGCCGTAATATACACTATCCCCCCCCCGAGGCACTACCCCAAGCCCTAAGCCCTAAACCAAAAGGCCTAAACACCAAAACAGTAGCATACACTACCCTAACCCCTAAGCCCTAAACAGTAATATACACTATCCCCCCCGACACTACCCCAAGCCCTAAGCCCTAAACCTTAAAACATACCCTTACCTTTGTTGCCTCGTGGTTCCTGTGCAGCGTCGCCGTCTCTACTCCCGGTTCCAGCATCGCCATTACATCGCACGCGCAAGCGCCTGCGATGTAATGGTATGCGTCGCAATGTCCACGCGTGGTAACGTCGCATGCATTGTAACGCATGCAACATAAAGCCATGCGTAGTGTTGCCGGCGTGGTAATGGTTGTTCGCCCCATATGTGTGCTAGAACGTAGGCGAGACCTAAACAGTGGCTAAAATACAAATATTTTTTGGTCTCAAAAAGCATGATTGCTATAGTAATCCCTGGTACTGAAGTTCACTGTTTTGTGTGAGGATTTGCTCCTAGTAAAGAAGCATAATGCCATCACTCACAGTGAAGCTAGTAGCCAGAGACTGAAGTTCGCTGTCAAATTTCCCATGCTGTAATGGAACATAATCAAAATGTGAATGACACAACAACAGACCAATGAATAAAGAGGGCTACCTAAAAGCCCATATAAGAAAGTGTATTATATAGTGATGGTCGCCAATGTGTAGTTATAGTTAGGTCAGAGTTTCCATAGGAAGACAATTTTTTTGTTTGTTAATAACTTTGTCATTGTTTGACGAATCTTCAATACAATTTCCAACAAAAACTTCACCCACCTCAGCTCCTTGTTAGAAAGTTTCAGGGTGATTCATTAAGCTGGGTTCAAGATACATCATTTTCCCATATGACATTTTTGTAAATAATACAGAAAAAAACAGCTGAACGGAATTGCAACAAATTTGGCAGAAAGTTATAACTTTACTCAGAAAGTCTATTTGTTGTTATTTGGTGCAAAGAGTTCAGTGTGGAAACACGACTGGTGCTCAGTACAACTCTATGTGCAAGTTGTGGTTGGATTTTTAATAAGGACCCTTCCCAGTGGATCCTGAAGAAACCCTGTGGAAGACAAAAGGTTGGAGTGCCACCCCACCTGTGGATACACTAGTACCCAGGTTACCTACACCAGGGGAGCCAGGTGCATAAGTCCGAAATGGTGTCGGAAAACACAGTCGAACCTCATGGGGACTTCGGGAAAGTGCTGTTGTTGAAAAAGGAGAAAGTGTCCAGTAGAATCAAAGCATGGGTTCTTGATAAGAGGTACCCGCAAGCATAACAGGCAGAGTCTATGTCACTCAGGGGTGACCAGGAGACTTGGAAGACAAGACGAATGCCATCTGATGTCAAGTGTTGCAGGATGGTTGACAATGACCTTGACTCTGCAGCTGTGAGAACCAGGTGATGCAGAGGAGGACCAGGAGCTGTGCACAAGCTGTCCTATGAAGCAGGGTATTACAAAGAGTTGTCACAGACTGCTGGGTCATGTATCATGAATTTAGCCGATATCGATATGTTATTTGGGAATGTTGTTCCACAGCCTTTATGGGGTAAGATTCTTCATACAGATCATGATCAAGAGTTAGGTGACTCATGGGCTAATATTGCTGCTGCAGATGCCCGACAAGTTGGTGGTGCTAAACCTGAGCCTTTAGTAGCTGAACTTCCTGGTAAAATAATTGATTACATGAAAACGATAATGCCTGCAATGCGTGTAAATTGGGATAAGTTGTCTGCATGTAAGCAGAAGAAAGATGAAACAGTGTCAGATTTCTTCACCAGGTTTGAAGAAACATTTGTCGACCACAGTGGTCAAGATATGAGCACAGAAGGTGGTCAGCGTTTGTTCATCGATAAATTCGTGCACAATCTGCTTCCAGAGTTGTGTAAAAAGTTAAAAGATTCAGAGAGTTCTTGGGCAGTTTCGTCTTCAGCACAGATATTGGCTACTGCACAATATTACGAAAATAGAGACAAAGACGAGAAAGATAGAGCAGAAAAGAAAACTAAGGAGCTGAAAACGAAGGTTTTGTTACAGCAAGCATATCCGCCACGTGGTGGTGGTGGTCAGAATAATGGTGGTCAGAGTAACTATCAGAGTAATTTTCAGCAGCCTCAACAGTATCAGAGGAACTCGCAAAAAGTCGAGTATACTTAACCCCGTGTCCCTGTAGGCCCCAATCAGTGTTCATATTGCAAGGAAGAGGGTCATTTTAAGTATAGTTGCCCTATTCTGTTACAGCGCGCAAACGGTGGTTCAAACACAAGAGGTAGAGGTGTTCAGCAAGCGCCTAGAGGTAGAGGACGTGGAAACGTCCCCCAGAACGCACATCCCCTTCCACCTCAAAATTCTATGAATAGGTTCGATCAGCAGAATAACGCACCTGGTAGGACAGCTCAGTACTATGCGTATGATTACTATACAGAAGATGAGCATTGGGAAGGTAATGATTGCTAGGACAGCCATAGACAAAGTGAGGGAGTTGTTTCAGTTCCAGTAGATCAGAATGGACCATACGTTGAGGTGATTACATCAGGTGTGTCAGAACCTTTTCTGTTGGATACTGGTGCTACAAAGAGTTCTATTATGCACTCCAAACTCCCTGGCGCACCTTTGTCTAGCTAAATGAATGTTTCTGTAGGTTTTTCTGGCGCCCCGGTTAGGAACCCGATTTCTGACCCTTTGTCTCTTTCTGTTGGTCCTTGTGAATTCGAAGCACCCCTTATTCTGACAACAGGTTGTGGTGAAAACTTGTTGGGATTAGATCTGTTGAAAAGGTTGTATGCGACTTTGTACTGTTCTCCTTCTGGAGTACAACTTACACTGGGTAAGAAAGTGGTTTCTCCAATGTATTTGTCAAAGGACAAACTTCCAACAGAGTTGTCATCTCTCCCTAATATTCTTTGGGCTACTGGTCCTAATGATGTGGGTCTTTTAGAAATACCACCATATGTTGCAACATTGAAAGCCAATGTTAAAATGCCACGAATTCCCCAATACAAAATCTCTAGTGAAGGTGAAAATGCTTTGCTAGCGATCGTTTACGATCTAATTGAAAAAGATGTGATTGAAGAGACAAGAGGCAACGTTTGCAATAAGCCTGTTCTGCCTTTTTTAAAGCGAATTGATCCCTCTCAGCCACCTGTGTACCGATTTGTGATTGATCTCAGAGAGGTGAATAAAATAGTTGTGCCACAATTTCCAGTTGTCCCCGACATTACTGCTTTATTGACTATGATTCCAGCTTCTGCCACCTGGTTTTCGGTGATCGATCTGAAGAATGCTTTCTTCAGCATCCCGATTGCTGAGGAGAGCAGGGATATTTTTTCCTTCAGTTTAGGAGGACGCAGCTTCCGCTTTAAACGCGCTCCTCAGGGCTACTGTGAAAGTCCATCAATATATAGTCAAGCTCTAAAAACACAGCTTGATACAATTGTTTTACCTGAAGGTGCTGCCCTTATTCAGTATGTGGATGATTTGCTTGTTGCTGCAGATACTAAGGAAATCTGTAAAGAAGCCACGTTGTCATTGTTGCGTCATCTGTGTGATTTGCATCACAAGGTGTCACTTTTCAAACTGCAATATTGTCGACAAGAAGTGACCTACTTAGGTCACCTCTTATCGAAGGAGGGAAGGAAACTGACCCCAGAAAGAATTCAGGCAATAGCGAAATTGAGTGTGCCAAGAACACAGAGAGAAGTGCGTGCCTTCTTGGGCATTACATCGTACTGTAGACTGTGGATTCCAAATTTTTCGTTATTAGCCAAACCTTTGGTGGCATTAACGTGTAAAAATACACCCAATCCCATTCCTTGGTCTGAAGAGTGTCAGAAAAGTTTTTCTGAATTGCGCACAGCATTATGTTCGGCTCCTGTGTTAGGTACCCCCAACTACAGTAAGCCTTTTACATTGTATGTCCATGAGAAGGAAGGTTGTGCATTGTCAGTGTTGACTCAGTTGTTTGGAGGCAAACAACATCCATGTGCGTATTTTTAATCGACTTTGGATCTGGTAGCTAGAGCATTGCCAAGTTGTTTAAGAGCCACAGCGCCAGCAGCTGTTTCTATTCGACAGTCTGCTGGTTTAGAAATGAATAATACACTAGTCGTGATGGTCCCGCATGCAGTAGACACGTTGTTAAATAGAACCAAGACACAGCACTTAACTAGTGCTCGATTGTCAGGTTACGAATTAACATTGTTAGCGAGTCATGTGCACATAAAAAGGTGCAACACTTTAAACCTAGCCACGTTGTTGCCAATTGTAGAGGAATCAGGTGCTTCAGAACAGCATGATTGTTTTCGTAGAACAGAGGAAGAGACGAAAGGGAGAGTAGATCTCTACGATACTCCTCTTGCTGAATGTGATGGTACATTGTGGGTGGATGGTTCATGCTTCAAGCTCCCGAATGGTGACGCGACTGCAGCATATGCTGTCACGACTTTGCATACAATTGTTGAGGCTGCACGTGTCCCACATAATTCAGCTCAGGCAGCAGAATTAATTGCACTTACAAGAGCATGTGTGTTGTCAAAAGGAATGAAAGTTACTGTCTATACCGACAGTCAGTATGCATTTGGTGTGGCTCACAGTTTTGGGCGATTGTGGAAAGAACGTGGGTTCCTGACTTCGCATGGAGCTAAGATTCAGCATGGTCAGTTGGTGAATGACCTTCTTGAATCACTGACCTTGCCTCTGCAAATGGCGATTGTGAAATGTAGTGCTCACAAGAAGGTGACTGATGATGTTGGTCGTGGAAATGCATTTGCTGATGAAATCGCGAAAGAAACCGCAAGGAATGTGACGAGCCGAATGTATGTTGCAGGCCCTGCAAGATGGGTTGGTGATGTTGGAATGTGTGAAGACACGATAGAGAGTGTGAAGTCCATTCAAGCTGAGGCCACAGAGAAAGAGTTGAGCACGTGGAGAGAAAGTACGGGTAAAATGGATGTAAATGGTTGTTGGATTGAATTGTCAGAGCATCAGAGATGGTTGTTACCCGATGCATATGTGCTGGCAGTGGTTACAATGGCTCATGGAATGGCTCATATCAGCGTGAAAGGGATTTGCAAGTTGTTGGCTCCAGTATGGCAGAATTCAGGGATTCCCAAGTGTGCAGAGAATTTGGTCAAGAATTGCAAGGTGTGTCAGAAACACAATCCTGGTAGGGGAACCCCAACTCCAGCTGGTCATTTTGCACCTCCTACGTATCCGTTCGAGGTTTTGCAGCTAGATTTCATTCACATGGAGAGGTGCAACAATTTAAAATACATACTCGTTGTTGTTTGTACCTTCTCAAGATGGGTGGAAGCCTATCCCCTAAAAGACAACACTGCCTTATCCACAGCTAAAGCCCTTGTGAAAGAGTTCTTCCCCAGGTTTGGAATGCCTAGAATGGTCTGGAGTGATAATGGGAGTGAATTTGTGGGTCGAGTGATGAAGAGAGTGTGTGAAGGGCTAGGCATTCATCAGAGGTTCCACGCTGCAAATCACCCCCAATCAGCTGGATTAGTAGAATGTTACAATGGCACGCTTAAGTTAAAACTGGCCAAAATTCAAGCGAGCACAGGTCTTAAATGGCCTGATGCTCTACCCTTAGCACTCCTATCAACCAGAATGACTGTGCATTCACGAGTGAAATTTAGCCCCTATGAAATTGTTTTTGGTCGCCCGGCCAACATATGGGGAGTGCCTAGGCCCACTAAATTCAGCGAACTCGAACACCCTGTTTTTCTTGATTATCTGTATGAATTGATGGCTAAATTGCGTGTTTTGCATCAACAGGTTCACGACACCCTGCCTCCGTTCTCTGAGACTCCAGGTCACGCCATCGACCCTGGTTCCTCGTTAAGAACTTCCAGAGAACGAAAAACGACCAGCCCAGGTGGACCGGACCGCACCTCGTCCTTCTTTCCACAAGATCAGCAGTTCGAGTGGAGGGGAAGGCCAACTGGATCCACGGGGTCCATTGTAAAAGGATCCCTTTTCCTCTGCCTTATGACCAGTGAGTCCAGAAGGGTGTCGCTGACTCAGAAACTGAAACAGTGCCACGTTTCCTACCTTTCAGTGATGCACGTGTAAAAGGAACACTGACTGAACAAGAGAGTGACAATATTTTGCAACCAGCAGTATCACCATCAAAGCGGTTGAACACTACAGAGCCTGAACTCTTGTTTCAGGATCAAACAGTACATGGAAGAAAACGCTACAATTTGAGGCCGAGACCTATGGACAAATAAATATATTTCTTTTTCCCTCCAAGTACTATTTTTTTTTTAAGTGCAGCTCTCCCATCTGAGAAACTTGCTTATTTTTGTTTTTGAACCGCCATCCGGGTTCCGCTGCTAGGGCCGCGATTGCTTAAAGTCTCTGGGGTGCAGCTGACGACGTTAGGTCGGCAGTTCTGGTTGGTCTAAGGGAGTTGCCCTGGACTGACAGAAGCATTCCTTAGCAGAATCAACCTCCCGTCGCGGGCAGCACTTTAGAGAGGATGGAGTTTTCCGAGATGGAGAGACCTGCCAAGGAAACAAACTTTAAACACAGGATCTGTAATATAATGACAAAGAAAAGTTTCTTGATATTGTGCATTTTCATGTTATTCAGTGTGATGATATTTTTAATAAGTTATGTGTTATTCTCTTTTCGAGTAACGTTTGCACCCACTACATCGCCTATACCTCCCCCTTCTACTATTTCCCCACATTCTTTTCAACCTCTTCCTGAACACGAATCAGCTAGGAGATTAGAGTTTATTAATAACTCCTTTGTTCAGCTCCTGCACCAACACCAACTTGTAATGAACACAACTAACTGTTGGGTGTGTGGTCTTATGCCTCACACAACGGATAAAGGTATTCCTTATCTGGTCCTGCCATTCAATCACAATGGTTCTGTGTGGGCATACAGAACAATGTTCATATATGCGCATGAAGTCTACCCCCTACGTTCTGTAACAGACAATCCTAAAAATAGTGCTCTAGTTAAGGGTATAGTAGACATGATTAAGGAAGGTATTTCTTATGAGACTATCCCGAGAGATGAGACACTAGTATACATAGGATGGAACATGACCGGATATGGAGCTACTCTGAGCGAGAAACAGCAAGCCAAGAGATCTTCCCCGATTTGGATTGTACCCCATCAGGGTCATCTGTGTCTGCAAGGTAATGGCACGAATCCCAGAGCTCAGTTAGGGAAGAGTATCTGCACTAAAACGTATGTTTTTGCAGCCCAGAATTCCCCTCCGTTTTTAGCAGCTAAGGGTACCTATTTCATCTGCCATGATAGAGCCTATACATGGTTGCCCCCTGACTTTTTGGGCTCATGTTTTGTTTCGTTCCTGTTGCCTCCCACCTACACAGCAGCGGCAGATTACCACAAGACGAGGATAGTCAGAGGTGCCTTGAGTCAAGAAGACACTGCAGGACAAGAATTTGGGGACTTCGTAAAGGGTTTTCTGCCGTTCTGGGGACCGATGGCTAACAGCAGGAACATAAGGCAATTGACAAGGGTGGTTGAGTCCACCGTGATAGAAACTGCTGGTGCCCTTAGTAACTTGACTGCTGAGCTCCAGTCGGATCGACTTATGACCCTTCAGAACAGGGTCGCTTTAGATGTCATACTTGCAGACTGAGGTGGGGTATGTAGATTGATCCAATTGAGTTGATGTGTTTTCATTCCAGATAACGCTCCAACAGTGTACCAGGCCATCTCTAAACTGCATAAGATTTCCGAATCTATTCATGTGGATAAAGGAGATTGGTCATTAATGGGATGGTTCTGGGAACTGATATCAGCCTGGGGATGGAAAATTCTGATGGTCATTGGGATGGTCTTAGCCATTCTTTTCCTGTTCTGTCTGTGCGTACAGTGTGCTCCTGCAATATGTGGCCTCTGTGTTACATCATGTGTAAGGAAGCTTGTATCAAGAGATGAGCTAAGTACTAGAATGATGTTACAGCAACATCTCAATTTATTTTATTTATTTATTTTGAAAGTTTTATACAGCGCGAACAAGATCTTTGCAGATATCAGAGCGCTTTACAAGTAAAAATACAAGGTAAAAATACAAAGTGATAAAGCGTATATACAAAGTAATATATGAGGTAGTTAGGTACAAGGTGCTAGTTACCTAGGTAGGTCAAAGGACATGAGGTAGGTCACAGGTGTGGTAGTGTAGGTACACTGTGTATAGACAAACAATTGCGTCAATAGCATAAAGTGCAATAACAAGGAGCATATACTTGCTTAAGCGTGTTTAGAGTATTTAGAGTTTAAGGTGGGCCAAGTTGAGGTGGGTGTGTGCAGGATGTATAGTCCCACAGGTGCGACAGTAGAAGGGAAGTAAGGATCGTTGAGGTGGAGAGGGTAAAGTGTGCAAAGTCAACCAGGTGCGTCAACAATATAACAATATACCTAATCAACCAGGTGCAGCAAACATTATAACAAAATACAAAGAGTGAGCATATACAATTACGTAATTCGATAATACAGGTGGTACAATAGGCCAAGGTCGGGCAGGTCTTACAGAGCAGATTCATGAGTGATACGGAGTAATAGGTCATGTGTATTTTGCCATGAGGATCGCTTTAACTTCTTTCTTGAAGATTGTGTTGGAGGAGATGAGCCTTGTTTCAGGAGGGAGTGAGTTCCAGATCCTGGGTGCCATTCCTGAAAAGGAGCGTTTATACGTTTTTTCCTTCCGAAATCTTCGAGGTTTCAGCAAAAGATTGTTTGTGCTTGTAGTAGTTCGGGAGCCACCCGAAATTGTCAACTTTTGAGTGAGGTAGGCGGGTGAATTCAGATGAACAGCCTTGTGTGTCATGCATGCGATTTTCAGTTGAATTCTGGCTTCAAAAGGTAGCCAGTTCAGTGATTTAAAGTCCGGGGAGATATGCGAGTGTTTTTTTGAGCCTGTGACGAGTCTCGCTGCGGCGTTAAGGGACGCTCTTAGGGGTGCCGTTGTAGTTAGGGGGAGCCCGCAGAGGGCGGTGCTACCGTATTCTATGTGCGGGATGACTATAGATTGTACTGCAGTATGGAAGTCTTTGGCAGGAAGGAAGGGTTTAAGTTTTCTCAGGGTATTGATTTGGAAGTTCGCTCCTTTGGTTGCCTTGCTGATGTGCTGCTGCATGTTGAGATTGGTGTCAAGTGTTATGCCTAAAGATTTTGCTGAGTCTACTACGATGGGCTGTACATTTAGAGCCGTTAATTGCTTAAGCCATGTTTGAGCCGTGGATATTTTAGCGGGAGGTGAGATCAGGAGGAACTCAGTCTTCAGAGCATTGAGTTTGAGATGATTCTCAGCAAGCCAGGATTGGGTGTTTCTGATCGTGGTGTTCAGCAGCATGATGTCCTTCGGAGATTGTATTTTGAGATAAAGTTGGGTGTCGTCGGCATACATGTGAAAGTGCACATTAGAAGCCTGTAGCAACGTAGTGAGAGGTTCCATAACTAGGTTGAACAGTGTTGGGGAGAGGGAGGATCCTTGAGGGACGCCTAGCGATACAGGTACCGGAGAGGACAGCAGGTTGTTGCTTTTGATTCTTTGTGTCCGGTTGTGTAGAAATGAGGTGAACCATTTTAGAAAAGTCCCAGATATTCCCATTCTTGTGTTTAACAGTTCGAGTAAGTTCTCATGTTTAACTGTATCGAATGCTGAGGAGAGATCCAGAAGGATGAGGAGGCAGGTATCGTTTTGGTCTAGGATTTGGAGGGCATCGTCCACTATGTGAGTCATGGCAGTTTCGGTACTGTGCCCTGCTCGGAAGCCTGACTGATGAGCGTTTAGGAGATCAAACTTATCTATGTGTTTAGTCAGTTGTAGTTGTACGCATTTTTCCAACAGTTTGGCGAGAGTGGGAATGTTTGTAATAGGGCGGTAATTGTTTAGATCAGTGGGGTCTGCTGTTGGTTTTTTTTAGTAGCGGTGTGACTTGCCCTACTTTGAGGGCGTTGGGGATGGATCCTTGTTGAAGAGTTGGCCTAGGGACTCCCTAGGCCAACTCAATGACTTTAGGAATATAGATCTGGACTCAGATTAGCATGAGGATAGATTAATTGCCTATGTAAGGGCAAAAGGAGGGTTTGTGGTTCTGAAAATTCTGGACTCATGTATTAATTCTGGACCGAAGAATAAAACTTCGTCGAAACATGACGAATTTGGTATCAAAAGACCGAGAATGGCTAGTACACTATGTACAAGCATTTTCGGCATATTCGAGTGACGATTTCACCTCGAAATCGTCATTTGCGTTTTGAACCCTTGGCTTCCATTTTGTATACGGCAGCCATTTTGTGAGTTGCCCTTTACATAGGCTTTAATCCAGCTAGATTCGATTCCAAAAGGACACGTACACCTTAATCGACTTTCCTATGACCTGTGCAAGTTGGAACCATTGCCCCAGGCCGAACCTGTTAGGTCAGTTCCTCTCCCAGTGGCCGAACAAGATAGCATCAAGGCTCAACAAGCCATAAAACCTTCTTATCGCACACACACCCTGCCGAATCTTGCTCACATCTGTCCCTGCTCTTTTCTCTCACTTGCTTTATGATGGGGAGGTGCCCGTTTTTATTAGGGGTCCACTGATATCTGATGGAAATACCGGACCTTGCCGGGTAATTTATTTTGGGCTGGACGAAGTGAAATATGGGCTTGCCACCATGACTCTGCTTTCTCTTTGTAAACTAAAGTATGTGAATAGTATATTGTAAATTCAAGAATGTTTGCCTGAAGCTGAATATTTTGTATAAAAAGAGAAGCCTGGTTTTGTGAATTCGAGCAGTCTCCTGAGAATATACTTCCCGTGTGTTGTACTTCTAGGACACTTGTTACCTTGGTTGCAGCCAATAAAATCGATCCTTGACTTCACCTAGAAGACTCTGAGTTTCTGTGGTCTGAATCAGGAAAGGACTCGAGGTCTTTGGGTATACCCTGACACCGCTGGGTTGCCGGTTCTATACCGGTTCTTAAAAACCCGGTACCTCAGCAGAAATATGTCTCTTGTCGTCAGCAACCATTTTGTGCTATCCGGGTCTAGAAGTTTGGCACCGGGAACACTGAGAGCCTAACGGAGGGCTCTTCCATTGGTACCAAACATGATAGGATTTGTTGCAGCCGGTTTCAAGATGCTGCTTCACTGACACTCCACTGACACTCCAGGAGAATAGAGTCCATAGGCTGCAGGGGTGTCCTGCTCATGCAGGGGCACCATGTCACTTAGAACCAAGCACCCTGTCTTCAGGATTCCAAAGGCCTGCTATAGGGGTGACTTGTAGGTTTTAAGTGCAGTGAGCCTTAAATATTGGAAACCTATATCTTAAGTAAGTGGTGCAAGCATCAACTTAAAGAGGCTGCAATGGCAGGCCTGTAGATCTATTTTGCATGGTCTCCCATGGGTGGCATAATGAATGCTTCAGCCCATGGGAGACCTCTGGGGTACATATGCCCTGTGTACCTTAGTAGTATATACTAGGGACTGATAAGGGTATCCCAGTATCCAATCAGGAGTGTACCTAAGTACTCAACACAACAATTTAGGAAGCAAGCAGATAGACTAGTGTCCTAATTAGCCGGATCCCAGTCAGACTAGTCAAAATACAGCTTAGCACCAGACAAAAAGTGGGGGTAACCATGTAGAAGGATCATACCTTCCTACACCAACAGACCACGCCCACAACCTTGGCATCATCCTTGACAGCAAACTCATCATGAAATACTAGATCAATGCAGTCTGCTGCCCGCTTCCACACTCTTCGCATCCTCTGAAAGGTCGTCAGATGGCTCCCTGTCAACACCAAGAAAACTGCAACCCAAACCCTGGTCAGCAGCCGACTTAACCACGGCAATGCAGTCTATGTAGGAATCACCCAACTCCTGAAGATACTCCAGACGATACAGAACTCAACTGCTAGACTCATCCTCAACCTTCCTATATGGACCCACAGTATCCCCCCACCTCAAGAACCTCCAGCGACTCCCCGTCCAGAAAAGATGCTGATACATGCTTACAAAGCCCTCCACGGCCAAGGACCAGCATGCATCTACCACCACTTAAACTACCACCAACCCTCCAGACACCTGCCCTCCACCTCTCTCGCTCACACTTTCTGAATACCTCAAAGCCACAGCGGAGGACGCTCCTTCTCCTACTTTGCAGCTAAGTCCTGGAAATACCTTCCACTCCACCTCCAAACAGCATCATCACTCACAGAATTCAGAAAGGGACTCAAGATCTGGCTCTTTGGCTGATCACAGCAGGCTCCTAGAACCTGAATACCATCATGGGTGAATAGCCACGCTCTACAAATCCTGATTTATTGATTGATTGTCGGCCTCTCTTCCTTCTTACTGCATGCATGTTCTCTCAAACACTCTGAGTGCTCGGTGTATGTGAGCTCTGTCTCTCTTCTCTCTTACAGCATGTATGTTCTCTTCTCTCTCACACACTCTGAGTGCTCAGTCCAAGTCTCTGTCTCTCTTCTCTCTTACAGCATGTGTGCTCTCTTCTCTCACACACTCAGTGAGGACTCGGGGCAAGTGTCTCTCTTCTCTCTTACAGCGTATGCTTTCCTCACACACTCAGTGAGCGCTTGGCATAAATATCTGTCTCTCTTACAGAATGTTCTCTTCTCTCACACACACGCTCAGTGAGCACTCGGTGTGCCTGTCTCTTCTCTCTTACAGCATGCATGCTCTTTTCTCTCACACACTCAGTGAGCGCTTCGTGTAAGTGTCTGTCTCTTTTCTTTCTTATATCATGTATACTCTTCTCTCACGCACTCAGTGAGCGCTCGGTGTAAGTGTCTGTCTCTCTTCTCTCTTACAATCAATCAATCAATCAATCAGAGTACTTGTAGAGCGCGCTACTTACCCGTGAGGGTCTCAAGGCGCTGAGGGGGAGGAGGGGGTGCTGCTACTGCTTGAAGAGCCAGGTCTTCAGGAGTCTTCTGAAGGCGAGTAGGTCTTGGGTCTGCCGTATGTGGGTAGGGAATACAGCATGTCTGCTCTCTTCTCTCACACACTCAGTGAGCGCTCGGTCTAAGTGTCTGTCTCTCTTCTCTCTTACAGCATGAATGCTTTCCTCACACACTCAGTGAGCGCTTGGCATACATATCTGTCTCTCTTTTCTCTTACAGCATGTTCTGTTCTCTCACACACACTCAGTGAGCGCTCGGTGTACCTGTCTCTTCTCTCTTACAGCATGCATGCTCTCTTCTCTCACGCACTCAGTGAGCTCTCGGTGTACGTGTCTGTCTCTCTTCTCTCTTACAATCAAACAATCAATCAGAGTACTTGTAGAGCGCACTACTTACCCGTGAGGCTCTCAAGGCGCTGAGGAGGAGGGGAGGAGGGGGTGCTGCTACTGCTTGAGGAGTCTTCTGAAGGCGAGTAGGTTTTGGGTCTGCCGTATGCGGGTAGGGAGTACAGTATGTCTGCCCTCTTCTCTCACACACAGTGAGCACTCTGTGTCTGTCCCTCTTCTCTCTTACAGACTCAGTGAGCACTCGGTCTAAGTGTCTGTCTCTCTTCTCTCTTACAGCATTTATGGTCTCTTCTCTCACTCACTCATTGAGCGATCGGTGTGTCCGTCTCCCTTCTCTCTTACAGCATGTATGCTCTCTTCTCTCACACACTCAGTGAGCGCTCAGTGTCTGTCTCTCTTACAGCATGTGTGCTCTCTTCTCTCACACACTCAGTGAGCGCTCAGTCTAAGTGTCTCTCTTCTCACTCACTCAGTGAGCGATCGGTGTGTTCGTCTCTCTTCTCTCTTACAGCATGTATGCTCTCTTCTCTCACACACTCAGTGAGCACTCAGTGTGTCTGTCTCTCTTACAGCATGTGTGCTCTCTTCTCACACACACTCAGTGAGCGCTCAGTCTAAGTGTCTCTCTTCTCACTCACTCAGTGAGCGATCGGTGTGTTCGTCTCTCTTCTCTCTTACAGCATGTATGCTCTCTTCTCTCACACTCAGTGAGCCTGTCTCTCTTACAGCATGTGTGCTCTCTTCTCACACACACTCAGTGAGCGCTCAGTCTAAGTGTCTCTCTTCTCACTCACTCAGTGAGCGATCGGTGTGTTCGTCTCTCTTCTCTCTTACAGCATGTATGCTCTCTTCTCTCACACACTCAGTGAGCGCTCGGTGTGTCTGTTTTTCTTACAGCATGTGTGCTCTCTTCTCTCACACAGTCAGTGAGCGCTCGGTGTGTCTGTTTTTCTTACAGCATGTATGCTCTCTCCTCTCCCACACTCACTGCGCGCTCGGTGTACACGAGTGCTCGCTCTCGCTCTCGCCGGGGGGTCTGGTTTTCTTGGCTCACTGGAAGTGTCACCAGCAGAAAGTTTACAGCTGAGAGCGCTGTGCGCTCGGGGCCTCCCCCGGCGGGAGGGGGCGGAGCCGGCAGCTTCGCACACACCTCCGAGGGGGAGGACTCCTGGACTTCCCAGGCAGCTTCGGACCGGGAGTGTGGAGCTGTGGGGAATACCTGGGGGTCCCAAGCGAGGACCGCGAGTACAGCTGAGCTCTGGGGGTCCCGGCCGCGGACAGGGAGTATCCCCCGGACCCGGGGGCCCGGGCTAGGACTGAGGGAGCGGAGAGGGACAGGCGGGGGCTATGAGGCTTGCCGGGACTGCCCCTGTTTGGAAGTTATCAGTCACTCAGCGGGAGCTGCTTCTGGGCTGGAGCAGATCGGAGCGGCACGCTCGAATCCCGGTGCACGAGGGTGAGCACGAGCAACGGGCGCTGCACGAATTGTGAGTGTGAAGAGCGTGCAGCGATCGTGAGGTCGGCGTGGACGTGCGGTGCTGACTTCCAGCTCCCTGCAGGAGCTGCCCCGCTGGGGGGTGTTCTGCATATGTCCAGGAGCACGCACGAGCGGCACCGATTGTCGATGCACAGAAGTTGCAGGGAGTTCTGGGTCGTCGCAGGAGCTGCACGGTTGTGAGTACACGTCACGAGCTGCTTACATTGTGGGCGCACATCAGGAGCTGCCCGGAGTAGAAGTCTCTAGTGGGGACCAGATCTGGTGTTATTGCACAGCAGGAGTTGCAACAACTGTGGAGGCACAATATGGAGTGATTGGTTGTGGTTTCACAACAGGAGCTGCACCGGTTGTGGTTGCAAATCAGGATCTGCACGGATTGTGGTCACACAACAGGATCTGCACTGATTGTGGTAACATAACGGGATCTGCACGGATTGGGGTTACACAGAGCAGGATCTGCACGGATTGCGAATACATAACAGGATCTGCACGGATTGCGGTAACATAACAGGGTCTGCACGGATTGTGACCAGAGCAGGATCTGCACGGATTGTGATCAGAGCAGGGGCTGCACGGATTGTGATCACAGCAGGGTCTGCACGGATTGTGGTACCATAACAGAATCTGCACGGATTGCAGATACACAGCATGAGCTGAGTCTGTGGATACTCAGCCGGAGCTGCACAGATTGTGGTTACACAACTGGATCTGCACGGTTTTTGCCACTGCACTGAACAGGAGCTGCTCTGCATCCGGATCTCCGCGGGGGGATGTGACTTCACTAAACAGGAAAGAACATTGTTGAGATGGATGCCGGGCACACTGAGGCGGAGACGCACTCCGCATAAAGTGAAGAGGAGCTGGTCCTAGCTGGCGAGAGCAGGCGGCACACGGGTCTCGTGCCCGGATTGCATGTTCCCCGAACACGGCCAGACACTGCGTGACACGAGCTGCTCGCTCCGGGGCTGGCGATCTGGAGTGTGATTGGCTGATGTTGAAGCCTAGAGTGTCGGACCGCCCACCACGTACGGCCTGCGTCCCCCATCATAGGATGTGATTGGAACGTGATCCGGTCATGCCTGTGAATTTAAGATGTTCAATTTAGTAGGGTCTAAAATTGACCTAAAAATCTAAAAGGGCTCAGTGCTAAAGAAAAAAATTACAAAAACACAAATTCTGTCTGGCAAGTGTTGAACCGAAATCTACTCCGTTTGTCCATTTAGATAATTACCCATTGTTCACTGAAAAAAGGCATTTTTAAGTTTAGTTGAGCATTTTTTGTTAGGATAAGATCTCTATTCCTCCTGTCAAAAAGGTGTTGCACAGAGGCCTCTGGTAGCTCCTCATGGTGTGAGCTGCCTGGAATTGACCCAATAGAACTGATATTTCTAATGCATAGAGTAACTAACTTCTGCTGAGTGGCAGCAGGGTCTCTTCAAGGCTGAGCGTGTGCATCCAGCTACAGCTATAGGAAGGTCTCACTGCAGTCTATTTGCTGTTAGGTACAGAGCCTCACACCGAGGTTCATTAACCTGTCCTCGTGCAAGTAAAGATCCTCACAGTAGTCAAGTAGAAGTTTCCCACACACAGCTGGTTGGCACTAGGCCCAAGAGAATGCTTGTGGCGTCCCAAGGCCGCGTTCACTCCTTGGACTAGTTCCTTCCTGGTACTGACCACCGCGTAAACCCCCACTGCTCTGGCTTGGTCGCCATGAGCTCTCCTGAGCGGGAGGGCTCAGGCCCAGTATCGCGGAAGCAGCGCCTGATGGCATCCCTTGGGTCTGGAGAACCTGGCGGCACAGTCTACTGCTTCATCTGTGGTGGCGCAATGCTGCGCGGCCGCGAGCTGCGGCTACCTGTGAGATGCCCCCCGGAGCCAGGAGGGCCCTTCTTCCCATTTCTGGCACAGCAGGAGCCTGCACCTGGGGCCTCGGAGCCTAGTGCGGACGGGACCGTGCCCTGCTGTGCAGTGTGCCAGCATTTCCTAGCTGAGCAGTGGAGCGCCTTTGAGCGCCGCCGCACTCCCCTCGACAAGCGCATGTACTGGCTGAAGAGGCCTTACCAGTGTGGTATGGCTGGTGATCCGCGCAAGCCAGCACCCCGTGAGTGGAACCCCGCCTACGAGGATGCCCTTAATACAAGGGGTGACTCCGAGCTATCCTCTCTGTCGGAGGATGAGACACTGTCTGAGCCTGAGCAAGAGGCCAACCATACACGAACCCTGGGAGCACCCCATGCGCACACCCCAGTGCAGGACATTGGGGCTTCTAGAGGCAAAACAGGTCAGAATGTTCCCCACATCAAGCACCCAGAGTGGAGCCAGAGAGCCCGCAATGGCAGGGCCGGCCAGGCCGTAGCACATGCCCAGTACCCCAAATCAGAGGCCCAACAAGCCCTTCCCGCTGCTCCGTCACCCCATGTCTCCCAGACTGGCCCTGGCCAGAGGGACTGTTCCTCAGAGGACATCAACATCACCAGTGACGATGATGAATATCGGCTCAGAAACTGGGGAGAGGCAAAGAAAGAGAATGGAGTTGGACCCGTTGTCCGTCACAGTGGTGCGATCACTCCAACAGCGGTAGCGGTGGCAGGGGGAACGGCTTGCTACATTTGTGGAAGTCGCCTTTCCCAGGCCAACCAACATCAGATCCATGTACAGAAGCAAGAAAACCCACCACACGAGCCCTTCTTCCCATTCCTCTGGCTGCATAGCCCTCCACCTGGTGCACAGCCCATCAGCCCTTCAGGGAGTACCCTGGTTTGCCCCTGCTGCTTCTCCTCCCTGATGCAGCAGTGGCAGAGCTTCGAGGTTGCCAGTGTACCCGTACTGCAGCGACTCTACATGGTACCCCTCAACGCCAAGTCTTTAGGTATGCCTTCGAAAGATGGTGCACAGTTTAAGGTGGAGACTGCGGCGGCCGGGCATGAAGTATGCTATCTCTGTGGAGAAGAAACAAAGGAGGCTAGGCTAGTGGCTTGTAAAGTGACAAATGGAAATGCCAGAAACACCATGCACTTTCCCTTCCTTGGCCAGTTGCCCTGCCCTCCCAACTCCAAAGGCTTGACCTCCAAAGGGGAGGCCGCCAGCTGCAGAAAGTGCTATGGAGTCTTGGAGGACATCTGGGCCATCTATAGGGCTTGCCAGACCGAGGAGCTCATCACGTCCGTCCAAAGCTTCTTGGGACGCTACCATCAAGTGTTCTCAATGGATGAACCCAATGTCATGCCCTCACGAAGGGGCCACGCGGCCATATGTTACATATGTGGCACTGAGATGGGTGCTGGTCAGGAATTCCAAGTTAATGTGAACCCACCCAACCGTTATGGAGACAAGGAACCATTCTTCCCTTTCCTGACCGTGTACCCGCCAGCCCCCAGGGCCCGACCCGCAGACTCCATCGGCCTGGTCTCTACCTGCAGCCTGTGCTACCACGACCTCCTCGGGCAGTGGCTGCAGCACGAAGGCCGAAGCACCCTGCATCCCAGCAGCCCCTGGTCCCGACAGTACAAAGTGGAGACCTTTGTTTGCTTCTTCTGCCGGCTGGAAAAGAAACGTTGCCTTGGGTTGAAAGCTGTGCGTGTTGCCAGGCTCCCCATCTTTCTGTACTCCCCGAGGGTGAGCAACAGCTTACTCGTGGATGATGGCAAAGAACTCACCATCGGAGCATGCGCCGAATGCAGAGCTGTGGTCCTGGCGGGAAAAGTGGTCACAAATGGGGATCTGGTTGACCACAAGCCACCTAGCATGAGTCAGAAGGTAAGAAGCCATAACGTTTATTTCTTTTGTTTATTCATGACCAAAGCCTGTCTATTGCTGGATTATGAAGTGGTCTCTGCCTTGTTGTACAATGGTATATTAGACGGTGGCGTAGACAATAAGACAATTGTCTATCAAGAGCTTCAGTTGAGTTTCCAGTTGAAGGAGGCCTGTCCGTGGGGCAATGGGTATCTGTTCCCCCATTGGTTACATTTGTATCACAGGTTGAAAAAATAGTAATTGGAATAGTTAAAGGACTAAACTAAATTTCACTGTATAATGACATTATTGATAAATGTTATAGGACTCGTCTTCTGTATCTATGTATTTCTTGTCAATTACGGATGGGAATGTCAACATAATCTTATTGGAGAGATTGTCCTCTCCTCAATATTAAATATATTGATTTCCTCATATATTTTAGGAAAAGCATGGATGTGTACATTTTTGCCGAAGGTTGTTGGGTCTGTTAGGTGTACTATACGAGTGCAAAAAAAAATGCAAAGATGTGTAGGCAATGACTTAATGCCTTTGAAAAAAGTTTGGCTTGGGTCTCCATGCTTATTGTCGTCAGGTGCAGTGCCAAGAGGGGCGTTCTGTAATACTGTCAGGGTATCCGCAGGGTATCCCAAACGGGGATTCTTAAAGATTCTGGGCCACTGGCGAAGCAGCGAACATATTCATTGTTTTATTCAAAATCCTGTTTCTGGAGCAGCTTCTGAATGTAATGTTGTAGTCCGAAGTTTTGAGACCTATGGTGTAATATCTTCTACTACGATTTCTTAGGAGAAGAGTTGCTTGTGTTTGCAAACATTGCCATCTGGCCAATACCAGGCCAGTGCTGAACATATGCAGACACCACTGCATGGATGCTATTTTGCTTTCATCACAAACATGTGTGCACCCTTGTTTCGCCAGCATCTGACATTTGAGCAGCGAGCTTGCCTATGGTCAAAGCAAAAAGTAATTGCCTCTTAGGATCTGACCCAACCAATGATACAGTGCACACCTCCTAGAATCAGAGCCAATCAATGGCACAGCGTACACCTCCTAGAATCAGAGCCAATCAATGACACAGCGTTCACCTCCTCGAATCAGAGCCAACCAATGATACTGTGTGCACCTCCTAGAATCAGAGCCAATCAAAGACACAGCATACGCCTTCTAGTAGGAGGTCCATCCAATGACATTTTGTACACATCCTAAAATCAGGGCACACCAATAGCATAAGTTATACCTCCTTAGCTTCAAGGCCATCTAATGACATTGTTTTCGCCTCCTATGGTTCGGGTCATCTAGTGTCTTTATGTACGCCTTCTAGTATCAGTGTGAACCAATGATATAATGTAAGCCTCCTAGGATCAGGACCAAACGACAATGTAAAGTTAGGCAGCTGAGGCTAAAAACAACAATGACACAGCACAAGTCTGCCAAGGATCAGGTTTTGGCCACTAACGAACAAAAAGTCAGGCAGCCTATTGTTGTGGCCAACCAGTTACATAAAGCTAAGCATCCTATATTGAAGACAACAAGTGACACACGGGTATAAAAGTCTATGGTTTGGCCAACTAATGACAGAAAGAAAGGGAAATATAGTGTAGAGGCCAACCAGTGACATAAGGTTAAGCAACAAAGGATCAAATATATAATTGACCTATAGAACAGCCTTTGGAATGCGCCCAATGACTGACCTAGAAGCAGAAGCTTACGGTCGGGGTGACTATTTATTGAAGGGCAAAATAGCGTTGGGCAATGACCAACTACTGACCGAAGAGCAAGACGTTTTGGTTCAGGGAAACCAGTGACATAAGTCCAGACAGTCTAGGTATAGGACATCGGCTTACAGAGGCGCATACAGCCTAGGGTCAGGCACAGCTAGTAACACAGGCCAGGCATCGTAAAGCATTATCCAACAGGGATGTAGGCGACCTCATCCAACCATAACCTAAGGAGAGGCAACTCAGTCACAAGCTCTCGGTGATCCACCGCAAACATTTCAGGATCAGGTCTATCAAGGGTCGTGGGTGCAGACATGCTGATGTCATATCCCACCAATGACATAGCAGCAGGCAGTTTATCATCATCATCCCAAACTAGTAATGTAGAGAGAGAAAGTCCTATGCTACAAAGTAAACCAATTAAATGGACATACAGCTGTAGATGGGACCAAAACAGTTCCATTTGGAGCAGCAGCATAGAAATTCAGAAATCAGACACAACAACAAAAAAATTCATGTAACCTAGGGTCAGTGTCAACAAGTGACTGGAGCAGACAGGCTATGATGAGGCAAAAGAGCACACAACCTTGAAAACAATACAAACCAATCACATAGGAGCTGCGCATACTGCCTCTTGCTGGTAGCATAGCATTAAACCCACCCTGTGACGCAGGAGGTAGGCAGTCTATGTGCAGGAAAACAGTGAGACCAGGGCAGGAAATCTAGGATCCGGTGTTGTCGGGGACAAAGAGTCAGGAGGTCAAACCAGTGACACTTAAGCTTCCAGCATATGGTAAAGGAATCTCAAAAGTGGGTTGATACCCCTGATTTTGAAAAGGATACATGTAATCCCCAAATCGAAGGGGGACATGTCGGGCAGAAATGTAGAAACTAGGATCCATGCCCAGGAACAGCGCAATCGACTAAATCTGTTGCTGTTCCAATAGAAAAAAAATAACTTTCTATCAGTTTAGCAGGATTGCTTTTATATATATATATATATATATATATATATATATATATATATATATATATATATATATATATATATATCTTCCTATCTGTAACCTTTTATTTGAATTTACAAAAAACAAACCAGTTACAATTTCTTTGCATCGCTGGACTTTAGCAACAGTCCGTCGCAAGCAGCATAGACCAGTGACGTTTTGGGCTAAATATTCCCACTTCATTTGCTGTGCTTCAATTACAGATTGTTTTATTACAATGCTCTCCATAACATTCTGCCACTTCCGGCAACAGAACACAGAAATACACGTGGGTAGGAGGAGTCACCCCTTCCACCGCTGTGAACAAATCATTTCACATGCAAAGTCTGAAGCACCGCTGGGAAGCATGTGCTATCAAAACTATTGAAAAGGGATGGCTGTGGATAAGAAACGATACCATGAGAACAAACAGAAACATAAAAAGATAACCATCAATCTAAAGGTAGCACCAAAAATGAATTAAACAATATGATTAACACATTACGAGAGAACACCAATACTCCTGACCTAAACGAGTTTTACAGTTTGAACCTCAAAACACACAAAGTTCCAGAAACATGTATGCATCAAACAATTACATAAATGTCGAAATATTTTATTCCCGAACAAATGTAGAAAATTCGAAATTTTTATTTTTGGAGAGAAGGAGCTTTTAAGTCAAAAAGGGGAATTGATATACTATGCTCTAGCATATCATTTTGTCTTTTATCGCTCCTCTTGCAGGGCACAATTCCTAAAAAAAGAAGTGGGGGGACTAACCTAGTTAATCAGTATGCAAGTGGCATCACGGCGCGTGACATTGCGGCGCTTGAGGTGCGTGACATCACAGCACGTGACATCACAGGAAAATATTTTGAACTAAGAAGTGACATCAGATCTTAAGCCCCACATATATGTTTAGCAGGTGTATCATGAGTACATTTGAGCACATTTCGAGTATACTTGCAAACTCTCCTGATTTACGCAGAAGAGTAACACTTTCGTACGCTACACATAAACCAATGTTGCCTTTTGTCAGCGTAAAGCTTCCTCTAGCCATATTGCTTTGAAAGAAAAAATAGTGATATTTAAATTATTATAACACCTCCTCAGGGGTAGTAAGTGCTATATAAATGCTATTTATTTTGTGCAAATACTGGGAAAGACAAACACATCTGACATTCTTACAGTGCATGCATATCTCCTAAACAGAGCCTGAACAAAGTGAAAAACTGCCTCTCAAGTATGTGTGAAGTGCTAACAAGGTGTGAGCCTTTGTTTCCCCTATGCTGCATTTGCTTCTAGGTGTGAGGCTACTGACTGCTCCCAGACAAAAGACAAAAGGAGGCCTGATGTCCTGATGTCCCCTTTGATTCTGCCTTTGTTATGGGCCCAGCAGGAGTCAGAAATAAGAAAGCTTTGCGATCGAACGTTGTTGCGATCAACAGCAGACAACAAAGTGCAGGCTCCGATGAATGTGTCAGCATCTTTTTCAGTGAGGCCCAACTTCTCGAGGCCCAACTTCTTGGCAGGGTGGACAGCGTCCACCCTCTGAAAAAAGTGGGTGGATGCCGTCCACATGCGTGTACCACCGACTCGTGCCCTGCCTATGGTGACTATATGCTCATGTCACTACAATATTGAGTTTCAAGCAGGCCTGGCTCTAGAATTTTTTTCTGTGGGAGGGCTGTAAAGAAGCATGGGTGGGCCATGACGATGAATGGGTACTGGCCAGAAAAACAGCAAAGTATTTAAACAAGTTGATAGATATATCGCAGTAATCCGCACCCAAATTGCTACATACTTTGCTTTCTTTGTTGTGCATCTGGCTTTGGGGACGAGAGGGATGCTGCTTGTCAAATCGTTAGGATGCAGAACTTTTAAGACTGTAGCATGCTCCTAGTCATGTGCAACAGCTGAAATGTTTCTGCTGTCACACAGAGCCACTTTACAGCTTTTAATGTTTAAAAAAAAACTTTTGACGCTTTTTTACGTTGCAAAGCACTGAAGTTTAACAAGCATTAGAAATGCAATAGGTCTCGCAGCATTAGAGTTAGTGCTTTTAGAATTGTTTATGGGTTTTTTTGTAAATCTTTAGCATTTTTGTTTCCTGTAGCCAATGCTAAGGAATAAAAAAAAAAAGCCATAAACATTTCTAAAAGCTCTAACTCAAATTCTCCGAGACCTATTGCATTGGAAATGCAATAGGTCTCGCAGTAGGAAAGTTTGAGCTATAGGTGTTATTTATTTGTTTGTTTTTTATTTATGTGTTGTTTTTTCTAAATAGCTAAATTAATAGCTTTCTTCTTTACAAAGCCAATAGTTATAATTTTTGTAAATGTGACACCTCTAGCATTTGTAAAGCAACATGTTTTGTATTAACGGGACTTATATGTGACTTATATGTATTGATATTAAAAAAATCAATGGCTTTAAAAAACAATTAATAATTAATACGTAAATAAAATGGATTTTATTTTATATTGCCAATAGCTTAAAGTTTATTAAATATATTTAGTGAAGATGCTGTGGTTGCGCTGAGTGAGGGTGAGTGAGGGTGAGGGTGAGTGAGGGTGAGGGTGAGTGAGGGTGAGTGAGGGTGAGTGAGTGAGGGTGAGTGAGGGTGAGTGAGGGTGAGGGGGTGAGGGGTTGAGGGTGAGTGAGGGTGAGGGTGAGGGGGTGAGGGGTTGAGTGAGAGTGAGGGTGAGTGAGGGGTTGAGGGTGAGTGAGGGTGAGGGGTTGAGGGTGGGTGAGGGGTTGAGGGTGAGTGAGGGTGAGGGGTTGAGGGTGAGTGAGGGTGAGGGTGAGTGAGGGTGAGTGAGGGTGAGGGTGGGTGAGAGTGAGGGTGAGTGAGGGTGAGTGTGGGTGAGTGTGGGTGAGTGTGGGTGAGTGTGGGTGAGTGAGGGTGAGTGAGGGTGAGTGAGGGTGAGGGTGAGTGAGGGTGAGGGATTGAGGGTGAGGGGTTGAGGGTGAGTGAGGGTGAGGGGTTGAGGGTGAGTGAGGGTGAGGGGTTGAGGGTGAGTGAGGGTGAGGGGTTGAGGGTGAGTGAGGGTGAGTGAGGGTGAGTGGTTGAGGGTGAGGGGTTGAGGGTGAGTGGGGGTGAGTGAGGGTGAGGGGTTGAGGGTGAGTGAGGGTGAGGGGTTGAGGGTGAGTGAGGGTGAGGGGTTGAGGGTGAGTGAGGGTGAGGGGTTGAGGGTGAGTGAGGGTGAGGGTGAGTGAGGGTGGGTGAAGGTGAGTGAGGGTGGGTGAAGGTGAGTGAGGGTGGGTGAAGGTGAGAGAGGGTGAGTGAGGGTGAGTGTGGGTGAGTGTGGGTGAGTGTGGGTGAGTGTGGGTGAGTGAGGGTGAGGGATTGAGGGTGAGGGGTTGAGGGTGAGTGAGGGTGAGGGGTTGAGCGTGAGTGAGGGTGAGGGTGAGTGAGGGTGAGGGTGAGTGAGGGTGAGGGGTTGAGGGTGAGTGAGGGTGAGGGTGAGTGAGGGTGAGGGTGAGTGAGCTACATCTAATGACTTCAGAGGACTGCTTATAGACTGTTTAAATTACAACCACTGTCGATAGTAAGTACTATTGACCCTGATAACACCCTAATATATGTCCAAAGTCACAGTTTGGTAGGACTGGGCCAGACCAATGTATATGTTTCTATAAGTGTAGTCAGGACCATACAAGGGTTAGTTGAATAGCCTTGGCGGAAAACCCTGCTTCATTTTTTCGTATGAAACGATCCAGAGCGCCGCCTCAAATTGACAGGCGAAAGTATGATCTAAACATTACTGACATCTCCATCCTGAGGCGTGGGGTCTATAGCGTGACAGCTCGGTCTACACTTCATGCCCTTGGACGAACGCGGATTGGCTGTTCCGTTCTATGTGTCAGGAGCTCAAGGCTGACAAAACTGATGCCGAACTCCTAAAGGAAGTTTTAGAAAAAATGCGCTTGAGATGAGTAGCAACCAAATCGAAGGCAGGCAGATTTCGCTTCATTTATATCCAGTATCGTTGTTGTCCTGAGCGGCACCCTCGGGGCAACAGAAGCCGCTGCCATTGCTAAATAAAACAATGCAAACAATAGTTTAAAATATGGCGCGCTGAAGGATCTTAAATACAGCCTTTAACCCCTTAATCCTCGCTAATTGTACAAAACACCCACTGTAACGCAAGAGTCGAAGAGCGTTCTGACGTACCTTGCCTCGTAGTTTTTGCAGATGCGTAAGAAGTAGACAGAGGACTAACGCTTCCCCAGGGTAGGGTAACGGGGCGGCCATTTCAGAAGAGAGCGTTTCCGGTCGAGAGGAATGGCAGCTTCTCGGATGGCCACCATACCCTGAAGATTTGCCGTTTGATGGAGAAAGTAAACACAAATTGAGACAGAACACTTTATTGGTCTAAATGGAGGGAGTCTCCCTTCCAATTAGAAAGCCTGCTTGTGCGTGAGCTTGAGGTCCTTTCTAAGCAAGTCTGGTGAAGATATAAAACACTTTATTGCATTTCGGGTTACGTTATTAAGTGGAGAGGTCATTGAGTCGGTACTTGTTTTTCTAGCCTCTCCAGTGCATGTTTTGTTTGCTTCTTTACTTTTGTAGCAGGTAGTAAGATCTGATAATGTACCCCGAAGGACGGCAATAAGAGACTATACAAAAATGCAAATTCAAAGAAATCGCCCAGCAAAACGTGTGCTCAAAGTCCTGAAACGCAAATAGATTTTCTGCTTGTGACAGGCCAGCTGTTTCTGTAATTCTTACACTATTACGTGATTATGCATGGAGTAAAAGTTTTGAACGCGACATGGCAGGCAGGGGAGGGGGCGGAGCGGGGGTGTGGGAGGAGTGCGGGAACAGACGGGGAGGAGAGTAGGAGGAGGAGAGTAGAGGAGGCACGGCCTAGCGGCCGTGCAATCAAGAAGTGAGGGGGTGGAGCTGGGGGAGGCAGGAGAGTAGGAGGAGGAGAGTAGAGGAGGCACGGCCTAGCGGCCGTGCAATCAAGAAGTGAGGGGGTGGAGCTGGGGGAGGCTGTGTGAGAGAGTAGGCAAGGCAGGCGGCTGGGGGCATGTGCACGCGCATTTAAGCTCAATGCGCATGCGCATTGAGCTTAAATTTCTCGTGCACTGCAAGGAATCGCCACGATTCCTTGCAAGTTGGGGATAAAGAGTGGATAAGCCACCATAGACTCGCAAGCTCGATGCGCATGCGCATCGACAGGCGAGACCTAAAAATGCGATGCAATAAGCCTAGAATTATAATTCAGTTTTCAGGATAGCTACGCTGGTCATTTGTGCATCATAGCAGCAATCTCCCCAGGCCTGAAAGTATCCTATGTCAAAGGTGTAAATCATTAAAATAAAGGATAAGGGAGAGCCCACAGAGCTGCACGCCCCTATGAAAGTGAAGGTGAAAAAAATTGTTTTTCAGTTCTGAATAGCTGTGGGTGGGCCAGGGTATTCCTTGTGTGGGCCTGGCCCACTTGGCCCACCCTCTAGAACCGAGCTTGGTTTTAAGGCTGGGCTTTAAACTTGTACATTCTAACCTGGAACTGTATCCTAAATGGAGAAATTAAGAGACTCAAGGCTACACCACTCACAATACATGGCCTTGTAAACAGAAAGCCTTGGACTTACAACATGGCCCTTTCTGCTCATCGTAGACGGAGTGCTGAGCAGGAAAAGACTTGCAACAGTGATATCGTAACAGAATCTTTGAACTGAAGGCAATTAGAGCTGGTGCAATTTATATAACAAAGTGCTTCTAAAATCCCCATATAGACATTCCCACCCTTCACTGTGTGGAAAAGATTGTGTCCCTTTTACAAAAAAAAACTTTTACAAAAAAAAAGATTGTGTCCAGGGTCAGAAAGGAGCTAGAACCGAGTTCCACTCCTTTTAGTAGAACTGTTAAATAGTTTCCGAACTATTTACATCTAACTAACAGCATGGTCGTATGTACCTCTCGGATCCAAGGAAAAGCTGATGTCGAGCGACAGCTCTTACTCATGCGCGACTAAAGGACCCGAAGAGGTATTAATCCCTTTATGGATTTTGGTTTCATCGCTGAACAGATTTCTTAATTTAAAGCATTGTAAATGACTATTTCAATTCAGCAGGTAGAACCCGTCTGGTCCGACAAGAGGTACAGACAGAGAAGACTGAAACCTTAAATGTTTTATTTTACAGATGTTGTTGTAGAGCAATCAATTAAAATAGCCATGGTCAATTAATCAATAAATCCGAGTGCAAAGCTCACTTACACTAGAGAAGTCAATCAAAGATTCTCAGTAAAGCCCAGGTTAGTAAATTCAAAGCCGAAAATGGGAGAGAAAGGCTGCATGGATTCACCTCCAAGGGTAGGTAAGAAAGGCCTCTCTTTACACACTCAAATACATTTGGAAAATCCCTCATAATTCTACAACATTGAGCTTCTCATGGAAACTACCTGTGCTAGAACAAATGTTGTTACATCATGTGTTAATCTACTTCGACAGCTAGGTGCAACATTGAGCCCGGACAATCCTACTAATATAAAATGTTATTCTTTATGAAGGTCATCCCCGTGCCTGTGAAAGTACACGCAAACGTTTCTTTCGTTCAGAAATGAAACTACAAGTTTATCCACGTGATGTGAGTCTCTGTCAGTAAACGTCACAAAACAAGATGGAGTCTGAGGCCTAAAATGTCTGAGACAGAGTCGAGTTTTCATTAGTTAAAAGCATTATATTTCAGAAAATAGCTTTTGCGTCACCCAGTATTCCGCCCCCCCCCCCCCCCCACACACACAAACAACCCTGCGCTTGTGGTCATGTGTCAGAGGAAATCCCGAGGGTCTGCCCCTGTGGAGGACTACCGTAATCCTTAGGACTGCCTTCCCTAGGGTTCAAAGAACTCCTGGCGAAACCTCAGAGAAGATAAGTAGGTGAGTCCCAGGTGAGGAGTGCCAGGACGCGTTCACTCTTCCCTGTGCTTTGAGGGTGTCCACTGTTCACTTTGCTGGATGCATGTGCATGGGAGGCCAGAGTGGACCCGTCCAGATGGGTGAGTTTAGTGTGAGTAGAGGCAGGGACAGCATCATTCAGTTTGCAGGGTCTTGTGTCAGCTGCTACCTTGAAACTGGGGCCTACACAGTGGAAGGCACTACAGTTCGTTTTTCTTTTAGTACTTGCATGAATACATTAGCATAACCCTAACCCGTCGAGCCCATGCACGGGTCAATAAGTTTTTTACATTTTTTTATAATCATTCGCTTTCCAAAACAACTTTTTCTTGGTGGACTTGTGTCACTGTTCTCTGAGTCACCCTCCAAAGACCCAGCCTAACTCCTGCCATGATGACGTCAGCTCAGCCGTAGCAAAACACACAACAAATATATTAACTTCAACATCTGTCAATCTCTTTCCCTTCACATGCTCTAAGGGGCCGCAGGGAAGCATGCATTATCTTTGAATCAATTACTAGTCATCAGGAGGGGCAGTTTACCAAATGTGTGCATGTCGCCAGGCTTTTACAGGAGTATAAAGGCAGGGCAGCCTTGCAGAAGGGATGATTAAATAAATGGCAACCTTCCACAAATGTGGATTAAATATAGGACAAACTTCCAGAAGTGAGTAAGGAATGCAGAGCAGCTTTCCAGAAAAGCAGAACACATGCAGGCAGCCTTTCATAGAAGTGACATAAATGCAGAGCATCCTTTCATAGTAGTGTAATAAATTTAAAGCATGCTCTCATAGAAGTGTAATAAATAAAGAGCATCCTATCATAGTAGTGTAATAAATGCAGAGCATCCTTCTGTAGTAGAGTAATAAATACAGAGCACCCTTCCATAAAGGTGTAATAAATGAAGAGCATCCTCTCATAGAATTGTAATAAATCAAGAGCATCCTTCCATAGAAGTGTAATAAATGCAGAGCATCCTCTCATAGAGGTGTAATAAATGAAGCGCATCCTCTCATAGACGAGTAATAAATGAAGAGCATCCTACCATAGAAGTGTAATAAATGCAGAGCATCCTTCCGTAGTAGTGTATTAAATAAAGAGCATCCTCTAATAGAGGTGTAATAAATGAAGAGCATCCTAGCATAGACGTGGAATAAATGCAGAGCATCCTTCCGTAGTAGTGTGAAGAATGCAGAGCAGAGGCGCAACTAGAGACACATTTCGGGGTGGGGGGCAAGAACATTTTTCGGGGGGGCTGAATCTTTAAGCAACATGCAGAGTGGAGCTGCAGGGGCTCGTGGAAGGGGTGAAACAATAGCAAGGCCTCATTAACATGGAAATTGTCTTTTAAAGACCTGTGAAGTGCTCGGGTGCGGCTGTGTGTGTGCGAAGGAAGCTGTCTCATCCCGGGCTGCCACACACGACGAGGGGGGACGGGGGGGCTGAAGCCCTTTGAGTCCAATGGGTGTTGCGCGCCTGATGCAGAGCATCCTTCCATAGAGGTGTAATAAATGAAGAGCATCCTACCATACAAGTGTAATAAATGCAGAGCATCCTATCATAGAAGTGTAATAAATGCAGAACATCCCCCATAAAAGTGAATTAAATGCAGAGCAGTCTTTTAGAACTCTGGAATAAGTGTGGAGCAACTCAAAGAAGTGTTGAATAAATGCAGAACAGCAGTCCAGACGTGTAAAATAAATGCAGAGCAGCCTCCTGAAGTGTAAAATAAATTCAGAGCAGAATTCCAGAAGTGTGGAATAAATGCAGTGCTGCCTTCCAGAAGTGTGGAATAAATGCTGAGCAGTCTTCCAGAAGTGTGGAATAAATCCAGTGTAGCCTTCCAGAAGTCTTGAATCAATACAGAGCACCCTTCCAGGAATGTGGAATAAATATAGTGCAGCCTTCCAGAAGTGTGGAATAAATGCAGAGCAACCTTCCAGAAGTGTGGAATAAATGCAGTGCTGCCTTCCAGAAGTGTAGAATAAATGCTGAGCAGTCTTCCAGAAGTGTGGAATAAATCCAGTGTAGCCTTCCAGAAGTCATGAATCAATACAGAGCACCCTTCCAGGAATGTGGAATAAACATAGTGCAGCCTTCCAGAAGTGTGGGATAATTGCATGAAATGCCCCCCAGTGAAGTGAATACGCGCAGACTGCTTTCCACAGGGGCTGGAATAAATAAATGCAGTGAAACCTTCACGAGAACCGTAGTGAATGCTGCGCTGGCTGCCAGAGTAACGTTATAAATGCAGTCTAGTCTTCCAGAAGTCTGGAATAAATGCTGAGCAACCTTCCAGAAGTGTGGAATAAATACAATGTAGCCTTCCAGAAGTCTGGAATAAATACAATGTAGCCTTCCAGAAGTCTGGAATAAATACAATGTAGCCTTCCAGATGTGTGGAATAAATATAGTGTAGCCTTCCAGAAGTGTGGAATAAATGCTGAGCAGTCTTCCAGAAGTGTGGAATAAATCCAGTGTAGCCTTCCAGAAGTTGGGAATAAATAATGTGCAGCCTTCTAGAAGTGTGGGATAATTGCAGGAAATGCCCCCCAGTGAAGTGAATACGCGCAGACTGCTTTCCACAGGGGCTGGAATAAATAAATGCAGTGAAACCTTCACGAGAACCGTAGTGAATGCTGCGCTGGCTGCCAGAGTAACGTTATAAATGCAGTCTAGTCTTCCAGAAGTCTGGAATAAATGCTGAGCAACCTTCCAGAAGTGTGGAATAAATACAATGTAGCCTTCCAGAAGTCTGGAATAAATACAATGTAGCCTTCCAGAAGTCTGGAATAAATACAATGTAGCCTTCCAGAAGTCTGGAATAAATACAATGTAGCCTTCCAGATGTGTGGAATAAATATAGTGTAGCCTTCCAGAAGTGTGGAATAAATGCTGAGCAGTCTTCCAGAAGTGTGGAATAAATCCAGTGTAGCCTTCCAGAAGTTGGGAATAAATAATGTGCAGCCTTCCAGAAGTGTGGGATAATTGCAGGAAATGCCCCCCAGTGAAGTGAATACGCGCAGACTGCTTTCCACAGGGGCTGGAATAAATAAATGCCGCGCAGCCTTCACGAGAACCGTAGTGAATGCGGCGCTGGCCGCCAGAGTAACGTTATAAATGCAGAGTCTCTTCCAGAACAGAGGGAGACATGTAAAGCACCCACCCCGAGCGGCGGGATTCCAGCATGCCAGCCTCCGAGGGGCGGAATGTTTGCAGCTCTGCCTTCCGGAGGCATGGCACACGCGCAGGGCATCTTTCAAGGGATTCCCCGCACCAGGCAGGCCTCGGGAGGAGGCAAGTTATTTTTATGGGTCTGACACACAAGTTTCCCTTTCGAATCAATGGCGGGCCTTCAGCAGCTGCTGCAGGAGTCAAGAGGTGATATCCTCACTGCCCAGCCCCCCCCTCACTCACGTCCACCTCCTCCACCCAGCTTGAGAGAACCCCCGCCCCTCCCAGCTAGAGACCAGCCTCGCGCTCGGCTCTACAGCTCCCAGAAGTGGGGCAGCTGTTAGCAGAGTCGACTCGGTCGGTGGCTGAAGGGGCGGGAATATCACCAGAGCAGTCCACTGGCGACGATGGTGCTTCACGAACGTGCAACGAGGGAGGCTTGTAGAACTGGCCAGCGCATAATGTTTCTTTCGTATATTAGTTAGGATTTTGGATTTTGAGAACCAAAAACCGGGACATTTTGGAAAAATAGAAGAAGGAATAACAGTTTTCATCCACGGAATGGCGCAGAATGACAGCTCTCCTCAATATAGGATTACAGAAGATGCATTAAGAAAACAAATACAATTGAATTTCTACAACCAACATCATATCTATTAATTAAACTGCTAACTTTTAACAGCTGCTAACTAGCACAGCTTTAGGACAAACCAAAAAGTGCCCCTCACTGTTGTCAGTCGACCCCCTCTAAAAACAGGGACTTGAGTCAAAATTACCGAAATCTGCCGGGACAGCTCGTGGAAAACCGGGACTGTCCCGGCAAATCTGGGACACCTGGTCCCCCTACTGTTGGTGTTTCATCACTTATATGCAGAGGAAGGGAACTCCCGGGCGTAGACCTTGGGGCTTCGATCCCCAGGGCAGTCTGCATCTATATGTCCTCTGTAGGTATTTTATGCGGCACGGACTGTCACGTTTTGTACACCCCGCGGGGTTTCTCATCTTATGTGCCTGTTATACTGTATGTGCGTGTCTCTTGTATGCCTCAACCTCTTAGTGATTTCCAGATATTATTCAGCGTCATTTGTGCCCCGTTTGTCCCACACAGTTTGCAGCTAGCTGCCAAGTATTTGCATCTTGAGTTCTAGGCGCCCTACACTGCCTCGTGCTGGCAGGTATCCTGCACTTTTATCTCCAGGTGCTTTATACTCCCCCTTGATGGCAGGTCTCCTGCACTTTTATCTCCAGGTGCTTTATACTCCCCCTTGATGGCAGGTATCCTGCACTTTTATCTCTTGGCGCTTTATACGGGCATTCTGCACTTTTATTACAAGGCTCCTTATTCTGTCTCATGCTGCGGGTATCCTTCACTTTTATCACAATGTGCCTTATACTGTCTCACGCTGGTGGGTATCCTGCACTTTTTTTCTCTAGGCGCTTTATACTGTCTGGTGCTGGCAAGTAATCTGCACTTTTATCACAAGGCGCCTTATACGGGTATCCTACACTTTTATCACAAGGTTGCCTATACTGTCTTATGCGGGTGGGTATCCTGCTCCTTGAACTCTAGGCTCATTATACAGTATAATACTGGCCGGTATCTTGCACGTTTCTCTCTTGGTGCTTTATACTGTCTCATTCCGGCAGGTATCCTGCACTTTTATCAGAAGATGCCTTACACTGTCTCATGCTGGTAGGTAATTTGCACTTTTTTCTCTAGGCTCCTTATACTGTCGCAGGTTGGTGGGTTTCCTGCACTTTTATCACAAGGTGCCTTATAATGTCTCCTGCTGGTGGGAATCCTTCACTTTTATCTCCATGTGCTTTATACTGCCTTATGGTGGCAGGTGCCCTTTACTTTTATCATAAGGCGTCTTGTACTGTCTCGTGCTGGCTGATATTTTGCACTTTTATTACTAGATGGCCAGGGTCACTGTAATTTTGCGGCAGAGGGTATCAAATCATGTAGTAAGGTGCCTATGCAGCAAATAACGGCAAATATGTGGCATAGTGAAGGACATTTTGTTTAAGTATTACTCCATTATTTATCATTTTTACACATGGTACTACTGTTGCGGCATTATTAGTACCACTTTAACAATCAAATACAGAAACAAGCAACTGAAAGGTAACCAGTCAAACTTTGGAAACGGCCTTCACTGTGCAGAAACACATCAACAAGTTTTCTGTTACTTTTCATCCATTTAAGCTAAAAACAATTTTTTGTGTTAAAATCTGCACATCACACATCAGATGACGGATTATGTGGCAAATGTGGCAAACCCATAATTATGCGAAAATAGCTGTGCGCCGCAGAATCCCATAGTTTCAGTGGCCCTGCTTTTACTGTCTCATGCTCATGATGAGCATGTAATATTTGTGATGTATAAATATAGTGATTAAAATTCGGGCACAGAAATCTCCGAATGCCCCATATGTGATAGTATCTGTTTCTTTTGTTTTGAAGGGAAAAAATACACTTAAATTGTAATAGTAACAGCGATTATTGACAATGTTTACAAAAAGCGTATATGTGATATGAGTCAGTGTTGAATAAAAGTTATTATTATTCATTCGAATACTTTATTTCGGTCAATAGACTATAAAAGTGCAAATGCAATAAAATCATACAGTATATTAAGACAATCATTATAAAAATACACATTCAAATAACCAGCTTAACCCTTGGTTACGAATACTGTTAGTAAACATTCACCCCCTTAAATATCCGAAAAGGGACCTACAAAATAAGATGAGCCCTATTAAAATATGCTACAAATGTACAGTATAAAATATAGGCGTTGCCGAAGTACAGAATTAGATGACCCAATAAAGTCCGTACTTACATATGCAATTGCCCACCACCAACAATAAAACATTGTACCCTCTAATACCCTGAGGCAACCTGCAATGTGAAAATAGCCCTTGTTAAAATATGCCTAGGGCTAGTTAACGATGCTCTCTCAGATATAAGATTAGCTAAAAAAACTAATTGAGACATGGATGGTTTTGATACTTTGGAATGGGAAATCTCCCATATAAATAATGTATCGACTTAAGTGTAAAAATTGGAGCCCAAAAGCGATTTGCGCACCACCACATAGAAAATAGGAAGCACGTAACACCAAAAACAACTGGCTTTTGAGTGTTGTATTTCAGGAGCCTAAATACATTTGCACTATTATTATTAGTCTGTCTCATGTGAGCAGGCGTGGTGTTTCATGGATGTATCTTTGGACTTTCCTTACAATTCTAGAGGCTGTCAGTGACTGCCCTGAACTCGTCCGTCTCTGTCCTTGGGCAGTCTGCTTCACAAGGAGTAATGTCTTGATTTGGAAAGTGTGATTGCAGCTGTGAGTGTGCAGGCCTTGAAGCTGCTGGGGAGAGGGATACACTGGCGGTGGGGGGCAGGAGACCGGTGAAGTTCATACTAAGGGCTTTGTTTCCAAAAGCAACAGCAGGGGAAGAGGATTGGGTCTGGCTGCGTTCCCAGATATGTCTGTTGCTCATGGTCCTGTTCTTCCGCCTCACCCACCCCCACCATGCTCTAAATATCTTCACTCTAGCCAAGACATTCTCCTTGTTATCCAAAATATTTAAGTCTCTTTCGGATTTTTCATTTTAAAAGCTGACTGTCTTAATCTAAGGTAAACATGAGGTTATTTTGTTAAATACCCCACTCACAAAGATCAATGAAAGTAGAGTTTACGACGGAGTACCAAGAAAGTTGTTGCGCCTGACGTGTAGACACTCCTCAGTGCAGGACATTGGATCCCTTATTCACTCTTTCTCATCACCTTTCCTTGTTGAACTACACAAGGACCATGAGCCATGTCCAAGACATAGACACAAGCTCTGCCCTTTAAACATTCTCAACATTTTTGACCTCTCTTTAATCTCACAGGATATAGACCTGACTTTTCATCTGATAAGCTCTCATCTCTCACTCCTCAGCCCTTCACTCACACACTCCTGATACTCTCTTTTATGCGCTCACACCTTACAGTCTTCAGTCACAATCCTCACCGAGGATCCTCACTCACACTCTCCTCACACCAACTCTCTCCTCTCCATTCCCAAACTCTTTTGCAACTAGCTCTCCCCCTCATTCACACTTCAGTCTCCCAGGTATTTTCCTCTGTCTCTTTTCTCATTCCCACACTTGCTTGTTACTCAGTCACACCTATGTGAACTCTCTCCTCACTCATGATCCTCCCTCCATAGTTGCTTTTTTTTTTTTTAAACAAATTTTATTGGGTTTTATACAAACTGCATTACATAGTCTCAGCCTTTGTCAATCATCTCGAAAAAAACATTCTCCACTGGTGTCCCCAACCTCTGACCCGTGACATGTTATGCCATGCCATCCCTGTGATGCAATATGCGGTCAATGTCAATAACTATATCCCAATGTTACGTATATCCCCAACTCCCCCCCCAACAAGTGGTGCACCCCCCACCCCCCAATCGGTGCGTGTTCTGCTATGGTCTGTTTCGTCTTGTGGGTACCGGAGTTCACTTCCTCTTTAGTCAATCAGTGTACCTGATCAGGTTTGGGGGCGTCTACTGCTGGTGCAGCCTCCTCCCGGTCGCCCTCCGTCTGGTAATCTTGTAATGCTTGCACTAATGTTTCCCACGCCGTCGCTGCCTCCAATGCTCTCTCATTATTTAGTCGTCTAGCCTGCTGGTATCTAAGTGTGGTTTCGCTGCTTGCCCATTTCACAAACTCAGCCCTCCATCTCCTGCCGCTGGGCCCTACCGTCGCCTTCCAATGGCTCGTAATTTCCCGCTTTGCTAGTAGGAGCCCCATATCCATGAACTTGCTTGATATCTTGGTCTTCGATGTGTGGGGGAACCAATGCAAAACACTAGTGGCCATATCAAAGGTCAGCTGTCTCTCCGTAATTGCGTTCAATGCTTCTCCCACCTCTTCCCAGTAACCCCCTAACTCCCTCCATAGTTGCTTTTCTCATACACTCACTTCCTCATCACACTCTCATCCTCTCCTCACTTTTGGCTAATGGCCCTTTCTCCTTCCCGTACTCACTCATTACTTCTTTGCCATATCATGAACTCTGTCCTCCGTTATTCTCCCACCTCTTCACTCTTACTCGTTTCTCCCTTATTGTGTTTGGCCCTTTTCTAATCCCCACACTCCTTCATGCCTATCTCACCAGTGCTTCATTTGTTAAAAAAAAGCACCAGGGCCCTTTTCAGAAGGTCACTGCAGCCTGCACAACCCATACCCTGCCAGCGCGCCCAATAGCAGTATCAAAATAGCACCTAACCATCACACTCCTACAAGTGTGACAGTTCAGACTATTTCAGGCCACACACAGCTATAATAAGGGCATGAGGGGCTACTAGTATTTGTTTTCAATGCATTTTGACTTAATAAACACGATTGTTGTGCTAATCTCAAAATTAAAAATAAACAGCGCCACCATGTGGTGGAATCAATGTCGCTAGAGCCGGTGCGATAATTAAGTGCTAGTGCAGAGCACTGAAACCACCAGCACAAATTAAGCATTGTATCTCACTAACCATTCACCAAAAACCATATAGTCCCCCTAATAATCACACCTAACTAGTATTGATATAGTACATCACAAAGTAACTGAAGTAAATGCATAAATTTTTTTCTTAAGAGCCCACGATAAATCAAAATAAGCAACACTATCCACTATAGTAACCACTAGCATTGGGTTCTGCAGTAACATGCTATTTGCTTTAATGCGCTTCAACGCCTCGTCAGGGGTAGGAAGCTCTTTATAATTACAATTACTCGTCACTCAGTAGCCCCCTCATGAACTTTGTCCTCACTTATAATCCCTCCTCCTCATACTCACTCATGCTCTCTCACTTATAATAATCATCCTTTCACAGCCTCTGTTTTAACCCCTCGCTACTCGCTCTCTCACTTACGTCCTCTGCCTCTTTCCTGCTTCTTGCAGTGACTTGGCACTTAGTGGCACCACATAGACTCTCTCTTAACTTAGAAAGCTCCTTTCTCAATATTTTTGTATCCCTCACTCCTCGGTATCTCCATGATTATCCTCTGTCTCTTTCCAGACACTCAGTGGCCCTCTCATGTACTCTCCCCTCAGTTATAACCCTAGTAGTACCTCGGCCTCTTTTCTTATGCCCTCTTCACTTTTCACTCTGTTAATTATTGCCATTGGTCCCTTTTCACACACTCACCCTCACTCTTCACTCAGTGGGTTCCGCATGAACTTTTTCATCAAATATAATCCTCCTTCCTCAGTGTTTTTCTCATTCCCTACTCACTCCTAACTTTCCTACTTATCGTCCTCTGTCCCTATTCTAACTCCTGCACTTATTCTTCACTCAGCCGCCTCTTTGTGAACTCTCTCCTCACTTACACTCCCCCTCATCATTCTTTTTCCTTATTCCCTCACTCACTTCTCACTTATTGCCCTCTGTCCCTTTTCCAACAATTGCACTCATGTATCACTCCGGCCCCTCCTCATGAACTCTCTCCTCCCCTTTCTCATTCCCTCAATCACTCCTTACTCTCATTTATTTCCCCGTGGCCCTTTCCTCCCTCAAACTGACTCGTCACTCCGTGACCCCTCATCAACTCTCTCCCTTTTCTCACCCCTGCTTCTTTCAGTCCCCTCCTTATGAACTCTCCCCCACCAGCCTTTTCTTTATTCCCTCACTCGCTCTTCCACTTTTTACCCTTTGTCTCTTTTCTCACTCTTGGCGCTTTTTTGAACTCTCTCCCCACTTACAAACACCCCCTCAGTTTCTTACGACACCCCCTCACTCACTTATTGCCTATGTCATCACTCCCTTTTCCCACTCATCACTCTGCTGGGCTGCCCCGAGGCCATCACCCTCTGACACAGACGCTCCTCAAGGGCCGGATTTCATATTTTTGATCACCACTCGCTTCTCCCACTTACTGTAAAACATAACGAAAAGCAGACCTGGGCCCACGCCTCCCCCTCTCGGCTGAGTCTTGGCAGCGTGACATCACTGCCCCCCCCTTCCCCAGTGGGGCCTGCCTGACTCCAGCAGCGCCCCCCGCCACGGCCGTGAGCCTGCCCCCTGGACACATTCCATCCTGACCCCAGCGGCGCCCAGAAATACCGCCCAATCATATGCGCTTTCCTCTGAACCCTCAGCCCCTGATCACATTCCTTCCTTTCCCTGCCAGATCTGCTCCCCATGGGAATGACCCCTGCGCCCCTCGTGGCCACATTCCAGCCTGGAACCCCGGCTTCCTCCCCAGTTCAGACCGTGCGTCTTTTAAGCGCTAAGTGGGAATAGGAACGCTGTAGCCTGAAAGTACCTAAGTTCCCCAGCTCCATGATCAAGCGTGTCCCTGTTACCAACCCGAGCGTGGCTGATAGACCTGCATGTTGTATGAAGCCCTTATTCCGACTTTACCTCTGCGGTTTCATCCTGGGAGCCCGAGCTGTCAGAGTCCGCTTCGTTTTGACACTAAAACTGACGTCATTCATTCTGTTAAATATCTCTTCAGCTAAAGTTAACGCTCATTTGAAAGAAATCACAGAATGTGTGCCTGATCTGTCACTTAGGGTCTTCTACGTGTCTTTATTAGTTACATGAACTAGCTTTTCATGGCATGTCATGTATAACGTCACTTGTTACGTAGACTACGTCGTTAGCCCTTTGGGAACCCAGGCAGAAGAGTCTGGGGGCTTAGCACTAAGAGCCAAAGGTCATGCCGTCAAAAGATGTAAATCAGGCAACAAAAGTCATAAACAAAATAAGATTAATACTTTAAAGTGAAACATTTATTCTTCAATCTTTCTCAGTGTCTCCGTTAAGTGCCTACGACTGTATCACCGAATTAAGTGACATTTATTAAAAAGAATATTTTTTAAAACATTAAAGAATATGCCCATGCCCCGACGACTTTGCCCACGCGACCCCTAAAACAAAATGTCGCCGTTTGTCGTGGTCTCTGTTTATATAGCCTGCATTTTATTGCTCAATGTGAAGCAAGATTGTTTTATATTAACCATTTATGTTTATATAGAGTGTAGAATTACTCCACTCTGCTCTCTAACTGGATGGTTTGGGAAACGAGACATAGTAAATGACACAATTTGGTCAACAAGGAAGCCAGGATTTGAGTCCTATTTTTAAATACCATGTTTTATCTGTCAAAAGGGTTTATTTTTTAAAGGGGGAATTTTTGTTTTTACACTGCTACAGTCAGAGTACACACAGTAGGCCTGAAGCCATCTTTGAACTGTTACTGAAGTGGAGGGCACAGTACGTGCTGCAGTCCACTGCTGGTATTTAACTTCCAGCCCCTAGGAAAAGTTTGTACCACATATTTGGGTCCTATAGGCTAGTTAAATATGCTGATTCAGAATATGCCAATTCAACCATGTTTAAATGGAAAGCACAGGCACTTTATTGTTAGGACAATCTGGCTAAAGTCCAGAGAGATCTACAACTAGCAAAAATATAGGAGGCAGCAAAAATATAGGTTCCGCAAGAGGTGATAAATTTGAAATGACTACACAGAAAGGGCAAAATGTCCTCACCCATCCAGATGAAACATAAATAATGTGGTGGCAGCTAAGGACAATCACACCTGCCCAAGCTGACAATGTTTTGCCTGCTACGTAGCTGCATGACCTCCCACTGGACATAACTGACAGCACTTAGCATGTTGAGGTTTGTAATTTTCTCTTAGGCTTTAATAAATAATAGAGTATGTGCCCCAGCATACAAACTGCTGTTGAATAGGGTTGCAACTTCAGGGTGCTAGGGACCAGCCGTTTTCAATGTTTGTCATGTGAATTTTCTAGTTTGGCTTGCCAATAACTCACACACCAAGGTACCACTGGACACTGAATCTACTGTTTTTTCTCCAGATTCATAAATTGCTGCTAGGAGAATGGTTTAATCGAACATGTTCCCCTAAATTATCTGTCAGGGGTATCTCCCTCTTCTCCTGAGAAGACGATGTAAGAGAGTATAGATTTTGGGGTGTACAACGTAACTGTAATCCAGGGGTAAGGTCTGCCCCCCACACCATGTAAAAAAACAGTAGTCTCATAAATTGGAGCCTCACTTTACCCCATCATGAGTTTGTGTTCAGAAAAGCGAATTGTGTAAGTTTGCCTTTTTGAGAAAGATCTGTGTTATTTGCACACCAGAGGAACAACATGGAAGTCAACATCCCTGTATCCTTCTTCCTTATTTGTCTGAGGGAACACGCATAATTTCCAACACAAACCACCCTTTCCAAAACTAGGTGCAAAGAAGTCTGAAATGATGCCATGCATCGGGGTTGAGGAATCTCTGCGTGAGGATTTTTTTTCCCTCCTGTCTGTCATGGAAACTAAAATTCACAAGCGGTTCCATTTGAAGCCACCTTCATCAACTCAGACTGAGAACAAAGTTTGTGAATCTGCTCTCTCTGTTGATAGGCTGGCCTTTGAACTGTATAAGCACCATGATTAAAGAGAGGCCATGACCAACTCACATAAAACCGGAATATATAGCAAGGCCCTTTTGATCTAAAAATGTGGAAATCTACACCAACCTGACTTACTCAGCTTTTTGGTCTGCTTTGTAGCTGGAATGAAGTCTGAAAGACATATGTTAGTGTTCTTGCAGTTATGCATTTCTGCCTTTGGGAGTGCCTGTGATAAGTCTCCATCTGAATCAAGTCCCAAGTGTATTGCAGGGATTCTGCTCAGAAACAGAATGATGCCTGGGACCACAGAACATCAGTAGGTAGGGACTGAGTCATCATACCACCTCAGTAACCATGAACCCCAGTCTGACTAGCTATAGTGTCTCACTCACTCTCCTAACCATATCTAGAGAGACAAGTGAATTGACACCTCCGAATACAACACTCCCGACCCTCTCAGGGACTGTGGTAAAAGGACACTCCATTTTGCTCTTACACCCTTACTTGTCCACAATAAGATATAGCAAAGACACAAAGGAAGTTTGAAATGTTTATAAACTATCGTGCTCTAGAATGCAGTATTTGTGCCACAATCAGAAAACAAATGCTTAACACAAATACAGTCAGCATAGTCAGTAAACCGTATATTATAAAAAGCCCTGTCATAATATAATACAGATTAGCCTTACCCCCTTTCCCTCTACAGAAGCGAAGTCAGTAGCGGCCGGTTTGACTCGCAGGTGGGAGGGGCGCGTGGGGAGGGGATCGCGAAGGGAGGGGGTTTAATTGATGGAAAATAAAACTGAAGTTAACTCACCTTTGTCGTCCTGCGTCGTCGGTCTGCGTTGTCCTACAACAGGGAGCAGCCGCAAGCAAGCCTCCCTCCCCTCCCCTCGCCTGAGCCAACCACAACGCTGCAATGGCAGCATTGTGATTGGCTCGGACACCGACCCCACAGGCGTCTATGGGGAGGTCATTTTCTCTATGTAGGCTGCATGCAGTTTACATAGAGAAAATTCAGAGTGCGGCCTGGGGCCGACCAAACAGTCAGCGCCCACAACAGTGGGCAAGCCACTCCTCCCCTGCTCTCCAGCAGACACGTCCCACCCGCCTGCCCCCAACCAAACCCTGCATTCTGCTTTCTCGCAGTGAGAGAAGCAGAAACATAAAATGGTATTTTTGGTATTCAATAAGTAAATATTTGTAAAACATCTTAAAGAATATGAGTTTATTAATAGATATAATGTGCATTGTTTGTTTTATCGTGTATTTAACAGTCTTGATTCTTGAACAAGTTCCTTTTACAGGTAGTACTGCACAGGGATATGGGATGCAGTGAAGACAAGCATGGGCAAAGACAATAGGGTTCACATTTGGATCTAATTAGCTTTGCGAATGGTTTTAGCCATGCTGTACAGCATCCCTAATGCTGTGCAGCACAGCTAAAAAGAGAGAAAAATCATACATGCATGCCTACAACATGCTTTTTGTCTTTTATTTACCGATCTGAGTTGGATCTGCAAACAAAAAGGGAAAAAAAAGTAGCATGGGTGGGAGGAAGCAACACAAAGGGGGTTGGGATCATGGAGGTTGGGGGTGGGAAAGCACAGGCAGGCGGTGGGAAGCAACATGGGGGAACAGGTGAGGGAAGCAATATAAAGGGGTGTGGCGAATAAAGTTTAAACTCATAAACTGCCTCATTTATACTTATTTCTATGAAAAATACAACCGCCCTGGAAACGATTTTATGGTTAGCTAAGTTGAGAATATGTATTTCAAAGGAGAAATAATGATATTTCAAAGTTTTCAAAATGGTAACTCTCACTGTGTAAATTGTTTCTGAACAATAGTGCTGTGATTAAGATGTTGGAACAGATCATCAACTAATGCTATTCTCCAATCTTTAAAGATGATAAACAATGCAGCAGACCTTTTGACTACTTTAGTTTTACTGAGCTTCTTTTCTACTTAGCCAAACTAACAAGCATTTGCAAAGCCAATAGGTCTTGCCTATGCAAGAGCTATTAGCTTCGCCAATGTCTCTTAGCCTTGTTGTACAGCTGCGTGGCTACTGTTCAGCATGCTAAAAGTTAGTGGTGTGGCATAGAGTAGAGTGGCATAGAGTAGAGTGGAGTAAAGTGGTATAGAGTGGATCGGCATAGAGTAGAGTGATGTGTAGTGGCATAGAGTGACATGGAGTGGCGTAGGGTAGAGTGGAGTGGCATAGAGGAGAGCGGCATGTAGTGACATAGAGTATAGTATCATTCAGCAGTGTGGCGTAGTGTTACATAGAGTGGCCTGAAGTAGCGTTGAGCGATGCAGAGAAGAGTGGCATAGAGTACAATAGAGTGGAGTAGAGCAAAGTGGTGCAGAGTGGCATATAGTGGAACGGAGTGGCATAGAGTGAAGGACGTGGAGTGGTTTGGGGTGGAAAGGTGTGGAGTGGCATACAGTTAAATGGCATTAAGTGAAGTGGCATAGAATAGAGTGGGGTGGAGTGGCATACAGTAGAAGTGGCATATAGTGGAATGGAGTGGAGTGGAGTAGAGTGGAATTGAGTGTCGTAGAGTAGAGTGGCGTAGAGTGCAAAAGTATAGGACATAGAGGAGAATGGCGAAAGCAGTAAGAGAACTGGAACCAGAGGAAGTGTCCTTAAATGCATACATGTATGTTGATTAGCAATATAAAAGAAATTTTAATAATATGTGTTTAAAAATGCAGCATTGGAGAAATAGTACCTCCATCACAGCGCGATCAATGGGCGAACACTAATCAAGAGGAAGCAATCTGTGTTTGGTCCTTGCTCGCCAGACAAAAAAGGAAGTGACGTCAGGCATATGTTGGCCTACAAGGAGGCAGGAAAAAAAGAGTGACATTGAAGCTAACAAATGGTAAGCACAAGGCGGGTTCCAGGCCCTTTATTGAAAACAATACCCCTTGCAAGCGAGAGCACATGAATCCGCTGTTGCAGGGGACCTCTAAAAATGTAAGCATTAATGAAGTTTTACAAAGCCAAGATAACATCAGTGTTATTTTATAGTTAGGAGTGCCAGTGTTTTACATCTCACTTTAACGAGCAAAAGCGAAGATATGGCAACATATTTTTCTATGGAACGGACTCTTTTTATAGCGTTTTTTGCCTTGGATTGGGCATGGTGGTCCTAACCTATAAATGACGTAGAGCCCAGGTGGCATTGAACAAGTGGTGGTAATAAGAAAAAACACTCACACATAACGTTAAAAGCTCCTGTCGTCAAATTGTTGAGAGATATACCACGCCCAACTGCTACTGTCACTGATGCTGACTATACTGGGTGCTATGTGAGTGAGCAGGTAAGTTGCTGTTGCATAGGGCATTGTTGTATGTACTAAAGGGCATAACAGGCTGAGCTAGATTCTCTAATGGGCCTAATTGCCTCTTTTACATCTAAAATTGAGTAAAGAATTTACTATGGCTTGGTAAGCCTGCCTGGATGTGTGCAATGCTGCTGGCCAGGGCTGGACTGGTCGTAGTGGGCACTGGGCATTTCCCCTGTGGGCTGTCGGTTTTCGGCCCCTGGGGGCCCCTTTCGTTACCGGGGACCAGCAATATCGACCCCCTGTAACAAAATCGGTCAAAACCAGCCCTAGCAAACTGCTCCGGCACATACCCCCCCCCCCAATACCCCCCCCTCCCCCCCCCCCGGGGGAACTGGCCAATCAGTTTGCCAGGTTCCCAGTCTGGCCCTGCTGCTGGCTTACTTCGGTTACATCACCGTATTGTCTATGCCTAGAGTAGACGGTCTTGTAAATCATGCTGTAATTTGGCAATTGAAGTCAAATGCGTTTCCCTCTGTGATAGTGTGAGGCAAAAGAAATGTTTGAGAGTATGTGACACAGCCCGAACAACAGAGCGCCAGAGAGCCTTCACGAGGGAGTGTGAGAAAACCTGATAGAGAGCACTAAATATGGAGACCACATTCGATTTTGGAGCATGTGCCTTTGGGGATTTGTACCATGCATCAGTCTGCACTCCACCCTCAATTCTGACCTCCTGCTGCGGCCATGGAGCCCATGATTCACGGGTCCCATGGCGCTCCAAACACAGGAGCTGCCCAAGTCACGGAGACAGCTTGGGACGCATCTCTCCAGCAGGGACATCCATGACACCTCTCGGACTTGAGGCAGCTGAAACTGCTGGGGAGTACTCTGAGGCCAGGAGAATCCCCAGTACCCTGTCGGCAGCTCTGGCCGTTACGCCAGATCCTTACTTCACTTTAAAGCTCCTCAACTGTTTCTCACTATCACTTTCACATTTGTTCAGCAAGACTGCGTCAACATCGAAAAAGCTTTGGCAAAGCCAATAGATCTTGGCAATGCCCAAGCTATTGGCCTTCTTAATGTGAATGTCTTTTAGCCATTATTGAGCAGCACTTCTGCTGCTAAGTGTGGCTGAAAGTCACTGAAAAAAAGTGCTATAATCCGGCCAGTGCAGGTCACGTCTTAGAGCTTTTTTGTGTTAGGAGGAGCAGGACAAAAACTCAACATGGGGGGAAAGAGGCTCTGCGTCAGCCAAAATCTTTTGATTCTGGGCTTCAAGACACTTTCAGCCATGCTGAACAGCAGATGTACTGCTAGACAACATAGCTAAAAGGCATTCACATTGACAAGGCAAATAGCTCGGCATGGCCGAGACATATTTGTTTTGCCAATGCTTTTTTTGTTGTTGCGTTTAATTCTCATGGGGGTGGGAGGGTAGATATGTTAAGTGTAGGATTGTTGTTGCTGCTGGTCCTTGAGGGAATGAATGCCTCATGCTATTGGTTTTGGCAGTCAGTGAGTCAGAGCCTGGATTTATGTGTGGGGTTGGAGACCGGACTGAAATGGTTGGATGGTGGCGTTCAGGTGGGATCCATTATGATTGCCTCTGCTTTGGCATAGGGTGGAGATTGGGACAGCCTCCCCAGACAATGGAAGTGTATTGCCAGCATTCCTATGGCTTGAGAGTGAAGAATAGAAACTGACGTGAGAAAGAATAGATGCAGAGTTCTCATTAGAAATTCAATGAGGGCTGGGTAGGAAAGGCTTCTGATTACCTCTTTATCCTGAGCACGGTAGGTTTGGAAGCTGGTACATGTGATGGGTAGTACTGCAGTTCCTGTTACTCGGGTGGGGAGGTTTCTAGGTAGGGCCTTTCCTTTTGTGTGCCTTGATTTTGCTACATGAAGGGTGATTTATGGCTGTATGCAGGATCTAACACTTTATTGTACCTATATTGCGGATGCTCTAGATTGAAGACAACCCCACTGCTACCTGCCCTGAGAAGCATCACATTACACAAACCTATTAAAACAAACGCTGTTCTCCTTCATCTTGCACTGGTCATTAGAAGGAAAGGGGAGGAGCATCTCTAGCACCAACATATGAAATACAAAGTTCCTGTTTTTGTGTTTCGTTCACCGGATTATGCTGAAAAATAAAAACCTTTTATTTGATTTCATTTCACCCTGTGGGTGATGGTGGTGTGTGTGTATGCGCTGGGATTCTCGTGACCTACAGTGGTATTGTAAAATGCAAATAATCTTGTTTCATTCTACAGTTGTGCATACATCACAGAAAACCTCCACAATATTTCTAAAAATCCTGCATGAAAACTGACCTTGACGTAAAACTTATGATTGTCCTTTTTGCCTCTTGAATGACTCTCTCCTTCCTATCAATCCTACGCTTGACTCCACTCTCTGAGCCCAGCTTACTCTAAGTCACATGCATGTTTGCCTTAATACCTACTATAGTAACTCTGCAAATTACCTACACCTTATTTTTTATTTTCAATTCAATTATTTCAAAGATAACCACCTCTCCTTTAAGAGTCTTACACCTACAACCTAACCATACCTAATCTCCTATAGCTTTTCTATTAAAACCGCCAGCAAACACATTAATTCACATATCCAGTCTCCCACTAAACATCACACTTAACTCCTGTTTTAATCTACCACACTGAAAGGGGGGTAAATGCATGGGATGCTTTCCTTTAGAGCGCAAAACGAAACCCAATAACCTAGCGTAAAGTACTGCAGTGCCTTGCTGATAGTAAATGCTATGCACATGCAATTACAATACAATACATAACTTACACAAATACTAATACCATTACACTCAGCATTCAGGCAGTCAATTGTAGTTCATACAGACTGCATAATAATTTCCTTTTACTGCATGACACACTTACACTCACATAAGCCAAAACTGCAAAGGGTCATGTCCCTCACTCAATACTGTACAGCAATAAACCACTGATTAACAACTGAACAGGTGTGGAATAACTGAAGACATCTGGCACATTCAGCTGGCCAAAAGAGGACTTTAAATAAGTCAACCACTGCTGGTCCTGTGCAGCTACATACTATAACCGCTTCTAGACATGTCACATTGATAATCAGCTATGGGGTGATATTAACAAAAACCACCCCAGCAGGTCTTTAAAAAATATCTCCCTTTAACCTATGCCTACTCAGGACCATAAACTTTAAACAAAATATCTCAGGATGGACAATCCAGGGCAGTAACCACCTAAGTGGACTATGAGCGTAAGAAATACCATAAAGGGACCTGCAGATACAGACCTATGTTAACATATATTTGCAGAATAACGCTAATATGTACCTGTGGGTTTAGTGTTTTGTTATATGTGGCTGCATAATTTGCTAAAATGTAACAGGCATCCACACATGAGTGCACGTCTAAGACTTTGGAAATATACCATTTTACTGCTCCATTTTTTCTCAAAACACAAAATAAATATGGTAAATACTAGTAAGATGTCCAGAAAATAAATGTGGATAAATACAGACAGAAATGTTTAAAACATTTTTTAAAATACCATAACTCTGGGAGCCTTAATTGTAAGGCTAGTGCTCGTCCCAGAGGAGTTTGTGACTATACACCGTAATGATGCTGAAGGCCGAGTTCCTCTTATAAGGTCAAAGAATTCCAAGGTTGGACTGGACCAGCACATCATGCATGGACCTCGGAAACTTGTCAGCTTTGTGTAAAATACCTTCGTGAATCTAACCCATTGTGAACATCTCAGTGCACGAGTGTGTGTTTTCTGGACAGTTATTTTCGGGTGGATCTGTATTGCTTGTATGGATTACTGGAGCAGTACTAGCCAGGAGGTTTACTTTAGGTCTTATGTCAGCCAGAGTTGGCATGCTGAGGCATGCAGGCTCGTGCTTGTAATGGAATGAGAACTACTACAAGTCCCAGCATGCATAGCACTGCCAGGGTTGGCTGGTGGAGTCCCCCCTGCCATGATGCCTATTGGCAGCAACGTGAAGCAGCTGTGGGACGTATTACAATCCCCTTTGGGTACAACTGACAGCGGGGGTACCTTTTGAAGCGGACAAGACATCTTATTGGCTGTCTGGTGTTTGTTGGCAGTCCAATGTAAACAGTCTGTCCTATCCGCCGTGTGGGGGGATTGGAAGCAGCTGTGGGGAACCGGGCGTCGATTTGTCACAGGGCCCTCTGAGCAGCAGCTGAACAGCGGGCACTTTGTGCACTCAGCCACAGTTGGGGATTTGTTCTTCGAGATTAGAAACATGGTATTTCCTGTGCTTCCTCCTTGTTCAGCACCCACGGACTGCCCGTTCTCTCCAGGGCCCTTCACCCCTGGCAGTGCCAGGGCAGCGAGACTGCGAGTTCAGACGCTGGGATCCCAAGGCCATCTGCTCCCGCCCAACACCCCCTGCAGGAAGCGATGGAAGCGCTCGGGTCAAGGCCCCAGACTCGGAGGCTGTTCCTTTGATTTCCTTGGAGAAGTTAACCATAGACTCGCTGTTCTGTACCACTGCGGAGGCAGAGTAGCCATTTGTAAATCAGCCGAATCTGCCTATTAAAGATCTGTACTGGCCGGACTGCAAGGCCAGGTCCCTGTGCGTGGGGCCACGTCCCTTCGTCCCTGTGCGTGGGGTCACGTCCCTGCGTCCCTCTGCGTGGGCGGCCTGGTCCCTTCTGTACTGGCTGAACTGCAAGGCCAGGTCCCTGCGTCCCTGCACGTACGGCCACGTCCCTGCGTCCCTGTGCGTGCAGTGACGCGCATTAGCAGGCACGTTCTTGCCTATTGACTCTCGGCATTGCTCTTAATTGAGTCCACTAGCACAGTGCGCACGAGACCATGTCAAGACATACCCCACACAGAAAGGGCGACTCAAAGGCCATGGAAATACCTTTGTGTGTGTTATGTATCTCACAAGGTCGTTTTAAATCCTGGCAGAAGCTTCCGAAGTGTTTAGCTTGCTCCTGCCTAAGCGGAAGTGTGCAAGTCCTATGCACATGGGTCTGTCCCCTGCCTTAAAGAAGCAGTTCTTCCCAAACTACTAGGCCACGTGCTCTGTGCACGAGATAGCAAACAACCACAAACCGTTCTAGCCCCAGGGCCTCAGCAGTGACGTGTCTTGAGGCCACGGATAGCAAGCTTGGGAACCAACATCTCAGCACACCCTCCCACCCTGGGATGGTAGATAGACCTTGCTGATGGGCGTTGGAAATACTTGCATGCACACTTCTCATGATTGGCAGCTATTAATTTTATGTCATAACAGAGGCTTCTAGAATGGTTTAGAACCTTTGTGTCTTTGCCAATGCTTACTTTGTAAAATAATAAGTGTAAAAGCCTAAACATTTGCTCAGAATCTGCCGCAGTCACTGCAGACGGTCGTGGTGCCCATTACCAAGGCTGCATAGACTTGATTTCCCATTGTGCATCTTTAATCCATTACCTGACACTCCCGCCTCTCAAACTCACTTCTGCATGTTATTTGGCTGTCCCTGCTTTCTCCCTTTATCACTGTTTTTCCATTCTTTCTGGTCCTCTGTTGTAACCTAGTTCTAGTTTCCCCCCTGCAACCTTTGGCAAGTGGTGCCTACCAGCTCTCCTGCGCGAGGGCATCATCTGTCACCTGATTGGTTCCCCTACATTCCGCCTGTCCTGGTTCCGTTCCCTTGCCCCCAACTGTCATAATGATTCTAACTAACTGACCTACGCACCGCCTTAAGGTGTGGGGCTGATATAATAAACTTCTACTTCTTCATCTTACCTTGACTCTGACCTTGTTTGCAACAGTGGCGACGAGGACCCCAGCCCCTCACCGTGAACCCACTGCCTTCCAGTTTGAATGCGGAAGCAACTTCTTCTAAAGGCTCGGTGCTGCAGCCGGTTCAAGGAACGACTGGCTTGAGATTAACAGGTCAAGGGCTAAGAACAGCTCCGTGATTTCGGCAAGCCGGCTTTTGAGTGAGTCGAGCGTGAAATGAGCCATCGACTTGTGAGTAAGTCGAATGTGAAGGGCTAAGAACAGCTCCGTGATTTCGGCAAGCCGGCTTTTGAGTGAGTCGAGCGTGAAATGAGCCATCGACTTGTGAGTAAGTCGAATGTGAAATGAACCATTGACGATTAGCAGGGGGATTCGACCAGTGATTATCATTCAAACTCGAGCGTTCTTGTGAAACTGACGGAGTAAGACTCGAGTTAAGTATAACTGGATCCTGCGCAAGTCAATATGGTGAGCCGTGAAGTACGGTGAGGAAACTGATCAACCTCCGTGAATCTCGGCTAGTATTTGAAAAGTAATAGTGATAGGTGAACTTTGGACTTCCTAGAGATTGACAGTGACCGGTGGATACTGATGAAACTTCGAGCGTTTTTGTGGTAACAGTGAAAGAAAAGAAAAACGCAAGACCACTGGAATCTGAGCGAGTCCATGAGGTGAGCCGGGTAGCCGGGTGGAGGTGAAGTGAGCGAAGCAGGAACCCATACTAATATAACGTCTGCAGCCGCATTTAACGATGTTTAAGCGTGTTAAGTAACCCACCCCACTTTCAGCGTAAACCCAGGGCCAAACTAGTTAACGCTCTGAGGAAAACAAAGAATCACCTACTAAAAGAACATTGACATTGAAAGGATTTAACGTGTCAAATTCCTCACATTGTCGAAGTTAAGTGCAGCGCATAACAAATAAGCTGCGTCCTGAGTGAGAGTGAGGTGCATTTAGAACGGCGCAAACCCTTGATTGTCTGGCAATCTGAAAGAAGAAGGGTGACTTTCCTCAGCGCGAGGCGAAGAGGCTCATTTAAATGTTAAAAGTGAATCGGCATCGGCGAGTGTCATCAGTATATTCTACGGAGTGGTTAGCTTACCTTGAAGCTGCACGTTGGGGAGCTTGAGGGAGGTTGTGGCTGGCAGACCTTGACGGCGCTCGGCTGTCGTAGAGTTTTCCTCAGCACATTGGCGCGAAGGTGAGAACTACGCACTTCACGCAGCAGCGCCACCTGGTTGTCAAAGGCCACAAATGCTTATGCACACGACCATCTCTATGACCAAACGAGCACATAAGCATTTAAAGGATCTTAAGGCATAGAGTTCTCCACAGTGTCAAAGATTAGTGCCACGCATGACTGATTAGCCGTGTCTTAAGTGATAATGAAGTGCAACGTCGTAAACCCTTGATTGTTTAACAGTCCGTAAGCGCGAGGCGAAGAGAACCATCTGCACCATTGAGCGTCAGCCGTCCTTCTGGGTTTTTTTCTGTATAATTCAACGCGATGAGTAGCCCACTTTGAAGTCAGGGATCCGAGAACCTTAAAGTGTATGCGGCTGACATACCTCAGCGGCGCTCGGCTATCGTGAGTTTTCCTCAACTCTTTGGGCGCGAAGGGGAGAACGACACACCTCTCGCAGCAGCGCCACCTTGCCGTTGAAGGCCGCAACTGCTTACACACACATATCCCGAGAAATAACGAAAGCGAGTGGTACTGCACATAAGTGAATAAGACCAGTACCCCTTAGAGGAACTTTCTAGCAACTTGTCAAGGAAAAGCTTTTAGAAATTAAATGCACGTCATGCGCTAAATGGGCAGATAAGTGGAAACGTAAGGACATAAGTATGCCCAGTTAAGTGACAAAGTCTTAACACACAACCCCATAAAATCCATTAAAAATAAACTCAATGAGCTACGGGAGATGAATCCTAACTGAACTTCAAGAGTGAAGAAGACCAACTGAACAAGGCGCATCATCCACAACATATAGGTAGAAACCACGGCACGGCCAACACATAAAAGGGAAATTATACAAGTCGAATTTGATAGCAGCAGCAACATGGATAAAAACATAATGTGCATCTTACCCCCACCAGGAAAAGAAGCCAAGAAGGTAGCGAACAGTAACGTATTTGAGGAGGTGAAGGATGACTTAAGTGAACTTTACGAACAAAAACTGTTTGCCAACGCACAAAGTGACAAAATTCACCGGGAAAGTGGTGATTGCAAAAATGATTTTAACATGAGTGAAACCAAACCTGAGAGTACCATAGACATAAATGGAGTTGGGATTGACGTTATCGCTGATTCAGGTTCGAACTGCACATTGATAAACAGGGGTATATGGAAAAGTAAATTGGTTGTGACACAAGGGAATGAATTGAAGGAAACTGAAACGTCCCCGATAACATACACAGGAGAAAACATTAACCTAACGGGGTGTAGAGAAGCAAAATTGAGCTATATGAAGGGAAGCACATGGAGTACGGTTTATATTTCAGAAGAAGGACCCTCGGTACTGGGGTGGGAAGAACAGAAGAAATGTAACATAATGATAGATCCCAACCGTATTGAACCTTTGAATAGGCAGGCACAAATCAACAACAAACTCAGTACAAGCTCCAAGATGTTGAGTGAGAAGAAGCCATCGTCCACGACCAAAAGTGGATGGACAAAGGCTGCATGGGGTAAGAAATGGAAAAAGGAAGCAGCCATTGACAAATTCAAAACAAAACAAAATGCATTCATGAGTTATGATGTAGAGGACAGTATTAGTGAAGAAGTTCTGGCAGATAAAAATGAACCGGCCTATGGAGGAACAAGTATGGTATCTCTGTCCACGGTGCCAGTGGTGCACTTTTGTAAACCTACCTGCCACAAAGACGAGGAAGTGTGGCACTCTACTGCACTGATTAAGTCAAAACCCATCACAAGAAAGAATGATGCTGACGGCGGTCACCAAGAAGAAAATGATGGTCAGTGTCTGGTGGAGTCGGAGTACTTTGACTGGTTATATAATGTAGAGCCAAAGAATGAAAGTAAAGATGCACACGAACACGTACTAGATCCTCACCCCAAAGTTCAGTTAAGGAATAACAAGAAGCTTGTGGAACGCTGGAGAGAATGCAAGTTAAGTGACACAGAGGACACAACCACATCCTCTAGTGGAACTCACGTGATGAAATTGGATGGAGAACAGGTCCTTGCAGATGCAAGTATTGAAGGAATGAGAGTTGTTGGAAAAGAAAGTACAAGTGACACTGGTACAGAGTACTACAAGAGATGTGATGTCAGACCCATCCCAGAGAGTGACAACGTGAGGGATACTTGTGGTATGAGTAAGTGTAGGCGCAGACGCAGTACATTATGGTCCTGGAAATATCCCAGGAAAAAGGATTCCAAAGCCGTGGCCACTCACCAGGGTGGAGAAGTCAGTACAAGTTACAGCAGACAGGAGCACAATACTATAAGGGAGTGCCATGGCGGAGAGAACGATGAGGAATCAGAGAAAGGGAACAAGAAGGCACTCAGACCAGTACCTTGCCCACACCATGTGGTAAACATAGGAACTGACTAGATGCATACAGGTCTTGCGGGCCAGCATAAGACCTGCGGACCACAAGACCCAGCGAGCCCTTACGGGAGCCCACCATTCACGTCAGGGATGTAACTGTGTAACTGTGTTTGTGACTATTGTTTACCAGTTCACTTATCACCAAAGTTCTCTTTGCTACACGTTGGACCTACCTGTCAAAACCCTCTAGAGAGGAAGATGTGTTGTAACCTCACACCATCTCCCACCTGCCACTGACTCAGCTGACTGTCAATCACTCAGACCAGTCCCTGGGGGTCACTCCACGCACTCCGACTACCTAACGGAGCTGTACGGTAACTCCCACTCTGTCTCTGAAGCCCAGCTTGGCGGTCACTGCTTCAGCGGTAGGTCTGGCAGAACCTACATGTAATCCCAGCATGACACACAGAGTGTTCCTCATGCCCTTGTGGCCCAGGGAACATCAGGGAGAGCCGACCATATTCCAAATGTTTTAAAACTGTGTGTGACTAATGTTTACCAGTTCACGTATCACCAAAGTTCTCATTGCCACTGTTTTAAAACTGTGTGTGACTAATGTTTACCAGTTCACGTATCACCAAAGTTCTCATTGCCACACGTTGGGCCTACCTGTCAAAA